>NC_062561.1:24115000-24725000 GCF_022837055.1 Prionailurus viverrinus | reverse complement strand
CTGCTTGGGATTCTCTCTCCCCACCTCTCTCTCTGTCCCTCTCCTGCTCACACACTCTCTCTCTCACTTAAAATAAAATAAATAAACTTTATAAATAAATAAATAAACAAATAAATTTGTTGTACATGGTTTTTTTTTTTAATTTTATTTTTTTTTTTTTTAATTTTTTTTTTCAACGTTTATTTATTTTTGGGACAGAGAGAGACAGAGCATGAACGGGCGGGGGGCAGAGAGAGAGGGAGACACAGAAACAGAAACAGGCTCCAGGCTCTGAGCCATCAGCCCAGAGCCCGACGCGGGGCTCGAACTCCCCGACCGCGAGATCGTGACCTGGCCGAAGTCGGACGCCCAACCGGCTGCGCCACCCAGGCGCCCCTGTACATGGTTTTTAAGGTTCAATATTAGCTACTTAAAGAATATCCCCTTTAAACCTACTTGATTTTTAATTGCTATATAACGTACATAACTAAGGACATAGTTAAACTCTCAACTTGTCAAACTTACCCCCAAGCCCCCCAAAACCCATGATAAACAAACAGGGTGCTAAGAAGCTAATTCAGAAAAATATGCCCAACTTTTCCTATTCCTAAAACAAAACTTCCTTTGTCCCCTGGTGTGTTATTTTTTCCCCTTCCTCGACTTCCACGAAGAGGAAGCCATGGCTCCACGAGTGGGAGCCATCTTGGCTTGTGCTACCCGGATTGGAGGCCCAAGCAGCAACCTGGACTTACTTGAGTGGTGGGTGAACACTGAATATGATTTGAAATCTAGGGGGCGTCCAGTCTTCAGCCCCTCTGATCCTCGACTTAAATTTAATTTCCTGAACTACATCCACGCTGGATTCAAAGTCTTTTCGGACACGCTCTTCATTCACAACCTGCACAACACAGAAGAGACTTTCAGAGCAACTTGAACAAGCACATTCCGGGAACTGAAATAGAAAGAACGCTCGCGTGTGTTTCCGGCATGAAAATTTGCCACGAAAAATTGAAACTGCTTTCAACTGAACTAAAGGAGCCCTCCCTGTATCTAAAGCCATCTGCAGACATGCTTGAAACACCACCCAGCTGAGATCACTTTTCCTCGTCTTTTCAGTAGTTCATCTGTTTCCAGACTTCAAATTACTGGAAGTAGGTCATTGCGACCTGGAATGCTTTTATGCACAGCAGAAGCCTTACCCCTCTTAGTCAAGAGGCTGAGACCAATTCCAACCAGAACCCCCAGCTGTTGTCAGACTTCCCCAGAAACAGCTCTTTTAAGACCATTTCCCTGCTTAAAAATGTCCAGTGGCTCCCCTCTGAACCACTCAAGTTTCTTACTAGCATTTAAAATTCAAACTTGTTGGGGTGCCTGGGTGTATCAGTCGGTTAAGCGTCAGACTTCGGCTCAGATCATGATCTCACAGTTCGTGAGTTCGAGCCCCGCGCTGGACTCTCCAGGCTCTCCAGCTCAGAGCCTGGAGCCCGCTTTGGATTCTGTGTCTCCCTCTCTGTCTGTCCCTCCCTGGCTTGCACGCACACATGCACACACTCTCTCTCAAAATAAATCGATAAATTTTTTAAAAATTATTTAAAAAATAAGAAATAAAATGCAAACTGGTTAACTTAGCATTCTATGTTCCCCCCAAATTTGATCGCATCCTTCAAAACTAATTTTCCAGGAAGATCGACATCCCCGTCCCAGCACACACACAGATACATACAAACACAAACTATCCAACCACACCAAGCCACCCTGCTCAACTAACACACCATGCACTCCTGTCACCTTTGCTCCAGCTGCACTATACCAAGAATGCCTTTCCATGCGTTTCTACCTGCCACCCTTCTCAAGTTCTGAGCTCTCCAACTGGCCTTCCCAAGCCCCCTGATACAAGTAAACACTGCCTCTTCTTCTGCGTGCCCAGAGTGCTTTTTTTCCTCCCCCTATTTTAGCTTTGCCAGAGTTCTCTTCCCGGTGGGCCGCACGCTGTCAGAGGGCAATGTGTTCCACAGGGGACCAGGTTGGCATGACTCCTGCTCTTCCAATGACCAGCCCTGTTGAGCGGCTGGAACGAACACTTTAAAATAAACATAACAGGGGCGCCTGGGTGGCTTAGTCGGTTAAGCGGCCGACTTCGGCTCAGGTCATGATCTCGCGGTCCGTGGGTTCGAGCCCCATGTCAGGCTCTGTGCTGACAGCTCAGAGCCGGGAGCCTGCTTCAGATTCTGTGTCTCCCTCACTCTCTGCCCCTTCCCTGCTTATGCTCTGTCTCTCTCTGTCTCAAAAATAAATAGAACATTAAAAAAAATTAAAATAAAATAAAATAAAATAAAATAAAATAAAATAAAATAAACATAATAGCAGCATCTACCTAATAGGATACTTAGAAGGATGAAAAATGTGAAATGCTGAATCCCCTGGTGCATAATAAACACTCAATAAATGTCAGATTCATCCTTTGTTTCAAGTGTCCTGGCAACACCCGGCCACCATACAAGGAAACACATAAATGTCTGAAGTGAATGGCAGCCAAAATGAGAATTAAGGAACTTCCAATTCAAGGCCAACTAATTTTGGTACTTACGATCGAGCCAGCTGCATTCGGAGAACCTGCCAGCTGATGATTAACTTCTGACAACACCCAGCACTTCCGGAATACTCGGTACAACTCTTTGGCTATTCGCTCAGCAGAATTGAAGTTTGGCTCATAAGTGACACTGAAAGGTACAAGATGCAAAAAGGGGAAAACTATACTCATGAGCAGTATGTTAAGCGTCTTTGTGTTTTCAACTATCCTTTCCACTCCAAAAACTCACAAGATGTGTCACGCAGGAGGCCATGCATCTATACCCTATACCCGTTGGATGTCTTATTCAATGCAGTTCCTCCGTGCTCAACAGAGCAGCTTTTATTTATTGAGGGTACCAAGACGAGGAAACGTGGTTAAAGAGCACTGGATTTGGAGTCCGAAGACTTGAGTTCAAGTCCTACCTCCGCTATTTAACAGCATTATGTCCTGAGGCACACTGGGTCTGAGCCTCAGTTTCCCATCTATAAAATGGGGTTAAAAACTCTGCCCAGCCTGATTCAATGAGATTGTATACCAAAGTCTTTTAAACGCTATTAAATAAAAACTATAGAAAGCTCTATAGAAACTTTAGCGGTGATTGTTTCATTGCTAATTACTAATCCCTATCATTGGAACTGGCTGAACTTGGTCTAAGATGTCAGAGGCTTGGTGTTCATACTGCCTCAGAGGTAATGGCCCAGGGGTCTAGGTGCAGGGGGACACGGAAGACAGATACCTCTTAGAGGAGTTGCAGGGGCATCCACAGGTTTCTGTGATATTGTTAAACTCACCAACTTCTGCAAGCAAATAAAAGAAAGGGTATTAAAGTCTTTCGGTCTGTTTGGCTCGTTCATACCCGATTTTATAAGAACACAAAAATAAATGCCTGCATCTCAGAAAGAACTCGGTATTCAGCATCTTAATACTTCAGGTTCTCTGGGTTTCTATCATGAGACTACAGCTAAGGACCAGAGATGGGATTTCAAAATATACTTACCTGGGACTCCACGAGAATATGATGGAGGGGCCAGATACCAGACCATAATGAGTATCTGCTTTTGCGTTCAATTCTACAAGTCAGATGACAGACTGGTTATCAAGACATCCGAAATAAGGACATCTTATTATTTTTTTAAATCAGGGACACAGTCTGATCTTGAGAGAAGTCTCTCTGAAAGCCACTACCATGCAATGTCACCTGTGATGCATGTCAATATGTGTGTGCAGGGGAGGGGAAGTACCGAGTCTTAGCTGGTGAGTTTCCAAATCTTACCTACGACGACAAAGTCATCGAAGTCACATTTACAGGCTTCTTTGAGCACATCACAGTAAGTGGGGGTCCCAGCCACGGGGCTGCCCTGTAACACAGCACAGCCTAGAAAAAGAAATGAAGGGAGTTTCACCAACGAGAAAAGGAAAAACTGCACAACCTGTCATATCCAATGAACTAGAAACTGGGGAACAAAATGGGCCGAGAGTTTACTTTAGAAGAGTTTAAAAATCCAGCTTTAAGAATTATAAAATGCAGGGGCACCTGGGTGGCTCAGCTGGTGAAGCATCTGACTTCACCTCAGGTCATGACCTTGCAGTTCATGAGTTCGAGCCCCGCGTCGGGCTCTGTGCTGACAGCTCGGAGCCTGGAGCCTGCTTTGGATTCTATGTCTCCCTCTCTGCCTCTGCTCCTCCCCTGCTTGTGCTCTCTCTCTCTCAAAAATGAATAAACATTAAAAAAAAGAATTAAAAAATGCAGAGAGCTATTTTTGTGTTGTTCTTGCATTCACTGTGACTCAGGAAAGCAGACTGATGAGTATATACGATGAGGGGGTCCCTAAGAGTAAGCTGCCTACTTTTATGTGTGTTTGAAATTTTCCATAACACACAATTTTTTTAAAAAATGGAAGAGGGCAAAAATCAGCTTAAGGGTGATGCAAAGAGCATAAGCGACATAAATGTTGTGCTGGGTAGAAGAGTGTCCCCCCAAAATACATATCCACCCAATGAATGTGACCTTATTTGGAATAAGGGTCTTTGCGGACGTGATCAAGTTGAGGGGAGGTCCTACCGGATTAGGGTGAGCTCTAAATCCAATGTGACTGGTATTAACATAATGAGGGAAATTTGCATCCAGACATTGCTAAACCAGGAGAAGGCCCAGTGGAGGTGGAGACTTGAGTGAGGTGTCTCATACATAAACCAAGGACAGGCTAGGAGCACCAGTAACCACCGGAGGCTGGAAGAGGCAAGGAACGGGCTCTCCCTCAGAGCCTCCACGAGGAACCAAGCCTTTCAACAACTTCATTGCTGACTGCTGGCCTCCAAAACCGAGAGATGATACATCTTCCGTTGTTTTAAGCTCCCCATGCTTTTTGTGGTATCTTGTTAAAGCAACTATAGGAAACTACTACAAATATGTCCATGCTTTTCTTTCCCGAATGCTAGTGTGGGGTATTATCCTTAGAGTGTCATTGAAAAGCAAAAAAAAAAAAAAAAAAAAAAAAAAAAAAAATGGGGGCACCTGGGTGGCTCAGTCGGTTAAGCATCCGACTTTGGCTCAGGTCATGATCTCATGGTTTGTGAGTTCGAGCCCCGCGTCGGGTCTGTGCTGACAAGTTGGGAGCCTGGAGCCTGCTTCGCATGCTGTGTCTCCCTCTCTCTCTGCCCCTCCCCTGCTCGAGCTCTATCTTTCCCTCTCTCTCTCAAAAATAAGCATTAAAAAATTTTTTTAAGTGAAAAATGCAGACTTTGATCATAAAGGAGCTATTTGCAGTCCATTTAAGATATTAAAATATTGAAGGCTACCTAAATGACAAATATTAGTGCACTGATTTCACAAATTATGTTATTGACTCAAGAAATAGCATCCTGGAAAAATGTGAAAACTGTAACAACATGGAAAGCTGTATATGAAATACTGTTAATGCAATCATATTATGAATACAATTACACTAATAGGAGTATATAATCACTACAAAACTGTACTCACTTGAATAAATGTGAGAGAAAAACACAGAGAAATGTTTGGGTTTCTATTGCTTAGGGAAAAATTCTAGCCCTCAGGTTACGCAGAGGTTATGTGCGTGGGCTTTGCAGTGAACTGGCCAGGGTTTAAAACCACACTGTCCGATCCTAGCTATGTGACTATGGATAATCAACTTCTCAGCTTTGGTTTCCTTCTGGGCAAAATAGGGACAACTTCCCCTGGCTCTCCGTGCTTCCTGGCACCCTTTTGACCATGATCCACAGTTAACATACATTCACACTTGGTACAAACACAAAAATCTATACCACTGATACAAAATAATAATAATAAAAGTTCCAGAAAGCATTGCTCACTCTAGGTGAGGGGAACGCGGATACTTTCTATTCTTTGGTTTGTGTTTAAATGCTCTCAAGACCCACCTGTTAACTTGAAGAATACTGACCTACCTCGACCGAGTGGCATCTCTCACCGTAAATGTCACAGGAGAGACACTTTATAAAGGATGCGTATTTTTATCGGGGTGGTAGAAATGTTTTACGGTTTCATTTCACATATTTACATTCACATTAAAAAAAACTGAGCTAGACACGAGCTTCCACTCAACCATTCAACAAATATTTATAAAACACCGATTTTGAGGAAGGCACCAAGCTGAAGGCAAATTCAAATAAGACAAATACTTACCCAACAATGAGACTAAAACCTCATAAGGAGCTGAGACACGGACACACATAACTCTAAGAAAACACAAGAAGGCGGGGCTCCACACCGTGCAACTCCGGGAGGGACTGAGGCATGCACGTGGACAATTGTAGAAAGTTCTGGAGCACAATTTATGCTTAACTCTGTATGAATGGTGCCCCTGCCCTGTGATGCAAATCTGGGAGCCTGTCACAGTGCTGGCGGCAGGAGACTGCTTTCAAAGGAGGGGAGGGATGAAAGGACTAACGGGAAGTTCCTGGGGAACCAGCATTCCAGGGGAGCCTAGACCAAGCTAAGGGAGGAAGGCCAGAGCTTGGGAGATGTGTCCACTGTCAACTTTGACAGGCCAGGATTCCTGAAGCCCGTGGGAAATGGCGGGAGATGCCTGCTGGAAAGGCACGGAGAAGCTGCATCCCACGAGGCTAAAAAGTCCAGGATAAAATGTGACACAAAGTCAGCAGGCCATCTTAGAGGAGCACAAGTCGTCCTAGGAAGCCAGATGTGTGCAGGATTCGAGGAAAGGAAAGAGGCTGTGAGTAAAGAGACAATCAAAGGCAGCCAATGTGCCCTGAGCACCTAACGGCACTTCTCATCGAATGACTGGCCAGCAGTGGCTGAGGTGGTCCAGGTCAAAGGCAGGAATAGGGAACGACTGGAGGGGATGTCACGATTACCGAAAAGTCAGGGCCGATCTGTTCACTAGAAGCAGGGCAGGGACACAGGCACAAAGAAGAAGAAAGAGTCAAAGATAAAGTACGAGAGTTACTGAAACAGGAATCGTTTCTTTTCTCCCCAGGAGTGGCCTCAGTGGGGATGATGGTCCAAATCACATTCCCTCGCTCCCCTGGCCACGGCCGGCTGACCAGTTGGGGGCGCCCGATCAGAGCCCGCCCCCCGCACGCGCCCTTCCCTGCGAACGTGGACCTGGGGTCCTTGCAAGACCGGGTTGAGCTGTGAGGTCCCGGCCGGCAGTCAGGAAGACCACAGAGCTGCAGAGCAGAAACCAGATACTGCACGAGGAGGAGAAGTCAGGCTGCAGGAAAGGAGAACAAAGTAATTGCACAACGTGATACGAGACCACGGGGCCCCAGAAAGGCCAGATCCTCCGCACTGGTCATTCTGTGGTTCCCACCACTGGGTTCACTGAGGATGCTCTGTATCCTCAATTTGAGCCAGGTAGTGCATTCGACAGCCGTTGATGGTACATAGGTTTTGTGCCAGGCATTGTGCTACACGGTATTGCCTGGAGTGAGTTCTCCCCTCATTACGGTAAGGCGCCTGATTAAGACGCTCAAGTCAAGGAAATCAAGACGAAAGGCATCTTTTTTTTTGAAAGGAAGGGGGTTGTGAGGAATAGATAACTAGTGTAGACACGTTAAGTTAGTTTAGTTACCTGCCAACCAGCTAAACAGGTCCCCGCAGTATGGAACAAACACTTGTCCGAGAGGGACGGGAGGGGAAACCCAGATTTGGGAGATATCAGGGGAGAATCATGGAAAGATACCGCAGTAGACAACATCTCCCAGGACGTGAATATAGAGAAAGAATCTAGGACTGAAGCAGGACTCCCATTTAGGAAGTGGTAGGAAAATGACACGCCCTAACTTCAGTTCTCAGCTGAGGTACCCTCCTCTCCAGGAAGGATTCCCTGGTTGCCACAGCAAGGCCCACTCCTCCTGCTCTGGGGCCTGCTGCATGGGGCCCCTGCCTCGGCTACCAGGCTGACCCCACACAACAGTCCTCGGTGTCTATCCAGCTCCCGCAGGGATGTTCCTTGAGGGATGTAATAATGTATCTTGTTGCCTGTTGATTCCCGGCATCCAGGACCTCAGAGCCCTGGTTTGTGGAATGAATGAAAAGAGGTCTACTCGGAAAAAAGAAGCAATGGGTGAGAAGAGCTGGCGGAAGGCCACGTGGCAGAAACCAGGGAAAGAGGGAAGCCAGCAGCCACTGCCAAACACAAAGTA
The DNA here is from genome assembly GCF_022837055.1 of Prionailurus viverrinus. Taxonomy (NCBI): domain Eukaryota; kingdom Metazoa; phylum Chordata; class Mammalia; order Carnivora; family Felidae; genus Prionailurus; species Prionailurus viverrinus. The sequence continues at coordinate 24,716,800 of NC_062561.1, read as the reverse complement.
GGATGGAGTCCAAATCAGAACAACGCATCGATGTAACGACAGGGGGGAGCAGGATAATGGATGCCGAGCCCAAACGGCAGAGGTGGTGAGGATGATGGTTATTCAGGACGTTTTAGACAAAAGACTTGAAGACATACTTCGGGGTGTGACAGGAAAAGAGATGTACGTCAAGAACACAGCGCAAAGTCTCTCTGATTTGCCCCACTTGCCTTCGTAGCCACTGTCAGAAGAATCGGAAGACCCAGATTCCTGCTTTATGCTCGTATAAAAGGCCATTTCGGGGTCCGCCTGATCATTCCCGAGCGACGCACTGGCTTCTTCTACGCTCCAGTTCTGTGTGTGCTGTTGACCGAGGATGGTACACTTTATTTCCTCCATGGCTGCTATCATCATATCCGCTACGTAAAAGTGGGCATTTTCCTGCAGAAAAATAATTATCAGTTAAATTGCAAGCATAACCAACTGTTCTTTATTGAGGGTGTATTAAATTGAAAATCAAGACACCGTATTTAAGCAGAGTTAACGTATAGGAATATAAATGTTCATTTAAGGGGCACCTGGGTGGCCCAATCGGTTGAGCGTCCGACTTCGGCTCAGGTCATGATCTCACGGTCCTTCAGTTCAGGCCCCGTGTCGGGCTCTGTGCTGACAGCTCAGAGCCTGGAGCCTGCTTCAGAGTCTGTGTCTCTCTCTCTTTGCCCCTCCCCAGCTCACACCCTGTCTCTCTCTCTCTCTTAAAAATGAATAAACATTAAAAAAATTGAGATGTTCATTTAACTGAGTTATCACATGAGGTACAGCCCATATCTTCCAGACACATCAAATTTAGCCCACTGAGACCCAAATCAAGCTAAGTTGAATTTACTGTGATATACACCCCACACGGTGCATGGCCCAATGGTAGACCCATGCATCAATCATGGAAAACTTCCCAGCTGGGCACAGGGGCTGCCTCAGAGCCCTCCTTAGCTCCTGGTGGCCTGTGCTAGCCAAAGGCTGAAACGAAACCTATTTGCCATCCTTCATCAAGTGAAGTTTCCAGATTTAAATCAGAACAACACTATCTAAGGGATTTATACTCTGTGAGTGTGTGTGTGTGTGTGTGTGTGTGTGTGTGTGTGTGTATGTGTTTTAAAGAAAAAAAAAATGTGTTCACCTTTTCTACATCGACAGGGAGCAAGAATGCTTCTGGGGAGAAGGAATTCAAAGAAGTGGTTCTTCTACCGACTGGAACAGCACCTGCCAAGGCAGCAAGTTATTAAAAATGGAGAAAAAGACGCTCAAGGAAAACAAAACAATTCTAGGCAGTGGCCTTTAAAATCTGTTTTTTTTTAAGCATTAACGGAATTCTAGAATACATTAGGGTGCCAGAAGAAGACAGATCCTCCCGGTGGTAGGCTTTGCAGATATTGCCTTTATGGTGATGGTTTCTACAGGAGCCCATTGGAGCAAACTGGGAGGGATCCTCAGAGGAGGGATGGGAGAACCACTGGAATGGAGGAGACCAGTGAGGAGGAGAGGGGAGAAAGAGGAGGGGATCATGGAAACTACCTAAAAGAGATGGAGAAGGGCCAGAAGGAACAGTCTAGAAGCAGGGTCCTAAGAATTATAGGATCACTTCTCCCATGCACTGCAACTGACCCCAAACTTCTTGTTTAGAGAGAGAATCTGTTTGGAAAGGCCAGCATTGCTTCTCTAAAATGGTCTTCCTCCAGACCAATAACAAGAAGAAACCACAGAGGGTATGTTCCGCTGATTCATCCATTCTGCACCCTGAAGCCACTCCATTACCGGCAGGAACACCATCAGAACAAAATGATTCCTGTCATGTGATTTCTTCCTGGAGCATTTAAGGCAAAGTCTTTCTGTGAGAGCCTCAAGAGCTCGGTTTATCCCAACCTGCTAAATTAGAACAAAATGTTATAGACGTCTTGATGATCAGACAGCTCTCGGGGGGACAGACAGAGATGCCCGCAATCACCCAATCCCCTGTCTCTTCTCCAAGAAAGGGACTGGTCCATGAAGGACGCTGAATCTCTTAGCTTCAGGATCCATCTGGGGTGGGTGAGCATTGTCTGCAAAGGACCAGGGAGTGAATATTGCAGGATCTGAGGGCCACCTGTTGCACTATGTCGTTCTGCTACTGGAGGGAGGAAGCAGCCATCAGCAACGTCAACAAAACTTTATTTGTAAAACCAGGAGGCCAGCTGGATAGGACCCCGAGTATAGAAGAAAAAGGACAGAGAAGAATCAAACAGTGAGGATTCCAGTTCCAGTTCTGTCTCTACCAGCTGGTTGTGCCTCTGCCTTGAAATGTCCTCATGCCTTAAACTGGATAATTACCTCTTAGGAGATTAAAGCAGATAAGGCATGTGAATGTGCTCTATAAATGTGTAAATCCTACGCAAGGAAAAAAGGAACTGTGGGATTGTTTCTTCCAGCCTCAAGAAATTCTTATAGGCTGGGGTGGGGGAGGGCCTTTCTCTACCACATTATCTAGAAAAGGAAAAGTGTGCTGCTATCATTCGTGATGCAGCAGTCATAGGAAAAATCTTGTGTCTTAGTAGTAAATGCCTGTTCTCTGCAATGCTGTCCCACAGCAAAGAAAGACCAGATCACTCAGGACTTCCTTTTTTTTTTTTTTTTTTTACTCCCATGGGATGAATCCCCCTACCAAGGTGAAGATGGTTTTTAAAGGTACTTAGAGAAATTGCTGGGGGCTATTGTCTGTGGACAAAGGGGCCAGGGTACCTGTTTTCTTTATGGGAGAAAGACAAACTCCAGGATAACTTTAAATTGTGGAACCAATTCTGGTAGAACGTGTCATTTTGCTCAAATCTGGTTCTTCTTTCAAAATGACCCATTTTAAGACCGTCCAAAATCTGCTGTTCTTAAGCGATGAATAATATGTTAAAAGACTGTCGGGGCGCCTGGGTGGCGCAGTCGGTTAAGCGTCCGACTTCAGCCAGGTCACGATCTCACGGTCTGTGAGTTCGAGCCCCGCGTCGGGCTCTGGGCTGATGGCTCAGAGCCTGGAGCCTGTTTCCGATTCTGTGTCTCCCTCTCTCTCTGCCCCTCCCCCGTTCATGCTCTGTCTCTCTCTGTCCCAAAAATAAATAAACGTTGAAAAAAAAAATTAAAAAAAAAAAAAAAAAAAAAGACTGTCATCATCTTCAGCTTTTCAAAAGTGTTTCCAGTACAACAAAGAAACCCCATATTTTAGGAAAGGTGGAGGGGTGGTTCTTGCTAGTGAGAAATAAATAAATGGCTACATACAGACACACACACAGGCAGGCCAGCAGTGTTCAGACTGCTAGGAAAGAAAGAAACTTCATTGACTCTTTGAACTTGGGCTCTAACAAGAATATAAATTAACACAAATATAACATGACGAATATATTTTTAAAAATTTAGATTGCCATTGGGGGGCCTGGGTGGCTCAGTTGGTTAAGCATCCGACTTTGACTCAGGTTATGATCTCAAAGTCCATGAGTTCGAGGCCCATGTCGGTCAATGTGCTGACAGGTCAGAGCCTGGAGCCTGCTTCAGATTCTGTGTCTCTCTCTCTCTGCCCCTCCCCCACTCATTCTCTCTCTCTCTCTCTCTCTCTCTCTCTCTCAAAAATAAACATTAAAAAAAAACAGAATGTCACAAATTGTAACAGCAATAAGAGAAGTTACTGACCCCTGAGTGGCATTTGCATGCATTATCTTATTTTAGGAATATGTGCATTACTTCATAGCAATGGAAGCCCTTGTTTTAGTTTAAAAAAAAAAGGTTTTGTATAGTCTTTGGGGAAATTGCGATTAGTGTTTTTAAATCTGCCTAGTTTCTAGTCACACCCTGTCCAGGTCAATGTAGGTGAGGTGAGTTCATCTCCTACGAAAGCACTAGTGTGAAATGGAGCCCAGTCTGTCTGGAAACACATTCACCCACCACACTGGATTGAGAGCACTTCTAATACTCTCCCTTGCCAGCAACTTCATGAGCTGGACGCTCCCAAAGGCACACACCATTCAAAGATGGCAGCTGGCATGGATTACCACTTGAGCTGAGCAAAGATGACATCTTGCTATGGAAGGAGAGTGGAAATATTTGTTTTTACCCTTTGTGACCATCCAGGCATCCGGGTAGCTGGGCTGAAGAATATTCAATGAGCTAATGCACTGGCCTCCAATCAGAGTGGAAAGCCAGGACTTTTGTCCTCATGAGAAAGACGGTAAGACAGGCTTTAGGCCAAGGCAAAGCCTGCGTGTGAACAGACAAGAATGAGGCAAGTCCCGACTGAAGTTACCTTCATCAGCGGAAGCTGTCAGATGGGAAGGCTTCAAAAAAGCGCTGTCAGCTTCTGGACATGAGGAGGCAGCCTTGGAGCTTGTGAACACAGACGTCTGAGGAGACTTTCCTGGGAGCACTGCCTGTTCTCCCTTGGAGGTAAAAGAGAAGTCGCTGCTCTTGTCACCGGAGCCCCAGGCAGAGTCTGCAGTATCCTTGGACAGTGATGTCTCCACCATGGAGTCCCCAAGGGACGACGGTGAAGGGCCCAGGGAACAGGCGGTATCCCTTCCAAAGTGGTTCCCACCGTTCCCCGCTGTCGGCACCTGAGGGGGCAAATCCTGTAGCTGCTGCTGCGCACACTGGGGGTTAATCCAGGCAGCTCTGTGCCTCATGAACCTGACGTCTGATTTGCAAGGAGGCTGGTCAGTGTCCAGGAGATTGGGCGAATCCTCAACGTCACCAGGGTCACTGCTCACCCCTTCCCAAGGGTGCACAGGAGAATCCTGCCGGCCCATAGACTGTGACACCATCTTTCCAGGCTCAGGGTGGCGTGAACTCGGTTGGACTACTGGATTAGGGCCTTGAACTCACCATGAGGCCAGCTGGGGTCCAGAGAGCTTACCTGCAACGAGCAAAAATCATTCGAGGTAAATAAGAACTCAGTCCTAGTTGTAAACTCCAAAATCTTTTGAGAAGAAACAAAAAATAAGTAAGTTTGTACTTCGCTCTGTACCATACAGTAAATTCCACTTGGATTGACAAGAAATAAACAAACAAATCAGCAATAAAACTGGCCGCAAACACACGAGGCGTGACATCAGGATAGGAAAGGGTTTTCAGGGCATAAACGAGGACTGCTTTTACACAAGGACACAGTCATATAAGCAAGCTGCTGATACGACAGATAAAAGTGAAAGACAGCCGTGCTTTCTTCCAACGAAATTCAATGTCAAACCCGAAATGGGAATACCATTCAGAAGTAAAGACACATTTTCACAGTTCCTTATTTTTGTTGAGTCTGTGCTTGTATTTCAACGAAGCAGACAAGCGGCATGTGAAACTGAGGGCAACTCGCAGCACTAAAAACTTTGCTTTATGGGACTTAGTTTATGATAAGAGAGAAGCACCCTGGTCCCCGTAGTCACTGGCCCAGCCCGCGACTTTCTACTGCTCCCACTGTCCTTCACACTGGGAGGCTCCAAGCAGCCCTAGAAGCACAAGCAAGGTCAGCAAGAAGAAGAAATGAAAGTGGTCCGCTTCGGTGAGCTTAGCGTAAGGGGAGAGTGGAGAACAGGGCTACAAGGTGGTGAGCTGAGGCTTGGGAGTCAGTTCCAAGGCTGGCTTGCTTTAGTTATTTATTATTTATTGAGAAAGAGAGAGACAGAGAGACAGGGTATAAGTGAGAGCGGGCCCGAGAGAGAGGGAGAGAGAGAGAAGCAGGGCTCATGCTCACCAGATGCAGGACTTGAACTCACGAACCATGAGATCATGACCTGAGCCAAAATCAGATGCTTAACTGACTGAGCCACCCCGGCACCCCAGTTCCAGGGCTTTAAATGCCACCGTTATGTATCCAGATGGCTTGCACCTGGATCCCTACTCCTGACGCACTCTCCCCACGCCCCCCCGCCCCGGCCAAACTATGGGCTACCATATTTTACTGCCTATTTGACATTCATCCAGGGGGCACCACAACCTGACACATCCAAAACAGACCCTGATTTCGCCCAAGTCTGCTCCTCCCTAGTTTTCCCATCTCAGGAACCACACCTCCCAGGTGCTAAAGCCCGAACTCTGGAAGTCCTCTCTGATCCTATCTTTCCTTAGCTCTCCATCTTTAATCCATTAGCAAGTTCAGCTCTATAGCTACTGCCCTAATCTAAGTCACCATCTTCTCCCACCCGGGCCTCCTCCCATCTTTCCAGTGGGTTTTGCTGCTTCAACTCTGGCCAACTTACAATCAAGAGGTACGCAGAGAGAGATCTTTTTAAGTGTAAGTCACGGGGCACCTGGGTGGCTCGGTCGGTAGCTTCAGCTCAGGTTATGATCTCGCAGTTTATGAGTTCGAGCCCCACACGGTGCTTGCTGCTGTAAGCCTGTCAGAGCAGAGGTTGCTTTGGATCCTCTGTCCCCCTCTCTCTGCCCCTCCCTGGCTTGTGCGCTCCCAAAAATAAATATTTTAAAAAATAGGCGTAAATCAGATGTCATTCCCCTAATCACCATCCACCTCCCACCAGCTTCCCATCAACTCTGGAAATAAAATCCAAAATCCTTACCTTGTCCTTAAGGCATGACATGATCCCATCCTGCAGACCTTTCTCACTTATCTATGTCCACCCTCCCTAAGTCCCAACCACTCACTAAACTCTTACGTGCTACAAGCTCTCGCCCACCCTACTGCTGCTGTTCTAGTCCCCCTGCCTGGAACGTTCTTCCCCCAACTGATCATACATCTGGCTCCTTCCTGTCCTGTTGCATGCTTTGGTTTATCAATTACTTCCTCAAAGAAGTCTTTCTTAACCACCTCTCTTAAAGTAGTTCCCCAGTTACTCTCTATCACATCACCTTGCTTAATTTTCATCCTAGTAGTCTCACTTCCTCATTTTTTTCCCACTCCTCACTGTCACTCCCCTCCCCCCCCCCACAGTCCCCCCCTGCCGATAAGCTCCACAAGAACATGGGGCCTTGTCTGTTCTCTGCCAGGTCCGATGGTTGCACGCGGGACCTCAATAAACTTATGGACTGAAAGAGCAAATTCAACGGTGGAAATAACATCGTGAGCTACAGAGAAGACTTCCGTGGTAGATACAACTGCTCTGTTACTGTGACAGAATTGTTTGTACAAGGATAGAAGCGAATCCATGTTTCCTGAAGATATGACATTTCTCTCAACATCTACAAATAGACCAAAAGAAGGTACATGTGAAAACTGTACTAAATTCTTTGGGTTTTCTTGAGGTGGGGGCCCTCCATCCTAGGTCAAACCTTTTGAAATGATGTATATATACATGCATATATATATGTATGTGTGCGTGTGTGTATATGGCATACATATAATACTGCACGATACCGCGTGAGCTCCAAATCACTGCTCACGAAATACCATGGGATGTGGTGGCAATTGTCAGAATTCATCTGAAGCGCTTCGTCTTCCTTCTCCAGACCTCAAATCTCACCTGGTGCCCCAATTTCTCTTTGTCACACGTCTTTTCCCCTCCAATAATTCCGAGTATCACAATTACAAATGGGAACCATGACTGTGTTTTTATGAAACGGCAAAAACACAGAAGCCTAGAGTGGATGCAGCAGTCACATTGTGCCAAACTTGCCAATACTACCTCAGTCCCAGAAATGACATCGGTAACCACTTCATCCCTTCCAGACTTTTCCCTATGAATTAACATACATACGGCAGATCAGAAGATGTGTTTTCTTTTCTCTTTTATACGTACACATGAGCTCACACTGGACAACATCTATAATGAAACTTCTTTTTCTCTCAACAAGTTCTTGAGGCTGTATATCACGCAACTATCTTACCACTTTCTATAGTATAAAAGGATCATAATTTACTTCGCCAGACTATGGACGGGAACGTATTTTTAGTTTTTCGCAGTTATACAATATACAGCGATGAGCAATTTTGTTCATGTTGCTTTTTATTAGTTTTCTTTCGCTAAACTTTTAGTTCTGAGTCCATGGCTCATGATAACGTCATTGTTTCTGAGAGAATGAAGCTGTATGAGTCATAGTCTATGATCAATTCTTTACATGTCATAGCTGTTCTTGTGGGGGGAAGATGATTACAGATGTGAAATCACATAAAAAAAATGTACAGGCTCAAACCAGTGACAAGTGGCAGGGATCCCTGTGTTTTTTACAAACAGATTAAAGACAACGGTTCACAAAGAATGATGTTATTTATGAGCCTCCCAGATACGGAATTGACTTAGCGGCACTGAGCAAAAACAGACTTCCTTTTCAAAAGTGATTTCCAGAAGCGGTGCTTGCTCCACTTCCTTCTAGAAAGGTGTTCTTGTTTCACACAAACAACCAGCAGGTGTTGGCTTTTCCAGGTTATAAAATGAGCACATTTTAGAGCTGGGATAGGCCCATAGAGATTCAAAGCCATGTCTAAAGACACGGCAGAGAGAGGATGACAAGCCAGGTTGGACGGTCACTCGGGAGCATGAGCCTCTCTGAGAGGGAGACTGACACAGGAGAGAGCCATGGTTAGAAACAAAGCACTGGCCCTAGCCCCGGGGGTCCACATCGCCATTGCCTGATCTTTGGGGCAACAGATAATTCATGAAATACCATCATAGGGTGTTTTGGCTCACTGTGACCTTGCTTGTCGTCTGGTAATCAATTAAATATTTATTGAGCAGCTACTACATGACTGGCACTGTTTTTGTTTTGGAGGTGCTGGAGCAAAAGAAGTCCATGCTTCTTCCAATAGCTTACATTCCGGCAGAGGGAAGACAGTGACTGAACCTATACATTCATACATTTCAGTGCCGACGGCCGGCAGGTAGTATGGGTTTAAGCAGTGGTTGACATCTTCCCAAAATGCGTCCCATTGTGATAAATGACGTCCTTTGAATTAGCAAGGCTTAGGTACAAAGCTAAAATCTATTTCCAAAAACACTTAAAAATGTTTTTTAATGTTTATTTTTTTTAAGAGAGAGAGAGAGGCAGAATGAGAGCAGGGAAGGCACAGAGAGAGACACACACACAGGATCCAAGGCAGGCTCCAGGCTCCGAGCCATCAGCATAGAGCCCGACATGGGGCTCGAACTCATGAACTGAGAGATCATGACCTGAGCCGAAGTCAGACACTTAGCCGACTGAGCCACCCAGGCCCCCTTCCCAAAACGTTGTAAAGGAAGATTACGAAGCTTACCATCATTTCTACTGCGATTTTCCTGTTGAGGGTGAGCACAGGCCAGATTACCACTAGTTAACATATATGCGGCAGCAAAGGTCCTAGACAAGAGAGAGATTCCTGGACACCCCCCCCCCCCCCCCCGGCAAGTCATTCTAGATGGGTCTCTGCCCATCAAAGTCAGTGGTTCCATCACGAACGACTGCATAATGAGGACAAGCTCAGAGCCACAACACTGACTGCAGAGATGCAGCTTTTGCCAAAGGGGTGGACGACTCGGTTGGGCATGAGCCACCGTGACCTCTACAGTGACCTCATAAACATCTTTCAGACCATAAGCAGCCAGAATTTTGATGCAGATGAGCAGTTTTCGCTCCCAATACCCCTAACAATCTTAGAGTGACTCCATGAATAGACACAAGCATGTCAGATTTCGGATTTAGGATTTTCTCTGCCCCAGCACTAACTACCAACTGTATACATGATTAGGAGCACTGAAGACTGATCTTAAAGGTTACCTCCTCAGTGAGGCCTCCATGGTCACCCTATGTCACGGCAACTGCCCCAGCCAGTAATTCCTCTCCCCCCACCCCCCGCCCCACTTCCCACCTCTGGTTTTCTCCTTACTCCTTGGCATTAATCCCCATTGTATTTAGCCTCAAACACGAACACCCACTAGAATGGAAAATCTCTGAGGGTAACTGTTCTTAAAAAAAAAAAAATTGTTCTCTGGACACTGCTTTGTTCCCAGAATCTAGAACAGGGGCACATAATAGGTGCTCAACCAAACACGCATTGAGTGTGAATACAATGAACGAATGAACAAACCAACAGTACCTAAGAATGGTTCTGCTGGTTATTTCTGTCGCCCAGGAAAGAAAATGGAGAATAGATGTCAACCTTTAGAAGAAGCTGGAGATCACGACCTAAAATTTCTGTTCAACTGTTTCCTTAGGATAAAGGAAGCTAGAGAACAGAAATCACAAACGAGAGTTGGGGTAAAGGGTAAAATTCGTTTACGCCCACTTTAAGGCGGCTTACTGAGCATGCTCAGTAGTAACGAAATGCAGGTGAGCAAAGAGCATGGACGGTGTCTCGTTCACAAAGCTCCCCGGTCCTCTCCCCATCTTTCCGTATCTACTTCCCTTCATGCTCTGCGTTTGGACAAACCCCCACCCCCAAGGATGTTGAGAAACTCAAACCATCACTTATCAAACAGAAGGGCGACTGTTTTCGAGGCCCAGCAACGCGACTCCATAGCTTCCACAACGCGGTCCGCAATCAGGGTCAACTGCCGTTTTCACACAGCTGCGCCCTCACCACGGCACATGCTGAACTCTGTGTTCGAACACTAACAGCACCAGGAAGGAAGCAGTGCTCTATTGCAATGGCATATAGCAACGAGGCTGGTGGCATCACATGGACTCCTCCCTGCCCGCCTGAACTTTGGCAGTGACCCTTAACTTGGAAGGTCCGCCGTCAGGAGAACACGGAGGAAGGTCAGAAAGCAATTATGACAAATGCGCGGGGTAAGGTTCGCCGGGGAAGACCCCACGAAGGCAAAGACCAAGGAACACGAGCTATGTGCCTGAGAAAACTGCAAGATTGCCTAAGACACACAAATGACTAACTTCCTGTGGTCACCGCATAGGTCACAGTGACCACTGTCGCGGAGTGTTTCAGGTGGTATTATGCCAATTTGGGAACGGACGTAAAGAACGTTAGAGGGCTTGCCCAAGGCCTCACCATCAGTAATTTACCAGGAGAACAAAAAAAACAAAAGTCTGACACCTGATCCAAGGCTCCTTCCATTCCTATTTATGTATATCATTGGGGCTGAAGTTGGGATATTTTCAATTTCGTTAGCAATGTAAATTTAAGAACATTCCTATTAAATCTGTCACAAAACAAAGGATTAAGAACCACACCACTGTATTTGATTCCATGTCTTTAGAACAGTTGTGCCCAGAACGTTATGATTACACTGATTTGTGTAAAAAACAAAAGTCATTGTACTAACAGCTCCAATATTTATTTATAAACCTTATCGAGGCACAGGTATACTAATATGTAATGTAAAAATTCATGAACATAACATTTCGTTCTTGCTTTCCAATAAATCATCTTGTAACCTAAAGGTACATACCACCACCCAAGTAATGTTTTACTTAAAACCTTTTATATAAAAAACAGTAACAAACAGGGGCACCTGGTGGCTCAGTCGGCTAAACGTCTGACTTCAGCTCAGGTCATGATCCCAAGGGTCGTGGGTTTGAGCCCCACGTCAGGCTCTGTGCTGACAGCTCAGAGCCTGGAGCCTGCTTCTCCCTCTCTGTGTCTCCCTCTCTCTCTGCCCCTTCCCTGCTCATACTCTGTCTCTCCCTCTGTCTCAAAAATAAATAAAACATTAAAAAATATTTAAAAAAACAATAACAAACAAAAAATTACTTACACATGAACATCACATAACTGAATAAGCCTTGCAAAAAACATTAATTCAAAACTTTACCCGAAGTAAGCGTAGGGACCTGCATTGGAACAATGGCAAAGTTCCCATGTTTGGGCCAAATAAAATGGGGAGCCGTACTGGAAAACCGTCCGGCAGTTACTCAAATGGTCAAGCATACAGTTACCATTTGGCCTAGCAATTCCACTCCTGAGGATATACCGAAGAGAACGAAAGCATGTGCTCACGCAAGAATTTGCGCACAAATGTCAACGGCAGAAATAGTCACAGAAGCCAAAAGGGGCAAACAACCCAAATGTCCATCAACTGATGAACGGGTAAACCAAGTGTGGGGCTGCACGCGATGCGGTATTATCTAGCCACAGTACGAAGTACTAACACACCGCGACATGGGTGAGCCCTGAAAACATTATACTAAGTGAAATCACCAGGCACAAAAGATATTTCGTATTAACAGATGCATTTTTATGAAATGTCCAGAATAGGCGAATCCATACAGACAAAACATAGATGAGTGGGGTTTTTTTGGGGGGGTGGGGTGGGGAGGAGGGAATGAGAACAGAAACAGTGAGAGCTAACGGGTACAGGGTATCTTTTTGAGGTTCTAAATGTTCTCAAATCAACCGTGACGGTGAGGACACATATCTGTGAATATATTAAAGCCACTAACTTGTACGCTGTAAATGGGTGAATTGCAGGTTATGTGAATTCTATCTCAATCTCAATAATGCTGTCCAAAAAAAAAAAAAAATGAGATGGGAGGAAGTGCCCATCTCTCTTCAAACAAGGTCTAGGAAGCCTGGAGAATGCTGGTGGGCATGGGCAGAGGGATGGAAGGAGCACTCGCTCTAAGTCAGGCTGCAAACTAAGGTACTGAAAGCTGAAAGGGGAAACAGAGAGCAAATAAGAGGCATACTGAATATGTGTGCCTAAAGTAGGTATAGAGAAGAGAGAGGAAGAAGTGAAAATGCCACAGCAGAACTATCTAGAAAAAGAAAAGAGAAAAAAAAAAAACAACGAAACCAAGGACTGGTAAAGACAACATCATCAATGTGATGGCAACCAGTAACTGGGCACCGGTTCCCAGACCCTACCCCCAGAGCTCAGACACCCACCCTTGTCTTTAAACCAGCACCGTGAGGGAGGTTCTGCTGGTCCCAACAAACAAACAAACAAAAATAAACCCTTCAACACTTGCAATATCTGTCCGTGTGTCCCTGAGTTACCTCTCTGACCTCCTTATCTATTACCTCTACATCCCTACACCTCTATACCCTTCTGCACCCCTCCCCTACACTCGTCTATAGTCTTCGGCACCGCCATCTTTATTCAAAAGTACCTCTGGAATGAGACTTTCCTCATCACCCTTTTTCAAACTGCATCCCTAAGGTGCACACTATCCTCATTTACTGCTCTATTTTTTTTTCCTCCAGAGTACTCACCTATTATCTTAGCCATCGTCATCGGCTCATAACTAACACTTGCATGAAGTTTTTTAGTAGGTGCCTGGAACTGTTCTAGATTTTCTATACACACACACACACACACACACACACACACACTTGATCCCTCTAACAACCTATGAGGTACATACAACAACACTGTTTTCACTTTACAGATGCAGACCCGAGGCACAGCCAATAAAGGGGAGCGTTGCACACCCAAGCAGTCTTGCTCCCAAGTTCACATTCTTACCCGCAACAGCACAGGGATGAAGGAAAGACCTCTAAATCTCAGAGATTCAAACGTTTCTGGAGAATATCCAAGTTTATCAAGCACGAAGTAGCTGCTGGCAATGTCAGTGACCTTGGCCCAAATCTCCACAGAGACCGAGTTTAAACGAAAAGTGAGCCAGCAGGAAAAACAACACAAAACAAAGAACAGGTTTTATGTATGTCATAGGACAGTTCAAGTGATTTGAAGGTTTAAAACACTCTTAAAATGTGCATAAATAAAAGCTCAAGTCTCCCGACCTACCGTATGTAAAATAGCCGTCCCAAAAGCTGTCTTCTAAAAACAGCTTCCAAAGAAAGAAAGAGAGAATAGGGAGGTACTTTACATATGTTCCCAGGACACTTGTTTCCTGACCCACTATAGATTGTTGAAATAAGAGAATGTAGAGGAGCCTAAGGATTAAAAAGAATCCCGCACCGCCCTTCAGTCTTCATCACCTGAAATCAACTAGAGCAGAGCACCTGTTGGCCATGGGTGCTTTTCAAGGTCACCTGCCCCCAAAACTTTGAGGTCCAATTTACATTTATCTCTTTCAGTAAATGTAAAACTAAGGATCCAAGAACAGAACTAAAATATTTTTTTAATTTTTCTTTTAGTAGTGTTTATTTATTTTTGAGAGAGAGACAGAGAGAGACAGAGAGAGAGAGAGAGAGAGAGAGAGAGAGAGAGAGAGAGAGAGAGAGAGAGGAACCGAGTTGGGGAGGGGCAAAGAGAGGGAGACACAGAATTTGAAGCAGTCTCCAGGCTCTGAGCTGTCAACACAGAGCCAGATGTGGGGCTTGAACCTATGAGACATGAGATCATGACCTGAGCTGAAGTTGGATGCTTGACCGGCTGAGCCACCGAGGCGCCCCTGAACCAAAATATTTTTTTAAGGAATTTTCAAACATTAGTTGTTGAGCAGATCACATTTAAGTGTGTAGATCATTTCAGCTGCTTCTCCTTTGTCATTTTCCAGCCTACTGTTAACAACGACAAAAACACCTGCCTCTGAGACTTCCTTTTACCTGCGGCAGTATTTCCCTTTCGCAGTTCACACATGAGAAATAAAGCATCATTCAATATAGGATTATTATTACTATCTTGTGGATGAGAACACTGAGGCCTAGGAAAAGGAAGTGAAGACCACACACAGCAACTGAGCAGCAAGCTCAGCACTGGGAGCCTGGAACCTTGCTCCAGAGCCCCCCAATCTCACCCTCATGCTTCTGTATGTGTAAGATACAACAGCACAAAAATTAAGGGGGGAAAAAAGAGTCCCAATCAAATATAATTTTTATGCCAATCTGAGAAATTCCTCATTTACCAGCTGTGTGACCTTGGGCAAGGCACTTAACCTCTCTGTGCTTCAGTTTTTTTTACAGATTGTTGTGAGAACTTAACGAATTGTAACATGCATATCTCAGTCCGACAGACACTATTCCATAAAAGTTGGCTTTATCATCACCATAAGTGCAATTTTACAGACTTAGACTTCAATGTATGAAGCACAATTAAGGAGACCTAGTTTTATTTCCCAACTTTGCAAATGAGTCATCTTTCAAGTCTTTTTAATTAAAATGAAAACTCGGGACGCCTGGGTGGCTCAGTCAGTTAAGCTTCCGACTTTGACTCACATCACGATTTCACAGTTCATGGGTTTGAGCCCCACGTCGGGCTCTGTGCTGACAGCTCAGAGCCTGGAGCCTGCTTCAGATTCGGTGTCTCCTTCTCTCTCTGCCCCTTCCCTGCTACAGCTCTGTCTCTCAAAAATAAGTAAATGGTAAAAAAAAAAAAATGACAACGCAAAAACAATCAGAGGTCTTGGTAATATTGACTTGCATACCTTACTTATCTCTTTAGAAAGGATACAATATGACACACAGGCATTACTATTGCTCATGTTTATAATCTCTGGAAGGCTTGACAAGCTTATTTAATTTTTTTTTTGTTTGTTTAACGTTTATTTATTTTTGAGACAGAGAGACAGAGCATGAACGGGAGAGGGTCAGAGAGAGAGGGAGACACAGAATCTGAAACAGGCTCCAGGCTCTGAGCTGTCAGCACAGAGCCCGACGCGGGGCTCGAACTCACGGACCGCGAGATCGTGACCTGAGCCGAAGTCGGACGCTTAACCGACTGAGCCACCCAGGCACCCTGACAAGCTTATTTAAAAAGAACTGCTTCAATTTTAACAGTAATGCAACCAACCATGTGACTCTTTCCTTTCCATATGAGAAATACGAATCTAAATTTAGTAACAAGGGAAACTATTCAAATTTGGCAAAGCTATTCTTTGTGTGCCCTCAGACAGGTGGGGAAAATGTGTTCGCGAGCGACGCAGTCTTTCTTGACCTCTTTGCTTATCCTCCTCTAAAGACCATTCCAGTTAAAACGCTTATTCTTGCACGTTTATCCTTGGTGCTGGCAGTCTTCCCTGCGTCAGAAAACACGACCTCCAACTTCAGAAGGCTAAGGATGTTTTCAGAGTCATGAAGAGCATCTCAAATCAAATCTAACCCCCAGAGGCCACGACCGGTTTTCATCAACTTGCCTAGCATCTCCCTCCGGCCCTAAAGAAGATGAGGAAGGCACAGTTCCTGAACCCTGAGGTCACACTGATGCGTAGCGTCAGGCAGTACTGCTCGCCAGAGGGCCCTGAACGAAACACTGAGGAACGGCCACACCGGGACATCGTGGACAGGTAAGCGGGAAAGTGCCCGCACTACCCTGAAGGTGCTGCCTTACCTCTGCTCCAAACGAGGTTCTGCTGGCGGCCAGGAGGGAGGTGTGCGCAGCAATGTGGTGATACCTTAATTTATAGGAACCACACTTCTGCTTTTCAAAACCCTACTCTTCCTCCAGTTACCGTCCAGTGAGGTAGGGCAGGGATCACCCTGCTGCTTCTCACACAAACAAGGTTTCTTGACTTGCCCAGACCTCACTGCTGCTACTCAGCCTTTCAGGACAGAGTCCCCGGAACCCAAGGCTGCAGACCCTCAGTCCTTTGCGCTTTCCCAACATACCGTCAGTTCAGAGATCCTTCCAAGTGCCATTGCAATAACACAGTAAGCACGGTTCCGGAATATACCCCTTCCTTATCGTCTTGATTCCCATTCGGGCTACATAACCCCTCTTCCGGCGGTTCTCCACATTCTCCAGGCTGACGGTATCAATGTGGCAGGAGGGTGGCGAACCTCACCGCGGCCACCGGCAGGCTGGAGCGGGGTGGGGGTGCAGCGCCGCTTTCCCCGCCGCAGTGTCAGCAGGTGGACTTCTCGGTGGGCGCTGGGGACCACATAACCGGCCGTGCGCTCACTAACCCAGCTCGGTTAAGTAACAGAAAGTTTATGGGTTTGGGCCACCAGCCATCCATACATAGGGCTGGGTGTGTGCGGAGGGGGTCCTCCGCGGGCCTTCGCCATCTGTGCGCGCGCTTTTGGGGAACCGAGAAAAGCCGGCGCGCCCGGAGCGCGGTGCCTGGGGCCACGCAGGGCGCAGGCTTTGGGCTCACTGACCGTCGCCCGGCGCTGAAGTGTCTTCGAGGTTCCGTTCCTGAGCCTTCTGGATCCAAGCCGAGCACGGGGTCGCCCCCTTTTGCCAGGTCGATTCCATAAAAACCCGCCACCCCTGCAGAGCAGCCCCCTCCTCCATTCGCCCAGGGGCCTCGGCACTGCCCGGCCCCTGCCCCGGCGTGCCCCCGAGCTTGCGCACGCCTCTCCGGAGCCCCTCGCCCCTCCCCCCCTCACCGCTGCAGCAGCCTCACCGCGCCGGCGTTACCCACCTCCGGCGCCCCTCGCGCCCCCGGCCCGCTCACCCCCGCTCATCCCCGCTCACCAGGTGCGCGCATCGCGTCGGCTCCCGGCTCGCTGGGCTCCGGGCGCGCGCCACCGCGGCGGAAAGAGGGAGCGAGGAGGGGGAAGCGGCGCCCTGACGCTGCCACGCCGCCGCCACCCCACCCCCATCGAAATCCCGGGCCACCGCAGCAATCCGAGAAGGTCCCCGAGGAAGCGAAGCGCCGCGGCCGGGCCTGCAGCCGGCGGGGAGACGCGGAGGACGCGAGCCGGAAGGAACTGCGGCCCCCGCGCTGCCCCCACCGCCGCGGCCGTGTCCTCGGCCGCCCACCCCCGAGCCGGGTGACGCGGGCTGGGACAGCCGGGGGCCGCCGTGCTCCCCTCCCCCAGCGTTCCCTCCCGAAATCACGCCATTCCCTCGCTGGGGGGAGCGGGGGGGGGGGGGCTGAGCTGCAAACGCGCTTTCTGGGGTTGAAATACCGAGATGCCCGCAGACCTGGCGGACACGAATTCCCAACACCCCCCCCCCCTCCCCCGGGCAGCGGTATTTGGCGTTCAGTGCAATTGCCTGAGAGAACGCGTGACTCTGCCGAGTATTCGGGATTCGTCCGCACAGAGATCTACGCGCCCGACGGAGACCTAAGCTTCCCCCGAGCGTGACCTCAGCGGGCTGCTCCGCGCGGAGCCCCACGACGGCGACTTCCCTGGCAGCCTCCGTCCTACCTACTCATCACCTAGTCCTCTGGAAGCGAGGGGTGCCGCGGGTTGCGTCCAGATCTAGCTGGACGCTGGCGAGAAGCTGCCAACCAAACAGAATGTTGTCACGCTCAGACACCGAAGCCCTGACCGTTGGTAGGGCTGAGTGCATGGTGTCCCTTCGCCCCTAGGGAGGCTGAACACGCTCCGCCAGCGCCCTAACCTCTGTTAGGGGAAGAATCTCGGAGTTACCTGCCCCGGTAGCAACAGGCAGCAGGTGAGCCGATCTAGGATTACTTAAAAGACTCCCTTCTGCAGGGTAAGCCAACCGCATCGCACCCCCCCTCCCCACCCCCTTGGTTCTTTGGCTTTGTCCTGGGTCACCTCCAGGTTGTGGAAACAGCTCACGGGTATGTTGGGCTTTATTTGCTGGATGTCTCTTTGGAACACGCTTTTCCTGGCACAGCCTAGACTGGAGTGGCTAAGGGGCGGCGTCTGGTAGTCTCTGATCCTAAGTCAGAGTCTGGTGAACACTAGCTGTCAATCACCCGACTTAACACTGAGCACAGCCTGTTTGGAGCCTAGAATCGCTTAGACCGGAAAGGACTCTGAACTTTTGGGGTTCTGTCTCAGGAATTCGGATCGGCTGAAGACAGACTGGGAAGGGCTTACATTAAACTAAAAAAAAAATGTATATGTAGGCTCGGGTACTTTTACAAATTATTTTTGAGCCATCCTATCAATATTCCGGAATATCATTTGTTTCCGCAGATTCTTCCTCTGTGTCTTAAAGAGGTTAAGTTACTTGTCCAAGGTCACACAGTTAGTAAAGCACAGTTGGGCTCTGAAGACCGAGGTCTCCATCAACCAAACCTTATGTCCCTTTTCCACCATGCTACACAGAAAAATAATGAAATCGAGGGGCGAAGCATGAGAATTTTCAAGCAATAATTAAAAGAGGAAAGGAATCAGGAGGAAGTGGACAGAAAAAATGTCATGCAAAGTAAACCAGTAAGTCTAGTATTCAAAGGGAAAAAAAAAAACCAACAGAAACCAAACTGTACTAGGTGGTAGACTGGACAAATCCAAGGCAAAGAAAGCATTCTTGTAGGGACACTAGGAGATTTTAGACCAAGATGGTAAGATTTGGTCAGTCTCCTTTGAAGTCACTTTGGAATCATCTTTATCAAAAGTAAATAGGCTGGCCTATGCCCTGTTATGTGGGCATCCTATAAACTTGAACATCCACATTCAACATCTAATCACAAGTAAAGGAAGCCACATTCTGCAAGCTTATCTCTACAACTAAGAGAGAAAGCTCAAGGACAGGTGTTTCAAATAAGGAATACTGGAAATCGACTGTCCCCTCTGAGATTAGAGTTCTGGAGGTAGAATTTCCTAAGTCCTAAATGCTGAGTTTGGGCTTTCCAAGACTGCCCAATCAATTGTTCAATGCTGAGAAAGTCACTGATAATTACAAGCCAAAAACCACTCAGGAAAAGCAGGGGTTGGTTTTCTTTTTCATGGGGAAGGTCATCCTCCAGGTCACAGTGCCCTCCACGCCCTGGGGCCCCAGGGCAGTGAGCATATCAGGAACAACTCACGGCTTCATCTAGCTGGGCTCCTGCCCAGCACCCATTGGTCACACACAAGTCTCCATTGTGGCCAGGACCAGCCTCATAGGGGAGCAGAAGCCTGGCAGCTGCCCTTCCAAACCCAGCCAGACTTCACAAGACGTGATTTGTGCCATGAGCAGGGACACGACCCTGTTGTTGAGCTCAGCTAACGAAGTCAGCAAAGGAGAAATCAGTCTCCGTGCAAAACAGGAACGAAATGAGATGAACTGCCTCGTAAGCTACGAAAAGGAGTCTGCTGACATCATGACTTTCAGGGAAGAAGGGATGATGCTACATGTGAGGGAAGTCAGCATGTGACAAGGGGTAAAAGAACCAGGCTGCATTAGGCTTGTCTCAGTTTCTTTTCCTCCTTCCTGTGTGTCTGAAACCTCCATTATCCACAAAGGACAAATTTGTATGATGATGCTACTTACGTGAGGAACCTAGAATAGGCAAACTCATTGAGACAGAAAAGAGAGGAGAGGCTACCAGAGACGGGAGGAGTGGAAATGGGAAATTATCATTTTGTGGGTACAGTTTCTGCTTGGGATGATAAGAAAGTTCTGGAGATGGATGGTGGTGATCGTTGCACATTATTGCAAATGTACTTAATGGCACTGAATTGGATACATACAAATGGTTAAAGTAGTAAATTTTATGTTCTGTGTATTTTACCATAATAAGGTATATGTGTATGTATGTATATACATGTATATAAATATATATTGAAAATGCATAGTATATATGTTATATATGATATATTATATACATTATATATATATGTAATATTATAAACATATATAAATATATTTAAGGTGTATCATCAGGATGTAATACTTCTTTGGAGTAAAAGCCCAAGGGAAAGCAACATGCTAAGATAAGAGATGCCTTCTGGCCCCGGAAACTCTTTGAATTTTCATAAGTCTTGCCCTATTTTTTTTTTTAATTTTTTTTTCAACGTTTATTTATTTTTGGGACAGAGAGAGACAGAGCATGAACGGGGAAAGGGCAGAGAGAGAGGGAGACACAGAATCGGAAACAGGCTCCAGGCTCTGAGCCATCAGCCCAGAGCCCGACGAGGGGCTCAAACTCACGGACCACGAGATCGTGACCTGGCTGAAGTCGGACGCTTAACCGACTGCGCCACCCAGGCGCCCCAGTCTTGCCCTATTTTGCTTTCCTTTAGGGTGCCAGAGCCTAGCTTTGGGTTTGTCGTGCTCCTCATTCAAAAGGAAGAGTAATCCTGCCACTTTACTACTTGCTTCTGCCGGTGATAGGTAGCTGGGGGTCTGTGAGGGCATGTTCAGAAATGCCATACCCTGAAAGAGGTTCTACCTTTCAGAGACAGAGGGAGCTAAAATATGTTTTAAAAAACACAACATTTAACTGAGTAAATTTAAAGATCTAATTGACTTTATTCAATGATTCATGAATCAGGCTCACAGAAGGGAGCTCTGTACAAAAAGGGAAGGTTTTTAAAGGCAGAAAGGGGGTGGGACAAGGAAGCCATAAACAAAAGAAAGGATGATTTCCAGCAAGGTCACTCTCCTCTGAGGGACAGGCAGGGGGCGGGGCTTCTCACCCAGTCTAACCTCACTAGTGCCATCAGTTCATTCCAGACTGATTGGAGGGCGCGTTCAAGGCGTAGCTGAAACTGTAAGGAACTCTTGGTTTACTCTTGTGGGGGCAAATGACTCCATTTCGAGCCTGTTTCCCCTTTCATCACGAGCAAAAGTATTTTGTCACAAGCAAACCTTGATCCCCAGGGTCAGCCTGTTTTGGTGGAAATGGCAAGAGGAAGGACACGTGCCTTGGGTCTGACGGAAAACCAGTAAACCTTGTCCTTAGCCCCCCTCCTCCTCTCCCCATCCTCTTTGAAGATGCCCTTAGTTAGCGGGACTAGTAGAACCAGAAGCTGCACCTGTTCTGTGGTCTCTTTTCACAAGAAATGTGGTATACGTAAAAATGTGGGGTCCCACATGAGTGCAAGGGTACCCAGTAATCTGCTGTTTGAACTGAAACAGTAAGCTGTTTGTATTCTGTCTTGCCCTCTGGATTGTCGACCCAGGGGACCTTACTCGGTTCTGAGTTACTTCCCCCACAACTCCCTCCCCCCAGACCTGGCCCTGTACTTCACATGTTTCTGGTGTTCCATGTATTTGCTAACTGTTCACGTGGCTTGCGGGGTGTGATTTGAATGCCATCCCGTGAAAGGGAAAGACATGAGGCTAAGATTATCCCATGTTTGGAAACACTTGAAGTGTCCAACATTTAGTTTCTTAGTCAACATTTAAAGTGTTCTTTACTATGATCTCAGCCCAATTTCCAGTCTCTTCTCTCACTCGTGTCTCAATTATGCTAAGGCTCTCAATGGCCCACCAATTGCTCTGAGGACATACTTCACTGTTTCCTACCTTTGTGCCTCAAGCCATCAACCACATTTTACGTTTTTCACGTCGGCTTCCCAGAGACGACCTGGTACCTCAGTGTTTCTTGCCTGACATTTTGTTAGTCTTTCTGGTAGCCTTCTGGCCCAGTAGAGATAATTCCTTATGTCATTTCCACATGGGCTGTTTGATAAGGAAAGGCTAAAATGCCTAGATTAAATCCTGTGTGGCTGGTAGGAATCTTTCTCTGGAACTTGGATACGAAAGAAAGAAAAAAGAAAAGGAAAGAAAAGGAAAGAAAAGAAAAGAAAAGAAAAGAAGGAAGGAAAGAAAGAAAAAAGAGAAAAGAAAAGAAAAACCTTATTTTTCTAAAATTGTTTCTACATCAAATTAAGTTGACTTGGTATCCCCACTTGAAAAGGTAGCAGGAAAAAGGTGCCATGTGTTAGCGAGCCTTGCTCCCTCCCTAAAGTTTGTCAAGAACTCAAGTGCCTATGTAACATTTCTGGTCTCTTCCATCATGGTCACTAGAGAGATCCTCATTTTTGAAATTTACTAATTTGAGCAGTGCCATCACTCTATACCAAGTGTGGGTACAAGGGTCCTTCACCAGGCTCTTAGGGATTCAGTCACTCAGCATTCAAACGCTGCCCCTTCAGAGAGGCTATCCCTCTCTCACAGACCCTTTCTGCCCTTCCCATTAAAAAACAAAAAGGCAGGGGTGCCTGGGTGGCTCAGTTGGTTAAGCATCGGACCCTTGATTTCAGCTCAGGTCATGTTCTCACAGATTGCGAGATGGAGCCCTGCATAGGACTCTGCGCTGACGGGCTCCCGCTGTGGGATTCTCTCCCCCTCTCTCTAGCCCTCCCTCATGCGCATGCGCATAGGAACACACACACACACACACACACACACACACACACACACACACACACACGCACGCACCTGCTCTCACGTTCTTTCTCTCTCTCTCTCTCTCAAAATAAATAAACTAAAAAAAAAAGCTTCTTCTCTTTGAAGAAGCCACTTCCCACTCAGGCAACTCCTGCCTTTCTGCTTACCATACCACACAATCCAACTAAGTTAAATACACAATGCCTTAACTCCGCCCTGGGGTACTCCAAGCCCTACTGATCCTCTAAGGGGCAGGGAGATTAACAGAAAAGTGGTCTCAATTCCTTTGGATTTTTCTGCAAAGCACTAAGAATAAAACAAGTCCATTTCTTAATAAGTTATCACGAACAATAAAATACAAATACTTTATTTATTCAATAAATTATTTTGCCACATTAAGTTACAATCTTTTAATATGCCAGTAAAATGAATCTGGGGGAGACTAGCTCTCTGTCGCAGAGATGGATCCAACCAACACCTTCTCTCTCTCTCTCTCTTTTTAAAAAAATTTTTAATGTGTATTTATTTTTGAGACAGAGAGCGTGAGCAGGGGAGGGGCAGAGAGAGAGGGAGACACGACTGTGAAGCAGGCTGTCAGCACAGAGCCGGACGATGTGGGGCTCCGGCCCACACACTGTGAGATCCTGACCTGAGCCCAAGTCAGAGGCTTAACCGACTGAACCACCCGGGGGGGGGCCCCTTCTCTCTCTCTTTTTTGATTCATTTCACTAGCCATTAAGTCATTCAGCTTGACTTGATGCTCTAATTTCGTGCTGTCCTTACGAACTTCTATTTAAAAGTAGATTTGCCTGTCAGTTTGCCTACAGGGAAAGAAGGTGCTGACCAGCCACCATGGGCGTTCTCACCGACTCCACTACCCTGAAGTTATATTTTTCATAGTAAATAGTCATAAATTATCATTCCTTCTTGCCTATTAATCTCCAGTGAGTTTGGTCAAATTAAATCAGATCCTGTAATAGGGAGAGGAATCGTCCCCCAAAGACGCCCACATCCTAATCCCCAGAACCTGTAATTATGTCATGTTACACGGCAAAGGAGAATGTAGATTGCAGATAGAATTAAGGTTGCCAAGCAACTGACTCTGACAGGAGAAGATTATCCTAGACCATTCACATGTCCCAACGTAATCACAAGGGTCCTCATAAGGAAAAGAGGGAGGCAGGAGAGTCAGAGTGATGCAATGTGACAAAGATCTGGCCAGCCATTGCTGGCTTTGAAGATGAAAGCAGACCGTGAGCCAAAGAATGAAGGCACCTTCTAGAAGGTGGAACAGACCAGGAAATAGATTCTTCTGCAGAGCCTCTGGAAGGAACACACAGCCCTGCTGACTCCTTGATCTTAAGTCAGTGAGACCCATTTCAGAATTTCGGACCTCCAGAATTGTATGATAATAAATTTTGTATTGTTTTAAATTACAGACCTCAAGAGACTGAGTGATTTTGGTTGCACTGCAAAATCCAAGCTCCAAAAATGCAGTTTTTGGAGCTACAGTATAGTATCCTTGCCAAGTGGTTTCCTGGATTCCACTGGAAATATCTCAGTTTTTTCCCTCTAATCATCAAAGTGCTTTGAACATAATCTAGGCTCTTAAAAGTATCTGTCGAATAAAGACATTTTGGCAAAATGTAGAGTCCGCAAGCCACGAATGGTCTACCTTTGATAGTCTGGAACTTGAGGAATAACCATCTCTCTCTCTCTGGCTAGTTGTGAACGAGTGCCTCTGCTAGGAAGACATTGGTAATTAGCTTGTATGGACTGCACGTAGCAGAATTTGTGACGATAATACCCAGCTCTCTCGTCCACTTACCGAGAAAAATTAAAAAGTCAATGCCAGTCTTAGCAGACAGCAGGGACTTCCCTCATACAGGAGGGAGCTTCAGTTCTACTCCGCGACACGAGGAAGCTCTTCAGGTTGGCTGGTGAAAGAGCTTGTGACATTCTTGTCAACATAGCTGACACCCATATCATGTACAACACGAAACACTAGGTCTTTTTGAAGAAGGAAAGACAAGTAGAGCATTTCAACGAATCATTACAGCAGTTGGTCAACTAAGAAGGGCTCCCAAGAGTCTTATTGTCATTCTTTGGTGTGGGAGCTGCTGTCAGAGTCCATCCAAGTGTAAACAAAGAGGTCTCTTGAGAAATGCTATTGGCTGAAAGCTACTGACTGAAGAACCCTCCTGGGGAGAGCTCTGCTTCTTGAGTTCAGCTGTGTACAGAGCTGATGCACTGACCTAGCCACATGCACATTCACTGGGCTCCAATGGGCCAGGGGGCCTCTTTTTAAATGTTTATTGTTTCTAATTAGTGGCTTTAAGACAGTCCTGTTTTAAGTAGCAGAAACACGTGCAACACAAAGCAGGAAAAGAAAGCCTGGCTGATTCCTGTTGCTGCTCTAAGTTGGGCTTGGGTGAAATACAAGAAGGGGAGGATGAGGAGAGGAGGCTGGAGGGGAGAATCTAAGGCCACCTTAAGGTGTTGGAGCTTTAGCCCAAGGGCAGGGGGAGTTACTGAAGGCTCCTGGACAATGGGACCTGACAGTGGGACAGTGGGAGCCTGCTCATGTTTGCATTTTCCATTCTTGGTGATCTAATACGTCTTAAGTTTTCATGTGCACGGGAATCCCCTTAGTCTTGAAAAAAAAATGTAGATTCTGACCCAGTAGTTCTCCGTTGGAGCCCCTGATGCTACAGCAAGGTCTTAGGTGATGCCGGGACTGCTGAGCCAGAGACCACATTTTGAGTAGCAAAAGCCTAAACAGAATGCCTTGTGAGCATCTATCATTGATTTGTTTTCAGAGCCTGCAAGAAGCCAAGGGAGCAGCTGGAGGGCGGACACAAAGCTCTTTTCCGTTTTCAAATAGCTGTGTATTTTCCTGGGGTGACCTAATAGCCGGGACAGAGAACATTGTAGCGAAGTTCGTAGTCATTCTTTCTGAGCCCTTCCTTTGTTCTGGACGTTACTCAGACTCTCTGCGCTTTCTGCTCAGAACTCGCTGTCTTGTCCTGCTCTCCATGTGCTTAGTTACAAATAGGCTTTGAAATTTCCTTTTCCTAATGTCTTAAGCAGGACTGACTTCTCCGTTTCTTGAAATTGACATCAAGCCAAGAACATCAGATTCTCCAAAAATGACGATCATGCCTTGGTTTGGATGATTTAGAGATGTGAAGGAAGGTTGCAGAAAAATAAATTAGATGCCTTTAAACTGATAGTGCAGAGAGAAACACGGGATTTGTCAAGCCTTTGTTTTGTCAATATAGCACAGACCATTAATTAGTTATATAGTATAAATGACATGATAAATGTAAAGTACTGAGCATAACATCTAGTACACAGGAAGCATCCAATATATGGCTTTATAATTTACTGTATTAAACTGCGCTGAATGTAGGTCTTCTCTTCCTTCTAACCTCAGAAAGACAGTATAATTCACTCGTTAATGCTCAAGGCTTTTGTTGACTAAGAGATCACTAGAATAGAAGAGAGAGTTTGAATAGACTCGGATACATGGCCACTTGATTGGCAACAAAGAAACGAGTGCAGTTCAGTGGGGGGAAAATGATCCATTGTGCTTGGGCAATTTGACACCATATGGAATATAACTGAACCTTGACCTTTACTTCACACAATACACAAAAATTACTTTGAGAGGGATTACAGACCTTAATGTGAAAGGTGGAAAAGTAAAAACACTTAATCTTTAAAAAGCACATAGAATGCCTTGGTGACCTGGAGGCGAGTAAAAATTACTTAATCGGGACATGGGAAGTACTAACCATAAAAGATAAGATTGGTATTTGAAATAATATATTCAATAACACCTACAAGCTAGTCTTTTATATTAGCTACAGTTTGTATTTATTAGATATTTACAAAGTATTATGAAAGACTCTTCAGATGGGCTCAAACACTCACACACACACACACACACACACACACACAGAGCCCTAAATTTTGTGTTCATTTTGTGGATGTGTTACAACTGCAAAATACCAGACCCTTTTCCAACTAATGATTTATAAAGAGAGAACAAAAAAGAGGCCTCAGCCGTGCTTTTAGAATCCTCCTCGGGGCGCCTGAGTGGCGCAGTCGGTTAAGCGTCCGACTTCAGCCAGGTCACGATCTCGCGGTCCGTGAGTTCGAGCCCCGCGTCAGGCTCTGGACTGATGGCTCAGAGCCTGGAGCCTTTCCGATTCTGTGTCTCCCTCTCTCTCTGCCCCTCCCCCGTTCATGCTCTGTCTCTCTCTGTCCCAAAAATAAATAAACGTTGAAAAAAAAATTAGAATCCTCCTAAAAGGACAGCAGCCTAGAAAGAAAACTGGCTGTCAGTGCAGAGTGCTCCTGATGAAGTTGTCAGCATCATTTGGGGTCACGTGACCTCCCAGCCACAGGAGCAATGATTTTGTCTTTCTCAAACCTTTTGCAGCAGGCAATGTGCAGTCAGACTTAAGAGTAGCCTACTGACGTTAAAGGTTGGTAGTTCCAGGCAAGTCTTTAAATAAGACCCGAGACCACCATTTGTGCAATTTTACTCTGGATTATTATTCTATCAGGAAAGAGGACAATAAGGCAGATCTGAGTTTAGCGCGGGAATTCCCAGCCAGACATCCCAGCCAGATGGGAACCTTCCCATCTCTTTGCCACTTACCAGCTGCACGCCTTGGGCAAGATACTTCTTGAGCCCTAGTTCCCTTCTTTGTAAAATGGACAGGATGCCAATAACGTGTAGCACGTAGGGTTGGACATGCCAGACCCAGTGCTGGCATGGAGAAGTCACCTATTGGTGTGATAATCATAGCTCTCTCGTGCAGCAAAGCTACCGTCTGGTTTGGCCCTACACTCATATTCCTTAAGGACCATGCCCCAAACACTTCATGTTCTTAAATTTTTTTTTTCAACGTTTTTTATTTATTTTTGGGACAGAGAGAGACAGAGCATGAACGGGGGAGGGGCAGAGAGAGAGGGAGACACAGAATCGGAAACAGGCTCCAGGCTCCGAGCCATCAGCCCAGAGCCTGACGCGGGGCTCGAACTCACGGGCCGCGAGATCGTGACCTGGCTGAAGTCGGACGCTTAACCAACTGCGCCACCCAGGCGCCCCAAACACTTCATGTTCAATCAGACTCTTCCTGACTCCCAACATCTAAGCTTCCAAGTGCCCCAAGCATATCATGGAAACTAAGGAAAAGTAGGCACCCCTCCCTGATAGACTGAGAGGCCGATTTGAAGACATGGGAACTTCTTTTTGCCAGCCTTTTACAGATTATCACAAATGAAAATGTAACTTGCCAACATTTGCCATTGGTGTTGGTATATACCCCTCACAGATATGCTAGGGACGAATGGGGACTAATTTTTGGACTCTATCAAGGACACAAAGCAATAGTATCAATGAAGAGTGTTTATTTGACATTGGGCAAGATATTTAGGGTCTCTAAGTCTCAGTTTGCTTCTTTGTGAAGCGTGCTACATGATAAGCGTATCTACTTCAAAGTAGTGATTATGAAGATTAACACAGAAATATGACACATAGTACAACTTCTATAATAAATGCTTAGAACATTATTTATTAATAGTGCTGATCACTTCATTAAAACTTACTTTCCCTATCTGTAAAAAAGGATACTAACACCTATTATATAGGATTTTATGAAGATTAAATGGGATGATATTTTAGAGTTCCTAGGCCCAGCTGCAACATGGGGCAGGTTTCCCTACATACACCACCAAGAAATTCTCAGACACCAGCAGGGTGTCCAAGAATCCAACTCAATTCTGACACTCTGTACCCGGAGATGACATCACCTTCCACAGGCTAAGGGCTCAGTCCCACAAGACTGCCCTCAGCACCCACCCCCACTCCAGATGCCGGTCTCAAGCCCCAGGCCACTACCTGTGCTTCTGACCAACTGGCTACAGCTGAGAGGTTCCCATGACTTATTCCTTAGGTTCCATTTCTTTACTAGAGCTACTCATGGAACTCAGGGAAACACTGCTTCATATTTACCAGTTTGTGGAAGGATGTGATAAGGATACAAATGAATACCCAGATGAACAGGTGCACAGGGTGATGTCCTGAACAAAGGACCTCTGTCCTCATGGAGTCTGGGGACTGGTTAGGTGGCCTGAGGAAGCATTCTGGTTTCCCGAGTGTAGAAACTCTCTGAAAAAGACCAAAAAGCTATCCTTTTGGGTTTTTAATGGAGGCTCCATTACATAATCATGATTGACTAAGTCGTGGGCTATTGGCTGATTCAACCTCCAGCACTCCCTTCTCTGAGGTCCAGGGGACTAAAAGTTCCAAACCTTTAATCACATGGTTCATCCTCCTGGCAACCAGAGCCTCCCCCACCTTGCGTGGGTCCAAAAGTCACATTCATTAATAACAAGACACCCATTTCACTTGTATGGCTCTGAAGCATTTTTAGGAACTGTGGATGAAGACCAAATATATCTAAGAAATATTCGGCCATCTGAATGGCCAAAAGTTGTATTCCTTAGAAACCATTACATTACAGATAATGTTTAAACATATGTGTGGTACATTTCTTATAGATTATAAGGACTTAATAAATGTTAGTTTTTTAAAGTTTTGTTTAATGGATATTTATTTTTGAGAGAGAGAGAGAGTGCGAGTATGAGTGGGGGATGGGCAAGAGAGAGGGAGACACAGAACCTGAAGTAGTCTCCAGGCTCCGAGCTATCAGCACGGAGCCCAATGCAAGGCTCTAACTCACGAACCCTGAGATCATGACCTGAGCCCAAGTCGGATGCTTAACTGACTAAGCCACCCGGGCACCCCAAAATGTTAGTTTTTTTAAACAAACTTCTGTTAGTTTCTTGTTTCACTAACCCTACACAATACACACACACACACACACACACATATATGCATGCATGGTTTTCCCTGCTCCCCATTGACCCTATTGAATCAGGAGAAAAATCTATACATTGTTTCATGAACCTGTGTACTGCTTGAGGTCCTCTGAAAGGCTCAAGTCCAGTCATAGAAATTTCTACCATCAAACTTACTGAATAGATTTAAAATGAGTATTCTTTTAAATTCTTTTCCTTGAATAACATTATACTTGGTGGGGGAGAGAAACAGATACTAGTTATCCTGTATCCCTTTCTTGCCTAATCCAAGTGGAAGTTATAAATGACATAATATGAAACACAAAGATTCTCTTACAGTGTTGTTCTCTCCTCTCCAGTTACTGCCCTAAAAAGCCAGTTGCTTGTCATCTAAATTCTCATAAAACTTAACTGATCCTTCTCTATCAGATCTTGGATCATTTCCCTTTCAGTGAATCAGACATTCTTTTTTATAGACTTTCATATTTAGACTTAGGAGTAACATGGTAATATGCCCCAATAAATACCTTTTTGTCTGAACAAAGAGGCATTTGTTTAAGCGGCTAAATATAGTAATTACTCAATATATTTATTTCCTCCCTTCCACATACTTCTAGCAAGAGAACTGTGTACTGTGTCAATGGCATAAAGCAATAGAATATAAGTGATGTGTTTATTTGACCTTGGGCAAGATATTTCAGCTCCCAGCCTTGGTCTGTTCATCTGTAAAGTGCACATGATAAGAGTACCTACTTCCAATAGAGCAACTATGAAAATTAAATAGACAAATATGAATCTTTAGCGCTGTCCTCGCTTTGCTTTATACAACTGATTATCTTTTAAAGATACCTGAATCATAAGAAAGAAAGTCTCCTATTTGCCCGTATAGTGCCATGTATTTCTCCATGTAGTCTCCATTTCCAGTGTTCTTCATTCCTTCATGTGGGTCCAGGGAGAGCTAGAGTAGAAGGTAGGGTCATCAGGTCTGTGCCTTTCCTGTCTAAACCCACGCGGTGTGTGCAAGTCAGAGCCGGGGCCAGAACTGAGGCCTCCAGACCTCCTGGGCAGAGTCCCCGCAACCCCAGCACATGGCCTTCCACCTGTCGGAGAGGGTGGTGAACGGCGTTGTAAACAAGCAAGCATCTTCAGGTTCCTCTCGGGCACCACTTCCCTCTGGGCGATGATGACCCGCTGAAGGAAAGGATCTCGAGCTGCCTCTCCAGCAGTTATCAGAGACAGTTCTGCAGACTTGGGGAAGCGTGTGGCCAAGGAAACAAAGTAAATAGTTCGCAGGATGAACGCCTTTATCTTCCTGGCCTTATCTACATCTATTTTAATCGTATTTGTGAATGTTCCAGAAAACAGATTGGACACTTTGGGACTCACAATTCTTGAAAATGTTAAAAATGCGGGGTTTTTTTTTCTGATTTTAAGTAAAATATATTTATTGTAGGCTAGTTGGAATGGAAAAATTACTCAATTTCTAAATCAGACATAATCCTATAACTTATAGACAACAATTCTTAATATTTTGGTGTATTTCCTTTGTCTTTTTGCATGTATATGTACATATATGGTATATAGGTATATGTACACACACATATATTACAAAATAGAAAACCACCTGTATATACAGCATAATGCAAACATTTTTTTAACTAAAAAAAATCTTTTTAAGTTTATTTATTTATTTATTTATTTTGAGAGAGACAGAGACAGCACGAGTCGGGGAAGGGCAGCTAGGGAGGGAGAGAGAAAATCCCAAGCAGGCTCCATGCTGCCAGGACAGAGCCCAATGTGGGGCTTGAACCCATGAAGCCATAAGATCATGACCTGAGCCGAAATCAAGAATTGGATGCTTAACCAACTGAGCGACCCAGGCATCCCTAATTTTTTTTAATGTTTATTTATTTTTGAGAGAGAGAGAGAAGCAGAATGCGAGTGGGGGAGGGGCAGAGAGAGAGGGAGACACAGAATTCGAAGCGGGCTCCAGGCTCTGAGCTGTCAGCACAGAGCCCGACGAGGGGCTCGAACTCACAATCCGTGAGATCATGACCTGAGCTGAAGTCGGACGCCCAACCGACTGAGCCACCCAGGTACTCTAGCATAGTCCAGATTTTAAAAATAAGATAGCATCAGCATTTCCACAATTCATGAAATGTCTTTCCAAAAAAACCTGATTTTGAGTGACTGTGTCATAGCCCATTGCATGGCTAATCCATAATTTATTTAACCAACACTCAATGCTTCAGATGATAAAATTATTATTCCATCGCAGGGCTCCCTTTTATTGAAAGGAAAGAAATGCATCTCAGGTACTGCCTCACATATATTATCTTCCTGGGGACACAATTTACTTTGTTTTAAAAAAATGCTTATTCATTTTTGAAAGAGAAAGAGACAGAGCAGAGGAGGGGCAGCGAGATAGGGAGACAGAGGACCTGAAGTGGGCTCTGGGCTGAAAGTCAAGAGCCTGATGCAGGGCTCAAACTCACTAACTTTGAGGTCATGACCTCAGTGGAAGTCAGAGGTTTCACCAACTGAGCCAGCCAGGCACCTCTACAATTTACTTTTTTAGTGCAAAAGGCGGGACAAGCTCTATTTATCTAGACACCAAAGAACACCTTGGTGGTTTAAATATCTGGCATGGCAGATTTGTAAGAAATGACAGCAAATAAGGACTCTAAATCTTTGTTTTTCTCACCACTTCTGAGACAAACACTTGGTGCATTACCTTGATTCCTGTATTTACTTGTTCACTCACCTATCCCCGGAGGATCCTAAAGAAGTAAAAACCCTGCTTATGAATAAATGATTTGTCCCCCCAATACACTAAACTCCTACAAAGTATCACTACTCCCCTTGGCTGCGCTGAGTTGTAGACAAATGAATTCTAATTTGAGGAGATCTGTATTTACAGCTGCATGCAAGCGATATTCAAACGAATTTAAATGTAAACTCCTCCCATAAATCCGAAACGTGCCCAGCTCTTTGTTTTATTTTCAAAGGTCAGGTGTCAACTGATTTTCTTCCAGCAAAAATGTTTTTCTTGCATTGCACAGATTTGTCCCGAGCCAGCCACACTCCCGGCCTATGCCACCTGTCATTCCCTGCCACCCCGGCTGTGAGCTCTGCCTGGCTCTCGGGGATGGGTTTCCGAGAGACCTACTGCTCACTGCTCGTCTTAGTGTGGTGGGATCCTTGAGAGCGACAGTCAAGAAAGAATCCTTGAGATGTGTCATGGTGCAACTTAGTAAGTTTATTCAAGTAGCATGGGGACAGGACCCCTGGGCAGAAAGGGCTGCACTTGCTATGTGAACCTGGGGGTTATACGCTTAGTGCTCAAGGGGGAGGGGAAGTGGA
Source organism: Prionailurus viverrinus (assembly GCF_022837055.1). Taxonomy (NCBI): domain Eukaryota; kingdom Metazoa; phylum Chordata; class Mammalia; order Carnivora; family Felidae; genus Prionailurus; species Prionailurus viverrinus. The sequence goes on along the minus strand of NC_062561.1, from coordinate 24,683,831 downwards.
GGGAACATGAGATCATTAATGTCTTCTTCGAATTTCTACTCAGAAAACTACTTTCACAAGATTTCTCTGGTGTTTATCAGTCAGTTCGATATTAGGTCAGTTTGATGAGATATACAGGCAGTCATGAGGCCCTTTAAGAACGTAGCAACCAGCATATATTTGAGCCTTATTAAAACTATGCAGGCTATAGGCCCACTCTCTGGACTAAAGGTGAATATTTTCCTGCTTCTATTCTGACATGGGGCTCAATCCCACTACTCTGCGATTATGACCTGAGCCCAAATCAAGAGTTGGATGCTCAACTGACCGAGCCACCCAGGCTCCCCAGAGGTGAAAATTCTTAATGACTTGCACTGGAATATGGCCTGTAAATATCCAAGCTCTTATTCTATAGAGAACCAGAAGGAGAATTACCGAGGCCGCTGTCCTGAAGCAGGAAGAGCATGTGGAAGATGTGGCCAGTCTTGGATAAAAACAATCCATGTGGTGCAGCTAACACTAATCCTTTGTAAAGAGAAGTTTTATCTAGGGCCCCCAAAAGGGGAGGACTTTGGGCTAGAGGTGGACATTTTTCCGCTTCTATTCCTCCTCATCAGGACCCATGTTATTAATGAAGCAGTTGAGGGCAAGAATAATTGATTACGACCACTAATAACTGTGAACATCTCAGTATCCTTATGCAAAGCACTTGGAAGGACCCACGTACCAAGCCATGCTAGATGCCGATGTGGGGGTGGGGGGTTATATGGACTAGATTTTAAAAAGAGCAAATGGAAATCAAGTGCAATTTTGTATGAGGGAGGGACAAGAAGGACGCAGGAGGGGGCAAGGAAGGACATCCAATCACTTTGTGCGAGGATTTTTCTTTCTTTCATATGATGGCAGCCAAGGAGAGGACAAAACAGAACCACCTCCCAGCCCCACTGTGTTCCTGGGTTGCACAGATAAAATTAACAAACCCAGGGGCTCCTGAGTGGCTCAGTCGGTTGAGCGTCCGACTTCAGCTCAGGTCATGATCTCACACTCCGTGAGTTCGAGCCCCACGTTGGGCTCTGTGCTGACAGCTCAGAGCCTAGAGCCCGCTTCAGATTCTGTGTCTCCCCCTCTCTCTGCCCCTTCCCCCGCTCATGCTCTGTCTCTCTCTGTATCAAAAATAAATAAAAACATTAAAAAAAATTTTTAATTAACAACCCCAAACTGAACACCCTGTACTCACTCGTTGAAGAGTATCTTCACATTCATTTCTTGTGTATGTGGCTTTCCGGTCCCAGAAGCCGTGGGACCCTGTCTCTTAGCGGCTGCCCCCAGACAGTTTTCAACTGCTTTTTGCAGTCACCCAGTCTTTCTCAGCACAGAGCCACACGGGTGGACTTCGCTCGGGGAAGGAAATGTCCTGCCACGAAGTCTGGCCTGAACACCAAGAGGTCGTCATCAACTTTGTATTTTATTTCCTCCTTTTTCCTCTATTTGATAGCCGTCAAATGGTTGTGCGAAAGTAATCTCATCCTTTCTCTCTTGCTCTGTTTTACCGGGAAAGGACTATTTTGCTGTGCAAGGGGTAGAAACACAGAGGCACCTGGGGTGTGTGTGCGTGAGCATTCAGAGCTTCTAGAACTTACTCCTGAAAGTAAGAGTAAGTATTCTGCTAAGATCCCCCTTCCAAATGTACCAGCAGGATTCCCTTTTGTTAATACACACACACACACACACACACACACACACACACACTCCTCTTCAGACCTCAGCAGCTGGGAGCAAGGGTAAGTGACAGAACCTGCTGATGTGGCCCATTGTAACTCACTGCACAGTGGGCCAAACTACCCAAGCGCAGACTATGAATGAGTTCAGCCCAGCAGGTGGATTTATGCGATTTCTCAGAACCACAGTGGAGGCTTCTGACTTGATGGCCAAAACGAGACGTGGTTTTTTTTTTTTCTCTTCTTTCATTCTTTGCCTCAGAATGATCATTCCCAACATATAAATCAGTTCTGGGGGATACTGCTGAGTCAGAAAGCCAACTGTGGAACAACGCTAACAAGGCACACGACTTTCATGACTCATTTCAATGCAGAGAATACAGTCAGGCCTGATTTACAAAACTGTTGCACAAATTGGCTTTCCGAAAGCTTTAGCTTGCATCCAAAGACTTCTTCATATCGCTATTTTGAAAAAGTTGCTATATTCTAGAATGAGAGTACTCAATATTCTTTCGGCAATAGGAATGTGCTTTAGAATTGGGGTACTTCACAGTGTGTTAGTTTGTCCCCTTTTGGAGGCCCTAGATAAAACTTCTCTTTACAAAGGATTAGTGTTAGCTGCACCACATGGATTGTTTTTATCCAAGACTGGCCACATCTTCCACATGCTCTTCCTGCTTCAGGACAGCGGCCTCGGTAATTCTCCTTCTGGTTCTCTATAGAATAAGAGCTTGGATATTTACAGGCCATATTCCAGTGCAAGTCATTAAGAATTTTCACCTCTGGGGAGCCTGGGTGGCTCAGTCAGTTGAGCATCCAACTTTTGATTTGGGCTCAGGTCGTAATCGCAGAGTAGTGGGATTGAGCCCTATGTCAGGCTTTGTACTGGGCATAGAGTCTGCTTAGGATTCTCTCTCTCTCTCTCTCTCTCTGCCCTTCTGCCTTGTGTGCACTCTCTCTCTCTAAAAAAAAAGAAAAGAATTTTCATCTCCACTACAAATGTGTAAATGTAGAGATAAGAAAAGATCTTATGTTCTTTGTTTGGTTGAGGGGTGGGCAGTAGGCAGCTAGGAGAGAGTTAGGGTTTGGACACCAGAATTGGGCTTACTACCGAGCAATCTGGAAAACACAGCAGTAAACCCCGTCTGGAAACTGCAAGTCACATTCCAAAGAAGGCCAGAATGAGAAAAGGGTAAACTTACCAATAATGATTCTTGCTAGATGCTGCTGGTACAGACAGAATGACAAAAAAAGGAGCATGTGTTTTAAGAACAATTTTCTCATGGAAAAGAGTCACCTCCAAAGGAGAAAACATAAAAAGATAAATATGTTTTGTTTCTAGCCATGTAAAGTTCAAAGTTGATGAAACTCAACTCTATTTTTTAGGTATATATACATAAGCGGTATAGTTAGAGAAAGAAAAATGAAATAAACACAGAAGTCAGTGTAGTGGTTCTCACTAGGAGATGGGCTGGGGACAGGTTACATCTGGGCAGTTTGTGATTGTGGGTCACGTTCTACTTCTTGATCCAGGTGGTGGCTATATAGGTGTTTGCTAGATAATTATTCATTAAATGACGCAAATGTGTTTCATACATTTATTTTTGGAGTACATGTTTTACTTCACATTTAAAAAAAAGAATATGGAAAAAATGGCGACATTAGTCATCCTAGGAAAATAAACTCTTTCTCAAGGAGGAGACTTGGGCGCCATTGACTGTTTATTGACTGACATACTCTGGGTTGTACTTGAATGAAATTCTTACTTGGAGATCCCTGAAAGCCCTTCATATTTAAAATTAGAGGCTGGGTCATAGGGTAGGTCTATTTTTAATTTTCTGAGGAACCTCCACACTGCTTTCCAGAGCGGCTGCACCAATTTGCATTCCCACCAACAGTGCAAGAGGGTTCCCGTTTCTCCACATCCTCTCCAGCGTCTATAGTCTCTTGATTTGTTCATTTTGGCCACAGCAATAGCACTGCTAGGAATTTATCCAAGGGATACAGGAGTACTGATGCATAGGGCCACTTGTACCCCAATGTTCATAGCAGCACTCTCAACAATAGCCAAATTATGGAAAGAGCCTAAATGTCCATCAACTGATGAATGGATAAAGAAATTGTGGTTTATATACACAATGGAATACTACGTGGCAATGAGAAAGAATGAAATATGGCCTTTTGTAGCAACGTGGATGGAACTGGAGAGTGTGATGCTAAGTGAAATAAGCCATACAGAGAAAGACAAATACCATATGGTTTCACTCTTATGTGGATCCTAAGAAACTTAACAGAAACCCATGGGGGAGGGGAAGGGAAAAAAAAAAAACAACAAAGAGGTTAGAGTGGGAGACAGCCAAAGCATAAGAGACTCTTAAAAACTGAGAACAAACTGAGGGTCGATGGGGGGTGGGAGGGTGGGGAGGGTGGGTGATGGGCATTGAGGAGGGCACCTTTTGGGATGAGCACTGGGTGTTGTATGGAAACCAATTTGACAATAAATTTCATATATTAAAAAAAATAATAATAATAAAAAATAAAATTAGAGGCTGAAAGTGCCACTGACCTTGATGCTAGCTTCTCTCTGGCAGTCCTGGGACCACAGGCGGCAAGGGCAGGAGCTGGAATGAGGAGGACAGGGTAAAAGATGGAGGAGTGGGACAAGGGAGGGAGAAGGCATAGTGCAGGCCAGGGAGGCCAGAGGCCACAGTGGGATCCCAAAGTCAAGAAGGCAGAGCTACTGGTGGTAAGAACAAGGCTACGTATCAAAACTAGCCGTTCAAGCAGAGGTCTGGATTGTCAAGTTTCGAGAAGGAAAGCCTAGAGCTCAGGAGATGTGATGCTGGGTCTCCTGGCAGGGACTCAGCAGAGCTGGGGACAGTGAGACGGGTGGGAACCCAAAATTACACGTACCTGCTGTGAAGACAGCAGCTCTTGGGATCCCAAATGAAGGCAGTGTAAGAAATGACAGAGTAAGCGAAAGGCAGGTTGACCTAAGGATTCAGTCATTCAAATACTTATTGAGAGCCTACTATGGGGCAGATGCTAGCCTAGAAATTGGAAATTCGGTGTAAACACAACAGGGTCTGCCTTCCTAGAACTTGTGTTCTAAGAAGCAGTGAGAGAGCAAGAGGGCCAGATGAGAACTAAAGTAATTGGACAGCCAAGCAGCTAATTCCTCGCAGTACTATTAAGAAAATAAGGCAGGGCCACAGGGAATGGGTCAGGGAGGGAGTGGTACCCAAGAATGTTGAGAAATGCTCTTCCGGAGGAGGAACAAGTAGAAAGACCACAAGATGAGATGTTCCCGGCCGTCTAAAAAGGTTGTCAGGAGTAGAAATACAGAAAAGAAGAAGAGATGAGGCCTGTGATTAAGGTCCAGCTGTTGAACGTGGCTCAGGGCCAGGAAAACCGACTACCTAGGAAAACTAGAAAGATCAAGAACAACCCAGCCCTCAAGGGGCTGAGGTACCCGCCCATTATCAAAGGGGGGCCCGGGCTTGTTAGAGCCCAACAAAAAACATGACTCCGAGGGGGGGCCAACCTGGAGCTTGATCCCAAGGAACATGTCAGAAGTCAGAGCCAGGACTCAGAGCCAGAAAATTCTCCATTTAAGACACACAATTCCATTTCCTGAGCCAATTGTCTTCTCCCCAAGGAAGCCTCTGGTTTGGAGCTGTCACTGTGATCTGTAACATATCAGTTGAAGTACATCACAGCACACCCCTCTTCCAGTCGCCCTGGGGTGGTAATACACAGAGACAGACAGTGCAGAGAAAAGCCGCTCGGCCTCCACAGAAATCTGGAACATGTTTGTCAGTAGCCTACTTGTAAAGTCTCCTGGTAGGATAAGGTCTCCTAGAATACCGATCATCGAAAGCCATAGACTCAAACAGGATAAGGTTAGTGAACTCCTAGCTTGTCTACCTCATGGCCTGCCTTAGGCATCCCTCAGAGATATTGTGAGTTCAGTTCCAGACCACCACGGTAAAGTGAGTATTGTAACAAAGCAAGTCAAATGATCTTTTTGGGTTCCTACTGTGTATAAAAGTACTGCATTCTATTAAGTATGCAATGTAGAGACTTGAAGCAATGTACAGACTTTAATTAAAAAATACTTTGTTGCTAAAAAATGCTAACCATCGTCTGAGCTTTCATTTCAGCAAGTCACAATTACTGATCACAGATCACCATAACAAATATAATGAAAAAGTTTGAAGTATTGTGAGAATTAGCAAAATATAACACAGAGACACGAGGTGGGCAAACGCTGTTGGGAAAATGACATCTATAGGCTTGCTCACTACAGGTCGCCACAAGTCTTCAATGGGTAAAAAACGCGATGTCTGTGAATTGAGAGAAGATGAAGCAGGCCTGTATTTAAATTTCGCCCTTAACTGTTCCAGTATGCATTCTGGAAGGGTCATTTGGCCCAACACAGCAGCCACGTCTGGTTGTTAGATGTCAAAGGCTAAAAACGGTTGAGAAAAGGGGCAAAGAAAACGGGAGAAATTCCTTCCTGTTCCTCCTCCTACAGCGAGGGTTCACGGAGCTTGTCCCTTCCTCAACAGGTGGCTAAAACAGGGGGCTCAATGATCTTCCTGGCCTGCCTCGTAGTTCTGTTAAGAGGTCACGTGGGGAACACTATAGATTAGCTGTAGAGCATTATGGAAATTTAAGGGATCACTATTCTTTTACAGTAGCACCACATTAAAACCTATTGGACCCACAACTCCAATGGTTCAATGGAAAAATAAGCTGCCTAAGTCTAGCAGGACAGGGAGTGGTGTGGTGGTAAATATTTACCAAACCACCATCCGGGAGACGGGGAGCCCCTGATTTGGTAGCACTTACCAATTTCTGTGGCGTGAACGCTGCCACCATGGCTGATATTGAGCTACCAACGCGATATCACCGAACACAGAGTTGGGAAGATATAAGCACAATGGTGCAAGCTGGCCCTAGCACACCTTTGGCTGTGCCGAGGACTGGGGGTTTAGAGGTGGATGAAACACAACGTATGCCCTCATAGACTAGTGCGTGGATTGGTTGAGGAGATAGACCATCAAGCAAAGCATCTCGAAGTAGCGTAACGAGGAACGAAATCACGTGCGTAAAGCAGATACATGGGTCTCTTCCCCCAATGGGATCTGTGTCCTCACAGGGAACAAAACCTCAAACTAACAAGATAAAGCTTTGATAGTGGACCAGTCATCAGCTGCAAGTCAAGGAGGGTCATGGGAAGTTCTACCTCTAATAGATAGCTTCCTACTTTTTCATGAAGACTGGCCCTAAATATAATGACACTGTAACAGATTACATTCAGTGATCTCATCTGGGTTACTGATAAGCATCAAAGGCTCTGAGTCAGAGAAAGGGTTATTAAAGCTCAGGCATCTATGAGCTGGAAGACCCGCAACCCATCCTCTTAACGTCTAGCTTAACGTGCTAGCTCCTCTTAACGTGCTAGCTCCTGCTGCTACTCGTCTGGACTTTGGCTGGGGGAGGGGCAGGAGGGCTGGGGAGGAAAAGCTTAAGAACCAAGAAGAGGTTCACCCCATTAACATCTTCTTATCCTCCTACTCTCTTGAATGTGCACTCCTACTTCACTCTCCTGGGCAACCCCATTGTCTGTCACCATTCAAAACTCAGCCGCACCGTAGGGTGCCTGGTGGCTCACTCAGCTGACCTTCCGACTTTGGCTCAGGTCATGATCTCACTGCTTACGGGTCCGAGCTCTGAATCAGGCTCTCTGCGGTCTATGTGGAGCCTCTTCGGATCCTCTGCCCCTTCTCTCTCTGCCCCTCCACCACCATCACCCCTGCCCCCACTCTCTCTTTTTCATAGTAAACAAACAAACATTAAAAACTCAGCCACACCTTCTTCAGGTGTGTGAGCATCACACAGTGCCTTTCCCTCAGCTGTTCCTTCTCGCTCTTGGATTGCACTTTTCTCTCTCCTCTTCCATGTCTTCCTGTGTAGGGGCTCCCTTCACATTCAGCCTTTTCTTCTTTTTTCTTTCTATTTTCTCTTTTAATATTGACTTCAACTCCCCTAATCTTCCTCTGTGCAGATCACATCATATTTGCCTATCAAGACCTTCCCTTTCCCCTGAACACCAGCCTCCTGTTCAATAATCAGGTACACAACTCATTCTCCATGTACCTGTGGAACATCAATTTTTTATTTTATTTTATTTTATATTATTTTATTTTATTTTATTTTTTTAAGTGTATTTATTTGTTTTGAGAGAGAGAGAGAGCGCACACACAAGCTGGAAAAGGGCAAAGAGAAAGAGAGACAGAATCCCAAGCAGGCTCCACGTTCATCAGCGCAGGGCCCAGTGTGGGGCTCAAACTCACAAACTGTGAGATCCTGACCTGAGCCAAGATCAAGAGTTGAACACCTATCTGACTGAGCCACCCAGGTGCCCCTATTTTACTTTTAAGTTTGTTTATTTATTTTGAGAGAGAGAGAGAGAGCGTGCGCTCATGCAAGGTGGGGAGGGGCAGAGAGAGGGAAAGAAAGAGAATTCCAAGCAGGCTCTGTCTGCACTGTTAGCACAGAGCCCAAGGTGGGGCTGGATCTCACTAACCTTGAGACCATGACCTGAGCCGAAATCAAGAGCAGGGCACTTTAATCAACTGAGCCACTCAGGCGTCCCTGGAACATCAGTTTAAATTGCTTGTCTGGGGGTGTTCAAGGTCCTTCTTTCTCCAGTAGCTCTCACCCAGTTAACTGATGAGTTTCTGTTTTTGTACTTAATGGCACCAGTGTCATTCAGGCTTTACTGATCTCTCATGGGGCCACCTCTCTTTTGGTAGCTCTTTCCCTCTGCTCCAATCTGGTACTTGTGGAGGGGATTTCAGTCATGGTACCCCATCTAGCCTCCACCATAGTCATGTGAGCCCAGCTTGGCCAATCAGAGTCATTCCTTGGAGGTTTCCCGAATTGGAGTTCAAAGGAAGTTTTATGTTCTCTATAGTTTTATAGTCTCTTCAGTTTATAGATGGAGCTTTAAGCATGTATCCTAAACCACTGGTAGCCATGAACCCTTAATGTATAGAGAAGCCTGAGAGAAGACAGCTGGTACACAAAACAGAAGTAACTATGAGAGACTGCCTTTGTTCCCATCCTGATTTCATTTAACCCTAAGTGTGGCTCAAGTCCTATACCCATTCAGAAAGCATTCCCAGGGGCGCCTCGGTGGCTCAGTCAGTTAAGCGTCCAACTGTGGCTCAGGTCATGATCTCAAGGTTTGTGAGTTCCAGCCCTGCATCGGGCCCTGTGCTGACAGCTCAGAGTCTGGAGCCTGCTTCGGATTCTGTGCCTCCTTCTCTCTCGGCCCCTCCCCTGCTGGCACTCTGTCTCTCTCTGTCTCAAACATAAATAAACATTAAAAAAAATTTTTTTTAATTCCCTTATCTTTTATTCCCTTATCTTTTTTTAAATTCCCTTATGTAAAGTTGTTTTTATTTATTTTTTGTTTATCACAAAGCTATTTGCTGGTACAAGGGAGTGGAATGATATACACATTTTTTTAAATGTAAATTAAAATAGATGTTCTTGCTCAAAAGGGAGGGCATACAGTTTAGATGGTGAGGAAATTCCTATTCGAGTTGAAATTAATTAACCAGCTTTCCCCCTCAGTGGATCTCCAGTGCTATAAGCCTTCCATAGAGTGTCTTCTCAAACTGAGTGTGATTCTAGCATTCAAAGAGTTGGATCTTGTAATCAACACAATTCCTAAATTCAAGCCCATTATTTCATTTGGTGTTCAACCAAAGAAACGGCCATCATTTCTATGATCTTGGGAAAGTGCTGGATTATAAAGGCACCTTCCTAAAGGATTTTCGAGAGTAATTGTTGACTTTCCTTACTTTTCTCCTTACCCGTCAACTCCCCCCAACAGATGCAGCTCTATAGTGCTTATTCTATGTCACTTATTACAACTTTGTAAATAGTAACGTGTTTGTTTTGACCTCCTTTCTGGGTTATGAACTCATTTTCTGGTGGAGTTAACTTACTTAAGAAACATCTATTGGTGTGCTTGCAGCAGCATAAAGCATCAGGAGTCTATTGGCAATGGAGTTACCAAAACCAATGAAGCTCGATTCCTGCTCCAAAAAAAGTTTATGATATAGTACAGTAGTTTCCAAACTTGGCGGCCAATTGCAGACAGCTGGAGAGATTCTGATTCAAGTGGTCTGGGATTGGTCAGGCACTTGAGGACTTTTAGCTCCTTTGGTGATTTGAGTGTGCAGCCAAAGTCGAGAAATGTTCTAGATGAAAAGAAGAGTGTTATTTCAATACAAGACTGAGGGTGCTGTGGCTGAAGAAGTCACAAGGTGTGGCGAAAGCCCAGAGGAGGAGCGCCCTGACAGAGAATCCCAACCCAAGTTAGAATCTTACCAAGTACCCTGGCGCCATCCCAAACTCATGAATTCAGAATCTCAGATCACAGGGCGTTAGTATGTTTTAAAAGCTCCCTGGGTGATTCTGATACCCGGAGATGGTTGAGAGCCATTGGAACCCTCCTGGGGAGATATAGTGAGGGGAAGGCTTGTTACCCTCTAGGGGTAACAGCTACATGGAGACTTGGAAAGTACAATTGGGTAGTTAGGCAAAGGAGGAAGCCAGGCCTTGACATTCTACTCTGCTTCTCCCACTATGCCCACACAGGCCCTGGAACATGGTAGTTACTCAATAAACTTCTGTGAAATGAATGTTCAGGATATAAGTGATCACTGGGTTCCATATGTGGAAGCATCTGTATTAGCCTCCTACAGCTCCTGTGACAATGTACTACCATCTGGACAGCTTAACACAACAGGAATTTCTTCTCTCACAGTCCTGGGGTCTACCTATACGAAATCCAGGTACCAGCAGGGTTGGTTCCTATTTAGAAGCTCTGAGGGATAATCTACTCCATGCCTTTCTCACTTCTGGTGGTTACCAGAAGTCTGGCATTCCTTAGCTTATAGGTGCATCACTGCAATCTCTGCCTCCATTGTCACATGGCCTTCTTCCCTCGTGTGTGTTTCTGTGTCCAAAGGTCCCTCTTATTCTAAGTACACTAGTCTTTGGGTCATCTAATCTCGTATCTAGTATCTAGGCCCAGTCTAATCTAGTATTAACTCAACTTGATTACATCAGTAAAGACCCCAACTCTAAATAAGATCATAATTACAGGTAGCTGGGATTAGGGGGGGCACAATTCAACCCGCATGGCATCCCAAAGGGTAGGAGAAACCGGTTGTCACACAACAGAGAGAGGTATGTGGGGGGAGGAGCCTGAACTCGTCCTAACCTTTTCCCTGCTCTCCTTGGATCTACTCACTTGAGTGAGTGGCTCTGAAACATTTCCAGTTACGAACACCTGGTTTTTGTACAACTCTTCCACACATGATACATCATTAATTTGTGAAGTTACACTTCGCATTTTTAGGGACAAATGAGAAATATCTCATAAAGGAATTTGAGACTGTGACATCTTCTGTCTTCCATGAGAGTCCTCTAGCTTTATAAATTTGGTTCTTCCTCTAGCTCGGGCGAAAGCGCACAACATGCTCACAGACTCAGATGTCTGGTGCAAAACTGGGACAGTCCCCAGCAAACTGGGACAGATGTCACCCTATCTGTTTCTCACTCTGTCTTTGTCTCTCTTTCCCAGGCTCCCTGTGTGTCTTCTGCTTGGGTGTGCCCTGTTGGAAAGGAGAAGGACACATGTGACATATTTAAAGCTTGATGAAAGGGCTGAAGAATTCCAGCTGCTTTTTATCCAACCCTGACACTTAGTTTTCAAGAAGCAACGTGGCCTTATGAATTGGTAAGAATAAAAAGAAATAGTTTATCCTTTAGCTTTATCCTTACAAGGCCCCACCTAACTGCCCACATGGTGAACTGGGAAAATAGTAAACTGTAAAATGTTTTAGTTGAGATATAAAGTAGACCTATTTTAAGTATATGACCATGACTTGTACATAAACTTGGAGCCTTCCCTGAGAGCCCAGTCTCTGAAAACAGCCCACACTGTCTCCACTGCTTAACTTCTGCTTCCTCTGCCCATTGCAGTCTGGCAATGGAAATGATTCCTGAAGATTATCAGGACCTTCCAATTGTGAGGTGTCATGGCTTCAGTTTTAGAATGGCTGGAGTTTAAAAATTACCCTACCACGCACTGGAGAGGATGTGGAAGGCCCGGAACTCTCTGATACCACTCATGGGAATGTAAAATCGTACAACCACTTTGCAAAACAGTTCAGCAGTTTCTTAAAAAGTTAAACATATACAGATCATATGAGCCAGTCTGGGTAGTCACCCAAGAGAAAAGAAAGCATGCGTTCCTACAAGGACATGAACAGTCAAAGCAGCTTTATCTGCATAAGCCAAAGATTGGCAACAACCCAAATGTCCATCATTTAGCCATTAAGGAGAATGGATAAATAAACTGTGATACATCCATGCTAAGTCCACAATGGAATACTATTCAGCAGAAAGGAAGAAGGAAGGGAGGAAGGGAGGAAGGGAGGAAGGGAAGAAGGAGGGAAAGCTGTTTACACGATGCTCAAAAATGGGTGAGTCTCGATCTCAAAATAATTAGTCCCATTCCCAAAATAAGGAAGGCAGTTTAAAAAAAGAGTACACAATATGATTTCATTTATATAAAATTTGAGAAAATGCAAATGAATCTATAGTGATGGATCAGTGGTTGCCTGGGAAAGAAGGATAGAAAGGGATGGAGAGGAGGGGTTACAAAGGACCAGAAGGAAACTTTTCGGGTGATGGATGTGTTCATCAACTTGATCATGGTGATGGTCTTAGGGTGTGTCCAGATAGAAAACTTATGAAACTATATACTTTAAAGATGTGTGGCTTATTGTATGTCAATTATACCTCAATAAAATTATTTTTAAAAGCCCATGCATACATTTGAGTCCTATATTTACTGACTTATCTACAGCATTTGGGACATTTGACAATTTCGTCCTCTCTGAAATGTTCCTCTTCCCAGGGTTCCAGGACATTGCTTCCAGATCTCTTCCTTGCCATACACAGGCAATCAGAGGTTATCACGTTCAATTTAGATATGAGATTCGAATTCTGGCGTGTTGATTTTGAGCATATAGACCTATTTGTCTACCATCATTTTGAATAGCCACAATGATCACAAAAAAGCAGGGAAATGTCTAACCAACTTGCAAATCCGAATATCTCAATAAATACTTTTGTATTTCCTGGCTGCTGTGACACCAGAAAGGGGGATAAGTGAGTGTGTTTGGGGTACTTGGTATGTGTCATCATGTGTGAATGACTACCCGTAAAACATAAGGAATTAAGAAAAGATAAAAGGTCCTAAGAACCAGCTCCCAATGAACTCAAGAGCCTTCTAATGCAGCCCTCAAAGCTGCAGAGAGGTAAGGAATTGACTTCCAGTTACCCATATAAGGAAGGTGGCTTTTCACCCATTGCTTCCATAAATCTGATGCAGATAGAGGGTGGGATTTGGCTGGGCTTCGTTCTCCCTTGATTCAGTGCAGACACACATGTCTGGCTTGACCCCCAGTCCTCTATTTTCACCTCGTTCCTGAAAGAATAGCAACTCTTTCAATCCTCACCAGTCCTGCAGCTGCTCACACCAAGGGCTTAAAGAAATGGCGAGGGGCCATGTTTTCAAAGGCTGCCTTGCCTTACTAGACAGTTGAGTAACTTTTATGAGATCTATTGCCAACTTTTTAGTGTTGCCCAATAGTTGCCCAAATATGTTATGACATATGCTTATTTAATCAGTCCACACACGTGGTTTGAATTTAAGAGACAAAATCTACCAGATTGTGGATATGTAGTTTCACCAGGATGCTGAAGTGCTAAGTCAGGGAACTTCAGCCCAAATTTCTGTCTATACACCATGAGTCACAGCTGTTAATCCTTATAGGAGTCACATGCTTAGGTATTGACAGGAGCCTGCTTTGAGATTCCTCTGTTTACTAAGCTCAAGGTTGTCAGGGTAATAACAGTCAAATGTGGTTGTTAACCAAACTTACTTTTTGCCTTTTTCCAGAAAGCTTTCAGTTGAGTTTCTCTTTCAAATGTTGTCAAAAGGGTAGGTGCTCCTAAGACTCTCAATTCAAAGATCTCACTACAAATTTGTCTGTTGATTTTTTTTTGTGGGGAAAGATGTGATCACTTGCTCTGGAAGAGAAGCATTCTTTTTACTTTCTGGGAAGAAAACAAACACGGTCTGATGGAACCATTGCCTAAGGGCCAGGCAAATCCCACTTGACTAGGAGAATGTGTGTGTCAAGATAAAGGAGAAATAAGGCTGTCTGCAACAGTGAAAAGTAGAAGGCAGGGATCAGGGTGCCTTGATTGCTGCTGGCTCTTTTTGAATACAGGAGCCAGTTGGCCAGCAGGCACTTTGTATTCTATTCCATCAAGGGGTATTTGCATTCTGAATTGGTATTGGCGAAGATGAGAGATCAGAGAGACAGGGAGATAAAAATAGCCAAAACCAATCAAAGCCCCAAGACCCAGCATCCGTTTGGGGTGTGTTCAGAGAAGCAAACAAGCAGGACTTCCTCTTTCTGTATTGACCAGAGTCTGGGTTATTTAAAGAGTTTCTCGCTTTGGGCGCCCGAACCCTAGAGGTGGGACATGCGAAAGAGTACAGAAGAGAACATGGGGTGATGGTATTGAAACTATTATTTTAACTTTGAAACCAAGAGAGAGACAGAGAGAGGCCAGATGGTTCTACTGTTACATATAGCATAGTAGGTGAAATAAACTTCATTTTAAAGAAATTACCCATCGAAGACTCTAGCTAATATAAAGAAAAATATTGTGAATTCCACCAATGTAGACATTTCAATTTGGATAATTGAAAGAAATGTTCAAATAATAATAGCTAAAATTGATCGCCAGACTCTGTGAGTTGAACTCATTGAATTCTCTCAATACACACGATTGTTTAATCTATTTTACATACGAGGAAGTTAGGGAGAGTCAACTGCCTGGGGCCATAAATAGGGCAATGGTAGAACATGGATTCGGATGCAGCCCCAATGACTCTTGATTCCACCATGATACTCCTAACACTCCACTGGTCCTATGGGAGGGTTGTTAACGGTTTGGTCCATTTGTTTTCATTAGTGGGTTTGTTTTTGTTTAGTGTATTTCAGTTGGGCGTGGGGTGGGACTGCCTAGTCAGTGGGGATTGTTTGTAATATCTTAATAATGTTCTAATGTTTCCTGAAATATTGTAGGTTTGTGATGCTAAAATATCCAGTTGAGGAGTGGAGCTCCCTTCCAGGAGAAAGCACTGTACCGTATAATGGATGCAGTGTGGACTTGGGAGTCAGGGGCACACATTCCCGTCCTGGCTCCGTCATTCATCAGTCATGTGATTTAGGGCAAGCAGAGACTTTGAGCTCACATTTTTTTTTTATCAGTACATCAAGCCCCATCCCCCTTACTCAGAGGAATAAGATGATGCTTTCAGCCCTCTTGAACTTTTCATTATGTTCAGAGTTTGGTTTGACTCAACACTTTCCAAAGCACATACAGAAGCCATGAGATATTTACCTTTCATCCCCTGCAGATCTAGGGGGTCTGCAGGCATTATGGAAGTGACATTGCCTTTATAGTCTTTCTTTAAATTTTTTAAAAAATTATATTCTTTGAAAGAAAGAAAGAGACAGAATGCAAGTGGGGGAGGGGCAGAGAAAGAGGCAGACACAGAATCTGAAGCAGGATCCACACTCTCAGCTGTCAGTACAGAGCCTCACATGTGGCTCGAACCCACGAATGCAAGCTCATGACAAGCTGAAGCCGGACGCTCAACCAACTGAGACACCCAGGTGCCACACGTTCATTGTCTTGTAACAAATAGTAGGTCAGTGAAAGCAAAAGGGAGTAGAGTCTTGAGGTGCCAAGAGACGTGTTTTTGTGTGTTCTTTGATTCCATGATGACCTCCTGCCTTGATCTTCAATTTGCGATCAACATTTATCGCACCTCTGTGCTAAGCTCTGGGTGAATGGGAATAAGTAGTTGCTTTCCTCAAGATGTAAAGCCTGCACTCAAGGAGCACAACCACTGATGAAGTACAATAGTTGTCCGCCATTATAGTAGACTGCAGGGAGGTGGGGGCACCAAGAAGAGGTAGACCATTTTTTTTTTAAACCCAGAAAATGTTTTATCAAGAAAATGACACTTTTAAGTAACCTTGCAAGATCAACAGCTAACTGGTCAACGAGGCATGGGGATGGGGAGTGCGTGAGAGAGGGGAGACTGGAAGCAATTAATTAATTTCTAATCCCATTTATGTTTATTCATTTTCTTTATTTTTTTTTAATTTTTTTTCAACGTTTATTTATTTTTGGGACAGAGAGAGACAGAGCATGAACGGGGGAGGGGCAGAGAGAGAGGGAGACACAGAATCAGAAACAGGCTCCAGGTTCTGAGCCATCCGCCCAGAGCCCGAGGCGGGGCTCGAACTCACGGACCGCGAGATCGTGACCTGGCTGAAGTCGGACGCTTAACCGACTGCGCCACCCAGGCGCCCCTCATTTTCTTTATAATACACCACAGGACCTCAAAGTACCTGCACTGACTACCAACAGAGAAATCGCATCCAGTCCGATTGCACGTTTGGTGGGTAGAATATTCTGACTTGAAGTTGTTGGGAGACATTGCTAGCATAAGAAGCCATGAGTTGCAAGGAAGCAATCTTTCTCCAGACGGATGCTGTTAAACCAGAAGTCGTAAGTGGATAAGAATGTCCTAGGAACACAAAACTTTTTATTGCCTTTCTCTTTTACAGATGAGCGACCACTAGAGGGCGCCAGACTTCAGTTTTCTGGATTAGGAAAGTGGGCTTGGCAAAGTACAAAGAGGTCACAGTTGAAGGGAATTGGCTCTTACCGTGTATCTTTGTTCTCTAGTAAAAGTAGATCTATAAATAGTCATCGTATTTTGAATAAATGTGAATATTGGTTTACCTTTCAAATCCTAAATTTGGGTTTAAAACTCAAAATAAAATAATACATAAAGTATTGCTTCTTTCAATAGTATTCCGGCCCAGGATTCAAGGATTGATAATTCCAATAATGAGACTTCCAGCCCATCCTCTTCTTAATACTTATCTTTTGGGCTGAGTAGACTATGCCTGCTAATAGGTGCTTTATTTGTTTGTTTCTTTATTCATTCATTTAAAGAGTATCTGCTCAGATTCTATTATGGGTTAGGCAGGTTGCTAGGTGTTGAAATACAAAGGTAAAAAAGATATGATGAACAGATAAATAAACAGTGGTACATCCATACAATGGCTATTATTCAAGGCTCAAAAGAAATGAGCTATCAAGCCATGAAGAGACATGCAAGAAACTTACATGCATATTACTGAGTGAAAGAAGCTAATCTGAAAAGGCCATATACTGTGATTCCAACTACATAACATTCTGGAAAAGACAAAACCATACAGTAAAAAGATCAGTGGCTGTCAGGGTTTATGGAGGATGGAGGGGTGAATAGACAGAGGATTTTTAGGGCACTGAAACTATCCTGTAGGATACCATGATGATGGACACACGTTTTTATGTGTCTGTCAAAACCCATGCGATGTCCCTCGCCAAGAGTGAATGCTGATGTTAACTTTGGGCTGTGGGTGATATGATGTGTCTGTGTGGGTCTGTGGGTTGTCACAAATGCACAAATGGTGGGCGATGTTGATGGTGGGAGGGGTTTGCATGTGTGAGGACAGGAAGTATAGGGGAATCTTTGTACTTTCTGCTCAGTTTTGCTGTGAACCCCGAACAGCTCTAAAAAATTCTTTTAACTATTTAGTTTTGAAAGAGAGAGCGAGCGTGCTCACATGTGGGAGGGCAGAGAGAGAGAGAGGGAGACAGAGGATCTGAAGCAGGCTCCTGGATGTCAGCACAGAGCCCAATGAATGCTGGGCTTGAACTCACAAATGTGAGATCATGACTGGAGCTGAAGTTGTACACTTCACCAACAGAGCTACCCAGGCGCCCCTAAAATATTCTTTAAAAAAAAAAAGTGTTCCTTGGGGCGCCTGGGTGGCTCAGTCGGTAAAGTGTCCGACTTGGACTCAGGTCATGATCTCACGGTTGGTGAGTTCGAGCCCCACACGGGGCTCTGTGTGACAGCTCAGAGCCTGGAGCCCGCTTCGGATTCTTTGCCTCCCCCTCTCTCTGCCCCTCCCCTGCTTGCGCTCTGTCTCTGTCTCTGTCTCTCAATAATAAATAAATGTTGGGGCGCCTGGGTGGCGCAGTCGGTTAAGCGTCCGACTTCAGCCAGGTCACGATCTCGCGGTCCGTGAGTTCGAGCCCCGCGTCAGGCTCTGGGCTGATGGCTCAGAGCCTGGAGCCTGCTTCAGATTCTGTGTCTCCCTCTCTCTCTGACCCTCCCCCATTCATGCTCTGTCTCTCTCTGTCCCAAAAATAAATAAACGTTGAAAAAAAAATTAATAATAAATAAATGTTTAAAAAAAATTTTTTTTTAAGTGTTCCTCTCAAGGAGGTTTGAGTCTGGGGGGAACAGGCAACCCACAAAACAAAAACAATGCCACGTGGGCACTGCTTCAAGGAAGGCATCAGTGTTGTGGGGGCCCTGGAGAGGGGCCCTCTGTCTCCCCACAGTGTGTGTGTATCCAGGAGGCCCCGGCTTTTACAGGGGCAGCAGGAAGAAGGGTGGCTGGGGAGGCTGAAGGGGCCCCCCCTCTAGGCCCGACTGCACCTCTAATTAGCGGTGAGCTTCTTAATAAGTCACTTCACCTGCCCGGTGGGCCTCAGTTTACCTCGCTCTGAATGGGCCCTGTTGTCCCCGATGATCGGTAAGGGCCTTTCTAGCTTCAACATAAAACTGATCATTGCAATTTTCATGACAAGTTCTTTTTTTTTGCGGGGGGGGGGGGACACACAATGTAAGATGTAGCACCCGAACCGTATTTTCGTGGTTGCACCCACCACCTCCACCGACGCTGCGTCTTTCCAGGGTGGATCCCCGTCCTCATCCCCTCCTCCCCCGGCCCCCGGCAGCCACGGGTCTACCTCCTGTCTCTGGGCCTTTCACCGCTCTGGGTACCCCGAGTAAGTGGATCCATATGGCCTTTGTCCGCGGTGTCTGGCTTATGTCACTCGGCGCGCTGTCTTCGAGGTGCATCCGTGCTGTGGCCAGTGTCAGAATGTCGTTCTTTTTTTCAGGCTGAATAACATTCCATTGCGCCCAGACGATGGCGACGTTCTTCCGAAGGGGCTGTTTCTGACCCCACCAAGGGCGCCGCCGGGAGGAGAGCCCTGCAGAGCGCTCTTGCCTGCTTTGGGATCCGGGGACAGCGAGTTCAGACCTGGGGATTCAGAGGGCTCTGCGTCTTCTGCTGGGGCAGTGCCTCTCTTTCACGAGCTGGGCTTTTAGCTCGTGCCCACGGAATATCTTTTGATTCTCCTTGTTTGTCAGCCAGGACTCTGTTTCCCCCACGAGTAAGAAGGTGCTCCATCATCAAGAAGGGTCCCAGAGAGGGAAGACCGAGAGAATGAAGGGACACGGCTTCCTTGAGGCTCTCTCTGATCTCCATGGGCAGATACAGCAAACGTAGGCCGAGTAATATATAAACATTATATGCTACATATCTGATATGTAGTATAATATATATGCAGAAATGTGTTGCTCCCCGTTCTGGAGGCTGGAAGGCCAAGACCCAAGTGCCAGCACAGTTGGCCACCTGAACTCTAATCAGACACAATAAGGGACGAGAACCTTTTTCCAGGCCGCACATAGCTGACATCTCTGTGTCCTCACATGGGAGGAAGAAGTAGGAAGGTCTCTAGGGTCTCTCTCTCTCTCTCTCTTTTTAATGTTTATTTGTTTACCTGAGAGAGAGAGAGAGTGTACGAGAGGAGAAGGGGCAGAGAGAGAGAGAGAATCCCACGTAGGCTCCGCACGGTCAGCGTAGAGCCCAACGTAGGACTCAGACTCACAAACGGTGAGATCCCGACCTGAGCTGAGATCGAGAGTCTGACGCTGAACCAACTGAGCTACCCAGGTGCTCCTGGGGTCTCTTTTATAAGGGTGCTAATCCCACTCATGTGGGGTCTACCCTTATGACTCAATCACCTCACAAAGGCCCCACCCCCTAAATGCCATCGCATTGGGTGTTAGGATTTCAACGTATGGATTGCGGGTGGGTGGGGGGATACACACGTCTGGTCCATAACACCTTCTTTACTTGAGACAGCAGCAAAATGAGAGTCCAGGAGTAAAAAGGGTTGCGTATCCAGGGTGTTTAGAACCTGAAGACTCCATTCATGCCATTTGTCAAAGACGGGAAAATCAAGTATGGAAAATGTGGTCTTAATTACCACCACGTGAAACTGCTCAGTGTTGTGGCTGTGAGGAATTCGATTTCTGGAAGAACGAGAAAGTCAAAGCCGGTTTGTTCAAATAGAATTTTATGCCTCACTCACAGGTAGACTAGAGGCATGTGGGTGACCACTGGCTAACAACACCGCTGTTGGAAACCAGACAAGGAATGTACTGACTTTGAGAGTATTTTGCCGAACCTACGACAAAATAACATGGTTTCATTTTCAAAGTGCCTCAGCTGTGAGACTCTCTTCGAGGTTCACAGTCGCTTAAATCCCTGCTACCCTCGAAAACTTTCTGGAGGTGTAGAGTGAAAGGCAGAATTGGGGTCTGGGCACCGTTCACTGCTAGACTAAGAGAATTTCACATTGAGAATAAAGGACACCATTGATACAAAGTGCTGCTTTTTCCCCTAATTGGAACAGACTAGCAACACAGGATTTCATATTAGCACACTCTCGATGCATAAAGCCGAAAATAAATCAGGTTGGTGGAATCGAAAACAGATGGCAAGGCTTTTGCCCTCATTTCTTGAAGCTCAGATGTGTGGGTTGAGAACAGTGTGGTGTAGGTATAAACACTCCGGGAACAGCCTGCCTGGCTCAAACCCTGAGTCGGCCTTTCCTAGGTGTACCAGCTAGTGAAATTCTCTGAGGTTCCAATTTCTGTAAGATGGAGACCACGATAGTTACTGTAGAGCATTATGAAAATTAAATTGAATTTCAAATGTAAAGTCCCCCGGCATGATAGTGCTATGTTTGTATCATTACCATTGCCATTGCCATTGCCATTACTACTATTATTGAATAGTTTTAGGATTGGATCTGTTTTCTCTTAGCCACCTGAACTCTAATCAGATACAATAAGGAAGGCAACATGCTATAGAAAATAAAACAACGACCTCTGCCCTCAGCTCATTGCATGACCTTGGAGAAATCGTTGTATCTGTAATCTCAAAGCTTAGTTTGGTCATCTGAATCATGAAGAAACTCTGAACTTTACCCCCACAAACTTGGGTGCACTAGATACCGTTACATCCTTTAATTCTTTCAGGTTTTTTTAAATTTTTTTTATTTATTTTATTTTATTTTTAATTTTTTTGTTTTTTTTTCTCAACGTTTATTTATCTTTGGGACAGAGAGAGACAGAGCATGAACGGGGGAGGGGCAGAGAGAGAGGGAGACACAGAATCGGAAACAGGCTCCAGGCTCTGAGCCATCAGCCCAGAAGAGCCTGACGCGGGGCTCGAACTCACAGACCTCGAGATCGTGACCTGGCTGAAGTTGGATGCTTAACCGACTGCGCCACCCAGGCGCCCCTCCTTTAATTCTTTCAAAGCCAGGTTAACTCTGACCCTGACCCCACCAGGGAGGCAGGAAATTTAGTGTTAATCCTATTGATAGTCTCCTCCCTCCCCCACGAACATCTGAGAAAAGGACCCTCTGTCTTTAGCCCGTAAGCTGGGCTGGTGCTAGGTCCTCTGTCAAGGTCCTTCAAGGTAGGTCACTTGCTACTTCTTTGCCAAACAAGCATAGGCTCTTGGTCAGGCATGGGAGCCTCCATGCAGACGGTCCATCTGCCTTTGGTGCTCTATCCAGACATTCCCTTGTAAGGCGTGGTCGCCTCCCAGAGATGCTGCAAGGGGCAGAGGCTCAGGTCACTGGCATTCCCCCCCCCACCCCCCCGTCCTTGTCCCAGACCTGGGAGAAGCCCTCTGCCTACTATGTTGTCACAGCTTCTACCGCTTTCCACCTTACAGATGTTCACTCCTCTCCTCTCTTCCTGGGAAGATAGAGCATAATCCCCTTTAGGCTTTTAAGAGCTACTGCTGGGAAACTGGAGGTGGTAGTGGGGTTATCTCCAAGAAACTTCTGCTGTGAGCAGTGAAGCAAGAGAACCCAAAAGCCCAGCCACGTTCCGAAATCAAAAGAGAGGGTAAAAATCCAAGGAGGATACGGCACAAATGAATGTTCCAATGAACACTACTTTAAGTGGGTAAGACTAGCTCAGATGGGTCTTCCTTTTTTCTCTCCAAGAACCCTTTCTGTATTATCATTTTATTCTGCTCACAAAAATATTTAAACTATTTCTCTGAATGGTAATTTATTAAGTACTTGCTTGTACAGATTTACCTTAGCCAAATGTAGCGTCTGTTAGACTTTGTGAAATAATGACCTTCAGGTCACAAGGGTCCTTTCCAGGCTGCCATTACTCATACAAGGAAGGTCAGGGCGAATTCTACCGTGTTCTACCATAGAGGTTTCAGAAAAGTCCTTTAAGGAAGCAAGAAAAATGCACAGGACAATGAGGCAGAGGTGAATATGGCCCACCAGTCTCTCCGTCGTCCCTGGATGAGGATCACACCTGGAAAGATGAGCCAGGGCCATGGTTTTGTTTCATGGAACAACTTTTCCCCTTTGTGGGTCAGTTTTCTTAGGCCAAGTATGAGGAAGCCGCCTGGTCAGGAACACCTAGACTGCATGATCACTGTTTGCAGACTGGTCTCGGAACACCAGGCCTTCTTCCCATGAGACAACTTAGAGCAGGTGGGGTCCCTGAGGCCCACGGGGTATTATAACCACCCCCTGCTACCACTGGGGGTGGGGGGCGGTGCAGCAGCCACCTGTCCAATATAGGCAGAGCCCCCACCCGTGGGAAGTCTCACCCAGCTTGTTGTCGGGGCAACCCTTGGTGAGCACACCGGTCATTTTCATAACATGGGCTCCTTGCATAACTATGACAATCCCTTCCAGACTACCGATCAGACTTTCAGCGGTGCCTGGTGCGAGAATTCTATCAAAAGTCATAGGCTGACTTCACAGTTCTGCTTCTCTTGGGCCCTTTCTGCAGCTTCGGCTGATTCTTTCCCCTTAATCCTTTCCACGGTGTTTCAAAACCTTACCTCAATTTCCCACTTTCTAGCCTTGTTATTCTGAGTGTGGCCCTGATACCAGCATTATTTAGATCACTGGGAAGCTTATTAGAAATACAGTATCTCGGACCCCACCCCAGACAGACCAAACCAGAATCTGCTTCCTAAACAAGACCCTCAGTGATTCATACACACGGAAAGTTGGGGAAGCGTGGTCTCCTGGCACGGCTTCTTGAACTATCTGTGGTAAAAAGCCAGGGCTCTCAATTTCCAGTCCACCTAGGATCAGCACTTCCGTCAAGTAATTCAACACGAATTACCAGAAATATGAGTTCAAAAATACATAAAATAAACAAGCTCCGTTATTTTATCGTCAGCCTCAGCAAACTTCAAATTGCCTTTCAGCACACGTAACTGTAGCAAAAACAGAACAAAAAAGAAAAGAATCACAAAAAGTATGCAGGTTTATTGAAATGTGGATTTCGACAACGAACAAAGAAAATCTGTATTATGCTCATAACTTTTGGCGGTGATAAGTAAACAAAAAATTAGGAGTGAAATAGTTTTCTCAATATTAAACATATCTATACCCGCTTTCAGTGAATGTTGTGTATATCAATATTTAAAGTTTTTTGTATGACAAATATATTTGCCTCTTGCTTGTTACCTATATTGCATTGATAGAAACTGTTTGGTGAGGATAATCTATATCTAAACTATTTCTGTTTTGCCTTAACGACACACATAGTAGAGCTATCAGTCTCAAAGACGTATGTTAATAAGAATGGAAGAAGAGATTTCAAAGGAATTTTAGCGAAAAAATAAAAAGTATGAGGCTGTATTCTCGAAAGGTTTTTCTTTGTAAAGTTTATTTACTTAGAGAGAGTGAGCGGGGGGAGGGGCAGAGCGAGAGCGAGAGCGAGAGCGAGAGCGAGAGCGAGAGCGAGAGCGAGAGCGAGAGCGAGAGCGAGAGCGAGAGCGAGAGCGAGAGCGAGAGCGAGAGCGAGAGCGAGAGCGAGAGCGAGAGCGACAGAAAGGCGTGTGGGGGGAGAGTCCCAATCCACACTGGCAGTGTGGAGCCCAAGGCAGTGCTCGAACTCACGAACTCCGTGATTATGATCTGAGCCGCAATCTAGAGTTACTTAACCGACTTACCTTACCTTAACCAACTGGGCCACCCAGGTGCCCCACAAAAGGTTATTTTTAACCTTTCCTCAGTATCTGTTCTTCTGGAGAATTCTTGGCCATTCCTGGATAAACTTGCTTCGTGACATAGCTCTTTCTTTTTTTTAAATTTTTTTATTTTAAGGTCAACACTTCCGTGCATAATTCCCGTTAACCTTTTAACAACTTTAGTTACTGACTTTAGTTAGTACTATTTCTTTTGCTGTCACAGAAAGCAAGCTGAGATTCACTTGGGTGCGATTCCATGGGCTTGAACCCGGGAGGGCTCCCTACCCGGCCCCTGTGAAACAGCGTGCGGGTTAAGTAGCAGGTCTGATAAAAACATCGCTGCGAGGAATGTCATCTGCCTTCATTCTTTTGCTGCAGGTTTCCTTCAAAAATCGAAAGTGTGTAAGTTATCAAAATTGCCTGAAGTTGCCTGCAGGCTCTTAGATTCTCCTTCTTTTCAGTCTAAAAATAGTTATGAAGCAATAATGCTGCCGTAGAAAAGTAAAAGTTGGAGTGATGAATTCTTTATTATTTCTATTTCTCTTGTTGTTTACGTTGTTTTGAAATTACAGTGGATTCATGGCAGCGTAGAGGTCAGCACCAAAATACGAGGGTTATTTTGTTTAAAGATTGTGTGTAGAAATTGTACAATAAAAAAATGGTCATGTTTTGTACTTTAAAATTATTTGATAGATGTTATGTATTGTAAAGGGCTAACAGTTTGGCCTGGATATGCACTCACCATGTTCTGACTTAGAAGTAACATGTTTTATCTATCTGAGAGTTTGTGATAAAAGGTTAAGCATTCATTTGTTTTCTCTAATTTAAGTTAATTGACTTTGTTAGTATAATTTTTATTAGTATAATTGTTATTCCAACATTTCTTGATAGTGTAGTGATCAAAACGTAAAGATAATTACTACCTGATTTCAAGACTTAACATAAAGTGGGGTGGCTGGGTGGCTCATTCGGTTAAGCATCTGACTTCGGCTCAGGTCATAATCTTGTGGTTTGTGAGTTCGAGTCCCACACGGGGCTCTGTGCTGACAGCTTAGAGCCTGGGTCCTGCTTCGAATTCTGTGTCTCCCCCTATCTCTGCCCCCCCCCTGTACATGCTCTGTCTCTCTCTCTCAATAATACATAAATGTATTGTTTTTTTTAATTTAAAATTAAAATTAAATTAAAAAAAGACTTAACATAAAGCTACAGTAATCAAGACTGTGGTTTTGGGGAAAGGGTGGACATATAGAATGATAGAACAGAATAGAGTCCAAAAATAGACTCAGACATATATGGTCAGTTGACTTTTTGACAAAGATGGAAAGGCAATTCACTGAATTCACTGGAGAAAGGACAGTTTTTTCAACAAATGTGCTGGAACAGTTGGATAGCTACATTAAAAAAAATAAACCTTGGGGCACCTGGGTGGCTCAGTCGGTTGAGCTTCCGACTTCAGCTCAGGTCATGATCTCGAAGTTGAAGAGTTCAAGCCACGCGTCGGGCTCTGTGCTGACATCTCAGAGCCTGGAGCCTGCTTCAGATTCTGTGTCTCCCTCTCTCTCTGCTCCTCCCCTGTTCATGCTCTGTCTCTCTCTGTCTCAAAAATAAAGATAAATGTTAAAAAAATTTTTTTAAATAAAAAAAATAAACCTTGATCCATATTTCTCTCCATATACAAAAATTAACTCCTACACGTACATGTAAAACCTAAAACTTCCAGAAGAAGACACAGGAGAAAAATCTTTGTGACCTCTGGGTTATGAGTGGATACTTCAGAAATGACACAAAAGTCACCATCCATAGAAAAATGACATGGTGAACTTTACTGGAATTAAGAACGTCTACTTTTTGAAAGACTCTGTTAAGAGAATGTGAAGACAATTCAGACCGGGAGAAAATACTTCCAAATTGCATATTTGATAAAAGTCTTGTTTCCGGAATGTATCCAGAACTCTCAAAACTCAATAGTAGGAAAACAATCCTTTTTTATAAAACTATGGAGAACAGACTTGAGTACCCCATTGACCAGAGATGATAAATAATGGCAAATAAGGACACGAAAAGATGGGCATCGTTAACACCATTAGTCATTAGGGAAATGCAAAATTAAAACCTCAGTGAGGTACACACCTACCAGGATGGCTGTCATTTAAAGACATGGAACACCTGATAATATCAAACGCAGACGAGGGGTCATTGCGCTGCTCACAGGTTGCTGGTGGGAACACAAAATGGTACAGCCACTTCGAGAAAGAAATTGGCCATTTCTTATACAGTAAGCATCCGCTTACCATATGACCTAGTAATCCCACTCCTAAGTATTTACCCAAGTGAATGAAAATTTATGTTCCCATAAAAACCTGTATTACAGCAAATTGCCCCAAATGAGAAAACGCACAAGCTTCCCCTAGCTGGGGAATGAATTCACAAATATGATACCTCCATACAATAGACTACTACTCAGGGATGACAAAGGAATGAATTACTGATCTACATAACAACGCGGACGAATCTCAAAAAGGCGTGAGGCCAAGTCAAAGAAGGGCTGGGGATACACCAATATGCTTTGTCAAAATGCGCGGGACTGTTTACTAGTCAAGGAGGAATTTTATTGTATTTTACTGTATATCTTAAAGAAGAAAAAGAATAATAATGATGTTTTAAAAAACACCCACTGCGAAGACCCGAAGGACTGGGCTTTATGTCTGAATCTGGTCTGCCTCTGCCACTCCAAGTTTTTAACAACTGCCTCCCACGTGATCTACATGCATTCATTTGAATAAATCTATGGATCTGAGTGAATTTAGAGTTTCAGGTAATCCACCATAAGTTAAACTCAATAAAGCAAAATTATTTTCCATCTCTTCTTGCTTAACCCTTTCTTCCCAGTCTCACTTACACTTAGTTTCCTTCTCCTCAGACCACCCACGAGGATTGGTACCCTGTTTGTTTTGACTCTCCATCCTGGAGTGATATTCTCGATCTCCAGTACTTTTCAATCACCACTTATATGCTTGGGAATCTCAGATCTGTGTTTTCAGCTCAGACTCTTCCTTAAACTCTGTTCTAAATCAGGACAACCTTTTTTTTTTTTTTTTAATGTTTTATGGGTCAGGAATTTAGAAAGGGCTCAGCTGGATGCTTAGTATCCATCCTCCAGCCATCAGTTATGTCGCTGGGACTGGAGGAGCTACTCGATGATGGCTCCTTCACTCACCTGTCTCCATGTGGGAGGGGACAGCTAACAACCGCCGCGGACTCTTGGCTGGTAGGTCGGCTGGGCTGGTCCATCAGAGCATCTATCCATAGTCTTTCCATAGACATGATCTGGGCTTCCTGTAACGTGCCACAAAAATGGTAATTCTTTATGTCATCAAATTTCATTAAATTGTGCCTCACAGTTTCCAAGATAGCGTTTGAGAAATTCTTTGCCAATTCATGCAGCAAAGTAGAAAACACAGCATGGGGGGGGGGGGGGGGTAGCCACGTGCCCCAGAAGAACGAAGAACAGATTTTAGCACTCTCGTGGAGTTACAAGTGGGATTTAAGTATGATACTGCATCCTTAACGCATCCTTAAATGGTTGCTCTGAGCAGAGCTGCGTGGCCAACTGGAATACTCACCTGAGAATCATCACCTGTGATAGAAATAAGCTTTTCCGTTCTTTAGGCTACTGTATTTTCAAGTCTCTTTGCTACAGCGCGTTAACCTTGCTCTAACTCCTATGCCCGTCTTACAGACAAGGAAATGAGGCTTGAGAGATCATACACTTTCTAAGTTTTTTCACCTGGAGTGCAAACCTCCAGGTGATTCCACTCCAGGTATTAGAGACTGTATTTTTTCCCCCTGAAATTGGCTTCGCTCTGCTTTCTCTTCTCAGAATTTCAAATCTTTCCATGAACTTTCATACGAGTTTACTGCTCCTTGAAGGCAATTAATGAAACTTTTAAGTCAATATAAGGTTTATGCTCTGGAAGGTGGAGTGCTAATAATAAATAAAATATTGAACATTATTTTTTTTTAAGTAGTGATCTCTTGCTTATCAGGATGTTACTACCAGGTAAGCTTTTGAGGAAAAACCACAGTTGGTTTCCATCCACTGAAAACCACGGTCTCAGTGATAGTGAGCACCCTAGAGAGAGCAAGGATGATGGACTACTGAAGAAGAATTTAAGGTAGACATCAGGAAGAACGTATACCTTATACAGTCAGAGGAAAACATGATGCATAAATATTCATATGAAATATTCTATAAAAATTTTGAAGACCTTGATAGGCGTTGTGGTAGCAGTCATGACAGCTGGGAAGAATGTTGTGTAGTCATTTTAACACTTAACTCTTTACTCCATCAATCATCCCATGAGGTAGATAATTGTAACAATTTCAGGTGTTTGGAAATGGACAGATGAGGTAACCCTACAGGGTGCAGTAACTCCTGGTTACACCTCCAGGAGTTGTTTGGTTGTTAGGTAACAGCCGATCAAGCTTGCCTCTCTGACAGGCGTGGGTAGATGAGACGGAATGGGTCTCCATCCACAAGACTCCACCTGAAGTAGAATGACATCCAGTTCCCTTTGTCAGCCGTGAAATCTGATGAGTGGTCATGTGCTGAGAGCTATAAACAAGTTTATAAAGAGCCAGGATATAAAAAGGAAGACAAATCTAAATACTCTTCCAAATGCCTTATAAGTTTTGAGTGTATTTCCTACCATTAGGTTTTTTTTTTTTTCCTTTAGAGAGCACAGGAAAAGTGAAAATAGTTAAGAAGCAAAAAAAGACATTGCTAGTAGAACTTGCACGTAATTAAATGCATGGAGGCAGCTTTTGGGTGTCAACCCAAGAAGGATTGGACAAGGGAAAGAAGACAGGCCGTCTGCAGGTGTCCAGAGTTCAGGGAGTCTGCTTGACCACGGCTAAATTTCTCACCATTATCAAGTAGTGCCTAGTTCTCAAAGATGAGCTAAGCAGCAAGGAGCCATCTGTCGTCTCCAGATTGGATACACTCAGAAGTCTTATTGATTTTGCTTTACATTTAAAGGGCATTGGTACCATGCAACAGCTTTGTGTTCTTGGAAGGATGAGCTTTGTTCACCACGGAGTACATCTAAATGCTGATCAGGCAGATTCCTAGTGGTTATTAATGCCTGGTGCTAATAGCCAGCTCTGAGAATACTTGAGATAATTATGCATGGCTTCATTTTGTCATGTAAACATTCCAAGAACCCAAACCACTGACATCTCTGTCAGCATCATAGGCTTGGAGATGGGCGAGGCCTCCATTGTCCCTATCCTTGTAGGACTGAGTAGGAGGTGGGTTGTTTGGATCCAGACCTAGATACAGGGTATACGAGAGGATTCAATTACTACAAACAGGGTGTGGGTTGGGAATTGGTCTCAGTGTCAAAACACAAGGCCAGTTCTCAGAATTGGGGAAGTAGCCTGAAGTTAGATCAGCAACAAAGGAGGACTGATCCTTCGGCCAAGAATGTAGGTCTCAACAAACAAACTTTAAATCCGCCAGTTGAAAGTCTGGGTGGGTCCTTCAGGCTGGGGCAGGACTGAACCTACATATGGGGACCCAACTGCCCAACTGGTGAAGAAGAAGGATAAAGAGCTTAGGAACCCAAACAGGGCCCGCCACGGAGGGTTTGCTCCCGTCAATTGTGGGGAGATGATTAAACCCCAGAGATTTGAGTTCTGTTAAGATGAATTTATATAACAAATCTTTGCAGATAGGTATTCTGAACCAGGTTTCCTTTTTGGGATAGGTCTCAAATGTGAATTAATGTGTCATCTAGGGCAACCTTTACAATCCCTCCATCTAGCCATAAACCAAAAAAACCTTTAGAATAGTAGTCCCCTGAACGTTTTTAAAAGTTGCCTAAAACTATCCATAATTTTTGAGCACCTGCATTTGCATTAATCTATTTATAAGTAATATGCCTGCACAATTTTCCTAAAATATTCTATATATCAAAAAACAGAAACAAAGAAACTTAAAAAGGATGAAGTAAAGAATACATGGAAATTCTAATATGATGCTGTTGCACACCAAAGGATTATCTGGGGCCCCCTTTGGAGTGAACACATTCCGTTTTGGAGGTCTCTCCTTTAGAATATTAATGGGGGGGTGCCTGGGTGGCGCAGTCGGTTAAGCATCCGACTTCAGCCAGGTCACGATCTCACGGTCCGTGAGTTCGAGCCCCGCGTCAGGCTCTGGGCTGATGGCTCAGAGCCTGGAGCCTGTTTCCGATTCTGTGTCTCCCTCTCTCTCTGCCCCTCCCCCGTTCATGCTCTGTCTCTCTCTGTCCCAAAAATAAATAAAAAACGTTGAAAAAAATTAAAAAAAAAAAGAATATTAATGGGGAATGACATGGTCTGAATGACATGACTGAACTTTCAAACTACTTACGCCAGGTCTGGAAACATGATTTTTCTTCCTCCCATCCATCAATTTGACAGTGCACGCCCTATAGAGCTCTATCTTGGGCATTCTGAATTATTCTGATTAATGGCAGACCGCACCGGCCTCAGATGGCAATGTTGTTCGGCCCTGATCATCATATCGAAGCTAGAGTGTGCTGCTTTATTTTCTGCACAAAAAGTATGAGGCTCCAGCTGCTGAGGTCAAAGGCCAAATGAGACGTCACCAGATGCTGAATCCGGGAATTCTCCTAGCACCTGGGGCTCAGGCTCAGAACAGAATGTATCCATTCTCTGGCGATCTGGGGTCCTGGGATCAGAGGACAAGCACAGCTGGACAGAAATATGCTGCCAAAGCCATCCTGGAAGTGCCTTGTTGACTGCACGATTGTAGCTGTTAACACCTCCAGGCCCTTAAACATGTGAGTCTGAGCCTCAGACACCAGCAGAGGCCCTGCTGAACCCCCAGACTTGCCGAGGAATTCAGAAAGGCAGTTTGATATCTACTTCTCCATAGACTCTTAAAAGAACATTGTTTGTTGAGATGCAATTCATATTTCATGACATTAACCCATGTAAACCAATGCAGTGGTTTTTCGTATATTCACAGACGTGTGCGACCATCACCATAATCAAGTTTAGGACGTTGTCATCACTACACAAAGAAATTAACAGTTGATCTCCCTAAAGCCCTGCCATTATTTAATCAGCTCAAAAGATCCTCCATTGTGGGGCTTTTTTCCACGTTTCAAATTCTCAGAGGAGAGAATCTGATCGGGTGAGATGTCTTCCCTTACGAGAGTCCCTTCTGGCTGGGAACAGAGTTGCCCAGCACAAATACTATCAATGGGTGCCTGTCCCTCTGTTGGGAGCTACACAAAGGTAACCCACCAACCTCCTGAGCCTTTATAGTACCCTCTTTTTTCCCCACCTCTAGGCTGTCTGCTCTGCAACCCATCTTTCTCACTACCACCAGATCATCCAAGAAAATCTTTCTGAGAAAGTGAGTGTGAGGTCACATTCTTGACGTCAGGTGTGATCTCTCCTGAAGGAAGCGAGCTTCCTAGAATCAATTTCGCATGGAAATTTGATCCTGGGAGATGGACCTAAGGCAGGCAGGTGAGGGAGCTGGGCCTTTCTCCAGTCTTTCATAATCAGAAGAGCACGAAGAATTAAGCCCTACAGAAAGCGATTTGAATGACTATTTTCTCAGCAGTCCTGAGTCTGTAGTTAGTTCCATTTGAGACACACAGTAAAGAAGTTGATTTGTTAGAAATGCATTGGAAGCCTTAAGGCACTAAGGGTTAATATTTTGGGGGAACTCTGGTTAAAAAGGGTCAGCAGACTTTGAGGAGGTTAGAGGTCTAGGCATGTGCTTCTGAGTGGTGGTTGTCCAGGGGGTACTCCCCCTTCCCCCATCCCTTCTCACTCATGTAAACACATCTGCGTGCAGGCATGTGGAAGCTAAGGGAGGACCTGGAACCGAATGGGACCACACCTTCACACCCTGAGAGCAAACCACCTTTTATCAATTGTATAATCCTACTATGTTTATTGTTGTGGCGCCAGAGTTTAATCAAATCTTGCTTAACGTCTTTGTCAGATCTTGGGATTACCGAACCATTGGAAGAGCCCTCTGTCCAGCTTGGTCCAGAGATCCCCTTGTGACCTCGTAATGCTGGAGCTGACTTCCACGGACCCATTAAAAAGTAAACGTGGACCTTGGGGAATAAGATCTCATGGGAGTTTTCTTTTAATTATTAATAACAGAGGATCTGGATATTTTCTTGAAGATAAAGAAAGCAGAGATACCTAATTAAAACTCTCTCAGCTGCTCATCCCCATCTGTAGGGTAGCTTGGAAACTTCCATGCCTCCCTCACCAGCCAGTCACAGTCTGGACCTCGCTCTCCTTTTTGTTCCCTCTGCAACAGCCCATATCTTAAACACACGTACCTTAAACCTGTGCCTTCCTCACTCTGCTCTCTTTGCTCATGCTCTCTGCCTCTCTCCTACTCGTTCTTCAAGACGCTGTTCAATGTCACCTCTCCTATGAAGTTATTCATCCATCCTCTCTCCTCCCGACAAAATTAGAACTTTCTCTATTCCAAGCCCCCACGGCCCCTCACACACAATTCTGTTGCATGACTCTCCACATTATTAACCTCACAGGCTCCCGCCAAAATCGTGTATTTCCCAAGGGTAAGGATCTCTCCACATCGAGCAAATTATGTCTTCACAGGTGTCAAAGAATGTTATTCAGTGAATGCACATAAAGAAATTGCACTGATAATTTTTTGTTAGGAGGGAGTCCGCCAGTTATTTCTAGCAATCAAACATAAGAGGCAATGCTTGCTTCTAATTTGAGAAAGGCAAAGAATTTTCCCAGAAACCTTCCCAAGAAACTGTCATCGCATCACAACTATTCTGATCAATTCAGAAGAAATGACTTTTGCCCGAGTTACTCTAGTAACTGAGGGTAAAGGATGGCTACTTCAGTGGAACTATTGAGATTAGTCCTTTTATTATTGAATTTCACTGAAACAAAATGCCAGCATTATTCTGTGCTGCACAAGATCTTCTACAGAAGGCTAAGCCTCAGTACTGTAGGGGTGATGGTCAAGTGTTTGTTTTCTTTCTCTTAAAATTTTTATTTATTTATTTATTTATTTATTTAGAGAGCAGGGCAGAGAGAGAGAGAGAAAGAGAGAGTGGGAGAGAGAGAATCTTAGGCAGCCTCCACGCCCAGCCCGGACAGTCTCACTACTGTGAGATCATGACATTGGCAGAAATCAAGAGTGCGACACCTAACTGACTGAGCCACCCAGGTGCCCGAGGTGTTTTCTTTCTTTGTCAAAGAGGAGAAAAGTGAATACTGAAATCACTTGAGAAAAAAAGTGGAGAGACTACAAGCTATTTGCCTGGTTAGTGACGATGTCTTTCTCGGCATAAAGTGTCACGTAGATCCTACATGCCGTTTAGTGTGAGGAATTGGTATTCATCTTGCCCTAGCAGCATTTGGAACTCATTTGAGTTCTATAGGCGCGTGTTCACATACCTACAGTTGGAGTATCTGATTTCATTCTCCAGAGCAATGAGGAGACCTCACAGACTGCAATATAAATATGAGACTTAAAAAAAAATTTTTTTTAATGTTTATTTATTTCTGAAGGAGAGAGAGACAGAGTGTGTGTGTGGGGGGGGGGCGCAGAGAGAGACGGGGAGCCACAGAATCCGAAGCAGGCTCCAGGCTCTGAGCTGTCAGCACAGAGCGCGACGTGAGGCTCCAACCCACAAACTGCGAGATCATGACCTGAGTCAAAGTCGGACCCTCAACCAACTGAGCCACCCAGGCGCCCCAAATATAAGAGACTTTATACAAGTCAAGATTTGATCCTGAGGGAAGGGCAAATAAGAAGAAAGAAACAAAACAAAACACAACACAAAAAGTAAACAAAGTTAAAAGAAAGAAAAAAAAAGCAGACAGCAAGTCTGCAAAGGGAGAGCAAAAGCATGGTTTTTGTTATTAGGATTCCTTTTGTTTTCATTCTCAAAAGAGTCAGCCAACTTAAATTTCCTTTTGCATTTATTTCCCAAGAAGGCACTTTTGGTGTCCAGGGAAAGTGCCAAGCTGAATCGTTTAGAAAATCTATTTACTCCGGGTAAAAATACTACACAAGCAACCACTTTTGTTCTTGCTCCAACTTCTTTTCTCCAATTTCCTATAGGGATTGGCGTGAAAACCCCCAAACCAAAGGCTTAAGTGCTGGGTCTCGGGACAGCAAGGAATGGAGTCTGGGAAGTCACATCCCACTCCTCATGGGAGGGGCCAGAGGTGAGGAGCTTTGAGAGGTGGTGTGGGAGGAAAGAATTGCGTGCCGAGCCCCGCCCCGTCCCCCCCCCCCCCCACCCCAGGAAAGATGAGGAAAGACGCAGTGCACCCTTGACCTAACCTTGCAGGTGGTTAGAAGGGTGTTTTCCTTTACTTTATGCTTGTACTTCGAGAAACAAGCCTCTTACTCCTACACTGCGTCTCCCTGTCACTCATATGTTCACTGCGTAGTTCCTCTTTTTTTATTTTTTTAAGTTTATTTATTTATTTTGAGAGAGACACAGACAGCGTGAGTGGGGGAGGGGCAGAGAGAAAGAGAGAGAGAATCCCAAGCAGGCTCTGCGTTGACAGAGCAAAGCCCAACGCGGGGCTTGAACTCCGGAACCGTGAGATCATGACCTGAGCAGAAGCCAAGCATCGGACACTTAACCGACTGTGCCATCGGGTGCCCCAGTCCCTCCCACCTTTTTCAACTGATGTCCTAAACTTCAAATTCATATATCTCAGTGCTCCCGAGATACTCATTCTCTTCTTGTTCCTTCTCTCACTGCCTTCCCAGCTGCAGCCTCCTGGTCCCGGCACCCCTGCTCCCCCAAACACAAAGGCAACACATCGAGAAACTATCTCATTTCCGCACTGTCCCTCAACCTCACCCTCAACCCTGGTGCCAGGCCACCAGTTACTAAATTCCGGTGAATTTCTCCCCGGGCTCTTTCCCACTTCCTCCCAACCCCCTCTCTTCTTCCGCTGCTATCATCATTTCTTCCTGTATAGCACTCTGTTGTGTGCAGCAGGTGCTTCAAGAATGTTTGGTTTTGACTAAATGAAAATGGATCTTCCCATTAATTTGCCGTAGGGTGAATGCCTGTCTCAGATTCCTTAGAGCTAGGCTGAAAAAGCAAAACAGAGCAGGATCTCATGAGATGTCTGAGAGGGAGGAGTGTTAAAAGGGGATATAACCCAAATTTCCTCTGCTCTCATCAGCCTGGAGGATGGAGAGCAATCAGTTAATATTTCACAGCGCTCCCCATCTGTCTGGTCTTAACCACCCTTTTGAGCTAAGCTCTGCCCACAGAGTAATATACAATGGTCTCGATCCGTGGCTTACAGGAGTGCTTCTCAAAAACCCCAACTGTCGGCAATCTTGTTAAAGTACAGATTCTGGTTCAGGAGGTCTGGGGTGGAGCCTAAGTTTCAACATTTCTAACAAGTTCCCAGGTGATGCCGAGGCGGCTGGGGTGTGGGCCACACTTTGGGTAGCAAGGGCTTGGATCATCTCTTTCAGGGCAAAATCTCTTTGCCACCAACTCTGGCACTGTCGACCCTGAAACATTAAAACTGGCTTAAGGCTCCACAGTGTCCAGATTATGCAGCTGCGGCTTCCCGGCAGTAAGGACTCTCGTCCAAACGGGAAAGGCTCTTGGAACTGAGAAACTCTCAGACAAGTCCTCTGCAGGCTCAGAAGGCATGCTTTGAGGCAGATGGGCAGTATTTCAGGACGGGACCTTTACGCAGATATGGGCGTGCTGCAGAGACCCAGCAAACATCCAGAGGCAGATAGGAACAGCACAGCAAGAAGCCATTGCCGCGCTGGCTTGAAGTGATGGGGACTTGCCGAAACCTGGGGCCGTCAAGGCTGCCACACCACATCCTCTGAGGCCACCTGAGAGGAAACCCTCAGCTATAGCCAGAGCCACAGTGATAAAGCAAGGAGGAAGGAGGCAGGGGCGGGTGGGTGGTGGGGATACCCCAACCCAGGCTCCCCTCAGTGGTGAGTAGGGTTGGCCAACTCCAGCTGGAAGAGAGAAGGTAGGGGGCCCTGTGACCCAGTCCAGTGGGGGGCAGTAAAGACCAAGAAGTGGATATGGGTTGGTTGGTGAAAAATAAACACTTCATCAGCCCTTGCAATAAGAGATTCAGAGTAGGTTGAGAATTCTCATCCTTTTATAGAAATACATGGCTACTTTAAAACATACCATCCCTAAGGACAGAGTGGGGGAAAGGCCACTGAGGCCAGGCCAGGCCCAGCAGTAAGCAAGCAATAGGTGTGGGAACCATCTCAGGCAGTCCTTGCCTATTTTGGCTCTAGCCACTACACGGAGAATCTGACCCCAAACTCTCCCACTTTACCCAACAAGTTCATTCTTTAAAGGGCTCTGGGCAAATGCGTACGAGCTCAGTCCG
The DNA here is from genome assembly GCF_022837055.1 of Prionailurus viverrinus. NCBI lineage: Eukaryota > Metazoa > Chordata > Mammalia > Carnivora > Felidae > Prionailurus > Prionailurus viverrinus. The sequence continues at coordinate 24,647,272 of NC_062561.1, read as the reverse complement.
AACTAACGTTGCTGGCTTTTCCAAGTAAAACCCCTGCTTTCTTTTCCAAGGAGCACTATCGTGTCTAGGAAAAAATAAATAGGAGAGAATGGTTTCCGCACACTCAGACCCCCTCCAGATGCATTGAAAACTCAGCGAAGGAAGCCGGGGCAAACCGATTATGGGAAAACACATAGGACGTTTGGACAGAAATGTTACCTGTGAGTTTGTCCCAACAGAGTCATAGCAAACTGCTGAGGCTTAGCACATCCAGCTCAGGAGCGTAAAGGATTTCTCTGACCCCATTGCCTCAGAAAAGCTCAATAGGTCACGTTTCCGGCTTGGACCACCAATGCTCCTTTGGCTTTCCCTTCCTACACACAAAATTTCAGAAGTCACCGTGCTGCTGAATTTCCTTTGGTAGCAGAAAAAACAGTCGTCGTTGAATGCAAGGAACTGATCTGACCTGGAGTCAATGATGTCTTCCTGCAAGTGACAAAAGCCTGTTTCCTCCAGCTGATAATGACACTCTGGAAATGTGTTGGACATGCATTTCAGAAGCAAATAATCCATGGCAAAGATGCAGCCTTGTGCCTTAATCGATTGAAAATGAAGACTCCTATTTCAAGACCGTTTTTTTCTATTGGGGCCAAACACATATAACAGAAACCTTCCAATGCGGACTATTTTGAGGGTGCTATTTTTGTACTTTACTTCATTAGTATTAAAAGAAAATTAAGGGGCACCTGGGTGGCTCAGTTGGTTAAGCATCTGACTTTTGATTTCAGCTCAGGTCATGATCTTACAGGTTGGTGAGTTCAAGCTCAGAGCTCAAGAGCTTACAGGTTGGTGAGTTCAAGCTCAAGAGCACATCAGGCTCTTTGCTGACAGCACGGAGCCTGCTTGGGGTCCTCTGTCCCTGTCTCTCTGCCCTTTCCCCCCACTTGCTCTCTCTCTCAGAATAAGTAAATGAACAGTTTAAGAAAAAAACCTTTTTATTGAGGTATAGTTAACACACAATGTTATGTTAATTTCAGGTGTGCCACATAGGATTTGACAACTCAAATTATGCTGTGCCCACCGGAGTGTAGCTACCATCTGTCATCATGTTAACCATTTTTAAGTGTATATGGTCAGTGGCATTATGTACATTAAGAATCACATTTTAAAAATAAGTTGCTAAAAATGGGCCCTGGTCTCTCTGAAGAAATACACCCAACAGGGGTAATAAAGAGCTACAGCTTTCATTCTGGACAAGAAGGGGAAAATGTGAAACTTCCACAGGAGTAATGTTATAAGCCTAAGCAAGAAAAAAAGATCCCAAATCCCTCTTTTCCAGGTAGGGAAGGCGAGTGAGGGTATTAAGGGGCTCTCCGCTCATCTTTCATCAGCTTCAGGAAAGTTCCCTCAACCTTTGCTGGATAACACTGCATTTGCAAGATTCGCTGACAGGAAGTGCATCTTCCTACACACGGCAGGAAGACATTCCCCTGACCCCACACAAAGGAGTATGGTTTAGCAGGAAACTATACCGTGCGTTGGTAAAAGCTAGACCTTGGAGTCCGAAAGATCTGGTTTGAGCACCAGCTCTGCTGCTTCTGGTATTGTTGTAAGACACTCAAGCAATTTGCATCCGTTTTCCTACCTATGAAATGTGCATTAGCGTTACTGTCTACTTCATAGATCGTGGGGGATTAGGGTTCAATTAAATAAGAGAGTTGGTCAGGATGATAGGTTCTGCTGCAGTAACAAACGAACCCTGACATTTCAGTGGCTTCACCTGAGAAAAGTTCACTACCTGCTCATGTCACAGTCTGAGGCCGTGGCTTTCCTCCAAGAGTGCTCAAGAACTTGGGCTGTTTCCAAATAGCAGCTCTGACATCCTGGAGGTCTTAGCTTCCTGATGAAGGGAGGAGTCACACTGGCTCTTTACTGGCTTGGCCTCAAAGTGACTATGTCCTTTCTGGTTATGGCCCATTGGAAGTAAGCCTATATATATTAGATATTAGAGTCATAGCAAAACAACAGATGACGTACTCTAAAGGGCCACTGTTTAATGGATTATTTACAAAGCTGTGAGCAAGGTTAAGAGACACCACAAGGGATGCTGAGGCACCTCAGAGCTACCAACAGCTCAATCCAGAAAATCCTGGACTTTCCAGTACCTGAAACTCAGGGAGGGGATGTGAAATAGGGGGTGGGTAGGAATAAGTAGCCTAAGTTGTCTTTTTTCCCCTTCCCTCTACCTCTTGCTGCTGCTTCCTCGTGGTCGAACTCTACTACAAACCAGAAGTCAGTGGAGCCTGGGTGACAGCATTCATTCAAGGGGAGCTTTCTGGGGTCCCAGGACAAGGGTGGAGAAGTGGGTCTGGGGCAACAAATGGAGAATGTTCGGCAGAACGTGCAGAAGGCTTAGCAATGTGCTGAGCACGTAGTTGGCACGAAAACGAGAGAAGGAAAGAAGTCAACGGTTAACTTTACCTCTGACAAAGAGAAATTCACGTTTGCTAAGGAGAATGTTTCTCTCAACAGCACAGATTTCTCAACAAGGGCTCCGTGTCCAAACTGTGCTGTCCTTCCTCCCTCGTAAAAGATGAGTTTGACAGGAAGAATAGTGTTTTGTTTGCAAAGTGAGAAACATTGATAGCTCTGCCCCAAAGTACTTTATCTGCTCAGCCCGCAATTACAACCTGAGTTAAGACTAAGGGCCCAGTTACACTGATAAGTTGCTGTTACTGTTTTCATTCTTTAACTTGCCAACAAGATCCTCTGTTCCCTTATCTTGTCCTGGGGTCGACCCAGTAAGAGCAGGAGAAGTTGAAATTCTGACACTTCAAAGCACAGGACATTGTGAACAAGCTCACTAGTTGTTTGAGTTGGGCTTCACTAGGCTGGACTCGGGGCCAGACTTTCCAAAGTCGAAAGCTTGGGAACACGGTTTCTGACGTCTCCTCATATATAGCTTCTCATTCTGGTTGGAATGATCTTTTCCAAGGATCAAATGCATCCCTGGTTTCCTTCCCACCGTGGTGTGTTTTGATGTCAGAAACTCATAGACGGTTCGAATTCGAAGGAAGTTTAGAAGTCATTTTGCCCCACCTCCTCCCATGCCATTAACGCCTCGAAGAGATTGGGGGTCCGCTTTTGCTTGTCCGCTTTCAGTGACAGGAAGCTCCCTGAACTAACACCGGCCCCATCTTTGCGTGTGCTTGGACTCAGGGATGGGGCTTTGCCACCATTATCTCCTTCGCTGCTCTCGGTTCTCTGATGTCGCTGCTACCATTTGCCCCACTTCACAAAGCAGGAAACCTCTCACAAGGCAAGAGAAGTGACTTGTCCAAGGATACACAACTAGACTGCCGTGCGGCAGGAGTCCAAACCCGGGTCTGATTTCCCCCAAACCCCAAGCTTTTCTCCGGTGCTTTTCAGGACCACCCATTCCCACCAGGAGTCTCTGAAATAGTCTTACCTGTAGTCCCCATAATTTTAGCTAATTATTCTAAATTTTGCGTGACATCAAACAATGGGAATGAAAACTCTCTTAATGGGACTATCCCATTTTATACCACTCTACCATCTAGGAAGCGCGTCAGCGCACTTCTCAACAGTCCTGTGAGATAGTCAGTGTAATCTTTATTTTACCTGTTAGAAAGCTGAGTTTCAGAGAGTTTACACGTGCTCACATGTGCAGCCTCATGGTGGAGCCAGAAACAGAATCCATTTCCTTTAACTCCCGGTCCTGGGCTCCTTCCATCACACGATGCCACTGACTCGGTAAAACGTGAAAACTCAGTCAGTGTATTGGCTGTTGTTGCAGACTCCTCGAAGTGCCTTTGTCTGACCATAAGGAGAAATCACTCTGGCCCCGGTTTCCGTACTACTTCCTGACTTTTTTCCAGCACACCGTGGCCTCCTGAAACGTTGTCCTGAAGAAGTTCAGACTCCCTGATAATAAACCCGTCCCATGCCCACGCCTTAGATCTGAATCCCGATGAGAAATTCTGTCTCCATCAACTTTACCACTTGACCTTGGTCCAAACTAGTCCTGGCGCTCCTTGGTCAACACTGTTCCCAAGACTGGATCTTAGGGACAGGAGCGGTTCAGACAGCAGGCAATCTTAGGGCCTTCACCCTTGTACAGTAGTACAATGATGCTTCTCTTTGGTTCACAGGATGCCAAACAGCTGCTTCCAAATATCCAGGTGCTTGGCATCTTGTAGAACAAAACTTTGGTTCATTGGCCAAACATCCCATTATCATCTAATCAATCAACACATGCCATAATGTTTTGGCATTCCGAAGACATTATGCTTAGAAGTGATTAGATTTTACTATTTCAGCCTTCAAAAAGTATCCCACAACAAAAGCTCCACACTATTTTCCAGCACACAAATCTTCTTTCCCTGTTGCTTGCCAGTCTGACAAACAAAAAAGGTCCCCCACATTTTACAAACTCTTTAATCAGCTAAACACATCTGCATCAAAGGCCAACATGTTTTTTTGTTGAGTTACCAGAGGAAAAAGAAAGTCTTGGTTTTCTCTGATGTGATGAAGTTCAAACCAATACAAACAAGACACATTTTAACCTCCTTTACCCTGTCTTTGGGTTTATTTTATTTTTTAATTGAGGTGTAAATGACATATAACATTGTATTACTTTCAGGTATACAATGTCGTGATCTGACATTCGTACATATTACAAAATGGTCACCATGATAAGTCTAGATAACATCCATCACCGTACATAGTCAAAATTTTTTCTTATACTGAGAAATGTGAAGATTTATTCTGTTAGCAACTTTCAAATGTCTTTGGTTTTATATCCTGTACTTTACAAAGGTTAGCCAATGAGAATTATTTCAGTTTTTCCTAATTGTTTTTCTCTTACCCGGCTACTTGGAAACACATTTTCCAGATAATTAATAAGGAGTCCTTGAAGTGGTCTCCAGTGAACAAGATCTTCAAGCTTTCCCTCCAGGAGAGATGATAGTTTTTTCCCCCCTGAGAGATTCTCGATACAACCAAAGCTTCTTTACTTCTTGCTGGAGCTGTCAATCTACTGCTACTCAAATTCCTAACAGTATCCACTTTGTATTCAGCTATCACTACATTTGTCAGACTGTGCTGACTGCTTTGAAGACGTCATGAATTCAGTTCTCTCAAGAAGCCATTTTAAAAACAAATTTATTGGGGCGCCTGGGTGGTGCAGTCGGTTAAGCGTCCGACTTCAGCCAGGTCACGATCTCGAGGTCCGTGAGTTCGAGCCCCGTGTCGGGCTCTGGGCTGATGGCTCAGAGCCTGGAGCCTGTTTCCGATTCTGTGTCTCCCTCTCTCTCTGCCCCTCCCCGTTCATGCTTTGTCTCTCTCTGTCCCAAAAATAAATAAACGTTGAAAAATAAATAAATAAAATAAAAACAAATTTATTTATTTTTTTTAGTAATCTCTGCAGCCAACGTAGAGCTTGAACTCACAATCTTGAGACCAAGAGTCACATGCTCTTCTGAATGAGCCATCCAGGCATACCTCCCAAGAAGCCTTTTTGATATATGACAGCATACAGAGGGTCATCACTTTGGTCAAGGTCACACGGCTACGGGGCATCAGTGATTATTGGTGGTGATCGCTGGGGCTCCAGAGCCTATGGGCCTAACCCCTCTTTCTTCACTGGCTTTCAGAGTGATCATCTTCAAACACAGGATGGAATCCACTAGCCCAGGGCATGAGGTCCGTCCCAGGATGCCCCTTCCTTGTCTTCATATGCCCTGTGCTACCATTCCCACCATAAACCCTGAGGTTCATCCTCACAGATTGCAAGTGTTCCTGCCAAGCACTCCCTACTCTCCTCACATGCAGCATCGTACTTGCCCAAACTCATACTCTACATGCTCAACATCTTTCCATGGGACAATTCCCACTCAGTGAGCAAGGACTACTCCAAAGTTAATTCCTCCCTGAAGTTCACCTGACTCCCTGCTGGTTTCCCCTTCTTCCTTGACCATGCTTACAAATTCCTTCCTGGGTTATAGAACCTAACACATTTATTGTCCTTTGAATCCTAGTACATGTTTTGAAATAATTTGTTTGCTCATCTGGCTCTCTCACCAACCTGAGAGCTTCTTGAGGACAGGACAGATTGCATCCCTGTGTTTCCATGGCCTCTCAATCAGTGTTTATTAAATAAATGATGAACTAAAAGTATACAAGTTATGAGGATGTGTCAGTGATTACTAACATTTAACACTTCCATGGAATGCAAAATGTTCTAAATTTGTGCCTCTACAGGTTTCTTAGAATGAGCCTCAATTCTTGTCTTCACAATTAAATTAGCCTTTAATGAGAGAGAGACAGAGAGAGACAGAGAGCTCTTTCTCTCTGCATTCCAAAATCCCAGGGAAGGACCTGATTGACTCAACTCTGACACTAGAGCGATCACCACCAATAATCACATTACTCTGACATGATTATTCCCACGTCATTGGGAGGAAGTTGTGATTCTATTCAATGAGACCGGGGGTGGGGTGCTGAGCTAAGAAAACAACAGATGTCCACTATAGTCTAGGGTTGGAAAACAATCTCTTACCGGGGTTGGCAAACCCTTGTTTTTTTGGTCATCCCTCTCCATCTTTTGGAGGTTTTCATAAAGGCCTCTTAAAAGACCAAAAGGTCACCAAAACTCAGAGAAATGCCTTTCTAATAGATGCATCAGGGTCTGAGATTTTGGGGGGCACAAAAGCCTTCTCCAGAGTTTTAAAATTACCTCATGTAGGGAGCTGTGAAGGTCCTTTCTCAGAAAGCCAGAGAATTCTTTTTTTTTTTTTTTAATGTTTATTTAGTTTTGAGACAGAGACAGAGCATGAGCGTGGGAGGGGCAGAGAGAGAGGGAGACACAGAATCCGAAGCAGGATCCAGGCTCCGAGCTGTCAGCACAGAGCCCAATGCAGGGGCTCGAACTCACGAACCACGAGATCGTGACCTGAGCCGAAGTTGGACGCTTAACTGACTGAGCCACCCAGGTGCCCTGAGAATTCTGCTTACTGACAGTACTATTTGTGTCGCTGGTGGAAGTTTCAGGGCAGTGAGGCTTTAACAGTAAAAATCTGTCAGCACCAACATACACAAAGCCAATGGAATCTAGAAGCGCTGTTCGTGTTGGGCTCAAGTCATTGCCCTGTGGCACCACGCGCTGTATTTGAGAACAGTCCACAGAGTCTCTCCAAGCCCTCTTTCCTCAGCTGTAAACATGGAATAAACAACACAGCTGAGTTGCTGGGAGCACAGAGGAAAATCAAGTGCAGAAAGCACTCGTATATGAATGTTATTTGCTTGTGCCATTTTAGGAAGAAAATGGAAAATAATTGAAGCGCTCATTTAAAAGGGAATATGGTAAATTAGTTTTGTGTAACTTCTCCTCTGTTGGCATTACGTTTTTTGCAGTAATCAAAATGAAAACTATACCAAAAAAATGGAAAAATGACTGTGGCACGTTGAATGAAGAATATCAATGGTGTATTTTTCCATCATAAGTTTATAAACAATATGTATGCGTAGGAAAACAAATGAGAAAGGGGGTCAAAAGAACACAATTTGGTTTTTTGGGAGGAGGCAGAGTTGGGTGAGTTTTTTCCTTCTAGCTTGATTTCTGTCAGTGTTGTCTGTGCTTGAAATTATATTTAAAAAAATCCTTCTTTAAAATGAAAGAAAGCAATTAAGTTTTTAAAGACATTTTTAAAAAATAATTGTTTATTTTCGAGAGAGAGAGTACAGGGGGTGGGGAGCACATAGGATCTGAAGTGGGCTTTGTTCTTGAGCTCCATGCAGAGCTTGAACCCACGAACCTTGGGATCATGACCTGAGCCAAAGCCAGACACTCAACCACCTGAGCCACCCAGGCGCCTAGAAAGCATTTAAGTTTTGTCCCTGATTTCTCATAGGTGTCCGCTGAGAGAGGCAACCATGGGATTCTTGGCCCTTTGCCTGAGTCCTATGGAATTCTGTTAAGTCTTCATGGAGTCCTGAGCCCAGGGAAGAGACCTAAAGGCGGAATTTCCCAAACGCTGGGATGGATGAAGACATACTGCATCTTGGGGCGCCTGAGTGACTCAGTCGGTTAAGCATCTGACTCTCGATTTCGGCTCAGGTCAAGATCTCATGGTTTGTGAGTTCAAGCCCCACGTTGGGCCCTATGGTGACAGCTCAGAGCCTGGAGCCTGCTTCAGATCCTCTGTCCCCCTCTCTGTCTGCCCCTGCCCTGCTTGTGCTCTCTTTCTCTCTCTCTCAAAACTAAGCAAATAAACATTAAAAAAAAAAAAAAGACATACTGCCTCTTAAATAGAGATGGACACGGGGAGGCCGGGCACATGTGGGCGAGTTGGTAGAATTCCCAATATTTTCGCCTGCCCGCCACCTTTTTGCCCTTCTTCTGGTATCTGTGCCCAGTCTTCCTCTGGGAGACCTGCTCCTCTCCATCTCAGTCGACGTGTCCCAGGTGGAGATGGGCTATGGAGGTTTAGAAGTCAATCGGCACTTCCGTCAAGAATCATAAAGGCCTCGAGATTTTACCCTGCACACGCACACACACAAAACTATTACTCGCAGCCAAAGCAATAGCTAAAGTGTCGGCAATAGCTATTTGCTCTGCTCTCCCGAGGTCCAATGCCACAGGGTGGCAAAAAGGGACAGATGACGCCTGCACACGTAGTGGGTTGTGCTACGGCACAGAAATTCAGAGCCCTGGGCCCAGTACGTTTTGAGCAAGCAGGGAGCACTGTTGCCAGCAAGTAAGTCTCTTCTCTGCACCACCCCCCCCCCCCGCCATGAGAACGACAGGCAAACTGGGGGTCCTTGACCTACTCAGTTGCCCACGTGACTAGCTCCAGAGCTGCTCAGGAGAGGAAGGACAGACGCTGCAGTCTGGCACACCCAGCAGGTGCATTTCAGATACTCAGGGCCACGCACCCCCCCCAACGGTATCAGTTTTGCTTGGCCGTATACAGTGCGTGTGAGCCAACGGGAACTAGTGAGGCGAAATAAAACCATCGAAGCTTTTGCTTCAGATGACAGACAACTTACTTCCCGTCTCACCTCCTCCTCACATGAGAATTTAGAAGAGCCACCTTGTGCCCAGTAGAGAAAAGTCCGTGTGAGAATCGCACCTACTCAGAGAATGCAAAATTGACAAACGGAGACGTCGGGAAGGTTGATTCTGATGTCATTACTTGAACGCGTGTAGAAAACAAGGCTTAAAACCAAGCCACGTTCCTACGGAATTTCCATTTGTGGAAGGCAATTTAGGTATAGTTTTCTGTCACTTGCCAATAGAGACCTAATGGACACAGAGACCAATGCAAACCTGTATTAGCCAGGGTTCTCCAGAGAAACAGAACCCGTAGTGTAGCTAGATGATAGCTGGGTGGTGAGATAGAGAAAGAAAGAGAGAGAGAGAGAGATTTATTGTAAGGAATTGGCTCAGGTGATTATAGAGGCTGACAAGTCCCAAGGTTGGCAGTTAGCAAGGCAGAGATACAGCAGAGCTGATGATAAGGCTCTAGTCCACATCTGAAGGCCTGAGACCAGGAAAGCTAATGGTGGGTTTCAATTCTGAAGGCCAGAAAAAAAACCCCGTGTCTCAGTTCAAGGCTGCCAGGCAGGAGGAACTGTCTCTTACTCACAGGAGGGTCAGTCTCTCTGTCTTCTCCAGGCCTTCAACTGATTGGACGAGACCCACCCACATCAGGGAGAACCATCTACTTTACTCAGTCTACCAATTCCAGTATAAACGTCCTCCAGAAACACCTGCACAGACACACCCAGAATAACGTTTGGCCAAATGTCCAGGCACCTTGAGGCCCAGTCAAGCTGGCACATAAAATTAGCCATCACAACACTTTTATTGTGAAATTATATTCACCAACTGTTATGTACGTGCTTACGTCTTTTTCTTTGGTGGATCCTGAAAGGCCCTAACTAATTCAATTTTGCAATTTTTATTCTTCCAGACTCTTGGGAGACAAGGGGGCTCCTTCGATGAATCGTTTGTTGACTCATTTCATCCAAGGTTTTCTTAGGGGTTTTAAGAACTTAGAACTGTGTTTTCATAGTTGCATTGTTCCTTAGGCTAAATTGAATCTCCTGGGTAGAGCCTTTCCCCCTTATTCCCCCATACACACCTCTCCTCTTCCTGAAATAAAAATGGCGGGCAAAAACCAGGGGGAGGGTAGATAATTTTTCAGGATAAAAATCTATTTGGCTTTCTCATGCTATTTTAAGTTCATGATCCTGTTCAGTTGATATTCATTTCACATGCCTGGCTTTCATCACAATGATTACCCATTTAATTACATTTTAGCTGAAACAGCCAGATAGCATTTCAGTGAGGTTGAGACAAACCTGAGCCTCGCTTCCAGGCTTTTCTGAATCCTTCTATTTCTCTGTGTTATCTTTACAGGCAGACCTTAATACGGAGACGACAATGTAGATAATTAGCCTTCTAATGGTGCCAGGTACATTCAAATATGGCTTGATTTCATTTCTGTTCCACATTACGTCTTCACACGTGGCTCGTCCAAGTATTGCCCCTCCTGTAGGCACTTCTTCTCAAGGGGATCAGCAGTCCCTCTGCCAGAGGACCAGTCAGCCAAGAAGGAAAGTATGTGAATGAAACCTCATTCAGGAAGGAAGGGGGTTTCTTTTCCTTTTTTCCCAGGGCTCTCCATCTTGACTGTAGAGTGGAAACCCCTGGCCTCTCCAGATGCTGAGGAATTTCCCCCAGCCCCTCAGCTCTCTGGGAGAATTGAAAGGAGGCTTGCCTCTCCCTGGCTCCTCTCCACGGTCCCAGACACCGATAGAAATGGTGGAATAATGGCTCCGTCTCGTTTATCTGCCAGCAAGCAGAGAAGGTCTGCCCCTCATCTCCTCCTCAGGGAGCTCAACAGAGGGCTTTCCCACCCTGCAAGGGGAGCCCTGAGCCCTCTGCTATTTGACTTGTGACGGGTGAATTTGTCAGGGAGAATAGGAGGCTCAGGGTTAGCCTTGGGTTAAGCCACAATCTCTAAGACACCAGCTGTACTTGAAATATAGCTGTTGAGGGGCGCCTGGGTGGCTCAGTCGGTTAAGCGCCTGACTTCAGCTCAGGTCATGATCCCACAGTCCGTGGTCCGTGAGTTCCAGCCCCGTGTAGGGCCCTGTGCTGATTGCTCCGAGCCTGGAGCCTGCTTCGGATTCTGTGTCTCCCTTTCTCTTTGCCCCTCCTCTGCTTGTGCTCTGTTTCCCTCTCAAAAATAAGTAGACATTAAAAAATTAAAAAAAAAAAAAAAAAAGAAATATAGCTGTTGTTGTATTGCCGCTAAGTGTGGCTTCTTGTCTCTTTTTAAAATTGGGTTTAGAATCTGGAGGAGAGACTAGGCAACAGCTTCGAGCCCCAAACCTCCACCCAGGACATGAGAGAACTGGCAGGGAGTGCAGTGGGCTGGTGTAATAACATGGTACCGAGTTCCCAAGGAAAGACGAGCATGGAAGTCTAAAGCCGTGTGGAGTGTGGGGACCTGTTTTCCCCCTTCCATTCTTTTCTGCGTCCCATCAAACACGTAAGGTGGTTTTGACTGCAAGATATTGTGGACAGCAAGTGAGTCACAAGCCAGTCTTTGGAGTTCCCTTTAGCTTTAGCCTCTGAGATGCGAATGCAAACCATTAAACAAAAACACAAATGAGTGTCATTTGTCATTACGATCAAGCTTATGAATATGAGACCTCCAAAAAAAAAAACTAAACATAATTTAGGGAGAGATGTAAAAAGAAAACCTGAATAAATGGAGGAGTGGCATGTTCCTGGAAAGGAACACTAAGTTCTATAAATGTGCTAATTATTCCCAAAATAATATGTTGGTTTCATGCAGTTCAAATCAAAATCTCAATGAAAAATTTGGACACTCCAGAAAATGATTTTATTTCCCTCCTCAATTTTTTATCATGAAGGACTTTTAAATAAACATAAAAATTGAAAAAATAGTAGAAAGAACACCAAAATATCCACTTAGATTTGATAATTGCTAATATTTACCCATCCATGCATGTTTGTGTGTATGTGTACGATTATACATGTATTTATGTGTATATATACGTACACATATACGTATATTTATATACACATACCAAAGGGGTGCCTGGGTGGCTCAGTCGGTTAAGCGTCCGGCTTCGGCTCAGGTCATGATCTCGTGGTTCGTGAGTTCGAGCCCGGCATCAGGCTCTGTGCTGACAGCTCAGAGCCTGGAGCCTGTTTCAGATTCTGTGTCTCCCTCTCTCTCTGCCCCTCCCCTGCTCATGCTCTGTCTCTCTCTATCTCTCAAGAATAAAAACAAAAAACAAAAAAAAACTTACCTACATATACCATGTATATACATAATTGTACTGTGTTCTTTATTGTTGCTGAATCCTGTGAAACCAAGTTGTAGACATCGTTACACTTCACCTTAAATATTTGGATATCCGTGTCCTCAAAATACAATTTCCAATATAACCACAATGACATGATCATGTCGAGAAAATTAATAATGATTTCCTAATACCTATTTCATATTTAAATGTCTCAGTTGTCCTGAGAATGTCATTTATTGCTGCATTTTCCCCTTCAAATCAGAACCTAATCACGCATCACAAGTCACATTTTGTTACTATGACTCTCTAGTCTCTTTTATTGTAGAAAACAATCCCTCCATAAGATTTTTCACATCTTAGGCTTCTGGAAATTAGTTTTGTTATCTAATTTTTGTTATCTAATTTTTGTTATCATTTTGATCTTCTGAAAGCATCAAGCCATGCTTTTGGCCTGGACGTGTCTGATTATCTCTTCATGGTGCACTTTATCTTACTCTTCTAGACTCTGTATCTTGTAAAAAAATTTTTTTTGGGGGGCACCTGGGTGGCGCAGTCGGTTAAGCGTCCGACTTCAGCCAGGTCACGATCTCGCGGTCTGTGAGTTCGAACCCCACGTCGGGCTCTGGGCTGATGGCTCAGAGCCTGGAGCCTGTTTCCGATTCTGTGTCTCCCTCTCTCTCTGCCCCTCCCCCGTTCATGCTCTGTCTCTCTCTGTCCCCCAAAAAATAAATAAACGTTGAAAAAAAAATTAAAAAAAAATTTTTTTTAACATTTATTTATTTTTGAGAAACAGAGACAGAGTGTGAGCAGGGAAGGACTAGAGAGAGAGAGAGAGAGAGAGAGAGAGACAGAATTAGAAGCAGGCTCCAGGCTCTGAGCTGTCAGCACAGAGCCCGAGATGGGGCTTGAACTCATGAACCCTGAGATCACGACCTGAGCCGGAGTCAGACGCTTAACCGACTGGGCCGCCCAAATACCCCTAGACTCTGTATCTTCTATAAACAGGCTTGATTAGATTCAGAGTAAACATTTTTTAAAGGCTTATTTATTTATTTTTGAGAGAGAAAGAGAGAGAGAGAGACAGAGAGAGGGAAAAAGAGGCAGAGAGAGAGAGGGGGAGACAGGGAATCCTAAGCAGGCTCTGTGCTGTCAGAGCAGAGCCTAATGTGGGGCTTGAACTCATGGACCATGAGATCATGACCTGAGCTGAAATCAAGAGTTGGACACTTAACCAAGCCGCCCCATTAAAATATATTTTAAAGTTACCTTTGCTAAGTCACATGAATACACACACACACACACACACACACACACCAAACTAGCATGGCTTCTTCCAAAGAGAGCTATGAACACAGTATTGACAATGCACTTGCTGACTCTGTTCCATTGTTTAGGATCATATTAGAACAAAGTCCCTTTCAGCAGAAGCCTATTCAACAGGCATATTAGAGAAGGACGGGTGATGCTTGCAGTTGAGAAGAAAGAAACAAAACAAAACAAATTCACACAAGCAAATAATGGGTCAGGATGTAATAGGGCTTTTCCCTGCTCTCCTGGAAGGCAGTCTATTTACTCAAGAGTGGGTGTCAGTACCAGCTTTGAAACTAGAACAAAATACCCCACTGATAGCCTGAGTGAAGGTCATGAGAGAGTGATGGGGAGAATACGGTGCAGTCCCAGGCAAACCGGGATTGGGGAGGAGAGCTGGACCAGAAGCCAGGGCATGGCTGGTGTGCAGGCAGAGGGACCGGGGGAAGAACACAGTTGTGTCATCGCACTGTTTCCGAGTCCGCACCTCTGTGTGTCTTTCTCCATATGTAGACCTAACAGGAAAAAAAATTACTACCCCTACTCCTCCCACCCCAACCCTGAAACTCTAATGGGCTCTGGAAACAGATAGATGGTGTCCTGAAAAGGCCTTTGTTCTGCTCTCTTCCTTGATGGGTTTCTGGCAGCCGGTTGGAAAGCAGGGGTGAAGAAAGCTAAATCACTTTGTCTGACAGAGTCACACAAATGGTACACAGGGGCGAAGTGACGATATCACTGCTGTTGGCGGTGGCTATATGGGACCCCTAAGGACAGGCCAGCCTGAAGCCAGCCTTTCTGGGTGAGCTACCCTGTGACATTCTCAGCTGGGCCCCTCCCCCTCTTGCTACAGCTGATCTCCTAGAATGAAGAGTGGATTCAATTGGATTTGACCTCCAGGGTGGATTATTTTCTAATGTAACCAGAAAAAGTGTCCTCTTCCTACTTTTTAGGAATGAAGAGAACACTTTGATAACTATAATGCTGGCATGGGAGTTGAGTAAAACTGTCCCATTGTTGGGGCGCCTGGGTGGCTCAGTCGGTTGGGTGTCCGACTTCGGCTCAGGTCATGATCTTGCAGTCCGTGAGTTCGAGCCCCGCGTCGGGCTCTGTGCTGACAGCTCAGAGCCTGGAGCCTGTTTCAGATTCTGTGTCTCCCTCTCTCTCTGACCTTCCCCCATTCATGCTCTGTCTCTCTCTGTCTCAAAAATGAATAAACGTTTAAAAAAATGCTTTTTAAAAAAAAAACTGTCCCATTGTTTTGCTGACAGTATTGTCCTATGCTCACTTCCTCTTCCTCCCTCCCAATGGCAGCACAGACAATGTGGAAGGGACAATTCACATAGTTGTACAGACTCAAAAACATGGGCTGAATAAGCTGTTCTTGAGAGAAAAGCATAGTCCACACCTCTTAGATAGGATAATCTAGTTCAGATAATCAAATTTCTCCAATAATGGTTCACCTCTCTCTTTTCATGTTTTTCTTGGAAGTCCCAAGCTCCAATCGATCTCTTATTATTTCTTGGTGATGGAAGCATCTGGGTTCTACCTGAGAGGAGGCATCCAAATTAGATATGGTGCTATACACTTACGTCAATTGATCAAGAGGGTTTTCATTTGTAGAAATTGCACAATAACTCTTGAATGCTACGCTAAGCCTAAAGCAATTATGGAATATGATTATATCAGCCGACTGCCTTGCTTTTCATCATCCTGCAGTTAAATGTTTGCAGCATGCATTTTGAGCCCAGGCTACAAACTTGCATAAAAAGCTTCTACTCTGTGTACTTTTCCATAGTTAAAAACAACAACAACAACATTCCTTTAAGGCACACACATTCCTTTAATAGTCGTATGCTATTGCCATTTTTTTTTGTTATTGCCATTTTTTGATAAAAACAAAACTGTGCTCAGAGCATAAAATTCAAATAATAGAAATAGTTATGTTAATAAAAGTAGCTAACAGTCCTTCAGGGTGTCCTACTCATTAGGTACCAGGAATGATACAAAGCATTTCATAGACAGTATGGTGTGGTAAGGACTGTCACTGTATCATACCTGCCATAGGATCCCTGAGGCCTGTCGCCACACTGGGCACTAACCCTGTATTTGTTGGGTCACAGGGAAGTGTGAGGAATCTAGGGGGAGGAGCCTGGCAGGTGATGTGGGTGTTTCTGGGGGGGAAGAGGTGGGGAGTATGTTCAGGGCAGCTGGTATAGAAGTGTTGCCTATTTGAACAACCAGTACAGGTGAATCCACCTGCTGAATATCATTAAATGCTGCCGGGCCCTGTGCTACAGCTCCTATTCTCTACACAACGCTGCAGGGAAATCCTTCATTTACATCCATTTACAGAGAAGGATATGAAGGTTTACAGAATTAATTCATTAGTTATTGAATTAATTTTAATGTTTATTTTGAGAGAGAGAGAGAGACAGTGAGAGCGGGGGGAGGGGCAGGGAGCGAGGGAGACACAGAATCCGAAGCAGGCTCCAGGCTCTGAGCCATCAGCACAGAGCCCGACGCGGGGCTTGAACTCACGAACTATGAGATCATGACCTGAGTCGAAGTCAGACACTTAACTGACTGAGCCACCAGGCACCCCAAGGCTTACAGAATTTAAAGACCTTGCCCAAGATCACATGGCGAATACAAGGAATTAACTAACTTAAAAATTAATGGATTTGGGGGGGCACAGTTTTAGGTTTATAGAAAGGCTGAGCAGAGAATATGAAAGTTCCCATATACCCTCTTGCCTGCACACCTTGTTTCCCCTGTTATTAACATCTTGCATTAGTATAGTACCTGTGTTATATTTCTTAAGCCAATATTGATATGTTATTATTAACCTAAGTCCATAATTTACCTTAGCTTTCACTCTTTGTGTTGTATATTCTATGGCTTTGGACAATTGTATAATGGCATGTGTCCTACATTACACTACCGCACAGAATACTTTCACTGCCCTGAAAACCCTTGGTGTTCCTCTTCGTCACCCCTCCCTTCTGCCCCCCACCCCCTGGCAACCCCTGATCTATTTACTGTCTCCACAGTTTCACCTCCTTCCAGAATGTCAGATAGCTGGAATCATACCGTCTGCAGCCTTTTCAGAGTGGCTTTTGCTGACCAATATGCACTTAAATTTCCTTCAGGTCTTTCTGTAGCTTGAAAGCTCATTTTTGCTCTCACTGAATCAAATTCTGTTGTCTGGATGCACCACTGCTTGTGTATCTATTCACCTACTGAAGGACATCTTGGGTTGTTTCCAAGTTTTGGTAGTTTTGTTCATGAACATTCAGGTGCAGGTTTCTGTGTGGACATACATTTTCAACTCATTTCTACAAATGCTTAGTACAATTTCTGCATCACATGGTAAGAGTATGTTTAGTTTTATAAAACTGCCAAACTGCCTCCTAAAGTGGCTGTACCTTTTGAAGTCCCACCAGCAATGAGTAAGAAAAAATGAAGTGTTGAATCACTATATTGTACACCCGAAATTAGTGTAACATGATGTGTCAACTATACTCAAATAAAAGACTTAAAAAAGAGAAATAACTAACATTTATACGGAATTGTATAATTTACAAAGCACTTTTATCTGTATTAACTGTACCTGGATCACAGAAAGACAGATGTCTCCCAAAGTAAAGTCCATAAGTATGTTGTAACGAGATGATGGACTTTTATGTGTAATTGTCAGTATGAAATAAAGGCTACTACTTATTTGGAATCTATGCAGTGAACTGCAATGGTTTACTTTTTTTTAATTTATTTGTTTAATTTATATCCAAGTTAGTTAGCATATAGTGCAATAATAATTTCAGGAATAGACTCCAGTGATTCACCCTTACATATCACACCAAGTGCTCATCCCAACAACTGTCTTCCTTAATGCCTCTTACCCATTTAGCCCATCCCCCCACCCACAGCCCCTCCAGCAACCCTCAGTTTGTTCTTTATAAGGGTCTTTTATGTTTTGTCTCCCTCCCTGTTTTTATATTATTTTTGCTTCCCTTCCCTTATGTTCATCTGTTCTGTGTCTTAAATTCCACATATGAGTGAAAACATATATTTGTCTTTCACTGACTAGTTTCACTTAACATAATACCTCCCGTTCCGTCGTTGGAAATGGCAAGATTTCATTCTTTTTGATTGCCGAGTAATACTCCATTGTATGTATATAAATACCACATCTTTTTTATCTGGTCATCTTGGATGAACATTTGGGCTCTTTGCATACTTTGGCTATTGTCAATAGCGCTGCTATAAATATTGGGGTGCCTGTGCCCCTTCGAAACAGCACACCTGTATCCCCTGGATAAATACCTAGTAGTGCAATTGCTGGGTCGTAGGGTAGTTCTATTTGTAATTTTTTAAGGAACCTCTATACTGTTTTCCAGAGTGGCTGCCCCAGTTTGCATTCCCACCAGCAACACAAAAGAGGTCCTCTCTTTTCACATCCTCACCAACATCTGTTGTTGCCTGAGTTGTTACTTTTAGCCTTTCTAACTGGTGTGAGGTGGTATCTCATTGTGGTTTTGACTTGTATTTCCCTGATGATGAGTGATGTGGAGCATTTTTTTCATGTGTCTGTTAGCCATCTGGCTGTCTTCTTTTGAAAAGTGTCTATTCATGTCTTTTGCCCATTTCTTCACTGCATTATTTGTTTCTTGGGTGTAGAATTTTTGATAAGTTCTTTATAGATTTTGGATACTAACCATTTATCTGATAAGTCATTTGCATATATCTTCTCCCATTCTGTTGGTTGCCTTTTAGTTTTGTTCATTATTTCCTTTACTGTGTAGAAGCTTTTTATCTTGATGAAGTCCCAATAGTTCATTTTGGCTTTTGTTTCCCTTGCCTCCAGAGACATGTTGAATAACAAGTTGCTGTGGCTGAGGTCAAAGAGGTTTTTGCCTGCTTTCTCTTGGAGGATTTTGATGGCTTCCTGTCTTACGTTGAGGTCTCTCATCCATTTTGAGTTTATTTTTGTGTGTGGTGTAATAAAGTGGTCCAGGTTGATTTTTCTGCATGTCACCGTCCAGTTTTCCCAGCACCACTTGCTGAAGAGACTGTCTTTATTCCATTGTATATTCTTTCCTGCTTTGTCAAAGATTAGTTGGCCATACGTTTTTGGGTTCATTTCTGGGTTCTCTATTCTGTTCCCTTGATCTATGTGTCTGTTTTATACCAGTACCATACTGTCTTGATGATTATAGCTTTGTAATATATCTGGAAGTCCAGGATTGTGATGCCTCCAGTTTTGGTTTTCTTTTTCAGGATTTCTTTGGCTATTCAGGGTCTTTTCTGGTTCTATACAAATTTTAGGATTCTTTGTTCTAGCTCTGCGAATAATGCTGGTGTTATTTTTATAGGAATTGTATTAAATATATAGATTGCTTTAGGTAGTGTCGACATTTTAACAATATTTGTTCTTCTAATCCATGAGCATGGGAATATTTTCCCATTTTTTTGTGCCTTCTTGATTTCTTTCATAATCTTTTTATAGTTTTCAGTGTATAGAATTTTCATCTCTTTGGTTAGATTTATTCCTAGGTATTTTAGGGGGTTTGGTGCAATTGTAAATGGGATCAATTCTTTGATTTCTCTTTCTGTTGCTTCATTATTGGTGTATATAAATGAACCAATTTCTGTGCACTGATTTTATAACCTGTGACTGCTGAATTCATGGATTAGTTCTAGCAGCTTTTTTGGTGGAATCTTCTGGGTTTTCCATATGGGGTATAATGTCATCTGCAAAGAGTGAAAGTTTGACTCCCTCCTTGCCAATTTGGATGCTTTTTATTCCTTTGTGTTTGATTGCTGAGGCTGGGATTTCCAATACTATGTTGAATAACAGTGGTGAGAGTGGACATCCTTGTCATGTTCCTGACCTTAGGGGGAAGCTCTCAGTTCTTCCCCATTGAGGGTGATATTAGCAGTGGGTCTTTTGTATATGGCTTTTATGATCTTGAGGTATGATCTTTCTATCCCTACTTTCTTGAGAGTTTTTATCAAGAAAGGATGCTGTATTTTGTTAAATGCTTTCTCTGCATCTATTGAGAGGGTCATGTGGTTCTTGTCCTTTCTTTTATTAATGTGATGTATCACAATGACTGATTTGAGGATATTAAACCAGCCTTACATCACAGGTATAAATCCCACTTGATTTTGGCGAATTCTTTTAATGTATTGTTGGATCTAATTGGTTAGTATCTTGTTGATGATTTTTGCATTTCTGTTCATCAGGGAAATTGGTCTGTAGTTCTCCAAGTATTTGTTGTCTTTCCAAAATTTTTCTTGTGGTTGATTTTGAGTTTCATAGCATTGTGGTCTGAAAATAGGCAGAGTATGACCTCAATCTTTTTGTACTTGTTGAGGGCTGATTTGTTTCCCAATATGTGATCTACTATGGAGAACCTTCCATGTGCACTCGAGAAGAATGTGTATTCTGCTGCTTTAGGATGAAATGTTCTGAATATATCTGTTATGTCCATCTGGTCCAGTGTGCCATTCAAAGCCATTGTTTCCTCATTGATTTTCTGGCTTAGATGATCTGTCCATTGTTGTAAGTGGGGTGTTGAAGTTCCCTACTATTATGATATTTTCAATGAGTTTCTTTATGTTTATGATTAATTGAGTATATATTTGGGTTTATGATTAATTGAGTTATGTATTAATTGAGTATATATTTAAGTTGGGGGCATAAATGTTTACAATTGTTAGGTCTTCTTGGTGGATAGACCACTTAATTATGATATAATGCCCTTTTTCATCTCTTATTATAGTCTTTATTTTAAAATCTAGATTGTCTGATTTAAGTATGGCTACTCTGGTTTTTTCTTTCTTTTCTTTCTTTTTTTTTTTTTTTTTGGTGACTATTAGCATGATAGATGGTTCTCCATCCCCTTACTTTCAATCTGAAGGTGTTTTTAGGTCCAAAGTGGGTCTCTTGTAAACAGCATATAGATGGATCTTGTTTTCTTATCCATTCTGTTACCCTATGTCTTTTTATTGGAGCATTAGTCCATTGACATTTACAGTGAATACTAAAAGATGTGAATTTATTACCATTGTGTTGCCTGTAGAGTTGAAGTTTCTGGTGGTCTTCTCTGGTCCTTTCTAGTCTTTGTTATTTTTGGTCTTTTTTGTTTTGTTTCATCTTTTCTCCCCTTAGAGAGTCCCCCTTAAAATTTATTGCAGGGCTGGTTTAACTCCTTTAGTTTTTGTTTGGGAAACTCTTTATCTCTTCTTCTATTTTTTTTTTTAATTTTTTTTCAACATTTATTTATTTTTGGGACACAGAGAGACAGAGCATGAACGGGGGAGGGGCAGAGAGAGAGGGAGACACAGAATCGGAAACAGGCTCCAGGCTCTGAGCCATCAGCCCAGAGCCTGACGCGGGGCTCGAACTCACGGACCGCGAGATCGTGACCTGGCTGAAGTCCGACGCTTAACCGACTGCACCACCCAGGCGCCCCATCTTCTTCTATTTTAATGACTGCCTTGCTGGATAAAGAATTCTTGGTTGCATATTTTTCCGATTCAGCACATTAAATATATCCTGTCACTCCTTTCTGGCCTGCCAAGTTTCTGTGGATAGGTCTACACAAACCTGATCTGTCTTTTCTTGCAGGTTAAGCACTTTTTTTCCCTTGCTGCTTTCATAATTCTTTCCTTGTTCATGTGTTCTGTAAATTTGAGTATGATATGCCTAATTGATGGTTGATTTTTGTTGAATCTAATGGGAGTTCTCTGTGCTTCCTGGATTTTGATGTCTGTGTCTTTCCCCAGGTTAGGAAAGTTTTCCACTATGATTTGTTCCCATAAACCTTCTACCCCTTTTTCTCCCTCTTCATATTCTGGTACTCCTGTGATTCAGATATTATTCTTTTTTAACTAGTCACTGAGTTATCTAAATCTTATGTCGTGCTCTTTTGCCTTAGTTTTCCTCTTTTTTTCTGCTTCATTTTTCTCTACGTTTGTCTTCTATATCGCTGATTCGCTGCTCTGCTTCATCCATCCTTGCAGCCATGGCATCCTTTCGAAAATGGATCTCAGTTATAACATTTTAAATTTTCGTTCTGACTAGATTTTATTTCTCTTCTCACTGCGGAAAGGAATTCTATGCTTTTTTCAGCCCCAGCTAGTGTTTTTTTTTTTTTTTATCATGATTCTAAATTCTGGTTCAGACATCTTGCTTACATCTGTGTTGTCATCTGGCTGTCATTTCTTCCTGTTCTTTCTTTTGGGGTGAATTCCTTCATCTTCTCATTTTGGAGAAAGAAAAAATTAATAACATTAAAAATTAAAAATTAAAAACAACACAAAAAAATCAAAGAAAGGATGCTAGATCATAGGTGTGTGTTTGTCAGGTTGTTGAAAGAAGAGAGAAGATAGATGCTGTTGATAGAATAGAGAAAAAGGGAAAGAAAAAATTTTAAAAAGGGGGAAAAATTAGGAAAACACTTGAAAATTAAAAAAAAAGCTATAATGTAGAATTAAATGAAATGATGAGAGTAAAATAGAAGTTAAAAATTTACCAAAAAAATATGGTAGAAAAAAATTAAAGACAAATCTTTTTTATAAAAAGTGAAAATAAAAATAAATGTTTTCTCTTTCTGTATTCAAGAATAAGAAAAGAAAAAAAATGAATATATGGACCAAAGAACAGAATGAAATATGAATGAAATTACATCCAGTTTCCCCTAGAAGTAAAACTATGAAGCACTCTATACTGTAAACTAAGCAGGTGGAGAGACTTGTGGTGGTCCTCTAGAGCTTGGTTGGTATAGTTGGACGGGGCTTGGTGTAATAGCTCTGTTCTCCATTAGATGGTGCTGCTTAGCTTACTGGATCACTGTAGATCACTGTGGCGCACGTAGGCATGTATGCGCATGCATTGGAGAGGTGAAAATGGCGTCACCCAGCTATCCAGTCTCTAGCATCAGAATTCTGTGCACTCCCCAACCAGTAATCAAGCACCCTTCTTTTGTCTTGGCTTCTGTCCAATCCCAGCTTCTACACTGTCCGTGACCAAGCTGTCAGCCTGCTAAGCAGCATCTCCCTGCCGAATTTTATCTCAGATGGGGCTGTGTTTTCAAACCCCTCCCTTCTGAGGGCCCTGTGCCTTTGATCCACTGGGACTCTCTAGGGGAGGGCCTCCCAAGCAACGGCTGGGGTGCAGCCAGCCCCTCGGGAACATTCACCCCATTGCACTGCTGCAGAGGCCCAGAGACTGCAGCTGGGTGGCTAGCCTGCCCCAGAAAAAGTTCATGTGATCACGTATCAGGAGCATTTCAGGGATTATGGTAAATCACAGCACACATCTGGCACCAGGCTTCACTGTTCTCTAATGTCCCTGTTACAACATCAGCAAACATGGCTGTTCTCCGGGGTCTGCTGGGACCTTTGCCTGTAGGGAGACCACACAGCCTCTACCAAATGTCCTCTCATCAGGGGAATTGCCTTTTTGCATGTGGCCCCAGGACACCTCAGATCTCACTGTCTGCTCCGAGGGATTCACTCTTCCCAACAGAGCTCCACCAGGTATCGAGCTGTGGAGTTTCAGACTCTGTGCTACCCTGTTTATAGAGTCTTAATGGTTTTGAAACCCTCTCCTTTCTCGTTTCTCCTTTTCTTGTTCAGCCCCGTATGGGTGGTTTCCACTCTTTTTCTTTCTCTCCGTCTGCTTTCAGAAGTGTTTTTCCTGTATTTTCCTCCCTGTCTCTGTCCTCTCTCTACAAGCAAAAACAGCTCCCTACCCTCCACAGCTTCTCTCTCCCCCAGTTCACCTTGCTGCACCATGTACTTACTGAGTTCTGTGGGTCAAGTTATGCAGATTGTTATGTTAATCTGCAGATCAATTTTCTAGATATGCAAGATGGTTTGGTACTGATCTAGCTGCATTTCAGGGACAAGAGAAGCAGAAAACTTCCATGCTGCTCTGCTATCTTGGCCCCTCCCCTGAAATAGTTTCTTTGTATTTTTATCTTAGTTAACCTGCATAACAATCTTCAAAGTTAGCCATTGTCATTCCCATTTTCCTGAAAAGGAACCTGAGACTCAGAAGTCAAATATATTGCTCAAGATGACAAAGGAATTCAAATCCTGGGCTACCTGTTGCCATATCCTGGGTTCATTACTCTCTACCACATTACATTCCCTCAAATTATCAGGGAAAATCGTGAAAGACTTTGAAAAGGGGAAAAAAAAGATAAAAGGATCCCTGAGTGTTCTGTCTAGTGCATGCTTCTTAGTTATCTTCCCTTTCACTGTCTCAGAGCTATTTTACAACTCAGTAAATTACAGAAAGCTAATCATAATGCAAATGATTCTTGTCCACAGAGTTGCAAATTACTTGTGTCTGGTGGAGTGCAATTGATAATTGCACTCTGGATGGACTGCTTTTTGTTTCTGTTTGTAAATTCATTTCTTAATTCTTTATCTGCCCGTATAAGTGTGTATTTGTTTCAATTGTCCAGTGAAACAGCTGAAATACCTTACGGGTCCAATGATTAGTTAAGGAGTTAGATACATACTTTGACATGTGTTTCCATTTTCTATTGGTATGACAATCATGATTTTACCCTTCAAGATTATCTTTTAACAGAATGTACTTTGGAGGCACCTGGGTGGCTCTCAGTTGATTGAGCGTCCGACTTCAGCTCAGGTCAGGATCTCACCGTTCGTGAGTTTGAGTCACACGTCAGGCTCTCTGCTGTCAGCATGGAGCCTGCTTCAGAGCCTCCGGCCCCCTTCCTCTTTGCCCTTCCCCCCTTAAAAATAAATAAACATTTAAAAAAAGAGAATGTATTTTGCATGTGTGTGTACCAATAGAATCAGAAAGTGTCAGTATTATTTCCTTCTCATGGTTCCTTTTTCTACCTTAGGGATCTACAACATCAGCATATGAGGCAGGGTGAAAATTTTGATCACTCTGGACTTTCCCTAAATCTCACCTTTTGCGATTGATGGTTGAGGTGGTCCTTCTCTGAATTCTTTCCCCAGTGCTATCGCTACATTATTTCTCATTATCCCCTGAAACATTTTCTCTTGTTCTGCAAAATTAAGATTCTCTGCTGATTGATACTTTAAAAGCAAGGTGCTATTAGTAGGGGAATATACAATAGGAGCCTAATTAAGACTTTTAGAATTGAATTTAGGTGTGTATTTCACACACCTAATTGCATGAAAGATTTTATGTGTTTTGTGGATTCTTCAGGATACTCGTTTCTTCTGCCAGCCTCAGGCTCTTCATTAGCCATTTCTAGTTTTATTCTCCTCTGACGAGGCAGAGGATACTTAAGAGATATATCTTTCTCCGGGTGAGAAATGTCAGAAAACTTGGTAGAACAGAAAGATGAAATTGTTGAATTGTTGATTCAACTGTAATTTTGAGAGTCATGACATTTCAGAGAACAAAGATCTTAGCCATGAACCATCCAAACTTTTCATTTAACACGTGTGGAAACGGAGTTCCAGAGAAATTACATGACTGGGCCTCTGTAACACAGCTGACAGGTGACCTTGCCAGAAATAGGGCTGCACCCTCATTTCCAGTTCAGTTCTCTTTCCATGACACACAGCAATTCAATGACCTTGACCTTCGAGAACTCCAATTAGCACAATAAGTTAAGAAATAACTATAGTATGCATTAGTTTCCTGAACTTCTCTGATCTTATGAAATCGTGCGGTTTATAAAAGCTTATTGTTTTACTCATTTGAAGGAAAAATGAAGGGCAAGGTTAATGGTGGCAAATGCGCACTTAAATTACAGCTTTCAAAAATAAATTTTAAGTTAATATCAGACTTCCACTGTCCTCATTACCTGGACTAGGTCATATGACTGTCACACATTCCACCTCTTCCATTTATGAAAGCCCTCTGGGATTTTCTCTTAGCTTGCTGAAGTTAGGCAAGGCTGGCTAATTGATGCTGAACACATATTTGTTTGCCTACTTAATTCAATAGTTAATGACTAAGAAAATAGTCCATTATTAAGAGCTCTGAATTTAATATCTCTCATTTGCATTCAAATTATTTTTTAAGTTGAAAAGGAAGTTTGGGGGCGGGGGGTAGCGAGTAAGAGCCTGGCCTTATTTTTAGAAAACCTCAAGCCTAGAGAACCCTTGGACTTTCAGGCATGATAAAGAGAAACAGTTATTATAATGCAACCATCTGGACCCAAATGGTTCCAGTTATGGGGAAAGACACGTATAATTAGAAACAGTGGAGAACAGTGTAAGCTAATCAGTAGCAAGGACTTGAAAGATTTGTGCTGATCAGGAAGCTTCTGTCCACTATCTGGGGTCTGGATTTTAGATGGCCCCATTCCCACCCCCAGTGTGCACACAGAAGTGCCAACTGCACAAGGTAATCAACATGCTTCCCAGTTTCCCATCTGAGGATATGTGAAGACAGGAAGTACCCGCTTCGGTTACAGATCTCTTCCAGTCATAATTCACTGAATGACCTGAGTAATCTAGAACCCCTTGGGGATAGTGTTGGGTGAAAAATCTGCTTAATATATCCACCGAACTCAGTAGCAAAGCCTTTGCTTCCTGATTTTTAACCCCGCAGGAGTAATAGGCTGTTAGATAATATCTGTGCCTATGTGTGAAACAACTCGAACAGCGCTAAGTTGCTAGGGAAGAGGCAGGTGACGGGTGACTTAAAGGTAACTCAAATACGTTTATGTCATTTACCACACGCTCAGCCCTACGTGGGAGGAACCTCGGTCATTTGTGTCCTGGTTGCAGACTCATGCAAAAGAGATTCCTTGTGTCATTCAGAAGTGAGTCTCACGCTGGGAAGTCTCATGCTGTTCCTGGGGGCAGGTCTGTGCCCCAAGCCATAGGCGGGTGCCCGTATCCTGCTGTTGACATATGGTGCCCCATCATTAGCCAGATGGCAGAAATGCTGGAAAAGACCTGAGCACGCATGAATTATCTAACCTGGACTGTGGGAGGCCATTAGGAGGGCTGGGCGGGGATCAAATCTGGTGTGAGGCTGTGGAAGCCAGAACAGGAGTTTAAGTCCATGGTCAGCAGGGATGAATCCTTGTCACCAGCATCACCTCAACTACCCTCCACCTCTACTTCTGTATTGGAAGACAGTTCCAATGTCACACAATTCCCTCTGTGCCCAAAGGAGATACCAGGGGTTCAGGGGGAGAAAAACTTGCTATATCTAAAAAAACCAGAATCTTTTCTTTTCTTTTTTTTAAACAGAATTTTTCCCAAGATAGTCTTGTGGAACAAACTATTTTTCTTGATATGTATATTTATTTATTAGTAAGGAAGGTTTATTCAGAATCAGAGTTGATTAGATGATGCTTGACCAGCCCTAGAAGGTTCAGAGTAACTCTAATACCTTTGAATTGTATACAAAATGGTGTGTGTAGGAGTTAATGTTTATTTTTGTGGCAAGAGGGTGTCTCTCTTGTCAAAGAACCTCAAAGGATTTGAAATACCCGAAATGCTTTGTGGCCACTGGTATAAAGGCCAGGGAAACGCAGCCTTTCTAATCATGGCAAAAAGTATCCTGAAGGGTCACCGCATGATGTGGACGTCAGGTAACACATGGCCTTGTATTTTGCCTGGCCCTTGGGGACTTACATCAGTCCTCAGCTAGCTGAAGGCACACTGCCTGTCATGTTTCAGAGACAAGTAGCTAGTCCCATCTCAGGTCCCTCGGACTAGCTCCCATGAAAGCCCTTACCCAGCACCCGTCCTGCGGGCTAGCACCCTAGATGACTCCCCTTGCATAAAGTCCTATTCAGGCAAAAAGCAAATGAACCCCACTGATAGAAGGGCAAGAGCATATGTCCAAACACGGCAGGTAGCAGCGTAGCCTCAGGCGGGACAGGGAGAACGCAATGGACAGGAAATGACCTGGGGTCTAGCCCACATTCTGCACCGGCCAGCTGCATAACACTGGGTACTTCACCTTCATATACTTATTTCAGTGTCCCAATCTGTAGAATAGGGAAGTTGGACTGCATTCCTGAGGACCCCCTAGCTGAGGACATAACACACCACGTACGGACTCCCTGGTGGGCCTCTGTCTGCAGAGACGTTATGAGAGAGAACCGGTCTGTTATTGGGAGCTAGTTCATTTTTCCATCTTCAGCATCAAGCTCCATGTTTTAAGACATGTTGGAGTTTTGCAATCCATAGAAGGATTAGAAGCAAATGGACACCCCCAAGAGGAAAACCATCACTTGTGGGGAGTATCAAGATTTCAGTGAGAGGTTAATGTGCTAGTTAGGGCTGAAAACCAAAGATCAAATATTTCTGATTACAACGGGGTGCCTGTTCTTTGGCTTATGATTTGGAAATATGGCTCATAAATCTCCCCCACCCACCTTCAACCTCCAGTTCTGCTCTTAGCAGATCATATATATTTCGATTTTTGACCCTTTGCATCTAATCCCTAAGGTGCATTATTAGTGTTTTCACTTCGGTGTCCTGACTTTTTCACTCCAGACTCAGAGGAGGCCTCTGAGTCCTTCTAGCCATCCTAGATTCCATGCTTCCCATCTCCCCCCTTTTCCTGTATGTTACCCCCCCCCCCTCCCGCCCTACTTCCTCCCGCGGGGCCCTCTAGTCTTCCCCTCCTCGCCGGCTTTGTCCTGTACTCTCAAGTTTTCTCAGATCTTCCCTATCTTAAACATTGAAACACTTTGCTCTGCTCTATTTGCCTGTTTAGTCACCTTTTCATCTTTTTTCCTCCCTGAAATCTCCAAATCCTAGGGTAAGTCGCTTCTATCTACTGTATCTACTCCCTTTGCTTTCTTACCTCTGCCGTCTGGACGTTCACAAGCTATCCTGGAAGTGCTTTCTCGAAGATGGTTTTCCGTGTTCCCGTCTCTTTGTCTCTGGCATTTGATATAACCGAGGGAGAGGAGTGCCTTCCACCACCGACGTCCAGCGTCCAGCGCTGATGGTGGTTAGAAGCCGCTGGGCTAACCTCGGCTAGACACGGAGGCTCTGTTCTCTCTTCCTTCCCCGCATTTCTCTTCCACCCAGTCTTCCGCATGCCCTGTGCCTCACTGGCACTTCTGGTCTATCCCGCAGAGCATGTTATCACTTACATCTTCCTCAGGACTCTCCAGCAGTTCCTCAAGCACTTTTGATCCAAACTCAATCTCCTCAATTGGTATTTAAAAAATGTAACTAATCCGCTGCTTAGAAAGAGTTACAGAGGCACTAATAAAACATTTAACTGGAAAAAAAAAATACCGTGGGAAAGAAACATCTCTCTCTCAGCCCATTCTCTTAGTTTTCTTTCCCAGAAGCGATCACTGTTAGCAGTTTCTTATATATCCTGGCAGAGATATTCGGTGCCATGCAAGTGCTTCCTGATTGGACTACAGCTCACCACTCTGACTGGGGCTCTGTCCTTTGTCCCAGCCACCTGGGCTGGGGCCCTATTTACCTACTGGACGTTTGTCCCAGGGTTGGGCTCTACCATACACACTCCCAGACACCGGTTTGTGATTTCCCTCAACTCGCATGAATCTGAGACTGTCCTTGCCCTCACTAGATTGTCTGGGGCTTGGGGGGGGGGGGGGCTGTGATAGACCTGCAAATCACGCCCTCCCCTGTGACCTCTGTGAGGTGTTCCAGTAGTCCTTCCTGGTCAGTCCTCCGTCCCAACCCCGCTAATTTTGACTCTGCTGTTTTCATATCAACCCGAGATTGGAGACGGTTCTAACTGGTTTTGCATCTGAACCATGGTGAGTTATCTGTTCACCTGATTTGCCAGGAAGTAAGAATGAAATGACCATGTTACTTTGCTTCTGAGCTGTCGCTTCCTTGCCGGGCCTGATTCCTAAGCCCAGGTTGACCCCTCTTCTAATGATGCCCTGGAATGATTGGAGAAAGAACTTGAGATTCTCCACATCTACCCTTTAAATCCTGCGCACATGAACAGCGATAACATCTGGGTGCAGAAAGCTTAATGCCTTTATAGCCAGAGTGCATTTCCTGCTAAATCCAAGGAGAACAGCTCCTCTGGGAGACACTCTCTAGTTCTGCAACTGACTAGACAGTAATGACAGCCCTGCCTTTGGAAAATATCCCTGTAATGACATCAAGAGTCTTAAAAACTGCCTTTGGGGAACATAGAAATTACTGTTGTCGTTAGATGCGCAGTACCTTAAGTACAAATAGGAAGACGTTCTTTTGTTCTTTTAAAACCCACCTAATGAACAGCAGGCCTGGAATGGCATTTGCTGAGGAGGTGCTACATTCGTGACGCTTGGCATCATTTTAAATATTGACTTGGAGGTAAATTTTGATCTGTTTAACAGTGATGCATTATAGATACCATCAGGAGAGAGATTATCCCAATCTAGAGTTTCACAATGTGTGGACTAAGGATGACAGTCTTGTAGGAAGAGGTTTAGCAGTCAAATAAAAATATATGAGAAAAGCTGGATATAAAGCATTTCTCTTTCTTGCATGTCCACGATGCACATTAGCCCATCAAAGACTCTGAGAGGTCCTAGAGTGAAATAGCCTCTAAAATTTTCTATTAACCTAAACTTACCTGGCAATGAAACCCTTTATGCACAATGCCTATTAACAGCCTAAAGAACTTTGGTTCAGAGGAACACATACTGGACAAAAATGCTGCTTCAGTTTATCCAAGCAAGTGAAGCAATTTATTTATAAACAAATAATTGGTTCCCAGAAATGTTTCATGTATTCATTATATAGTAGTCCCCCCTTTATCCACAGGGGGGTACATTCAAACACCACCCCCCCCCGCCCTGCAGTGGATCTCTGAAATCACAGATAGCACCAAACCCTATACTGTTTTTTTTCCTATACGCACATAGCTATGATAAAGTTTAACTTATAAATTAGGCATGGTAAGAGACTAACAACCATAACCGTTACTAAAATAAAACAATTATAACAATATTGCTGTGAGATGATAAAATGCCGATGTGATGACACAAGGTAAGCTGAATGACAAAGGCATTGTGACGTAGGGTTAGTGAGGCTGCTATTGACCTTCCGATGATATGTCTGGAGGACTATCCGCTTCCACACCCTGGTTGACCACACGTAACTGAGACCACAGAAAGCAAAACCGTACATAAGGGGAGACCACTGTATTACACGCCAATAACATAATATGCCATTATATTATAAACCAATAACACCCAGTATAATACATGGGTGAAATATTTAGGGGCACCAAGCACAGTGAACATATTATCTAATAGTATCTATAATCGAATATTTACATTCACATCTTCAAAAGACCAGTTACTCAAAAATACACTTATCAAAATATAGCTGGTTGTCTTCAGTCCTTATTTTCCAGTGGCTCTTCCTCTGGTCCCCTCTTGAGAAACTTCTGACAGGACCTGAGGGTCAGTTATTGGTCACTGACATGTCCCCCCCCTTCGATATCAACGTAATGAAGCCTAAAAAACTCTTTTCCTCACTATCAGCTTCACACCTTGGGTGGTCCAAGCTTTCTTTCCCACACAGGCTCTTTCAAAATGCTATTAATCTCTCTGAAGTTCTAGGTCAGAATATTGTCTTCTTGCCACACTGTTGGTTATGATATTTCATGTACGTAATTTATAACATATTGCTTAAAAATAATTTAAAAAATCACACAAAATTGGCATTTTTATGAAATGAAATAATTATATTTATGAAAACGGAACAAAGATTAAAACCTATTAATTCGTTCATTCCTGGATAACTCCTCTGTTGGCATTCAGGGAATGTTCTAGAAGGCAGCCTCTTTGAGAATCTTATCTTGATGGCCCAGATTTTGTGTTTTTTTATTTAATAGGAACTGCAGTGGAAAGGAGAATGGAAATAAAATCTCCCTGGTCTAGGAGTCGGGGCTCTCACAGTCTGGGAGAAAACGGGAGAAAGAGGCAAGGTAGGGTCTGGCTACACGGTAGTGGCTGCTGCTGTTTTTCTCCGTGAGAAGTAAAAATGAGCCCCTATGAGGGGACTGAGGATTTGTGTTAGTGGGCTGGAGTGAAGAGGGCAAAAAAGCTGGATCCAGACAATAGGCAGCTGTGAAATATTTCAAAATCCAAAGGCAGGCAATATCCTCTTTTCAGACTTATGATAAATTCTGGAAGTAGTTTGTAGGTGCTTTGATTTCACAGTAAGTAACTTTAAAAAACTTAATCTGAAAGCTGACTCTAGTCGCCTACCATTTTTTTCCCCAAGTAAGAATAAACTTATTTGCCTAGAATTCATCATTAGCATTGTTTGAAAAAAATAAGAAAGGCACCATCCCACATGTGCACACACCGTCCAACATTTACGTTTGATGTTTGAAATCAAATGCATTCAGCTTTATGAAAAACCTGGTACCTTGTCCTAATTTTTCTCATTTTGCTAGGTTCACTTTGTCACTGACCAACTGGTTCAGATTAGTGTTTTGGAATGTTAGAAGAATCTCCTCAACATGTCCGAGATAGCATTATTATCTTTAGAGAAATTCATGTTGGTGCTATTGGTTGCCTTAGAATATACAAATGTCTCAGACAACGTTATTTGTTGAATCTTCTAGAGAAAAAAAGGCCTGAGCTCTGTCCTTGATGTACTTACAAATGAATGAATACAACACACTCTGGTCATTTCCAGATAAGCATTTACTGAATAAATACTTACTGACACAGTACAAAGAGAATACTCAAGTATGAGATCATGTGGAAGGAGTAACAAAAAGGGTGGTGTTAAGCAGGGAATATTCTTGCTCCTTTCTTAAGAAAGAGGAAACTGAGGCCGAGAGGTTGGAGGATATGGGGGTAAAAGGATGTGAGTAAGTCCTGGCTCTGGCTGTCAAGGACTGCTGTTGTGACTGTGGTCATTGTGTGTTTTGCTTAAATTTTCAGGAGAGTCTGACAGGGAACTCCCCTGCTTGGGGCTGACTGGATCTTGTGTCAGCCCCTTTTACCTAATTAGCTATGGTTGGAGGGGACAGTCAGGACCGTGAGGGACAAACCTGGGTGACTGTGACCGTCTCTTCAGCAAACCCTTTGAGTTCCCACCAAAAGAGAATTCTTGGTGGTTTTCTGAGAAGGTGGTATACGCCAAAGAGCCCTGCTCAAATCTATCTGCTGTTCTTAATAAGTTTGAGTTTTATAAGCGTGTCCATGGCTCTATTTTTCAGGCAGGAATAAAAGAGTTGGGTTTTAAATGTGGAAGAGTCTGGGATCTTTTCTAAGCACAAGAGGAATTTTTTTTTTTTAATTCTGAATGTTTTGATTTATTGATGAAACTGATTAGTTTACTCCTACTAGCCAATATTTTTTTTTAATTTTTTTTCCCAATGTTTATTTATTTTTGGGACAGAGAGAGACAGAGCATGAACGGGGGAGGGGCAGAGAGAGAGGGAGACACAGAATCGGAAACAGGCTCCAGGCTCTGAGCCATCAGCCCAGAGCCTGACGCGGGGCTCGAACTCACGGACCGCGAGATCGTGACCTGGCTGAAGTCGGACGCTTAACCAACTGCGCCAGCCAGGCGCCCCTTAATAGCCAATATTTTAATCTGAGAGTATTTCTATTTCCCCCATTTTCTCAATCATTTGAATTCTGTTAACTTTGTAAAATGATTGAAAGGTACTAAAGACAAAGCATGAAAACAATCTGCTGACATTATCCAAATAGTTTATACACGATTATTTGTGGACCATCCCAAAATGAGGTTATACAGAAAAACAAGGGGGTATAAAGACTAAAATATGGTAAATCAAATATATTAATTAGAACTCTTGGTTGCACTGACAGAAAACCAAATAAAATTGACTTAGGTGAACAACAGAATACATTGAAAATATACTAGATATCTCATAGAAACTAAAGATGAAAATCAGGAACAGTCAGAATCCAGGGTTTGAACATAATCATGATCCTCTTATCCCCTGGGTGCTCTGTCATTTGGTCAGAAGTCCACTTCTGGACTAATCAAGACGACCACCGGGGGGGTCAATGTCATGTCATAGCACGGCTACTATCAAAGAACTGTATGTATGGAGTGGGGAGTGTGAATGGAAAGAGGGTATTTTCAGAAGATGTAAAAAAGAGTATAATAACAAAACAGATATGTCCATCTTATTGAGAAAATAGAGAAGCAAGATAGCAAGAGAAAATAGCTTGTCAAGTTCTTGAATGTTTACAAATAATCAAGGTCAGTTTTAAAGGTCAAGTACTGGGGCGCCTGGGTGGCGCAGTGGGTTAAGCGTCCGACTTCAGCCAGGTCACGATCTCGCGGTCCGTGAGTTCAAGCCCCGCGTCGGGCTCTGGGCTGATGGCTCGGAGCCTGGAGCCTGTTTCCGATTCTGTGTCTCCCTCTCTCTCTGCCCCTCCCCCGTTCATGCTCTGTCTCTCTCTGTCCCAAAAAAATAAAAAATAAAATAAAATAAAGGTCAAGTACTCTCCTCCAATTGAAGGAAAAACTCCTTCATTCAGGAACATAATTTGAAAGACATATCAACAAATGGTAAGCTGTCGATTGTGCAATAGATAGGTTTATTGTACAATTGGCCTGTTGTGCAATGCTTAGTTACTAATATTCATTGTGCACTCATCATACACAAAAGTACTATTCTAGATATGGGGTGGGAATTACAAAGAAGAATGGGTCCCTCCCCTAAGGGGTTTACACTTCAGTAATCTGTAGAAGAAAAAGCAAACTATAATAACTTGGTGAACCTAACATGAGGATCCATCACTTGTTAAAAAACAAATCCTGAATTCGTATTCTATCATTTCCTCTAAAAAAGAATCTGCGGTCTTAAAAACAACAACAACAACAAATGATGCTCTATATGGTGCATCCCCACAATTTGTGGTCTGAACTAAATTTGCAATTTGCTGGATGTCCTCACTCATACCTTGCATACTAATCACACAGCCTTACCACCTGGTCTCAGCTGAAGGTATTAATTGAAAATTTTTTCTGTGTCTGTTTCTCACTCATCTATTGGGGAAAGACCATGAAGAAAGGGGAAGGTAGGTCAGTTTTTAGAAGTGATGTAAGTGTTCTTTTATACATTTATTATTATTATTATTTTCAAGCCTGGTTTTTAAACGTCTAGGAAGGAGGTTGAGGGGAAAAAAAGAGGTGGTGAGAGAGGAAGTTGGGGGAGGAAACCAGCAGGTGGCGCTTGTCTCCCCCGATGAGATAAGAATATTTGACTCCACCTAGAATCCTGTAGGATTTAAGGGTCGACTGTGCATGCAGTCAATGCAAGTGACATAGATCATGTCGTACTTTAATGCCGAGTACATGAAGTCACAAGTTCCAGCCTGTTATCTAGGCCATCATCTTTCCGAACTACCATTTAAAAAATGGGCTCACCTATCCGCCAGGTTGTAGTATTTTTGTACATGTATTCTCACCTCTCCTAGCCAAGTCGCTTATAGGGACCATCAAGACTTGGTTATCTCGCGCAAATAAAGGCCCCAGAGAGCTAGACTTGAAACTCCGGAAAGGAGTGGGGCTTTATCAGTCTTCACCGGGTCCGCCCTAAGGTGTCAGATGTTCTGTCCCCACTGGTGTGTTAGCCTTGGTCTGGGCAGAAGGTGAATTTGTACATGTCAGTCCCCATGTCCTTTGGAGGCAGCAAGAAGCGTCACGAGGACACTTTGACGGCACCTGTGAACAGGCTCAAAATGTGCTGAGTTACTGGCTAGTTGGGGGCACTGGTTTCTTACCTTTCCCTGCACCATCCAACTCTGGGGCTCAGTCAGCCCTAGTCAGCCCTCCTGTGACAATGGATTCTGTCTGCCATAAAAACTGCCCTCACTTTGAAAGTCTTTCCTTCCTTTCTGTGTCTGTAGTTTTCCCCCATCGCTCAGAAAACCTACCCTACTCTTGTCTCTTCTCCAGCCTGGGAGTACATAGGAAGGAGGCCAACCCTACAGTCCAAGGGTTGCAAGTTCGTATCCAGCTCCGCCTCTGACTGCACGGGTGGCCTTAGACAAGTTTCTTAACTTCCTCTGTGGTCTGGGAAACAATTTTTCCGCTCATGGGATCCCTGGATTAACGAGATTAATTTGTAAACTACTTAGACCACCGTTGGTTCCTTGTAGGTGCTCCGATGCCAGGAGCAGGGGTAGACTGTTGGTCTGACCGTACAGTGAAAAACTGCCTGTCGGGGAACTTCGGGTCAGAGAGGCAGAGTAGTTCGCAAATTTGAGATCATAACCTTTCACCTCCCCATGATCTCACTGTATTTCAAACCCCATTTATTGCCTCGCTGGCGTCTTCTGAGACTTCCTAAAACCTCCGGTCTCCCAAGATACCCTGGGCAGCGAAAAGAACCCCAGGGGCCTTCGGCGTCTAAACCAAGGTGACCCGCTGCAGGGGTCCGGCCCCCCTGACGCACCCGCATTGCCGGGCGGAGCGCAGCGAAGCCGCGGGGGCCGGCCGGGCTCCGAGCGGAGGAAGGCTCCGGGCTGGACTGACAGCTTGGGGAAGGAGGAGGAGAGAGCGGGCGGCGCGGCGCGGCGCGGCGGAGGAGGGGAGAGCCGCGGAGAGGAGGGAGCAAGGGCGGGAGGAGACACATGCGCGCTGCCTGCCGCCGCCGCCGCCGCCGCCGCCGCCGCAGTCCTTAGCTTCCCGGGGACAGGAAACCTTCGAGACCGAGCTGCCACTGCCGCCTCCCCGACTGCCCCCGTTCGGCGCGCCTGCCACACCCTCCTCCCCTCTTCCACGATCTTTCGGTGGGGCACTGCAGGGACTCGGCCCGCGCTGCCGTCTCCCCCTCCCGGGGGAGCGCTGTGACCCCCCCCGCAGGAGCGGCGGGGCGGGGTGGGGGGGCCCGGGAGAAGATGGCGACGCCGGGAAGCGAACCCCAACCTTTCGTCCCTGCCCTCTCGGTGGCTCCTCTGCACCCACATCATCATCCCCACCACCATCCCCACCATCAGCACCACGGAGGAACGGGAGCCAACAGCGGGGTCGGGGGAGGCGGCGGCGGCGGCAGCGGGGGCTTCAACCTGCCCTTGAACCGGGGGCTGGAGCGCGCGCTGGAGGAAGCGGCCAATTCCGGGGGGTTGAACCTCAGCGCCAGGAAATTGAAGGAATTTCCCCGGACCGCGGCCCCCGGTCACGACCTCTCGGACACGGTGCAGGCAGGTGAGAAAGGGGCGAGGGGCAGGCAGGGGGTGTGGTGACGGGCTGTCGCGCCATCCCCCCGCGGCGGCCAGTCTGAGATGTGGCCTCGCTGGGGGTCCTCTGGCCGGTGCTCTCCCGGGTAAGGGGCACGCGTGGGCGCCGGAGAGGTGGGCCCGGCCGAGGGCACGGTGGCCACCGCCTCGCCGGGCGGCCTGCGGCGCGGCGCCGGGAGAGCCGGGGTGCGCCTGGTCGCGGCGGCGCCCGAGAGCGCGCGGGTCCCCGGCTCCGCACCCCGCGGCGGCCGCGCCGGGGCAGTGGCGGCCGGGCAGGCACTGGCGGGTGCGCCGCGAGCGCGCCGTGGAAACGGGAGGTTTGGGGCGGCCGCGTCGGCTTCCCGGGCCCCCGCCCCGGGCCGGGGAAGCCGAGCGCCGCGTCCGCGCTTCCGACCTGGGCAAGCGCTCCTTGCGTCCCGGCGTCGCCGGTCGGACGGGAAAACCCAGACAAAGGTGGCGCTCCCGGGGCCAACCCCAGGGCAGCGGCGCGGTGCCGCTAGGCCCCCTCGCGACATCAGCGAGCGGCCGGGCGAC
The DNA here is from genome assembly GCF_022837055.1 of Prionailurus viverrinus. Lineage (NCBI taxonomy): Eukaryota > Metazoa > Chordata > Mammalia > Carnivora > Felidae > Prionailurus > Prionailurus viverrinus. The sequence continues at coordinate 24,609,911 of NC_062561.1, read as the reverse complement.
TTGGTGCAGACTGCGAGGAGGTGCCAGGCTTCCTGTTTCTGCGCCTGTGCGAGGGAAGAGCCGCAGCCGGTTGTCGCGACTCGGAAGGGGCAGCCACTGCGCCGGCGGTCGGCTGGGCTCCCGCGTTCCTTGCCCCTAGCTAACCGCCCACACCGTTTGGTCGCCCCGCCGAGGCCCCCTAGTTCCCAGTAACCGGATCTTTGCGGGGGCCCGGGACGGGACGGCAAGGCATATTAAAAGAAAAGTAATTAAAGTGAGCCGGTTTTCCTGTGTGAGCCCGACAAGTTGTAACTCGCGCCAATGAGCAGCCAGCTCTTTTCAAGTTATGTCATGTATTGACATATTTCTGAGACGTCTGCTTTCTCTTTGGTAGCTGGAGTCACTGGAGCGGGATCTATAAACAGGAAGGAGGGTGGTGGAACTCGATTCGGGCCTTGGTTTCCGACCATCCGGTTCAGCTTCCCCGGGGAGGCTTTGTATCTTGGCAAGCGCCCAACATTTCCCAGCGCAGTGGGTGCCCCATTTTGGAACCACTGCCCACCCCTCCTGGCTGTCATCACCTCCTGGGCCGAGTGTCAGACCCCTCGGATACTGGTTGGCTCAACTCTCAGCTCCAGATCTCCCAGTTTTCTCTCGTGGGGGAAGCGGGGGCTGGGCGAGGGAGCAAGGCTTTAGGAGCTTACGTTTCCAGTGCTTGCTTTTTGTTTTTGACTTCAATTCAGTAAACATTTATTGAGCGTCCTAATGAATATTTAGAAAGAATTCCAAGTTCGCTGGAGGCAGAAAAGGCTCTTGAGGGTCATTACGCTTTGTGATTTGGGAGGGAATTTCCAGAGTTGAGCTGTCAGCAGCTGGGGAGTCTTTTGATGGGACCTCTTGGTTACATTTTTCTCAAGTGGAAGTTATTCCAAGAATTGCCTGAATCATTAACTTAAAAAAAATCTGTTAAGTTCTACTTCCCTTTTGCTATAGTACAGTATACCAGAGACTATCGGGAAGGACTGGATATGGAGCTGGCATGACCAATAATATATGTTTGTACCTTCAGTAGGGGGGCTTCAAAGTTGCTCCCCGGCTTTAGTTATGCAGACGGTTACTCCCAAAGCTGAATGAACGTGATGTGTCTGCTGAGTTGGCATTTCTTTGAGACCCATGCTTTTAAAAGCAGGGACCATCTTGTTCAGTTAAGACCTTGCCATGTGAGGTAAATGCTCAACAGCATTCCTGTTCTCCTCTCTGTTTTTGCTTGTGGTGAACTTGGGTTGTGAGCTTTGCCAGTTTTTAATTATGACCCTCCCTTGCATGTTTAATGCTCAGAAAACTCTAGTTAAGACTCAGAGTCTTAACGTTAATTTCCCAACAGCAACAACAACAAAAAATGCAACGTTAGTTATGGGCCAGGGAATGTCACCAAAGTTTGTAGAAACTTCGGATATCCCAGAAAAGATAAAGCGTATTTAAGGTAGCCAGCCATTTCAGGTGAAATTTGAGTACCCCGGTGTATTCAGGGGTTGCTTCTGGCAAAACATCTTTGCCTTAGGTCAACAGCTGGCTGTGAACCAAATGCATTCTGCCCTTTGTTCTAAAGAAATATTTACTGGTCACTGTTCTTTATTTGGAAAAGCAAAAATCAAAATAAAGCAAGAGTTAAAGTCACCCCCGGTTTGCACGGTGTTCTAGCAGAGTGCCGAGTAAGAGGAGTAATGCGTATGATAAAGAAAGTGGTTTTTCCTGGGTTAATATTTACTTTTCAGAACAGCTCTTGAAATCAGAATGGCACATGAAGATTCTTAAAGACCCAAGCTGTAAAGTGTACCTTCTCATAAGTTTTGTAAAACAGGGAGTGACACAGAAAGCCTTTTCTCACTGTTGGGTTGTGTAATACAGGCCATTTGGTTTACTCCTTGTAAAAGTACCTCTTCTGGCAGCCCCGTATGCAGAACTGCACTCTGGGGCAATGTAGCCAACCTGAACGGAGTTGGAAACTGAGATATAAGTGCAGAAACATAGAGGCCCTGGGCCACTGAGTAGATAGGTATCTAAGCTCTGTCACTAAAGTGCCTACGTATTTTTCACAGGGGAAAAAAAACTCCCAAGCCCTCACTTTGAGCCTATTGATTTACTCATATTTGAGTCAGAATAGTTTTGTTGTCAGAAGTTAGTCTTTCTGCAGGTGAGAAAGAGAAAGGCTCAGCTGTGCAGGTGTGGTGGCAGAGGTGACATTGGCTGAACGGGAGAAGTGTGAACCGAAGAGCCGCGATTAGCGCTCGGCTTTGCCGTGTGCCGAGTCCTTTATCTGCACTATCCTGCTCAGTCCTCACTGGAATCCTGCTCGTATCCTCATTTCCAGCTGGGGAGATTGCGATTGAGAGATGTCAGGTACTGTGCTCAAGATCATACCCCTGGTTAGATGGTGAGCCAGTGATTAGACCCTGATGGTTTCACTTTGGCATTGATGTTCTTGACCATTTTCCTCTGAAGCAGAGAAGAGGTGGAAGGAGCAGAATCCCGGAGGCTGTTTGGAGGTTCATTCAGCCAACATTCATTCCCCAGGTACCTACCAAGCACCTCTAAGGGTCAGGCGCTGTTCCAGGCACCAGGGATACAGCCGTGACCATCAGAGAATCCGTGTGTCCCTTCATAATGGAGTCCCCGTTCTATCTGGAGGGGGATCGGGAGAGAAATGAGGACATTGATTTTGCAGAATGAGTAGGAAGATTTACAGTATAAATATAGTATCCCTGTCTTAGAAATAGTCATGCTGCGTTGATTTAAGGTGACTTGAGGTGGTTTGCAACAGTAAGAGCACAAAGGGTGATGGGTAATACAGACTGAAGCACAGAACTGGGACTGATAAAAAAGGACACAGATACGTGCATCAGGAAAGTGAACGTTTTTCCCCCAATGCTGATTTATTAAGTGTGTCATTTTGGGATGAGAAGTTCAAGATGGTGTGGAATATGACTGAGAAAACGCGAATTGAAAAGAGGAGTAAGAAAAGAACGTGTCTGTCTCAGATCGATTGCAGGAGGTGCTAGAAAATAAAAAGCAAGCCCTTGGACTTGATGGACAGACAGTTGGTAAAAACTGGTGTCATTAAGGAGAGGGCGGAGTATATCACAGCAGTATCTTTTCGAGGCATTTGGAAGCAGGAAACACCGGACGGGAAATGGAGAGCCTACTCAGGCAGGAATATAGAAGTCTGGCATAAAAAAATGACTCTCTGTGTCCTGTATGTGCCCATGCGGAATGTGTAGGAGATTGCAAGGTGAAGACAAGACAGGAATGCATGAGAAGTTAGGTAATAGTTCAGGAAGTTGCCGGAGCCTCAAAGCGGATCAAAGCGAGATGCTGAATAGCATAGATAGACGTTGTCTGTGAAATTCAGAAGAAAAGGTTTTTCCAGTTAGGCTGGTTTGGAAAGACTTTCAGAGCAGAGGCAGGGTTTGGGTGAGGTTTTGTAGGATGGATTGGTTTTGGATAGAAGTGCCCATGAGCTTTCTGCGGTCGAAAAGATGTTTCTGTGATGGGGAGTGAGAACCTGATGCTCTAAGATCTGTGCATAAAACAGAAGGAGAGAGCATTTAAGCCTGTGCCTCTGGTCATGTCCTCCCTCCCCACTGTCACCATGTAATGATTTAACAGAGAGCAGGGTTCTTAGGACCTTTTATTTGAGGACTCTGGAGATGGCTGAGGCCTGGGATTTGTCAGCCTGCGGGACTAACACCCTAGTCTGTGTGAGCTAGCTCTCTGAAATGTCTGTACGGACTCAGAGACTCTTCTCTGAGATCTGTGGGCAGGCTTATCTGCTGAATGCTAACACCCCCACTCCCATCCTCCAGCAACCAAATCCTTGGGATATCAGTGCTCTCTTAGTCACTGGAATTCACACGGGACTTGATACAGCAATCTATGTATTCTCAAGAACACGCTCTGTTCCATAAATTGGGCCACAAAGACTTTTCATTACATGCGTGATGAAACTTTGGAAATCATGTGTCTTCTTTTTTTTTTTTTAATTTTTTTTTAACATTTATTTATTTTTGAGACAGAGAGAGACAGAGCATGAATGGGGGAGGGGCAGAGAGAGAGGGAGACACAGAATCGGAAGCAGGCTCCAGGCTCTGAGCTGTCAGCCCAGAGCCCGACGCGGGGCTCGAACTCACGGACCGCGAGATCGTGACCTGAGCCGAAGTTGGACGCTCAACCGACTGAGCCACCCAGGCGCCCCTCATGTGTCTTCTTAAAACGTACCTGCTTTGATAGTTACATCTGGTTTCACATTGTTTTTCTGCTGTTGTATTGGATTTATTATTGCCGTAGCTGCCATTTGTTGTGGTAGTCACTTTCATATAAATGTCTGTACTTACTACACGTATTCCAAATACTTCTCCAATCATAAATGATCATTCACAGCCTTTCCTTCACAGTATGTTGTCTTCTGTTGATCAGTTCCTTCCTTGTTAAGGCGTAGAGGGCTTCTAATGGTGAAAGCTTTTAGGACATCCAGAACTTCACGTATATGGCGGCTTCGAATCCCATCCCTATGTGCTCTTACGTGTGTCTCTGTGTGGCAGAGACGGTCTCCACAAACACGTTGCTATTCTCAGTGCTTGCCTTAGAAGCTGCTCTTTATTGAAGAGACAGGAGCACACTACAAGTTTCTAGAAGAATAGCGTACGATTATAGGCCACACAACCTCCGGGAATTTTTGGTCTGTGCCACTTTATGAAGAAATGGCCCAGGGTTTGACCTTCATCACTGAAATGATCCCACTGGATTGTTTGTCCATCACGGCGACATCTTATTTGATTTTTGGTGAGTATAGGTCATTAGGCCAAAATTGGGCACCTCACCACTTAAAAGTTTTTACTCAAATTATTGACTAAAAGTTTTTTTTTGTTTTTTTTTTTGAGTTCTATGGCAAACTTCAATTTTTTCATGCTGTGGTTTAGACATTCTTTTGTGGTAAGCATTTCAAGGGTAAAGGCCTTTTGAAGTCCGTGTTAGTGTTGATCAGTTCAGAGGTCAATTTCCTTTTACTCTTGTCCTTCTGGGGTGTCCAAAGACTTTTTCTGTCCTGATACTTAGCTTCGTCATTGCTTGTTTTTAAACATAACTTTTTCCCCCTCTTTGTGTGTACTTGCCTACGTTTCCCTTTATGTCTATTTTTCTGTATAAATATACAGAAATATAAAAATATGCAAAATAAATATACATAAAGGTATAGATAGGTGGTAGATGGATGATAGATAGAAAGATAGATAGATAGATAGATAGATAGATAGATAGATAGCTATTTTGTGTTTAGAGGGGCAGCATTTACTTTCTCTTACTCAGTTCTCTCCAAAAGTCACCCCCACCCCTCCAGGTGCTGCACCGATTATGTTTTTCCAGAAATAACAGAAATGCTATTAACTCAACTTACTGTCCCTGGCAGTGGGTTCACCAGTCAGGCCACATAACTTGAACTCTTGTGTAAGCCTCACAGAAACCTGTTTGTGACACTCCTTTCCAGATTTGGTTTCGTATTTTGGAAAAGGAGTCTTCTGCCTGAGAGATACATCAGGAGAAACTGCCCTGGGCTTAGATCTGGTAATGCCACTAATTTGTGAACTCTTCCAGTGACTGAGTCAGTTGTTAAGGATTAAGGCAATTTGGTGTTAATTGCAGTGATTATTTCAAATTATAATATTATAATCTATCATAAAACGTTTAAGGATATAAGGCATAAAACCCAACTATATATTTACATACCTGATGCCTTTATTTATATGTAACCTGTAGGAGGAAGTCTAGAGGCTTCTGTTACAGATACTCCTGGTTTTTTGGTTTTTTTTCCCACCAGAATTCCAAAATTTGCAGTTGCTGTGATATTTCAGACAGGTTTTTTGTTTTTGTTTTTGTTTTTTTTTCTATAAGATGGGAATTGTTCAACCCAAAGAAAAAAATCAGCAAAAACAAAAAAAAAAGGTCAGAATTCCACATAAGCCTTAGTTTGGGAAAACTAGGTCTACCAATATAGACAAGCTGGAAGCATGCCTGTGTTTTCATCTTAATTTAAGAGTTCGGTAGTATTGCTTCCATATACTGTAGTAAGAAGTCATGCATTTGGAAACCATCTGTTCCCACAAAGTAATTCAGAAATAAAGTGAGATTGTTTACATGAACAGAAAGTTGACGAACTGTGAGAATTTGGTTTCTCTTGCATACTCCAGCAATGCAATAGAGGAGAAATGCTTTTATAATCAGACTGCTGTCTGTGTTCATAGTTTTTCCCAACCGTATCCTCCTTTATCGGCCACCAAGGAGGATATAGGTAAGGGGAAACAAAAACGAAGTAGAGAAGAATGATATTTGATTTACATGACAAATATAATATATTTTTCTGTGATGAGAAATTGCTGCTCTTCTGTTTATATGCTGTCCGTTTACAGTTCCCAAGACCCTTCCAGGGCATTTTGGTTACCAGGATCAGGCTCTGTGGGTTTGGAATCTTCCTTGATGCTTGCTTTTCTTCCTTGGGCTGTGTTTCCTCAATCTTTTTGCTGGAGGGGGGTCATAAGACCTTGAGAGATGAATAGGGCCATGACCTCTCAGCTCAGTGAGTCTTGAGTTTCCTCTTCACTGTTGTCCCTGCATGGGCAGGAAACGACCCCATCTTAAGTTTTTTAATCCTCTGGTTTCTTCGGTGGCCTTGCTTTTGACAGCTGACCCCTGCAGTGCAAGACATGGTGTTTTGCTACACAGCGTATTCCTCTAATATCCTTTTGTGTTTTTGATGTTCATGCCATTCAGTGTTAGGAGTGACATCAGTATGTCTGACCTGGTTCCATCAGCGTAGCTGATTTGACTCACGTTATCTCTGCAGGGAACAGTGACAAGTTAGAGAAGGGCGTCAGCTGCAGACTGTCTGACTTGACTTTCCTCTACATGGCCTTCATTTAGCTTTTCCAGGCCATTTCCCTCACTTGCCCCTCCTGCCCGCCCTGTAGGATTCTCTTTCTCCCACTCTCATTTCGGCAGATCCCCAGGCCTTCCCCAGGCTCCACAGTCTCCCCGCCAGCCCTCCTTGCAGATCTGAGCCCTGAATCATTCATGACCCCAAGGCGCCTTTGCAGTATTTCCTTATGGCATTTTTGGCTAATTATTACCTGCTTCCTTTGGTACTTTTCCCATGTTTAAGTGGTTTCTCTGCCTTTATTGGCCTGGAAGGTCTGGCTAGGCAGGGTTTTTTTTTTTCTTTCCTTTATTTTTATATGTGCCCTCCATGCCTATCACAGAAAGTGCTAGATCTACATCAGTGGACTGTTCTATCTCCTCGTTCCTGCTCATGGCCCACTTTTAGTCCCTGTACTTTTAATCCATCATCTCGGATCTGACCAGATAGCTTAAACCCTGAGCATCGGTGCCCTCACCGGCAGAATGGGAATAATATGTATTTAGTAGAGCTATTGTGAGGACAATAATTATATGGATACCAGAACATTATCAAGTGCTTTCTCTGTGCCAGATGTTGATCCTAGTGCTTTATATGTAAACCTATGTGTTAAATATGTGTACTCTAGGTATGGCCTCATTTAATTCTTGCTAAGTGTTCTAACTATAGTAGGAACTCCCTAACTCTTCTAGCTGTTATCTGGATTCCTCCTGACCTCCTGTGTCTGGTTCCCGTTCATCTGCTTCTGAAATGCCTTTCTTGATGACTGTGGCTTGAAGAGGGAGTTTAGTTATCTGGAAAACGTCCATTCACATCTCTCCCTCCTTCAATGACTGAGGACACTGAGGCCCAAGGTCACACAGGAGGGCAGTGGGTAGGCTCCTGAACCAAGGCAGAGTCTCACAGCCTGACACCAAAGAGCTGTTTCTGTGGAGCCAGGAGGCTACCCCGGCATAGATGGAAGAACTCCTACCCTTCATAGAATTCTCAGGTCACACTTTTCTGGACCCGCCACATGGACGATCGCTAAAAGACCAAAAACTACTGTGAAATCTTTAATAACGTATGGTTTAAAACCAGGGAGAATAAGATATATAACTAATAGTGGTTAAAGATGAAATATGTTAGTTCAGGATTTTACTGCATGTGGTTTGGGGGGCATGCATGGGCCCCAGGTAGATGGGATTCCAAATACTGAAAGGCGTGTTGGACAGTCCCCGGCCTACAAACTGGAGGCCCGCGGCGGTCTTTCATTGCAGTGTTTTTCTTGGAATACATTTTCCTGTGGAAATAAAGCAGTAAGTGGTGGTTTGGTTCTCCCGCCAACCGTCTATTTAACCCTGGCAGCGATGGGCCTTCATATTAATGGTGGTTTCTCATTGTTTCTTTGGAAAAACGCGGCGTTAGTTGTGACATGAAATTGTGAATCTGGAGATCTTGGCATCAGGCTGTGAATGAAGCCCCCTGCTCATGGGGATAATTCCTTCTCCTTTTATCCTTTCCGACTGAGTGCCAGAAGGTTTCCCTCCCCTCCTCCAGGTCCCTGGGTCCGTGGGTGCTCCTTCCCACCGGTATGGGGAGCTACGGTTGGCCCAAGTCAGAGTGTCTGCTCTGGGACTCCACAAGGGAGGGGCTGGCCCGGCAGGAATTTAAACACTTCTCTCCCAGGGGTGCCTGGGTGGCTCAGTCAGTTAAGCCTCTGACTTTGGCTTAGGTCACGATCTCACGGTTCGGTTCGTGAGTTCGAGCCCCGCATCGGGCTCTGTGCTGACAGCTCAGAGCCTGAAGCCTGCTTCAGATTCTGTGTTTCCCTCTCTCTCTCTCTCTGCCCCTCCCTGGCTTGTACTCTGTTTCTGTCTCTCTCTCAAAAATAAACATTAAAAAAATTTTTTTTAATACTTCTCTCCAAAATTTTTATGTTTTTTATGTATTATCTTCTCAATTTATTAAGTTTAGAATTTTGAAGCAAGTTCCTGAATCTCACTGAACTTCAGGTTTGTGATTTGTTGGAAGTGAAAATGCTCTTTACCCCTCAGGGCTGTGGCAGTTCTTGAGGGAAGGTGCAGGACCGTTTTCTTCAGTAAAATAAATAGTTGGAAGTTGTTGGCATATTATTAGCATACGGGCTAAGAGCACACTGTGGCTGGGTCTTAGTCCTAGCTCCACCAGGACGTGGCGAGTATTTAACCTCCCTTGACTCCATTTCTTCAGCATAAAATGAGGGATAACAATCACAGAATTATCGTGAGGAGTAAGTAAACGAATATACATGTAAAGTGCTTAGTTCAGTGCCTGGCATTGACCTTTGCCATTATTTTTATACTCTATTATCTTTAGAAAAGATATTCAGGTTTTTAAAAAAAATGGTCATTTATTTATTTTTTTTGAGAGAGAGAGAGCACAAAAGCAGGAGAGGGGCAGAGAGAGACGGAGACACAGAATCCGAAGCAGGCTCCAGGCTCTGAGCTGTCAGCACAGAGTTCAACATGGGGCTTCGAACCCATGGACCTCAAGGTCATGACCTGAGCCAAAGTTGGACGCTTAACCAACTGAGCCACCCAAGCGCCCTGAGATTCAATTTTTTAAAGCACACAAAACCTAAACTCCTGGAAATTTTGTGACATTATAAAATGATTTTAATATCCAGAATGCTTGAGTATACGTGCTTTCACTGTGTGTAAACATTACTGATACTCTTTGGCAGTCTTTGGAAGATGGTGGAGTAGGTGGGATTTATTATTCCAGCTCTACATAGAGCCAAATTCTATGTAGTGAGGAAACCCAGATTAGAGGGTGAAATGGTTTTCCTTGGGTTATGTTGCTATAGGGCGGTTGAGCCAAGACAAGGTCTTCTGAGTTTTTATGTGATTTCTATTCAGCTAGCAATATAACAGCGTTCTTAGGTCTGATTTGATTTTATCAGGACAGAGAAATCCTGTGGGGGACCAGGCTGATGAGAAGAATGAGTCCAGGATCTTCCCAGTAAAGGATGGGGAAGTGTGTTCCAGTGCCACACTATGTATTCAGGCCAGGAGTCTGGGGACCAAGACGAGGCCAAGAGTCTGGGGACCAAGACTGGTTTTTGGCCTCAGGATTGGAGGGGGGGAAGGAGTGGGTGAGGCCTCAGAGGAGGGCTTGCCTTGCAGCTCTCTGCCCTGTGCAAGAGTCCTGACACTGATTTAAGAGTTTTCCAGATGGGGCACCTGGGTGGCTAAGTCTGTTAAGCGTCTGACTTTAGCTCAGCTCATGATGTCACGGTTTGTGGGTTTGAGCCCTGGTTGGGCTCTGTGCTGACAGCTCAGAGCCTGGAGCCTGCTTAGGATTCTGTCTCCCTCACTCTCTGCCCCTCCCCCACTTGCGCTCTGTCTGTCTCTTTCTCAAAAATAGACATTAAAAAAAGTTAAAAAAAGTAAAAGCTCTCTAGAAAATATTTAAAAGCCTTCTAGACAAATAAGTAAATGAATAAATAAATAAAAGCTTTCTAGATTAAAATAGATAACTTTTTATGCTCTTGGCAAAAACAATTTGTGAATCTTTTTGCATTTTGGCAACTGCTCTGAGGATGTTTAGCAATTAATTCTTCTATAAGATGTGAGAGATGTCTATGAGGAGGCAAAGCTTTAAGAATGGATATATAGACTTCAATGCTTAAAGGTATCTGTTCTTTTCTCACTGTTTTCCTGGCATCCGGCATTTATTTTGAACTTTATTCAGGTATTAATTCTTTAAAAGGCTTGTGATAGGTTCAATATCATCCTGAAGTTACTGGTAATGGAACTGAAAGGGGGATGTCCTCTGGATCCAGGTTCCTTAGGAATATTTCTTCAGTCTTCACGACCAGCTTGCAAGGTAGGTACTGTCCTTGTTGCCGAGAAGGAAATGGGTCAGTTAGGCAAGCTTATGGTAGGTTTGTAGATCCAGTAAAGACAGAGCAGAACCGGAGTCTGAACTCTTGTGGAAAGTTCTGGAGTCTCTTGCCAGGCTCTGTTACGGTGTCACTGAATATGTACAACTGGAGGAACAGACTACAGGAGGGGATTTTGTCATGAGAATCAAGGCCATAGCATTTTGACAGGCAGTCCCTGGGGTGACTCAGATAACGGAGCTTGAGCTGGACTCAGATTCTGGACTACTTTCTTTCTCCCACTAGTCTGAAAGCGGGTGTGGGGGACACAGGTACAGGTGCGGTGAGTTCTAATCCTCACCTGTGCGTAATGGCCAGTTATCAGCTCCATTCTGAGAACTGCATTTTAAAGAAGCAACAATTACTAGTTTCAAAAATTCTCCAAGGTTTCTGTTGTTTAGAAATGTAAATACACATTAGGGTGTTTAGTTTTGGTATAAAATTTTGTTAGGCTGTATATAACACGTGACCTAATTGAACAACCCATTTAAACATTACTAGATTTTTTTTCCCTACTATGAGAAATGAATGAAGAGCCATTGGGTGAGTGAGCAAATAGTTTACTTTCTAGAACATTCCCTGTGTAACACAAGTGTTTATATTCTAAAAGTTTTATTAGGTAGTAATCATTGATTTGGTTTCTAAAAATGCGTATTACTTTGTCCTACAGATCCTTCAGTACACTAATTAATTGCTTTTGCAATCTTATAAATGGGATTGAACAGCAGCCCATTTTGGCTAAAATGGCAGCATGGTTTATGGCTAAATAACCAAAATTTTTTGAGTTGATGCAAATTGATCTAAGTCAAAGGAATCTGATTGTTCAGTTGAAGGCAGATAGACCTCTCTTTGTACAGCTCCCTCGGAGGTGTGGGTGATAATCTCTGCATGCAATTTTAGGCAATTATATGTGTTTTTCTGGCCTTTAGAAAGCCTGGATAAATGAAAGTTAGCTTTAGTTGTGCTATTCATTCCTGTGGCTGTAGTCTTGCAATAAACGCTGGCTGTGGTTTGTTCAGATATTTACAATTAATGCTTTCCTGTATCTATGCAGTACTTTAAAGGAAGCTATAACTTTGTGCTTGCTAAGGTGCCTAAGTCTGATCTGGTTTATGAAATTCAGTTGGTGGTTGTACAGGCTTGCTTCTGCACCCCTCCCACCCCCAGAGTCCTGATATCTTAATGAGGACTTGGTATCTCAATATGAAATTTGCACAGTGGGAGATCTGAGGTAATATGCCCTGATAGAGCCCCCAGTGTCTGCCTCTTAGAGAGGGGATGACAAAGAGAGGGTACCCCAGCTAAGTGGTTGCATAATCAGGCAGCCTGCGTCTTTCTACGGTGGTTGTTTCGTTTCATTGTGTGGGATGCGTTGTGCTCTCTAGTGTGTCAGTGTCTCAGGCCCCTTCTCTCCTCTGGCTGCCTTGTTTGTAACCTCTCACTTCCACACGGTAGGTTGCTTGATGAGCCTCATGAGTTTTGGATGAGAGACGTCGGCTTTCTAACATACCACTTTGTGATCTGCAACACTTTGAATTTGGAAGAGAGCATTTGGTCACTGTACACATCATAAGACGTGCTCTTACAGGGTGCACATAAGTAGCCTCATGCTAAGTCCAGCTTGGTTTATACCGCTTGCGCTGGCTTAATGGATGATAGCAGCTCCTGATTTGGACGCTAAGTCCTATGATCACTCCACTCATACGGGACCATAGACACCATCTCTCTCTCTCTCTCTCTCTCGAAGTTTATTTATTATTTTTTGAGTGGGAGGGAGAGAGAGAGAGAGCATGCAGAGGCAGGGCAGAAAGAGAGGGAGAGAGAGGATCCCAAGCAGGCACTGCTCAGTCAGCACAGAACCCGATTTGAGGCTCCAACTCACAAACTGTGAGATCATGACCTGAGCCGAAATCAAGAGTCGGAGGCTTAACCAACAGAGCCACCCAGGTGCCCCACCATCTCTCAAGGATAAACTGAAAAGGAGACCAATGAAGTGACTTGCACATCCCCCTGCCCCTCCTCCACGCCCCTCCCCAGTGACTGTCAGATTAGATCAGGTCTAGAATCAGAAGATTTTATCCTGGCCATCTCTGTCAACTGCCCGTACTGCTATGCTTTGGCTGTATGTCCTTTGGCTGGTTCCTCTTTTTAACTTTCACACCAAGAAACCCTCACAGGAAGGTGTTTGGCATTCATTGTTAATTTTAGTGGGCAAAACGCAGTACTCATTTAAAATGTTTGAAATATAGTGTGTGTAAAAGGAGTCTACAGAAAATGTGGGCATGATTTAAATGATGATAGTGAAATAGACACAGGACAGAGAGCCGGCAGGACGCTGGGACTGGGGGTGGGGATGTGATCACCTGGGAAGGTACAAGGTGTGGTGCAAACAGTCCGTGTCTTGATTGTAATATGGAGTACCCAGGTGTGTGCATTTGGCGGCACTCCGGGAACTCTACCCTTGCAGATGGGGGCATTTTTTGTTTGTAAATTGTAACTTAGTAAAGTAGACCCATTATTCAACTTACAAAGTAGACCATTTGCAATGTGTATTTTAGCTCTTTGCGTGCTGTGTATTCCCGTTGATGGGCTATTTTAAAACACAGAATAATTGGGTCTTTATGGCCGAATCAATGCCTCACTGTTAGAAGACTGATATTTCTATTGTAGTGGGCAGATTCTTTGATCTTCATTTTCTTTATTTTGGAACAGCTTGTTAACTGTCTGCATAGACATACTATAAAATATTCTAATTCTATTTATGAGTGGCATTTTATTTTATTGATGGACAAAACTGATACTGAGTTGTTTTCTACGACCACTGGGCTGCTGATGTCGGCTAATGAAGTCCATGGCCCAAGAGCATTGGTTGTATGTCTCTTGGGTTCCAGACACTGTGGAGACAGGATCCCATTCTTCTCCCCAGCCTATATGATAGGTGTCATCTACCTTATTTAAAAAAATTTTTTTTGAACATTTATTTATTTTGGAGAGAGAGAGAGAGAGAGAGAGTGCTTGTGTATAAGCGGGGGAGGGGCAGGGAGAGAGGGAGACACAGAATCCGAAGCAGGCTCCAGGCTCGGAGCTGTCAGCACAGAGCCTGACGCGGGGTTCACACCCACGAATCCTGAGATCATGACCTGAGCCGAAGTTGGATGCTTAACTGACTGAGCCACCCAGGCGCCTCTGGTGTCATGTACCTTAAATGTCATCAAGTACAGAAACTGAGGCTTGTGGGTATTAAGCAGCTTGCCCAAGATCCCCACATGGGACGTGGGGGAGCCGGGGTGTGAATCTCATTTGTCTGACTGTAAAGCATTCCCTTTTCCCACCATGCACACTGTCATTTAGAAAGGACTGCCCTTTCCTGGAGAAAGGGGAGCACTTTGTCTACTCCCTGGCTGTAGCTGTAGCACGAAGACCATGTGGCATATCACTTCCAGACTTCCTACATCACACCTGTGACCGGCACACCCCTTGCCCAGCCTCCTTCTGTGGCTCTCTCCTGCCTGCCCAGCCAGGGTCAGCCGCCTGCTGGCAGATCTGATGGGTCCTGGACTCTGGCGCCACCCTTCTTGTCCCACTGGGTTTTCCTCACACCCTCCTCAAGGACCCCTGGGGCTCCAGCTGCCTTTTCCTGTCGTGTCCCCATATGTTCTGGGTTAAGTGGCCCCACTTTGCCTTTGATCATACCTTTGCTTTCCTCTCTGCATTTGCCAAGTAAAATAAAACAGAAAACAAAACAATAAAAAATAAAACTCCAGTACTCCAGTGCCTGTCAGTCATCCCCAAATCTCAGCTCCTGCCTCTTCTGTGATGTCCCCGATCCCAGCCTCCTACGCTCCCCGTTCACCTCCATCTTCTCTGAGCTTCAGGCTTTGGGTCTGAACCAGGTGGTTTAAGTGATCAGGTCCCTCAGTTATTCTTTAATTTCATGTCTGTTCTTCCCAATTCAGAACAATAAGAATGATAATCGCTTTATTTATTGGGTCTGGTGTGCTGTGCACATTAGGTGGCTTTTTTCCAGCAGTCCCCAAGGAGGTAAGTATATGTTTTCTCCCTATCTGACGGATTAGGAAATTGAGGCTCAGAGAGGAATGTCCAGGTACTAAGTGGAGAAATTGAGATTCAAATCCAACTTGACTTGAGTGGTCACATCCTACTCTTGACTCCTGGCAAACTCCTTGAAGGTAGTGGAAAGAAAAGAATGTGACGTTTATTGTTTCTTTACCAGAGACTGGCATAAAAGGTAGTCAGTTCATGTGACTTTTAAACTAAGGCTAAAAATTAGGTATCATGGCCTCCGAAATCCAAGGCTCAATTTTTAAAAATTTTTTCTTTTTTTTTTACATTTATTTACTTTTGAGAGAGAGAGACAGACAGAGCACAAGCGGGGGAGGGGCAGAGAGAGGAGACACAGAATCCGAAGCAGGCTCCAGGCTCCCAGCCATCAGCACAGTGCTGACACGGGACTCGAACCCACAAACTGTGAGATCATGACCTGAGCCGAAGCCGATCACTTAACCAAGTGAGCCACCCAGGTGCCCCTCAAGGTTCAATTTAAATGATTTACTCCAGGTCACAGAGCTGATAAGTGGAGACATCAAAATTAAACCAGGTCTTTCTGCCCCTAGACATGCTTTGCTCTGTGCATGAAAAACTCCATCTATGTTTCTTTCTCTTAATTCTCTCCAGGGCCTTTTATTTCCTTTTTTGTTCTCTCCAGGGCCCAGGTGGATATTAGTGAAACTTTCCAATTAGTGTTAGGTTGATTGAAAAAAAAAAACAGGTTCCCTTTTTTTTCAAGTGTAGATCCGTGAGTGGTGGGCACCAACTCTCTTCCACACTTGGCCTTTTGTGCCATGTAACTGAGCGGTGCTGGCTGTGTGCACTGGGTTTTCTTGAAGTGGGCCAGGTAGGTCATCTTCCAGGGCTGTGGGGGCTCCTTAGAATGTACATGATGTGAGAGCTTTACCAGAGTGAAATAGCAAAGCGCTCAAATCACCACGTCTCTGTCACTGGCTTCCGTCTTTTTTTTTTTTTTTTTGCTGTGACCATCCAAGGGGTTGGAAACCGCGGTAGTTGTTCAGGTCGTGGGCTTGGAGACCAGGTATTCAAGTCGGCAACGGATCACACAGCAGTGTGCCTAGTGGCTTGGAACCACATTCAAGGCAGTTAAGGTTAGGGTTCTTGCGTTTCTGCCTATTGGCCTGGTGACCTTGGGCAAGTCACTGGGAAAGCCCCGCCCAGTACCTATTTCAGAGGGCTTTGGGAAATTGAATATGTAAGGCGTGTAAAGCAGTGCCTGGCGTATGAGAAACACTTCGTAACTGTCAGCTAATATTACTTGTTCCTTTTGTTTGCTTCTTTGTTGTCCTTCTCCCCTGCCACCGTCAAATGCTGGCAGAGACCTTGTTTGTCTTTTTCTCTTGTAACAAGTACCGCTAGTTCCCAGGACGGTGTCTAGCCCATGGTAGGAGCTTTGTAAATATTTGAGCTCAATAAATGAATAAAGTGGACACGTGAATGAATGCCAGGCTCCATGCTGGATGATTCGTATACAAGTGCATAGAGTGAACACGGTGCCTGACTTCGTGGAGCTGCCACTTTGTCTAGTGGAGAGGAGCCTGGACATATATCGTGACCAATGGTGACAAGTGACACACAGGGAAAGAGACTATTTTCGATGGCACGATCAGGGAAGAAGTGGCATTTGCAGACCACGTTGTATGGTTGGCTGATAAACGGCATACCTTTTTCTCTTCATCTGTTTGGAGATTTAAAATAATTATTTGTGGGTCCCCCTCTCTGCTTTTTAAAGCAGTTCCATCTCAAATATTTGCTCTCTTCAAACATATAAACCATTATGTGCATGTTCTAAGGTTTTTAAAAGGAAGGCAAACAAACCTCAGCGTTGTAAAAGATTTTAAAAAGTCAACCAAGTAACTTAAAACTGTTTATGATAAATACGTGTTTACTTTTGGTTGCTTGGTATTAATTTTTTTTTTCCATTTTGGTGTGTGGGATATTTATTGGTTTTTCTTCATCTTCTCCTGGTTCGTTTGGATAAATTCAGCCAGCAAAATTCTTTTGGGCAGCAGTAATGTTAAAGATTCTGCTTAGTCTTAGGATGAAATTTACATTAAATATTTACATTCTTTTTTTTTAATGTTTATTTATTTTGAGAGAGAGAGAGAGAGAGAGAATCCCAAGCACGCTTTGTGCTGTTAGCCCAGAGCCCAACGTGGGGCTCGATCTCACAAATCCCATGAGATCATGACCTGAGCTGAAACCAAGAGTTGGACGCTGAACTCGCTGAGCCACCCAGGCGCCCCTACAAGTATATTCTTGAATGTTAGAATAACAGATTCTTTTGGCTAGTGGGCGATGAGATAACTTGAAAAGATTGAGTCAAAGTATGCCTGACGGATAAGAGCCATTCTTTAATTAGGGTCCTGACTCTGGCTGACCATAGGAAGCAGAGAACCGCTAGAAGGCTCTGTGTTGCTTTCCTCCATTATCACCAGCATGGCAAAGTGTGTTCTCCACTGCAGGTTAATTAATGATCTTACAGGTGTGGAGTTTGAGCTCAGCTCCGTATCCCAAACTTCGGTGAAGTTGCCTGCTGTGTGACTTAGTTGCACACAGCCGTGGGGTATGCGTGCACCGCCATCTATCTACACAAAGCCCTGTTACTCGGCCTTGTGGTTAGGGCACTGGAGCTGTGCTTGGAGGGGCTTTTCATCCCTATGCTCTGCACTCAGATGGTTCTCTCTCTAAGCTGAAGGAGACGTGGCTCTGTCACGTAGATCTACTAAACTAAAAGTGTGTTTGGGAGATGGGTACACAGTGCTCTCTTTTCAAAGCCTTGGACAGGGCTTGTGGTTTTCAGCTTCTGGAGTTGACTGAATGTTAACAAAGCTTCTTGAGCCCTGTCTAGCGCCTTGAAGACAGTGGGAAGTCAATGTGTGCTCACAGGAGCCATTTATCTATCTATCTGTCTGTCTGTCTCTTTCTCTCTGTCTCTCTCTCTCTCTTAAAGTAGGCCTCATGCCCCGTGTGGAGCCCAATGCAGGGCTTGAACTCATGACCCTGAGACCAAGACCTGAGCTGAAATAAAGAGAGTCAGATGCTGCCCAGGTGCCCCAAACACGGGAGACATTTAATTTGGATTAATTAATTTGGATTAATGATAGGATCCATTTGAGTTGAATGATACAGCAACTTGCTCAATTTATGTTGAGTGCATCATCTTTTCTTTCTCTCTATTTAGATTTTTCTTGAAATGCTTGTTGGAAGCTCTTTTTGGCCTGGATGCAAGAGTGAGGCTGGCTACTAAGCCCTTGAGCTCATGCCTCTGGTAAAGTAGTAAGGAAGCTCTTTTGGGAAATTCAGAGGGAGTGAACATGATGAACAGGAGCGAGGGCCAAAGCCCTGGCAGGGCTGATACAAAACAGTACATCGTCCGCAAGTAACTAATGTTTGACTTTGGAATGCATCTTTATTTTTGGCAGTGGGTTTGCCTCCTGTGTTCTGCCTGGACAAACGTTGGGCTTAGTCGGCATTCCTTAAGCACGTGCTGATTATGGCCAAAGAAAGTGGCAGCCTTGAGGTATGCTGGTGACCATCTGGATTAGACATTTGCTACGGACCTTGTGTTCATATAACACCTCCCTAAGCTAGAGAAGCAAGAAACCGAAAGGCACTTTTAGTGAGGTTCTCATGAGTGGTAGCATGTTTATGCAGGCCCCAAATGAGAATGTTATGTTCTCTTCTCTTCTCTTCTCTTCTCTTCTCTTCTCTTCTCTTCTCTTCTCCTCTCCTCTCCTCTCCTCTCCCCTCCCCTCCCCTCCCCTCCCCTCCCCTCCCCTACCCTCCCCTCCCCTCTCCTCTCTCTTCTCTCTTCTCTTTTCTCTCTTTCCTTTCCTATCCTATCCTATTCCCCCGCCCCCCACTTTTTTTTTTCTGTAGGATTCAGGTTCTCTCCGTGTAAAAATTCCCAAGTGACACAATTTAAGTTCCTTTCCTTCTGATAACATGGAGTCCTGACCAAAGTTGTCACTTGCTGCTGGACTCTACAGAAATAATTGTGTTCTTTAAGGCGATGATCAGTGTATATTCTGAGACCCAGGAGGGGCTATCACGATGTGTTCACAATGCTGTTGTTGACTGGAGCTCTGAGTTTTAAATGTGGTCAACTTTGGTGCCCTTTGAAAGATTGGGGAGCATGCTGCTTCTCTTTGGATGTCCTCAACCACTCTGCCCCAGCCAGAATTAGAGGCTCCCTCGTGTTCCCATGCAATTTTGTACTTTATGTCCCTCATTGTGTTATATTCTCTATTTCTCTGTCCTCAGCATCTGAGCACAGTGCTAGGCCCACATGGGGATTTGTGGTAGTTTTCCATTACGTCATAAGAAATTGCCACAAAAAACGTAGTCACTTAAAACAACACAGCATTTGTTATGTCACAGTTTCCCCGGGCCAGGAGAAAGGGCACGGTTTTATGAGGTCCTCTGATTTGGGTCTCACAAGACTGTCATCAAGGTGATGGCCAGGGCTTCCCCCCTCTGCTGAGGCTCAGTCTTCTTCCAAGTTCATGAGATTATTGGCAAAATTCACTTCCTTGTGGTTATAGAACTCATGGTGGCTTTTTTTTTTTTCTTTAAAAGAGGGTCCCAGTTCCAGGCCCTCTTTAAAAAGCGTTGCCTTGGGGTGCCTGGGTGGCTCAGTCGGTTAAGTGTCCGACTCTTGATTTCAGCTCAGGTCATGATCTTGCGGTTCCTGAGTTCAAGCCCTGCAACAGGCTTCCAGCTAACAGTGTCAAGCCTGCTTGGGATTCTCTCTGCCTCCCTGTCTCTCTCCTCCCCTCCCCTGCATGCTGTCTTTCTCTCTCTTTCAAAATAAATAAACTTCAAAAACATGTTTAAAAAAAAAAAAAGCATTGCCTTAGGGCTCAGTCGGTTTAGCGTCTGACTCCTGATTTCCGCTCAGGTCATGTTCTCACGGTTCATGAGATCCAGCCGTGCGTCAGGCTCTGTACTGACAGCAGAGAGCCTGCTTGGGATTCTCTCCCCTCCCCCCTCTCTGCCCCTCTCTCCCTCCCTCCCTCAAAATAAATAAATAAACATTAGAAAAAAGCACATTGCTTGATTAGGTCAGGCCCACTCAGGAGCCTCTCTCTGTTTATGAATTCAAAGTCAACCAGTTGGGGAACGTAATTAGTTTTGCCAGATCCTTTTGCCGTGTAACATAATCATGGGAGTAATATCCCGTCAGATTCACAGGTCCCACTCATATTCAAGGGGAGAGGTTTATACAGGATATACATAACAGGGGGACAGAGATCTTGGGGCCCATCTTAAAATTCTGCCTACCAGAATGCATGCTCAATAGTGTTGAAAGAATGAATGAATGAAATGAATTAATTCTGACAGATGGCAGCATAGCGACCGGCTTTATTGTAGAATGCGTGAGAGAAGGTATTGAGGTCCTTACTGCAAAATGCAGTTGCGTTTTATCCCAAGTGAGCTGTTTCCTGGCAGCTATAAAGGCATAAACAGAAGAGAAGAAATAGCAAGAAAGCAAGGAAGGAAAAAGAAAAGAAGGAAATTGCGTCTTGGGCTGATTTCAGGCGGCAGCTCCGAGGAACTCTACCCACCCTCTGGTCTGCTGATGTTTAAAGTTGGTCAGAGACCAAGAGCTAGGGGTATCTTCTCAGTTCTGCCCCTGGGCTTAGCCACTCTGGAAGCAGAAAGGTGGAGGCAGTCAAGGGCACCCCCCCCCTCCCCCCGCCGCCTCCTGTCAGCTTTGCTTTTAGTTTCCAGAGACGGAGTCTCTGCCGTAGGCTGAAATAAAAACCTGACTCTTTATTCCATCCCTTATGACCACATGCACATGCGGTATCTCTTGGAACCCTCCTGCAGTGGAGATGCATTAGGTGTGGAAAGGAAGCCTTAACTTCAAATCTCCTGGCTGTGGTTGGCTTTAAAAATCAAATTGAACCGTGGCCGTCTGTGTTTAATTTGGAAGAACAGAAAGGATGTGTGCTTTGTGGCGCCCACATAGTAATAAAAGTCTCCATGACATAATACCACTCTGCCCAGCCTTGGAAGCTTCCCGTGCAGACAATGGCTCTGCTTCCCTGACAGTTCCCAGGCATGGGTGCCACCTTGTGTAAACAGTGCTGTTTTTAGTGAGTTGCAGAAGCAAAAGGATGACACATTAATAGCAGCTGGAGGGTCTCATTAAAATTGGGAGGAAAATATGAAGACTGGAGCCTGGTAATGTACAAACAGTAAAAGAGTCTTTGTCTCATCTGATTAACAATTGGATACATTCTGGTTGCCTTTCTGGATTGTAAGAACCAGCATTCTGCCGGAAGTACCGTGTTTTTCTTCTCTACAGTAGCCTATCCCTGTTTTTCAATTCTCTTATTCCCTCCAAAATTAATGTGCTGGTCCTTTGCAGTCCCTTGAGAACCGAAATGGCTTTGGTGGCTGGCCTCCATGAGCTGATGGAGAATCAACTAGGCTGAATTTGGGAACACCTGAATTATGCAGTAAGATGCTAACATCTTGGGAGGTGGCAGCCCGGGGTTTGGCTCTCCTGTCTGGAAGGGCGGGGACGCAAGCTGTGGGAGAGCTCTCTGGGGAGGAAGAGTGTTATTAATGATTTTAACTGGCTGTCTCTAGCTCTGCAGGGAAATCTACATTCTGCTAAACGTTCCCTCCCTCATGAAGAACGTGGTTTTCCCAGGTGTGTAGGTGGGGGACTTGTTGTGCGCAGGGCAAAGGGGCTGCATTTTCAAGAATTTGTATGTAGACTTGGCAATGAAAACAAAATAGGCCAAAGGAATGGTCTTTGGAAACCTGGTCTGGTTGACTCAGCCGAGCAGGAGTGTGGTCATGTGCTCGACTGCAGCATCTAATTATGGGCAGAGATTGCAGACTGTTACCTGATACGAGCCCACCGCACACAACTTAACTCTAGGCTGGACCTTCGGTAGTCATCAGTGATTTTTTTTTTTTTTTTAACCCATCAGAGAGATATTAATCACTATAGAATGCCATGGATCAAGATGCCAATATTAGATAGATTGACATGCTCTGTGTTTTTTGCCTATGGTTATTTTTTCTGTATCGGGAATAGTGTTTCCATATATGCCCATTTTATAGCTAGTGAGAAAAAAAATGATCTTTATATTAGTCCCTCTTCCAGCTGAGTTGAATAGAGGGGAAAGCCGGCTCCTTTTCTGGGGCTGGTCACTATCCGTCTGATGATGTGAACGATAAAGAGGTAATAACACCTCCGTAATCACAACAAAGCAAATAACCTTTAGTTTCTTTCCTAAATCACCTTACCACATTTCACCATATTCACACCTTTCAGAGTTAATTTTTCTGCAGACTCACCCAAAGGCAGCTAGCTGCCTGCTGTGTCTCTGACCTACATCAGCAGTGTGGACATTGAAATACTTGTCAGTTAAATCTAATTTCAGAAACATCTGTCTCATTGTTCACCATCTTGCAACTTAAAATATTGAACCATGAGGTGCCTGATCTTACCTCCTGCATTGTAACTTTGTTAACTTTGTGTAACTTCAGGGTAATTTGACAAGACTATAGTCTGTACCTGAGAAAGGCAGGTCCAGAAAGTGGCTACTGAAGGAGCCCAGGGCAAGGGAAGCTCTTGGGCATTTTGGCATGAACATTTGTTTTGAGTTTCTAGCCCCAAGGCCTTTTCATAGAATTTGTTTCTCTCCTGGCCCCCCCCCCCCCGGCCCTTGCCTCCAGTTTTTAAAAAATTAAGTCTCTTTTAACCCAAACATTCTTATTTGGTAGTGAGCTAGCTCTGGAAAATTGCCTTATAGAAGAACTATTTTCTGTGAAGAAGTTTTAAAATGACTTCTATCACTTGTGATCAGATTATAAGCTGACTATAGATGTTTCTAAAGATCTGAAAATAATAGAAAGAGCTTCATTTATTTTACTTTTTCTGATCTCCTTACTGGAATCCTGTGTTGTTGGAATGGGATATGAAATCCTACAGGGTGCAATTTGCAATTTGCATCCTAACCAGTAGTTGAAATGACAAGAGCAAAACCACTAAGAAGCATAAGGGATTCCGTGGCTTCTTGTAGTGTTAGCATGTAGCACATTGCTTTGTGTTCCAGGGGCACTGACATTGGAACTGGGGACACTTGCTTTTTTGATCTGGGACAGATCTGTAAGACTGATAAATGACCAGTGAATGTATATTTTACAGCAGGGCTTGAATGATGAACTTGCTTGTGAGACCAAAAGAAGTTCCTTCCTTTTTTTGGCCTGGACTGATCCTGCAAGATGTGGATTAATCAGTGCAGATGTATTGAGAAAACCTAATGTCACCAGAGAAACATTTCTGACGTGCAAGATGGACCAAGATGGGAAAGCTTAAATGCATTGCAGTGACCTTGGAAGGGACAGAGCCTTAGGGGCAGAGTTCTTTCTCCCAAAGAGGAGCAGAACACAGGGGGAAGTGGTAAAAATTCCAAAGTTTTCAGGGCTGAGTCAGTTCTAATGAAGCTCCAGGAAAGGGAATTTGTGTACAGGGGCTGTCTTTGGGCCTTTGATATTGTTATCATCATTTTTTAAATGCTTATTTATTTATTTATTTATTTATTTATTTATTTATTTAGAATACCAAGCAGGCTCTGTGCTGTCAGCATGGAGCCTGATGCGAGGCTCAAACTCACGAACTGTGAGATGATGACCTGAGCCGAAATCAAGGGTCAGACGCTTAGATGGCTGAACCACCCAGGCGCCCCTAGGCCTTTGTCGTCGTCGTCATCGTCATCATTATTTTATTACTGTTAGTAGCAGCAATGCTTCAGATATTGGCATGTGCAGCTGGAACTCATCCTCTTGCTGATAGATGTACCACTGAGTAGGCTTCTAGATCGCCTCACCAGTGGGTCTAGCATTCACCTGCATAATGAAATAAAGCAAGACACAATCTCTGTAGCACGGTGGTACCAGAAACTGGGTCCACGTTCCATTTCCATCCTGACATTGGAACCTTGCCGGTGTTGGGGTTTTGTTGGGTCCTCATTGCCTCAACGAACCCCACGGCGGCAGGGGAGCTCTTGCCTCCCGCCTCTGACCCCCTACCCCCTTAACCCCCTGGTTCACTTTGTACACTGAGTGGAATATGGCATTGGCCGTGCCTGGAGCATCTTAGGGAAAGGCTTAAAGGGAGGTGAGGTAGGAAGGCCAGGGACAGAAATGAACGCAAAACCACAACGCGCAGGGGAACGCGCAGGAGTTGGGATGAAGGCAGTGGGCCCACAGGGTCTGGAGATGGGAATTGAGGGATGGGGCTGCAGTCAGACCAGCAGCATCCACCCAATGTGTGCCATGTGTCACCCCGGGCTCCACGCACACGGGATTTATTGGTTCACCAAAGTCTCGCAAAGGCCCTGGAAGGCGAGCTACCATCACGATCATCCCCAGCGTAGATACGAGGAATCTGTAGGCAATCTTTCTGCTGTGACGTGGCCCCTTCGGGGGCACAACCCCAGCAGTTTGGCTCTAGTTTATGCCCTTAACTGTTACACCGTCTTGAAGACAGCAGGGGGCAAAAATCACAACCAAAGCCGGCTTCGTCCTTCAGGTTATTCCAGCCACCCTGCCTCTCCTGAGTCGTGGGGCTTGAACTCACAAACCACGAGATCATGACCTCGGCTGAAGCCGGACACTTAACCAACTGAGCCACCCAGGTGGCCCTCCGTATCCACCTTTTTTAAAAGTTTTTTTTTAAGAAAGTGAAGGCTGCAAGCTAAAAGCTGTTCATTTCACAGGACTCTGGCAGTTGAAAAAATCTGACTGAATTGTAGGACACAAAGGACCCTTGTTACCAGGCTTTTCCACCAACGGGAAAACAGCTGTTGCTCTCGTCTTTTCTATCATTTCATTTTTCCAGTGGCCAAGTGGTTGCTTTTGAGTTTCTGTAGATGTCTTCATGGGGGACGAGCGTGGTTTGGGTGGAGTTAGACAGTAAGTGTTACCAAGCACTTCACAGAGGTTGTTGAGCTCGGGAATAAAGGCCCTACCCCAGCTCTCCCAACAGCGTGCACCACAAAGACTTACTCTCTCAGAAAGAAAACAGAGGACAGTTCCGTTCAGCCAAGGGTGGAGCCGGGAACTTAATCCATTTCTCAAAAATGTATTCCCAAGAAATCCATGTTGATCAAAGCCAGAGGCATCCAGTGTCTGTCTGTTGCAATCTCAAGGAATATTCTGCCACAGATTCTCCAAAGACTGATCTTGATGTCATAAAATTGCAAACCTTTTTATCTTTAAAAGTTTGTCAAGTCTCACATTCCACGTTTAATTCTGACAGCTACTAAGACAAATCATTTCTAGTTTCCCTCTTTTTCAAAGGTGTTGGTGAAATTTGCTCAATGATTGCTCATCCTCCTCAATCAGCCAGGTCAAAAGCACTAATATTCTGGTCTTTTCTGGGTGCTAAAGAAATATAGCCCTGAGAATCCTGGCCAAATTTAAAAGAATGGATTTCACTGTACCAAGACATTTTTATCGTCAAGTTAAGTCAGTGATCTATCTCATGCATGGGAGGTCTTGGTTGGGGATATGGAGTGAGGTTTTGTCCATGTTCTGTGGCTTATCTACCCTTCCTCCCTTTTGTATGGAAACCTTCTAATTCAGAAGCCACTCTGTGAATATTTGGCTCTAGAGATGCCTTCGGATACCTGGCTGCACGTGTGAATGTCAGTACTCACATATGTTAGGTCTAAGCAGTTGAGAGTCCCTAACCTCCTTTGGTTTCTCTTCTGTTTCATAGAGTAGATATTAGATGTTAGTGATGTGATTTGATCTGATTAGATCCCTACAAACGTTTGACCTTAATCATTTATTTGTATCATTTGTTAACATTTCAACCAAGACTTTTTTTTTTTAGCTACCAAGATGTTAAACTGCATGAAGTCAGGAAAGTTCATATAATGTGTTTTCCCTTTATACAGAAGAATATTTTCTAGGTATTTTTTTTTAGAGGTGATGTAGGTAGTGGTTAAGGACCTGACCTCTGAAGTTTCCTTATACAGATCCTGGCCTGGCCACTTGCCAGCTGTGGGGCCTCAGGCAAGTTCCTTAATCTTTCTGGGCCTTATTTTCCTGTTCTGCAAATTGAGGATGAGAAAGGGATGCTGGGAGTTTTAAGGGGATAATCCACCTAAAGCTCAGTACTTGACAGACCGTAGACATTCAGTAAATGCAAACTAATATTTTTGTGTTCCTATTCATTGGTATTTTATAGTTTTTTAAATTATTTTTTTATTAAAAATTTTTTTTAATATTTATTTTTGAGAGAGAGGGAGACAGAGTGTGAGCAGGGGAGGGGCAGGGGAGGGACAGAGAAAAAGGGAGACACAGAATCCAAAGCAGGCTCCAGGCTCTGAGCTGTCAGCACAGAGCCCGACACGGGGCTCGAACCCATGAACCATGAAATCATGACCTGAGCTAAAGTCAGATGCTTAACTGACTGAGCCATCCAGGTGCCCCTATAGTTTTTTAAAACAGCTTTTTAGTAGTAAACAGGGAAGTGATACACGTGGACCGATACAACGAATTTTTGAATGGAACAACTAAAATAGTGAAATCAAAACCTTATTAATCAAAGAATAATTGAAGAAACCAGATGTTTAGCCTAGAAAAGAAAAAAAGAAGTGTACAAATAGTAGTAATGTTCCAGTATCTCAGGGGAAACCTGTAGCTTTTGTTAGAAATTTATCTTAAAAAAATTTTTTTTTAATGTTTATTTATTCTTGAGAGATAGAGACAGAGCATGAACAGGGGAGGGGCAGAGAGAGACACAGAATATGAAGCAGGCTTCAGGCTGTCATCACAGAGCCCGACATGGGTCTCAAACCCATGAAATGCAAGATCATGACCTGAACTGAAGTCGGACACCTAACCCACTGAACCACCCAGAAGCCCCTAGAAATTTATCTTAGTGAGAAAAATCACATAAGATTAGAAAAACATATTTGTTAGTAAAAATTAATCTGTCTGTAACTTTATCCAAAGTATGTATGATTCTGAAATTCTAGGCAATGGGACCTAAACTCAAAGACAAAAGGATAATTAAGACATTTAAATTATAGTCTGTTCAATTTACCACTGGGATAGTTATAATTTTAGTTACAGAGTAGCTTTCTTCTGGGGAACCTAAATTTCCTTACACACATCCGCCTCATTCCTTCCCACAGCAAGTTATGTTAATCTCAGTGTTTCTCACTTGATTTAAGATCTTGCCGCCCACGGTGTGGTCCACGGATCAGCAGCGTTGGGATCACCCGGGAGCTCACTCAGTCACGCAGCCTCAGGCTTCACCCCAGACCTCCTGAATCCCATCTGCCCTGCTGTGTAGCCTGTGTTGCTGATAGAACAGAGACGCCCACTCCTTTCTTTCTGATGATGATGCACTCTGTGAAGACGTCCCACACCCTGTGTTCCTCTCCTTAGGCTTCTTAACTGTGCCCCCGTGTGCTTTTTTTTGAGGCTTTGTCCCCTGGATTTCTTCCTAAGTGCTCTGAACTTCATAGCTCTTTATTTCTTAGTTTTACCAGGGCATTTCAGTCTGGTGACAACTGTATAGTCAAAACCCACGTGGTATCTATTTAATAACGTTTTGTAAAGTACCACTTGTTACGAAAATGAAGTGGATCATCCTGAGCTGAAGCTATATGTAAAATATGGGTGGAATTTGTGCGTCAATCGGGAACTGATGGGGAAGGTTATTTTGGTCTGCCCTAAAGGTTACTCTCCAAGCTGCTTCCACACGACCAAGCGCTGACAGAGCAGAGAGTTGCGAAGTTGCTTCACTACTGGAAAGTAAACGGAAATTTATGGGATAACAGTGACATTGAGTAGAAGTAGTTCGTTAAGAGAACTGTATTTTTCATAGGTAACTGGAAACATTTCCAGCTTTTAAAATGAACAGATGTCTTTTTCTCTCGTGATTAGTAAGGTTTTAGAAAACGAGCAGGGGTCACTTGGTACAATTTCTGACATATGGTTGAAAACCTTGTGGATCTCTTTGTTATTAATAAGATGTCTTAAAAGCAGCTGGCACGTGTATATTTCTGCTGTTCATAATCATACATTCTGTATTTCTCTAATTTGCAACAGTGTTGTAGTAATGAGTGTGGTATGAAATTAGTTTTCCTGAATGTGCTTTACCTACGTATGCATGATTCACTCAGATAATTTTCATTCTGCAGGTTACGTCTATCTTTTTGGTTGTAACTGGGTTTACTGGGGATAAGAATGAACATGGTCATCCCCCCCCCCCCCCCAGGACATTGGTATGATAAATGTCATTGCAGTACTAAGAAATCCTTTTCTGCTGAAGAACAACCACAAAGACTGTGGTTTAAGACTTTCTAAATTTTTCTTTTTTTTTCCTTTTTAAAATCTAAACCATATATTCAGATTTGGTTGTGCTTCCCGGTGTCTGCTTTCAGATTTTTCTCGACTTCGTGTTCTCCCGGTTCTCAATTATGAATCAGGCCAGTACTGGAAACAAAACTTGCACTTTCAAATTTTGAATTTTGAATTTTGAAACCCTAAAAGCATCATGCATTCTTTTCACAGGCCAGAGCACACAGACATGTGTATTGATCGTGTAGCGGCTAGAAATAGTTTGACCTATAGGAGACACAAAACACATGACTGTTAGAATAAAGAGAGGGCAAGACAATGACAGGAGAAAGACCGGTGGGTGTGACCACAGAGATGGCACATTTTGCTAAATTCAGTATGGTACTTGTTGCCCAGAAAGCCTTAGGGAAGGCCACACACGGGGTCCATGGCTGCCTGTCACATGTGGTTGACAGCCCTAGCCAGGCTGAGGAGAATGTCACTCATTTGTTTGTTCTTTCAGCCAACTGTGATTGAATTCCTTCCCTGGGTTTTGGAATGGGGCCGTAGCCGCAGCAGTATGTGTATGGGGGTCAGGATAGGGTCCTGCTGTATTTTGTCCACACCAGCAGCTCTCCCTAGCATCAGGTCTCCCCAAGCAGAAAGGATTGTTAGACATTTTGTGTAGATGTGGTTCACGTCACCCAGGGTTTTTGTTTCAGCTTCAGCAGAGGGGACAGAGACTCTCAACTGGGTCTTGATGTCTTTATCGGGACATCGAGGAGTAAGTAGGTCATTAAATGACCTCAGTCGTACCTTCTAGCTGAGACCCTTGAGATGCATGGTTTGCTAAGGATCAAATACTATAAGAAGATGCTACAAGAAGCTTGTAAGTCTAGACCTTTCTTTACCAATCCCAGTTGCTGATGTTGTAAATGTTCTAACAACACCTCCCTCGGCATACTGCTTCCTGAAGACGAAGTTTATCTCCATTTGTCCTGATTGTAGAGGAGAGTGGAGGGATGGCCTTAGGAGCCATCTTTGTTCCTGACCTTATGTGCCACACTTCCGTTAGTCACGGAATGGCACATTTCTGTGAAGAAGACATGAATATTTGCGTTCTGCAAAGGCCGGGTAGGTTGCTTTGCAATTAGAATGTGCAGATTGTTTATTCCTATTAAGGGAAAAAATATTGAGGCTTGATAATTGATTTTTGGCACTGATGAATCAAGGTGGATTAGACAACCCCTTAGGACACTCCTGATCACCTTGCAGTATGGGAAAGACATTGTAGAAGAAGGAAATCAGCAAGGGTGTTGGAACATATTGTGGGTGCCCGAGAGGAGGTGTTTGACTCAAGTTAAGTTTTAGATGGTCCCTGATTTAGGAACGGGTCTCTTAGTAAATGCTTTTCTTTTTTTCTTTTGTGGCATTTATTAGTCAGGAATCAGAAGCACATTTCATTAGCCCTCCCTTATCTGTAGTTGTTCTTCCCATAGTGTCATTTGCCAGAGGCAGGTGATCCTCCCTCCGAGGCACCTTCCCGAGGTCAGTAGTAGCGTGACACTACGTCACGATGCCTGCTGCGTCGTCAACTGCATTTCGTCTCATCACGTGGGCATTTGCTTATCTCCTATCCTCACAGGAAGGAGGAGTAGAGTGCGGTCAGACCTTCTGAGAAGGACAAAGAGACCACACTCCCATAGCTTTTATTATAGTATAGTGATAAAATTGTCCTATTTTATTATTTTTCTTGTTAATCTCTTACCGTGCCTGGTTCATAAGATAAACTATCACAGGTGTGTATGTATAGAAAGGACACAGTATATGTAGGGTTCACTGCTATTTGTGGTTTCGGGCATCTACTGGGGGTCTAGGCACGTATCCCCGACAGGTAAGGGGGCCACTACTGTGGTTTATTGTTATTGTGGTGGTTTTAGAACAAGCTTTTAGAGATGGATTTCATTAAATGCTACTAGTTTTGTTGGAGAAAGATTGAAACAAATCTACCTTTTTTTTGATACCTGTGACACTATAGACCTGAAATTAGGTCTTAGGTGAGGGAACTCTGGGAAACTATGAAAATACATGTATCATTCATGTTATTCTTTGTAGTGTATGAAATAAATAATCTCCTTGGGGCGCCTGGGTGGCTTGGTCGGTTAAGTGTCCGACTTCGGCTCAGGTCATGATCTCACGGTCCGTGAGTTCAAGCCCCGCGTCGGGCTCTGGGCTGATGGCTCAGAGGCTGGAGCCTGCTTCCGATTCTGTGTGTCCCTCTCTCTCTGCCCCTCCTCCGTTCATGCTCTGTCTCTCTCTGTCTCAAAAATAAATAAACGTTAAAAAAATTTAAAAAAATTTAAGAAAAAAAAAGAAATAAATAATCTTCTTTCTTTCTTTCTTTCTTTCTTTCTTTCTTTCTTTCTTTCTGACAGAGAGGGTGAGGGGCAGAGAGAGTGGGAGAGAGAGAGAGGGAGAGAGAGAATTCCAAGCAGGTTCCACACTGTCAACATGGAGCCCGATGCAGGGCTCAAATTCACAAACTATGAGATCATGACCTGAACTGAAACTGAGTCAGATGCTCAACCGACTGAGCCACCCAGGGACCCCAGCCTCTGCTTCATCTTCTCAATTGCTGAAACTAGTTTTAGTGTTTCCATTTCATTTTCAGTATCACAGAGTATTTCAGGGATAGTGGGACTATGATTATTAGCATTATAAAGATATTTAAATATAATTTAATATGAAAAAATCAAAGGGATGTGCAAATTTGAGGCTGTCTTCCCCCCTTATGGGTAAATCCAGTCATAGATCTCTGATAGAATTGTAAATGCCGAGTTACTTGATTTTTCCTGACCGACTTATCTCAGAGTATTTATATTTACAACATGCTGTGCATGAAACTGTGAAAACCTGAACCATACAGTTTCATTATCATATAAAGTTATAGAATGTTTTTTATTTACATAGTAAATCTGGGATAGATTATAGCAGAAACTCCTATAAATCTGAGATACTGAAAGTGGTAGCAGTTTTCAGAGATAAATAAGTAACTTATTAGTCTGAATAAACATCTCTCTGCTAGTTACAGATAAATAATCCATAACTTTCCTTGTTCACCCCTTTGAGTTTCCTTATAGACATACCTACTTCGTTTTCACATGCTTAAGGTCTTAGCAGTATTTTGCCCCAAGTTCCCCACCCATCTTTTTATTATAAAGGAGTTCAAAATAGAGAAATTGAACAAATAGTAGTACATTGAACATCTATACATCTACTGCCTAGATTCATTAATTACTGTTGTGCTGCATTTGCTGTGTGTGTGTGTGTGTGTGTGTGTGTGTGTGTGTGTGTGTGAGGGTGTGAAGGTGTGTACATATATGTATATATTTTTGCTGAATAATGGGAGATAAATTGGAGTAAGCAAATACCATGATGTGTACCCCTTACTTTCTTAAATGTCTATTTTCTAAAAATAAGGACAGTCTGCATAACCACAATAAAATTTCAAAATGTGAAAATCAACAATAATTTTTCGTGACATCTGATATCTAGCCCGTATTCAGATTTGCCCAATTAGCTGCAAAATTACTTTTCTGACAGTTTATTTTTTCCCTGAACTAAGACCCAGGCAGTGTTTATGCCTTGCAATAACGTTTTGGCCTTTATTCTAGAGTCTAGAGCCGTTCTCTTACATTTTTGTGTGACATTGACTTTCAGAGACCGGGCTGCATGCCGTGGAGAATTGCCTCACACTGAGGACACGCCTGATGGATGGTTTCCCTTGGGGCCATTCGGTTTTCTTTCACTCCTGTATGTCCTATAAACTGGAAGTTGGGCAAAAAGTTTGGAGGTTGTTTCTCTTACCTTTTTTTGGGGGGGGGGCGGGGGTAGGGTGGAGGAGCTTAAGAAAAAGTGAATGCTGTCTTTTCAGAACAAATTTCCTTAAAACCCAGGCATCTGAGAGAATGAGTAGAGTGGGGAGAAATAAAGACTTTATTGGAAGGCAATACTTGTAACCTTATTTATTTACTTTTGTTACTTTATTTTTGAGGGAGAGAATGGCAGAAAGAGAGGGAGACAAAGAATCCAAGGCAGGCTTCCCTCTGTTAGAGGAGCGCCCAACACAAGGCTTGAACTCGCAAACTGTGGGATAATGGCCTGAGAAATCAGGCGCTTAACCCACTGAGCTGCCCAGATGCCCCAGTGTTTGGGAGCTTCTGATTAGAGTCTCTTCCTTATTTCAAAAGACCTGAAGGAAAAGTCCCTTCCTGTCTCCTTTCCTTTGGCCTTCTGTGGCACCTGGCCTGTGTGCCCCCAGTAGATCATTTTCGCAGTGTGGCTACTGTTGTGTGTCCTTTTTGTCTTGCCTCTCAGCCCACGAGATCCTGACAGCAGGAATGATCTTGATTTTATTGGAACAATTCAGTGTTACCATATTGAATTACATTTTGCTAGTTTATTTTTATTTAAAACTTTCTTCTTAAGAAGTTTGGGGAAAGGAGTTTTCTGGATCCACGACTTAGTTGTCTCTGCTGGGCGTGTGGATGTTTTCTCAAATACTGGATGGATTCACCCTCTCTCTCCTGTCCTTAGTTTAGCCAGTTTGACACGTCTGGTCTTCAGATACTCCCAACTGAAGTGAGAAGGTAGGTGTGTGTATCAGCAGGTGTCCTGGGTTTTAGGAGTTGACGTGTATCTTCTCTGAAACTAATTTTCTGTTGCCTGTGGTGCTGTTTCTCTTAGCGCTTTGCCTGCTATTCCCGCGGAAACATGTGGACTCTCTTTTATTCTCACAGAGCTTGGGATATCAGTTAGACAAAGTCCGTTCCTGCAGGGACATTCTCATTGGCTCTATGGCCCTAAAATGTTGTGCAAGTATACTTTTTTTGTGTGCCCTACAACTTAGCCTAAACTTTGCTATAAATGGCAATGATTCTGAATTGCTTTGGTTCCATGCCAAATGCTGGAAATAATTTTGGGATGTAAAAACAGAGCTTTCCCATGAAAATATTTATTTTACGGGTGGTTGATAAGCACGCATGTGTGTTCTTCATTTTCATAATGAATTAGTTCCTTTCTTCAATTGCAAGAATAAGTCTTCATTACTATCTAGTTTGTTGGAGTGGAAGTGATTCCAGTAGGATTATTATGATTTCGTTGTGACTCGCTTCTGGAAAGGCATCATGGAGTGAATATTTTAATGATATTTGAAGAAAAAGAAATAGTCTGTCTGACCGTGCACTTAATAAGAGGAAAGGCGGCTTTCGGCATTCGCTTAAGTATCATTTATTTAGGCAGTGCTTGAGGCTAGCCACCAGGTTCCTCGTGGCCATTAAGACGAGAGTCTGGATTTCAGGGAGCTCTCAGTCTAGCAAACCTAATTAAATTAGAGTTCTTTGACCAGGAAGGGGCCGCAGAAAGTCATCAGATCCAGCCTGTTGCCTTAAGGCAAGTAAGATATTAACTGCTGTTCCCAGGTGAGCCTTTGAAAGCCGTGGTGCTGCTTTGAACAAATAAAGGAGAAGAGGGGACGGCAGCCTGGGCTGTCTTACTGCACTTTTCCTTTTCATGTAATGGTTTTATTTTCAATTCAATGAACTAGGTTGATATCAAGGACAATAATATTTAGAGCTTGAGAAATTAGAGGAGTTCGGTCATCGGTTTGCAACTTAATGACTTGCCATGGAGCCCTTCTTAAACTTTGTAATGGAGCTGGGTGAAAAATGTCCCTAGTTTTCGAGCCTTCCCCAGTGTCATGTGGTATTTAAATAAAAATCTGAATTTTGTTTTACAGTGTTAGAAGAGCCAAAGCTTCCCACCCAGCAGTACTTTCTGTGACTCAGTCCTTATTTGGAACTTAGTAGCGGGATGTTGAGATCCTACAGATCTTCCTGGTGTGCACAGTTGGATAGAGTTTTGAAGTATCATCTCATCCCATTAATAGAGAATAATGGTCTTCGTGGCTTTGGATCTCTGTAAAAACAGAGGAGGGTTCCTGATTCCTGCTGTGGCTAATAGGCGGCATGCCCTTCCAAGAGACTACATCACAGTGTAACCACTTTGTGGCCCCTGAAAATGTAATGCCTGTGACAGTGCCCTATGATATATGCCACTGTATTTTATTCCATCCTTTTAGCTTTTAGACTTCCCCTTTTTCAATTTGGAATAGGCAAGGGTGCAGAGTTCTTGCTCTGTATCTTGCAAGGTGTTACGCCCTTCGTATGGATGCTGGGGTTCCCTGTGACTGCCATCACTGGACTTTGTGGAGTCACACTGACCTGGATAATTCGCTTAACCCCTTGATGTCTCTGTTTCTTATCTATAAAGTGAGATTAAGTTGCTAGACTGTGTTGAGCTTTTAGGAAGTACGTCGTAAGTGGTACTTAGCGTTACTCACACCGCCTACGTTTCTGCTAGTATTATTATTCTAAACCCCTCATTTGGTCATGTCATTCCTCTTCCCAATCTGTGTTCTTAAAGCTGAACAACCTTCGGTGATTCCCTCCTGCTTATGGGTTAAAATCTAAACCCCTTGGTTTGTCGTAGGAGGCTCCCTGTGATCGGCCTCTGTTTTAGCTTCCTGGGCTCATGCTTCCCTTCCTGCTTGGATTGGTATAGAAAATGCGGACCAGCTGTCATGCCGAACCTGCTGCTGAATTTACGGCTTCCGGAGTTTGTGGGTTCTCTCCGCCTAAAACTCCCTGGTGATCTGCATTCTTGCCTAATCTTCTCTCCCTGCCCTGTCCTCTCCAGTTTCCACCTGCGCAAATCCCCTTGTGCCTTCAGGGTCCTGTGCCCAAGGTAGTGGCCTTTCCTGCCACTTAGGAAAGTGGCCTTTCCTACCAAAAAAAAAAAAAAAAAATTTATTTCCCTGAAAATAATGTTAGCCTCCTCTAAATTGCTAACCCTATATTTATAGCTCTCTTAAAACCCTAAGGAACTTTATTTAGAACTCAGATCATTAAGACATAGTAAGAAGTGTTCAGTATTTTCATTTCTTTAATATGAAAGTTAATCAATGTACAGTTGGCCCTTGAACAACATGGGTTTGAACTGCAAGGATCCACTTATAAGTGGTTTTTTTCAGTTAATACAGTACAGTATTATAAATGTATTTTCTCTTCCTTGTGCTTTTCTTCCTTTTAAAGTTTATTTATTTTCGGGGGGAGGGGCGGAGAGAGAGAATGAGTGGGGGAGGGGCAGAGAGAGACAAGAGAGAACCCCAAGTGGGCTTCCAGCTGTCAGTGTAGAGCCTGACCCGGGGCTTGATCTCATGAACCGTGAGATCATGACTTGAGCCAAAACCAAGAGTTGAATGCTTGACTGAGCCACCCAGGCACCCCTTCCTTATGATTTTCTTAATAACATTTTCTTTTCTCTAGTTTACATTACCATAAGAATACAGAATATAATATAAATAACATACAAAATATGTGTTAATCGACTGTTTATGTTATTGTGTGATTATTGACCAGTAAGGCTTCTTTCTGGACACAGTAGGCCATTAGTAAACTTTTCGGGGAGTCAAAAGTATACGTGAATTTTGCATCGTGCCTAGGGATTTGTGCCCCTAACCCCTGCGTTGTTCAAAGGTCACCTGTATTTTCAAACATTTTTCAAAAAGAATTGAAACTAAAACATTTGTTTTTCTTTGGACTTTTTTTTAATTTGTTTTCCTAAGAGCTGAATTGATTAGACAAATTTAGTTAACTAGACCATGTCATTCTTCAAACATTTCTTCGAATCCCAGCACTTGGTAGCTGATTAGGTCATGCTAGAGAATACAAAGGCAGCAATGAAAAACTCTGCACAGAGAGTCACTGGATTTTAGAGCCAGGAGAAACCAAAGTGACTTTCGTGAATCGTCATTGTGATCTGAATAAAGCACGATCTCATATAAGCAAGGCAACGTTCTGAATAAATTTATTCTGTGAGTTGATCCGAGTGGCTAGTTTCTCTAGCGGCTGTCTCGTAAACCAGGGGGCACACTTGTACATTTGCGGTGTGACCCCCTAGTCCTGCCCTGCCAGCAGCACCATCCGGGTGGGGACCATTCGTCCCGTGGGAAGGTCCTGAGGTGGGGACAATGCTACCCTTACATCAAGTCCAGGGAGCGGTGAATTTCCCCTGGTGGACCCATATTTCACTTCCCGTCTTTGGTCTCTGCCACTTTCGTCTCCTCTTCTGAATTTTAAAATCACCCTGGTTTGATTTCCTATTTGTTCACTGTGGAAATTTTGGTTCGGCAGGCCCACAATAATGATAGAGAAAAAACACTGTGTTTTTTTGTTAGCTATTTTTTTATCATGTATTATTTCCTGTACAAAGCCAATTTTAATTTGATGTGGTGAAGTTTAGAGGTATCATTATGAATTAAGTATTATAACTTCAAATGATACAAGATTTGAATGAGATAGTGATGATGATAATATTACTACTACTAATAAAAATAATAAATAAGGGTTAACTCACATATAGCATTTACTATGTGACAAGAACAGCTTTTGGGGTTTTATGTATTTGGCTTACCTAGTTAATTCTCACAGTAATCCTACAAGATAGTGATTATTATTATCCTCACCAAAGCTCAGAGAGCTTCAGTCACTTGGCCAAGATCACCCAGCCAATAAGTGGAGGATTTGGGATTTGAACTCAGGCAGACTCCAGGAAACGAGTCAAGATATCCATTGTTCTTTCCTTTATACCCTATAATCTTATATTTGGCCCTGGACCCTTCCTTAATTTTAGAAAAAAAAGTGGAAAATGCAAATTTAACAATTAAGTAAAATAAACATGTATTGTAATAAATTCCCAAGCTGATAGGGAATTGTTCCCAAGGTTTGTTTGCTTATAAGGTGTTTAAGAAAGACACTACAGGACAGACGCAGGACCCTTGTTTTGGGGGCCAGTGCTAGTGCAATTGGCTCAATGAAAATACATGATTTCTTGTTTCCCAGAGAATAAAGATCCTTCGACTTAAAGTCACGGTCATGCTGCCTCCTTGAGACGGGTAGGGCCCTAGGACACATACCAGGTGCCCTGGGAATTTGGTGGGGGGAGAGAGGACTGCCTGCTGAATGCGACAGTAGGCTTTGATAGCTAAAGTTTCTCAGGTGAACTGCATGAGTCCATATTCCTTCCCAAGTGGCTGCTTCAGTTAGCTGCAGTGAACGAAATCACCGAATCACAGTGGCTGCAAATTCTGAAGAAGTCACTGCCCCTCCTTTTCAAGTGTATGGTTGGTGCCTTCTAAAAATAAAACCTATCTGGCTCTGAAATGTGAAGCCTGTAGTAAGATCAGATAACAAGAATGTAATTTAGGAGAACCTGATTGGCTCCCGTTATACCACTGCTGGCCCCAGATTCCGCCAGGAACCATATGCCTTTATGGCAGACTGGAACGAAGGCACCATTGGGTTCCACGTTTTCTTTCTCTGGGGCACCCAGAGGGAGAATCGGGCTGGTGCCAGCTGTTTGAAGAAACCACAGCTTTTCTGACGTGCTGCCTGTAAAACTGCCCGGATCAGGTCACATGCTCGCTTCCTCGCCACTGATGTCACACACCCACTCTGCATCCCTGTAACATTTTCAGATTCTTTTCCAGGTCGTATGTCCATGTTGCACACGCAGAATGGGTAGCAAAGGAAGCGCTGTGCGGCCTTCTATTCATGTCAGCATTTTCACTCAGGACTGGCAATGGATATAAACTAACCTCTGTAGCTCTCCTAGGTTTATTACTGACATCTGTTCTGCCTGAACATATCCAGCTGGGGCTGCAGCCACATCTGCACTTTCAACTTCCACCTGCCTTTTTGTTTTGAATGTAATTTTAGAATTTGTTTGTTTTGCATCGTGAACTCAGAAGAGAAGATGGGTTCCAGCTATGACTCAGGGTGAGTTCCTGTGTCCTAATTCTACATTTCTGGAGCATTTGCACCTGACAGGAATTGACTCAAGGAAACAAAAAAGAACAGGAAAGGCCCTAGGCACATACTAGTTGGCCCAGACACAGACTGTTGCCGGCGACGGGCACAGAGCAAAGGCAGCCACATGAAATCAAAAGCATGGCTCAACATTTGTTCTTTGAATATTTTGTGTAGGAAAAGGGGTGGTAAAGGTGGGAAGGCAGTTCTAAATGGTGAGCATAGCCTTACAATTAGACGCAGGGAATCATAACTTTAGTGCTCAGAAGCTTTTTGAGTTGTGATGTCAGAAAGGCTTTGAAAAAGTAACCAGTTTTGAGATTTAAGAAAAGCAGAAGTGTTAGAGAGCAGGGCTTCCTAGTTTAGGAAAAGACTGACAGGAAGGTGGGGCTGAAAGCTGTCCAGCTGTGATGGAGGAGGGAGACAATAAAGAGTGGCTCCCTCCCTGGAAGCATGCATGGCTTAAGTGATACGCTCTTTGATGCTAGCAGAGCGTATGGCTGGTGAATTTTGAACTTGCCGTGCAGCTCTGAAGAAACGCTGTGATCCTAACCAACGCCCAGGGTACCTGGTGCCTCTCCCATGCCCCTAAACATTTTCTGCTTGGAGGAGGCAGCATGATTTGGTGCAGTCTGAGGTAGTGACGATAAAATCAGAGTCTTTACTTCTCCAGAGAGATAAAAAATTACTTGTTATTGTGCAGGGATCTTGTATCAACTGCATTATGTCGGTCATGTTTCCATTTTTATAGTGTAAGACACCCAGTGTTGCCATGAATAGTAAATAGAAGAAAGCTGGGCATTTTTCAGTCTTGAATTTTATCTTAAGCATATGTATGGAAATGAAATATTCAGAAGAACAGAGACATCTTTGTTAGCCTGTGAAAGAATGCCCGTGAATTCTAACTTGAAGTTACACATTCAGATGAGACTTTAGAGGCATGAATAGACAAAGGGGACGAGATGAGGAAGTGCCTTCTGGAGATGGTGGGAAATCCCGTCGTAGGTAGACCGGTGGCTGTTGATTGGATCAAAGTCATGCACATGGGGTTGATGTTGGTAGTCAAGACTGCTGGGCCTGTGGTGGTCACCAGTTTGCCCAATCCTTGGGCTGCTGAATTTGGGGAGCCAGGGGAGGATTTCCATTGTCTCTAGCAAGCAGTGCAGCTCAAAATACTTGAGTTTTCAAATGGATTTCAAAAGGGTCACCCCTAATAGGTTTGAATAGATTTTGTATTTATTAGCATAAGCTTAACTCTAGGAGCGTTCCCAAGTCGGTTAATATCATAGATCATCATTCGTGGGTAATGTTTTCGCGAATTTGCCCACTTGCTAAGGTTTATGTGTAACCCCTAATCAGTACTTATGGTACTTTTGTGGTCATTTGCAGCCCAGTGGCCAAAAATATGAGTTTCTGAAGGTTGAGTTCAGACTAGGCCATGCTCTGCCTTCTTGCTTCTTCTCTCGTATTGTGTCTGTTACAGTTGGGCCACATTTTTTTTTGCAATTTCTGTACTTTTTAATGTGATGTCACTATTTAAAATGCCCCAAGCTAGTGCTGAGTGCTACCAAGTGTTCTAAGTACAAGACCCAAAGAATACAAAAACACTAATTCAAAGGGATACGTGCACCCCTATGTTTATGGCAGCATTATTTACAATAGCCATATTATGGAAGTAGCCCAAGTGTCTGTTAGTTGGTGAATGGATATATATATATATATATATATATATATATACACAATATATATATATATAAAACATATATATATTTATAATGGGATAAACAAGAATGAAATCTTGTCATTTGCAATGACATGGGTGGAGGTACAGAGTATTATAAGCAAAATAAGTCAGTAAGAGAAAGACAAATACCGTATGATTTCACTCAAAAGTGAAATTTAAGAAAGAGAACAAAAGAGCAAAGGGGAAAAAAAAAGACAAATCCAGAAACAGACTTAACGATATAGAGCACACTGATGGTCACCAGAGGGGAGGCAGGTGGGGGGGATGGCTGAAATAGGTGATGGGGATTAAGGAGGGTACCTGTGGTGAGCATCAGGTATTGTATAGAATTGTTGAGTCACTATATTGTACACCTGAAACTAATATCACGCTGTATGTTAACTGGAATTTAAATAAAAGCTCTAAGAAAATAAGGTGCGTGTGTCTTTTGGAGAAAATGTGTACGGTAGGCAGTTTTTTTTTTTTAAGTTTATTTGTTTGTTTAGAGAGGGAGAGAGAGCACACAAGCAGGGCAAGGGCAGAGAGAGAGAGGGAGAGAGAGAGAATTCCAGGCAGGTTCTACTCTGTCACCATGGAGCCTGACGTGGAGCTCGAACTCACGAAGCACGAGGTCATGACCTGAGCTGAAATCAAGAGTCGGACGCTCAACCAACTGAGCCATCCAGCTGCCCCTATAAGGCAGCTTTGTTCAGACATGAGTTAATAGTGCTGTTGGCTGTGGGTGCAGGGCTAATGGATCAGCAACGTATATCAAATAAGGGGTTTCGAAACAGAAGCACACATAGAACAAGGTCATGTATTGATGGATTGACTAAAATGTGACCAGAGGTATGCAGGGAACCTAATCCTGTATGTCCCCTAGTAACAGTGCTTTGGTATTTGCTAATCCAGTGTTGAAGGTGACCTTATGGGGCAGAATTACCATAAATAATGGGGATCAACCATATGTAGGAGCACTTTCCTTCCATCCCACCTGTCTCCTTCAATTTCTTGGAGCATAGATCATTAACCGTAGTACTTCACCACCAGTACCAGAAGTTCTGGGAGCCTGTGGGAGGTTCCTGGTACCACTGTGTAGTTGGTTTGTCACCATAAGTGTGGAAATGTGTTGCTGTGCTGGTCCCGAACCACACATCTAGCAAAGTGGAGCGGAATTTAAACTTTCCAGTTTCTGAGCCGGTTTCAGAGTAATTCCATGTATAGTGTACTTTTTCCTCTCCAAGTTCCAGAAACACCACTATTTCTTTATGTGTAAAATGGCCTCTTTTGAGCAGCCCTGGGGGTGGTTTCCTCTGGTGCTCTCGCAGCCTGCGTGCCCCAGTTCAGTGTATAGTTGGTATAAAAATAGGCAACACAGGAACTTGGCCATCCGTGGGAGATGGTGGCAGATTTAGAGAAGCTCTTGATTCTGAATGGATGGTATTCTGCAGGTTCAAGAAAAAGTCTGGCTTCAAAAAATTCGGTACTCCCTCTGGCTTCTTCTTTTACAGTTTCACACCCTATCCACCACCCCATCCCACCCTCCGAAAGAGAAGAGGACACAAACAAAACAGCCTTGTCCTGTGTTTTGAGGAAATGGTTTTGTGAGGCTGTTTGGTTAGACAATGAATTAAAGTGTCAGGACTTCCGGGATGGGCTTTCAGGAAGGGAAATGTATGTGCTGCAGAGCCTCGCTCAGCTTTTAACAAGTTGCCCTTTGCTTACAGAACTGTGGGTAGCACCACGGTCTACACACCCCAGGAGGAAACACTGAATTGTGTGTGTGTATGTGTGAGTGTGTGTGGGGATCTTTCTTTCTTTCTTTCTTTCTTTCTTTCTTTCTTTCTTTTTTCTTTCTTTCTAATGTTTATTTTTTGAGAGAGAGAGAGACAGAATGCGAGTGGGGGAGGAGCAGAGAGAGAGGGAGACACAGAATCGGAAGCAGGCTCCAGGCTCTGAGCTGTCAGCATAGAGCCCCGACACCGGGCTCGAACCCATGAACTGTGAGATCATGACCTGAGCTGAAGTTGGTCACTTGACCGACTGAGCCATCCAGGCACCCCTATTTATTTTTATTCTTTTTAATGCTTATTTATTTTTGAGAGAGAGATAGACACGCACACACACACACACACACACACACAGCACAAGTGGGGGAGGGGCAGAGAGAGGGAGACACAGAATCTGAAGCAGGCTGCAGGCTCTGAGCTGTCAGCACAGAGTCAGATGTGGGGCTCAAACTCAGGAACTGCGAGTTCGTGATCAGCTGAAGTTGGACACTTAAGCAACTGAACCGGGCACCCCTATCTATCTATCTATCTATCTATCTATCTATCTATCTATCTATCTATCTATTTATTTATTTATGTATGTATTTTAAGTGAAATACGCATAAAATGTATCATCCTAACCAATTCAGTAGTGTTGAGTATATTCATGCTGTCTTACGGCCAGTCTCCACACCTTCCCTCATCTTGCACAACTGAAATTCTGTACCCCGTTCCCCCTGCTCCCAGGTCCTAGAAACCACCATTCTGCTTTCCGTAAGCATGGATTTGACTATTCTCGCTACTTCAGGTAAGAGGATTCATTCGGTATTTGCCTTTTGGGGACTGGCTCCGTTCACTCAGCATATAGTGTCTTCAAGGTTCATCTAAGTTGTAGCGTGTGTCACAATTTCCTTTTAAAACTGAATAATATTCCCTTGAATGTATATATTACACTTTGTTTACCCATTTGTCTGTGGATAGACACTTGGGTGGCTTCCACTTCTTGGCTGTTGTGAATAATGCTGGCATGAACGTGGGTGTAAAGATCCCTGCTTTCAGTTCTTTGGGCATGTACCCAGAAGTGGAATTGCTGAATCATGTGGTAATTCTATTTTTAACTCTTTGAGGAACCGCCATGCTGTTTTCCATAGCCGCTGCGCCATTTTACATCCCGTCAACAGGGCACGAGAGGCCCAGTGTCTCCACATCCTCTCCGACACTTCTCATCGTTGTTGTTTTGATAGTAGTCACACAAAGGGGTGTGAGGGATATCCCTGTGGTTTCGATTTGCGTTTTCCTCATAATTAGTGATGCTGAGCAT
The DNA here is from genome assembly GCF_022837055.1 of Prionailurus viverrinus. Lineage (NCBI taxonomy): Eukaryota > Metazoa > Chordata > Mammalia > Carnivora > Felidae > Prionailurus > Prionailurus viverrinus. The sequence goes on along the minus strand of NC_062561.1, from coordinate 24,566,907 downwards.
TTGTTCATGTGCTTGTTGGCCATTCGTGTATCTTCTTTGGAAAAATGTCTTAAGTTCTTTGCCCATTTTTCACTTGGGTGGTTTTATTGTTGTTGAGTTGTAACTTTTCTTTATACGTTCTGGATATTAAATGCTACCCAGTGTTAAATGTGGTAGTTATATTAAATGTGAAAGGTGTTAGTCCTTTCAAAGAAAATGTCCCTATTCTATTTTCTCACACTAGGGCATTGCCTGTGTGACATTTTGCCTCTGTGGGATTCAGGAGTCATCGTAATGCTTTGTGTTGCGTATTGACTACTCGGGCCAGGGTTTTAAATGTAGAAATTTGAACATTTTTACCCTAGTAATATCTTTATGGTTTGGGAATGTGGCTTCCTGTCTTTCAAACCTTGTTGTTATTTGTTTTGTTTTGTTTTGTTTTTTGGCATGTGCCTTGTAAACACCTGGATTTGAAATCGTTTAGGTGTTTTACAGTAGTTTGGGTAGTTGGATTACTTCAAGCCAAGAATAACAGGGGCACCTGGGTGGCTCAGTCGGTTAAGCCTCCCTAGCTCTTGGCTTCGGCTCAGGTCACAATCTCACGGCTCATGGGATCGAGCCCCGCATTGGGCTCCACGCTCCCTTTGCTGCTACTACTCTAAATTGAGTTTACTACAGAGCCCACAACAGTGTTTCCAAGCTTTTGAAACCGTGACCCCCCCCAGTAAGACATACACTTTACATCCTGACCAGTTTCACACACCCGACCAAACCTAAAGTACTTGTTGTAATGATCATCATCCTTGCGAAGGATATGCGTTTCCTTTTTTGTGGGTGTTCTGTGGCAACAGTCAACTTTTCTGTTATGGTCGATTGCCTGCTGCTGGGGATTCTGTTACATTTGTAAGCCGTTTGATTGTAGAAGCCCTGCTAGCTCTACTTGCTCATTGAATTTTACCTGCGTTGCTGTTCTTGGGAGGTGGGAGCAGATGGAACATCTCATAAAACAGCTTTGTTTGGAGGGAGAGGTTGTTCACCAAGCAAGGCCCAGCGGGATGGGAATCACACAGCAGCCCCCCTGCCCCTTAAAAGCACAGGTTCATGGCCACTCGGAACAGCATGCTGTTACCTGCCTCGAGGATATTTAAGGGGAGAAATTCTTACTTCTCTTTCTTTCTTTTCTACACTTATTAACACAACGTGTGGAGGAAACGCATCAGCCTCAAGTCTGGTAGAGTCTTTTAATTCTCCCTCTTTTCTCCAGTGCCTTTTCTTCCTTCCTACGGAAAAGGGAGTTCCATACAGCCAGAGATAAATAGACTGGATGGAATGATGTGAGGGGGAACTGGCTTGGGAGGTAGAGACTGCCTGATGTAAAAGTTTATGTTTGAGGCGGATAGGGAAAAAGACTCTTTAAATTAAGGAAAAGTAAGGTTACAAAATTTTAAAAAGATGAATAGAGGGGATGATTAGCAATCATCTCGTTGGTCAAAGGTAATTAGAGGCTTTTAAAAGATTCAATGGCATGTCCTCTAAGGTTGATTCAGTATTTTCTGGAATTCTGAATTTTCTTATCCATTTGAAATCCAGGTGGGGCTTGTCACAAAACCATAAAAGATTTTGAGTCTTAGGTTAATAAGGATTTCCGTAGCGATGTTTAGGTGGCCGGCCACCCCATACCCGCCAACCCCAGCCCTGTGGAGTTTCTGTTCTTGCCCTGTGAAGATCCCGCAGGACCAGAGTGCTTTCTGTGGGTGGGAGGTCTCTCTGCAGGGTCACCAGAGCCTGGGATGTTCGGAACACAAGCTTGGCTCGCATCATGGCATCAGCATTTCTGTCTAACTCTTGACATCCAACTAATGAGTCCAAGTTTTCAGCCACTTTCTTTTTTATTGGGAAGAAGGAGCCTGTCTCACAAACCTGAGAGTTAATAGCTGGTGTGGTGTAGTTGAGTTTGTAACCTGGATGTTTCTGGGTTTACCCACTTGCAAGCATTGCCATGTAAATTAGAGATCATGGATCCAGTCATCGGTTTAATCAGTGGCGACTCTGGCTGTGGATTCAAAAGATCAGAATTTGAGTCCCATCTCTTTCCATTCTAACTGTGGAGGCTTGAGGAAGCCACTTAATCTGTCCATGTTTCAGAGGTGTCAGGAGGATGAAGTGCAACTATGAATAGCTGGTCCTGAGGAATCTTTGGTTCAAATTGAAAAGAGCCGACATTTTTGAAGGTGGGAAGGTCTTTGGAGATGATCTAGCGTCATGTATAACTGAGACTCAGAGAAATTTAAGTGCATTTTGGTTGTTCCCTTGCTGTAGCAATGGTAGCGCCGTGATTAGCACCCAGAACATGTGTCATTTAATCTGGAATGGGGTGTCCACTCAGGGTTAAGAGGACTGGTTTTGGATTAGTCTCTAGTGGGTCAGAATTACTCCCCTGCACTTTATAGTGTCTGTAGCCTTAGACAAACTACTTAACTTCTTGGAGAAAGTCTTCTCACGGGATTAAATAAAACTAAAAGTCTTTTTTTTTTAACTCATAGGGGTGTGGTGAGGATTGAATGGGGTAAATTTATGCAAAGCGCTGAGCACAATGTCTGGTGCATAGAAAATGCGCAGTGTCATTATTATTTCTTAATCCAAGGGCATTGCTTTTGATCCCCCTCCAAGCAATATGCTTCTCTGAACACCAGACTGAGGTTCTGCATGGTCAGAGTGGTTTTGATAGCCATTGTTCAGTACTTAAAAAACAACAAAAAAAGTTAATTTAAATACATTTCTTTGTTGTTGAACACATGGCTATATTTTTATAATAAAAAATCTGTGTGTTGTGGCTCCATCTTTTTTTTTTTAATGTTTTATTCATTTTTTAAGAGAGAGAAAGAGCATGAGCAGGGGAGGGACAGAGAGAGAGGGAGAGACAGAATCCAAAGCAGGCTCCAGGCTCCAAACTGTCAGCACAGAGCTCAATGCGGCGCTCGAACTCACGAACCGTGAGATCATGACCTGAGCCAAAGTCGGACGCCCAACCAACTGAGCCATCCAGGTGCCCCCATGGCCCCATCTTTTAAATAACTTTGTGCCTGTTGCGGTTGATATGATCTAGGAAGGAGAAGCCCTCTTCTTCATTATATGCTCAAACAGAGATATGGACAATCTCCAGATCACTTCTTTCTGGCATGGCACTGTATTGGGAGCATGGGTGTGTCTGATCACGGAGGGAGTAACAAAGCCACACTGTGGAGTTCTGAGGTATTGGGAAGCTGTCCAGTTTCCTCCTGACCCTGACTCAGGTCTTCCCTGAAATCTTCTGCCAGCCCCATTCTCTTTCTGTCAGCGGCCTCCTTACATAACCCAAAGGCTTTGTTTCCTGAGCTGATGTCTGCAGAGGCGTTCTGTGTCTAATAGAAGAGAACTAGGAGGAGAGTTCATATGTGTCACCAGAGTGAGTAGTTTAAGTGGAAAACTGTGGATGCTTACATTGAATGCCATCAATAAATTTGAAATTATACCTACCATAGACGACTTAATTCTTTTTTTATTACCAAATGTAATTTGCTAAATTGGTTTCCATAGAACACCCAGTGCTCATCCCAACAGGTGCCCTCCTCAATGCCCATTACTCACTTTCCCCTCTCTCCCACCCCCCGTCAACCCTCAGTTTGTTCTCAGTATTTAAGAGTCTCTTATGGTTTGCCTCCCTCCCTCTTTGTAACTTTTTACCCCCTCCCTCTCCCCCATGGTCTTCTGTTAAGTTTCTCAGGATCCACATAAGAGTGAAAATATATGGTATCTGTCTTTCTCTGCCCGACTTATTTCACTTAGCATAATACCCTCCAGTTCCATCCACGTTGCTGCAAATGGCCAGATTTCATTCTTTCTCATTGCCAAGTAGTATTCCATTGTATATATAAGCCACATCTTCTTTATCCATTCATCAGTTGATGGACATTTAGGCTCTTTCCATCATTTGGCTGTTGTTGCAAGGGCTGCTATAAACATTGGGGTACATGGGCCCCTGTGCATCAGCAGTCCTGTATCCCTTGGGTAAATTCCTAGCAGTGCTATTGCTGGGTCATAGGGTAGACAGACAATTCTATTAGAAAACTCTTTAAGTACTGGCAAGTTTTAAGTATTTAAAAATACTTTTTAATCTCCTTCGCCTCTTTAAATCAGATGCTTTAATATTCAAAGTACCACGAAAGAGGTTATGTTCTGAAGACCCCAGTGAAACTCTTTAATTTCAATGATACACAGATTTGGGGGGGGGGTACAGTGATAGTCTCTAAAATCATTTGTCCTTAATTGGACAATATTAACAATAACATAATAATAACAACAATACTGTTGAACTTTCCTTTCAAAATCAGTTTGTTGATAACCACCCCGCCCCCCCCCCCCCCCCCAGTTTGTTATGCTGGCTGCAATTTCTTCCTTATGTTATAGAACACCGTGAAGGAGTATTGATGAAACCGAGGGATGGGCTTGTCAGATTTAGCAAATAACAGTACAGAACACTCAATTTGCCTTTGAATTTCACATCAACCATGAGTTTTTTGAGGTCTAGGTATGCCCCGTGCAAGAGTTAAATAGCAATTTCAGATAAACAGAAAATAATGTTTTTGTGTACCCCCCATGCAATATTTAGGACATAATTACACTAAAAAAAAAGATTGGCTATTTATTTGAAATTCAGATCTCTCCATTTTGTGTGTGTGTGTATTTCCCACATGCAAGGCTTACATTTGTCTGCCTTTTCTCCCCCATGATGCCGCATAAGCATGAATTACAACTGGAGCAGAGCAGGCTGAACTGGTTCTTGTTCGTCTTGTTCTGCCCTCAGCTTCTGAATTCCTGCGAGGTTTATCTTTTTCTAACCTTTTTTTCATGATCCAAGGACTGAGATGTACTGGAACAGCCTGATGGGAATTTGTGACCTGCTTTGAGGTAGGTGAACTAAGAGCATAAGTGCTTTCATTTCACCCCAGAACAATCCAGGTTTCAACCCTTCACTCTGAGGAAGCAGACAACGTGCTGACCATTATCCAATCAGCAGCAGGCAAACTCTATTAGTCCTAATGCAGTGATGAGGGAGAAGGGTGCATGTGAGAATGTTCTGGGCCATATTGGATACCGGCTGAGGTGTAAGTAAAAACTCAGATCTGGGGCTCCTGGGTGGCTCAGTCGGGTCAGCATCAGCTCTTCATTTCGGCTCAGGTCCTGACCTCACGGTTTGTGGTTTCGAGCCCCACGTTGGGCTCTGTGCTCACTGCGTGGAGCCTGCTTGGGATTCTTCTCTCTCCCTCTCTCTCTGTCCCTCCCACACTCGTGTGTGCGTGCTCTCTCTCAAAATAAATAAATAAACTTGAATTGAAAAAAAAACAAACAAACAAAAACTCAGCTAGATGAGAAAAACGTTGGGCTGAGTGGCAGGCAATGAAGTCACGGCACTGTTTCCTCAAGAAATCAGCCCATGAAGTCCCCAGGAGGGGCAATCCAGTTAGCACAGGGCACTGCTGAGAAGTACACCGAAAGAGCCCTCTTCATCTCCCCGTTCCAAACCTTAGCCGTCCTGAATTTAAAATCATTTTTCTCCAAGGAAAGTTGGAATGACATGAAAACACACGTGTCTGGAATTATCTCTCTGAGCCCTTTATAAACAAACAGACCAAGACTTGGAAGGGCACACCTTAGGTTACAGAGTGTTTTCCTGGGCTGGTCTCCAGAGCTTCCTGACTCTGGAACAATGATGTGTTCTTTCCATGCTGCTTTACGTATTTATTTTACAGCAGTCTTGTGCTTTTTATCCACTCATCTCCACTTGGAAACGCACTTGTGGGCTGCGGGAGCAGAGGTACAGAAACTGTGAAGTGTTTTCTGTTCAGAGGTTCCGTAGACCCTGTGTGTCTGGTTCTCAACAGCTGCTGCCCCCCATCCTCTTTCCTTTCCTTCTCTCCCACCCCCCACCTTCTTTTTCTTTTTCTTTTTTTTTTTTTTTAACATTTATTTATTTTTGAGACAGAGAGAGACAGAGCATGAACGGGGGAGGGGCAGAGAGAGAGGGAGACACAGAATCGGAAACAGGCTCCAGGCTCCGAGCCATCAGCCCAGAGCCTGACATGGGGCTCGAACTCACGGACCTCGAGATCGTGACCTGAGCTGAAGTCGGACGCTCAACCGACTGAGCCACCCAGGTGCCCCCCCACCTTCTTTTTCTTAATAATCCTAGCAGATTTTTTTCCTCATCATGTGCCTATAAATATTTTTGTTGGGCATTCTGGAATTTCTAAACATCCTGATAGGGGAAGTTGGGTATTTCTTCATGGGACGAATTCCTTAAGGAGAGAGTTGCACAGTTTTGATTTTTAGTTTTCTTCTTTCATTCAGTTTCCTTTGCTGTCTAGAAGTGTTACGTTTCTGGTTATAAGGCCAGCACCAGACTATAATTTGTGATAGTGGCTGGAAGGTGTGACTGGAGTTCTTACTTCAGGTTTAATGGTGACAATTCACTTGTAAAATATAAGATGCTAGAACTAGGAGGTTTGACCTAGTCCAACACTTAGCCTCACTGGAGGAAATGGAGACTCAGAGGCGTGAAGTGACTTGCCCAGAGTCACACAGCAGTTAGTGGAAACTCTGTGAGTGGGGCTGGGTTGCCGAACTCCTGAGCAGAGCTCTCTCCCAACTGTTGAAGAAACAAGAGTTCAGTTTCATCGAGATGTTCCCTTAAGTTCCCCATTTCTAATTTGGACAGGTTTTTGTTTTGTTTTGTTTTGTTTTTTGTTTTTGTTTTTTTGGGTGGCAGTCATTCTGAAATGCTCTGTCTTCTTAAGTCTAAACTGATGATATAGAATCTCCTTTAGCCTTTTCTCAGTTTCCTCCTCCTCCTCCTCATTATCCTGTGAGCATCATTTATTTGTAGCTTACTACCCAGATGCCCTGTGCTAGCATGAAATACTGAACCCTCTGCCCTCGGTTACACTAAAACTCCAGGATGACAGGCCTTCTTAGTGCATAGGTTTAATACTGTAACATTTTGGTATCCTTCCTCCTTGTCATTTATCACTTTTTGTTCCCTTCACTGGTGATATTTATAATGGCATTTCCTTGCTCCCCAGTCTCACTTTGCTGCTTTTATTTTTGTGGTGAACCAAGAAATCCCAAGCCCCTTGGAAGTATGTGTGTTTTGTTTATATTTTCGTAGAGAGTTGTCTGGAGAAGTGGGTACCTTTTTGTGACTGGTGGGATTTGGCAAGGATTTTTACTTTATTTTTGTGCTTTTCTGTAAATTGGAACTTGTTTTTAAAACAAAGGCTAAAATTTTTTGTAATTAAAACGAGGCTATTTTATTTGGAAACTTAATGTGCTCCAGTGGTAAATAAATAGATTCTGAGTGAGGATTGCTCTTGCCCTGAGACCATGATCCATTTTATTTCTTCTCATTGGAGAGGTTGAAGCAAAGTTCTACAAACTTTAAAAAAAATTTTTTTTTTAATGTTTATTTTTGAGAGAGACAGAGCACGAGAGGGGGATGGGCAGAGGGAGGGAGACGCAGAATCCGAAGCAGGCTCCAGGCTCTGAGCTGTCAGCACAGAGCCCGACGCGGGGCTTGAACTCACAAACGGTAGATCATGACCTGAGCTGAAGTCAGACGTTTAACTGACTGAGTCACCCAGGCGCCCCTAGTTTATTTATTTATTTTTGAGAGAGAGAGCACGGAGAGAGAGACAAGAGAGACAGAGAGACAGAGCACAAGTAGGGGAAGGGGCAGAGGGAGAGGGAGACACAGAATCCAAAGCAGGCTCCAGGCTCTGAGCTGTCAGCATGGAGCCCGATGTGGGTCTCGAACTCACAGACTGCAAGATCATGACCTGAGCAGAAGTCAGATGCCTAACCAACCAAGCCACCCAGGACGCCTACAATTGTTTTAAACTAAGCCCAAGGGCCGCCTTTACTGTGATGTCATTGTTTGAATAGCCACCTTCCGCTTCCTGTCTCAGCTCAGACTCCAAAACCCTGCTCTGGTACTTGTAGTATGCCATTTGCTGTCTTCCATTTTTTTTTCTCCCTGCGCATTTCCTGTCCTCTGCTAGGCCTGTGCCGCTGTTATCTTAAGTCTTCCCCTTAGTCTCTAGTGCTAGCCATGTGCTCAGTAGGTACCCAGAAGTGATATTTATTGCAGTGACTTGTCATTTTCCGCGGTTGCTTCCCTGGGGGAATCTTAGATTTGTCTCGATGGTTGAGGCTGTCTGCTGAGTGATTCCAGGGGTGTGAGAATCTGCTACATGTCACGCATGTTAATCTGTCTAAATATGTAAGATGTTAAGAGATTTTACATTAGACAGGCCCCCCTCAGCGTTTCTGGATCTATAGGGCAATCCAGCTTTTAGGGGTGGAGTAACAGAGGCAGAGAAGAGGAGTTTGGGGTAACCAAGGTCATGTAATGAAAAATAATTGAATTGAAAAGACTTGAACCTAATCTGATCCATTAGTAGGCTGAAATTATATATATAAATGTTTTTGAATGAAAACCCCAATTTCTAAGGGCCTTTCAATTACACTGAAATGTAATTCACTAGTGTGGTAGGTCAAACAATGACCCCACCCCCCAATAGATCTCAAGTCCTGATCCCTGGAACCTGTAAATACATTACCTACCACAGCAGAAAGGACTCTGTAGGTGTGATTGAGTTAAGGATCTTGAGGTGGAGGGGTTATCTTGGATTTTCCCCAGTGAATCTAACGTAATAACAAGCATTCTTCTTGTCGGGAGGTGGGCGGATCAGTCAGAGAAGGAGATTCAGTTGTTGGGATGGAAACAGAGGGGCCGGTGACACAGGGCCAGGAGCCAAGGAACGTAGGCAGCCTCTAGAAGCTGGAAGAGGCGAGGGGTGAGCCTCCTGGAGGAACCCGGCTCTGCCAACCCCTTGCTTTTAGCCTTGTAAGACCCATTTCTAACTTCTGACCTCCACAACCGTAAGGCGATAAATACATTTGTGTTGTCTCAGGTTGCTGAGTTTGTGGCGATTTGTTACAGGGGCCGTAGGAAACGAATAGAGCCTGCTATTCAGAAATTTGTAGTTTCTGGACTCCTGTTGGGCTATGAGCACCCAGATACTTAGACCTGAAGGAAGAGAAGGGGTTCTCACAGGGTGCGGGGCTAAAGAGCTTTCCATTTTGACATATTCTCAAGGGGTCAAAAGAAGATCCCTCATAACACAGACTCTCTCCTCCCCCCCCCCCCCCATACACTTAACACTCTGCAGGAACACACACACATACATGCACCTGCACTTAGGTGGAAACAGTTGAGAGAAAGAACGCATATTTCAGTTGGTTTTAACTGGCTGAGTGCCTTGAGTGTTCAGATGCTGCCCAGAATCTGAAGAATATGCCCGGGAGAAGGTAGATACAAGCTGTTGCCTCCCTCCGGTTGAAACCAACACTGTTCATTAACATACGTGGTGTCAGGTATTTTCTGTCAGAAATAACCAACCCCTTCCTTTAAACATTTCCACTTTCCATACAACACATTTAAATTTTGGTCCCATTTTACTGATATCATGCACAGCATAATATAAGCTCTCAGGCCCTAAGACACCTTGGGGAACTAAATGACATTTGTTACCTACCAACCAGGGGAACAGCTTCCGTGCAAGTGAGGGCTGGGGTTGGGTGGGGGCAGGGCGGAGAGGGTCAGTGGGACAAGGGAGGTCTCTCTGTATGAACTTAAGCTCTGGGAGAAGGATCTACGACACTAAGTGCATCTGTTTGCCTTTTGTTTTAAATTTTTTTAATGTTTACTATTTGTGAGAGTGAGAGAAAGACAGAGTATGAGCCGGGGGAGGGCAGAGAGAGAGGGAGACACAGAAACAGAAGCACGCTCCGGGCTCTGAGCTGTCAGCACAGAGCCCGATGTGGGGCTCGAACCCACAAATTGTGAGATCATGACCCGAGCTGAAGTCGGATGCTTAACCGACTGAGCCACCCACGTGCCCCGTGTTTACTTCTAATACTGTTGATAATTACCAATTAGTTTTGAAGCAGAGCTGAGGGCAGGGCATTTTCTGTGCTCATAGGGCAGTCTTGACTTCCCTGTCCATGATCTACCAGTTTTATAGCCAGAGTTGAAAGGCGATGAGTCACTCTGTATTCACAGATTAGGCTACGAGTTGCTGTTGGATGCACTGTGACCCCATGGTACAACCAAAGCGGTCTAGGATTTGTGAGGGGGGATCGTGGGTCACAGATGCCTTCCTAAAGTGACCAGAACTGGGGGCCCAGTGGACATTTATTTCCCATAGTCCAAATCCAGTTTTGTTTCCTAATCTCTTGTGTGAACAGCAGTCACAGGGCAGAAGAGAAGTGCAGGCATGTCCCCAAGTCTTTTCCAGATGTGGTGCAAAGAGAGAGAGGGAAGACAGTACTCTCATCAGTACAGTTGATTTGCTTTGGAATTAAAAAGAGACTGACACGTTGTTGTGGCTGTTGCTGACCATATTTTCCACTGACAGTGCCGTGTGTCATTTGGGGTAACTTTGACTTTTATTTCCACTCAATTTGAGGAAAAGACCACGAGACACAATTGGAGTAAATTCTGGAAAAAAGAAGTAAATGCATTGTGGAGTGCTATAAAGTCTTTTCATAATGTGTTTGATGAACATGCTTTTATTTTCCATCATTCTTCAGGAAAGTAAATGCACTGCACATCCCTCTTTTGAGCAAAGTGGCCAGAGAACGATGTAATCCTCTTTTAGAAACTTGGCCTGCCCTCACTTGCTCATCTCATGAAGGGGACGAGGGAGGCGTAGAATTGTGTGCTCGGAACTGTGGGAGCCAGCTGAGGGAACCAGGTGGAGGCAGCCTCTTCCTGATCATTTCTTAGCATCCACAGAGCCTTACTGACTTGAGGTTAGTTGTTCACGACCTTCAACCTGTCATCATACTTGAAAACAGGATAGGTAATTTCTACATAGGGTGGGCATTGAATACCATACCACGTCAGTCTGCTTCGTCTGCTGAGGTCAGCTCCTTTGTCACATGCTCCACATTTGGGCTTGAGCATGAGGCCCGAGGTCTGTGTACCTTCCCCCTTTTGGGGTGCTGTCCTGGGATGGAGTCCCAGGGCTGTTGCCATGGGAAAAAACATCTCCATTCTTCATCCTTGAAGGGTGACAGTTTTGCTGACAAGACCTGAACCTTAGTTGTCTCCAAGTTTGGGAACCACTTGTGTCCCCTGCTATTCTTGCATGATCCCTGTGATTAAAAACTGCATTTTGAGAAGGCTGACAAGGGTACAAGAGAAAAAAAAATCAATGTATTTTTATAAACACTTGACGAGTAATCTTTTCTCTTTATTTGAAGGGTTAAGAGTTTACTTAAGGAAGGTCGCATGGAGAGCTTCAGAATTTCAGAATGAAAAGGGGGGGGGGTCTTAGATTAACTAACCAAGTAGCTAATTGATTCATCCAATCAGAAAGGCTTCTCGAACACCTACTGGGTAGAGGGTTTTGTGCTAGGAAATGCACTTACATGTTGAGCACAACAGATGTGGTTCCCGTCTCAGGGAGTTCACGGTCTAGGGGGTTAACAGACAATATTCAAATAATCAAAAAAATTTATCACTAACCAGACACTAGAAGAATGGTGAGTCCACCAGAGGAGGGGCTAGGGGGCTCTGAGAGCAGAGGTGGGAAGGGAACCAGTTCTAACCTGGGGAAGGGGGATCAGGAAGATGAATGGGGATTAATCCACAGGAGGGAGCAGGTGATCTGGTTGTCCACCGTCCAACACACACACAGCTACTTCCGGGTTTCGCAGGCAGGGAAAGGACCCGTTTGACATCTTCAATAAATGTCCATACAGAAGGAAGACCTGTGAAGAAAGGAGAAAAGGTTGTGTTTGTATTTTACGTGTCGTGGTCCTCAAGATGTCTGGGAGCTAGCGTCTCCATTTCCTTGTTCTTTGCTTTTTTTCACTGTTCATGGCCTGTGTTGTCAAATCACACGAAAGAGAGCCAGGAGGAAGTGGAACGCTCACTTCTTAGGCCTTACTTTCAATTCTGGTGCAGAATTATTTGGGAGAGAGTTTGAAATGATAATCCCAAATGATTTCTCCCTTTGGATGACTGTAGAAGCTAATCACGCAAACCTTGTCTTCAATACTTAGTTGTATCCAGTTCTCTATGTTTTGCTCCTTACTTTATATTCAGAGGCAGATTTCCTACAGTAATACTGATTTATCTGGCCTCTTTCAGACCATATCATCTTGTTTGTTTTGTGTTTTTTTAAGATGAGAAAAAAAAATGGTCACTATCCTGTGTATTTTTTCCTTTTAAAAACTTGTAAACTTGTATTAATTTGCTCACCCACACCTCCCTCCCCAGGGGTAATAGCACAATATCTTTTCAGATATGTGTTCATCTGGTATGTTCTGCATCATCTATTATGCCAGGACATTTAGGTACACTCTGTATATAATGACATCAACTGCAAAGGGATTAGGAAAACGGCATAGAATGTAATTTGCTGATTCTGCTAACATACATATTGAAGAGATGACATCACTGTAAAATGTTATTTGGGAGACAGTTTTACAACCAAAGTTAGAAACAGCTTTAGAGGTGTGGAGTCTAGAAACCTTCGCTTTTTTTTTTTTAAATGTTTATTTATTTATTTATTTTTTGAGAGAGAGAGAGAGAGAGAGACAGAACATGAGCAGGGGAGGGCAGAGAGAGAGAGAGACGCAGAATCCAAAGCAGGCTCCAGGCTCTGAGCTGTCAGCACAGAGCCTGACATGGGGCTCCAACTCACGAGCCTTTGAGCTGTGAGATCATGACCTGAGACGAAGTCGGTGGCTCAACCGACTGAGCCACCCAGGCGCCCCATTAGAAACCTTTTGCTTTTTGCTCTCGGTTAGGATGACCATGGTTTGGGAAGCTTTTGGAGAATGTGGCAGCCTTGTGTCCTCAGTCGTTTTTGCGTCTGAGAACCAGCCTTGCAGTTGTCATCTAGTGAGGTGGACCTACGCCCTCCAAGCTCCCATGCAGGTCCTCCGTGGGTCTTCCAAGATAACATCTATTTAGGCTACTAAGGGCCAGCCTTTCTCAACCTGCCCACATTGGAGTGAGCCTTGTTTGGACTGAGCTACCACAGCTCCCTCCCGTGGGCTCCTCTGGACATTGAGGGGCTGGTCCATGGACCAGACCTTCTGGAAAACACCTGCGTAGCATCCAAGTGCCACTGTGCTCCCATGACCCAGAGCTGCGCTGCCCAGGGCTATAGTCCGTGGCCTCATTTGGCTAAAGAACACTTGAGATATGGTGATACATATGAGGACTGGGATTTAATTTAATTTAAATTAATTGTAACTTATACTTTAAAACTGATAGATCAGTGAGTGGAAAACTTAAGCATGTGAGTTTACTTTTTCAACTGTTAATTTTATGCTCAAATATTTCCAATAGGAATTCAGCACCCAAACTGAGATGTCCTGTCAGTGTAAAACACACACCGTATTTCGGTATTAGAAAAATGTTGAATGCGTGTTGAAATGGCCACCCTTTGGATATGTTAGGTTAAGTAAAACAGATGATTAAAATAATTTTACCTTTCTAAAAACTGCAGCTACGAGAAAATTTAAAATTACTAAGTGGCTTGCCATATTTTGATTGTTGGGCACTGATCTAGAGCTTACTGAAGGAAAGGTACAAGGGCCCTCTTCGTGGGGGTCGTGTGAACGTGGCATTAAGTGCGAGGAGGCACAGTACGAACCCCCTCTACTTGGTAGTATCAGTATCGCCGAAGGCAACAGGGCAATTCCTGGCCTTAAGGAGACCTCAGTTTTCCTCAGCGGAATAAAATGGACAGACTGTTACATTGGACAAGAGGTAGATGAACTTACATAAAGGATATGAAGGAAGCTTTAATAGTTAGGCAGTGAAATACAATAGGTCTTTTAAGAAATTACTTTTATGTGTGTTGCTTTTTAAGGGGAATCCCTACAATAAAAATGTGTATATTTATGGACACATTTATTAAGGTGTGAACATATGAATAAATGAGTTTGTGTAGTTTTATCTTTCTGTCACACAGTTTTAAATGTATATAAGCAAGAAATAACTTGATATAAGGAAGACATCACTTGATTTTCCATCACGCTGTGGTACTGGGCCAGTTGGATTATGGGCTCCAAGTGTAAATTCATAAAAAGAGCTCACAGTTTGGTTGAAACCTCCACCTCTTCGGAGAGATGGGCTTGTATATGTGTTGATTTTGAAGCACCCACTCTTGGCGTGAGACCAGTTTGATCACTTTGAGAACCACTACCTTTTCATCTTGGTGTTTTCTGGGGAAAACGTGTAGCTCACGTACCAGAGCTGTTCATGTGACTTAGGCTTAATTTTGTGTTTTCGAAGCAAAATCATAGGGAAAGGATAATTCTGTACTCTTTGTGCATGCTTGTTAGATACACAGATGATTTCTAAGAAGACACTAAAATGTTAGGAAGATAACAAAACTGTTTCCTTGCTTATCTTTAAGGCTGTGTATTTTGTTGATTATGCGTTTGGTCAGTTAAGAACCAAAATGTGAGGAAAACACTTTCATTGTGACCTCTTGAAATCACAGAATGCAACGATTGTTCGTGAGGCTTCCTGGTTAAGTATATGTGTATAGGTGTACCTTGGTGGATCATGTAATTTGTTGAAAGCCCATGATATTTCCTACTCATCTCCAACGCAATATATATAGTTTGCTATTTATGTACTTGGTCAGTTGTTAAAGAACCAAATGGAAATCACTTTCATTTTGACCTCTTTAAATAATAAATCACTGCATGATTTCATCATACTTACACACACACACACACACACACACACACACTTAATCATACTTACACACACACACACACTGATGGATGACATAATTTATAGAAAGCCAATGAAAAACTGCAGAAACCTGTCATTTATACATTATGATTTCAGATCACCATTGTAGATATTACCTGATTTTCAGTTTCCTTAAACAAAAAAACAACCCATGAGCTTCTCAATTTTTGGTTACCTCTCTCTGCTTTCTCTCTATCAGTCATCACCCTCCCCAACCCCACTCATTTCTTCCTTGATAATAAAACCCCAGCTTTGCTCAGTCCTCTCCCATCCATTGCTCTAGGTATGTGGTCTAAAACATGATTGGCCAGAGCTTTCATTTCTCAGCCTTGACTGCTCCTTAGAATCACTGGGAGATCTTTCAATTCAGATGCTTGGGCTGTGCTCACAGAGATTCTGATTTAGTTGGTCTACCTAGCTTAAGCCATTTTGAAATAGGTTCTTTATGACATGTAGCTGAAAGCATTGTAGTAGACACAAGATCAGTAAGGTGACCACAGAATTTATCATTCAAGTCTGATATGGTTCTAAATGTCTTCAGAATTCCTACTTCCCACTCATGTTTTTGAGGTGGCTTGGTGCAAACACATTCTTTTCTAGCATCAAAAACACTAGCAGGTTGTTTTGTTTCATAAATGCTGCCCACTCTTTCTTGGTGAGCCAGGTTGTATGCGGTTTAGTCTCGTGATGCTGCCCTCATTAATTATGCCTTTTGAGGTAGTGTGGAGTGATGGTGTGTGATCACTGAATTTTGGGGGCCTTTCGTCTGGCTCCAGAGAGATGAAAT
Source organism: Prionailurus viverrinus (assembly GCF_022837055.1). Classification (NCBI taxonomy): domain Eukaryota; kingdom Metazoa; phylum Chordata; class Mammalia; order Carnivora; family Felidae; genus Prionailurus; species Prionailurus viverrinus. The sequence goes on along the minus strand of NC_062561.1, from coordinate 24,551,254 downwards.
TGTTAGCGAACGACTAGAAAAAGAACATGAAAAGAATAGGGAAACGTGGACATGAACAAAATTTTCATGACCGTGAAAATGCGATACACGAACAAAATGATAAAACGTAGATCGTAAACATCTGTCAAACAAATCCTTGTAAGGAAAACATTTTTAAAAAAATGTTGACTTCGTAAAAGACTGAGGTAACCAAACCGTTCTTAGAAGAGCATGCACGGTTAAGGGAAGATTTAAGAAAGAAGGTCTTAATAAAAGCATAGATGCTCTTTCTCAATCCCCTCTAGAATTTTACCTTGAGTCACGTTTGCTGGTTGACATTTTTGTTTTTCCTTTGAAAATGAATAGTTGCTGGATACTCCTTGTTTCTCGTCCCTTGTATATTATTGTGTTAACTCTCTCTGCTGGGGACTTCGAAACTTAGATGAAGGGCATTAGGACATTCAAGATGGGCAATGACGTAAGACGGACTTACTCAGTTGTAGATCACGGTGCCATATCAGAACATTCTGTCCCGGGGAGAGACAATAGTGACTCAGAAACTCCTGTTGGAGTTGTATTATAATGCAGAAAACCATTCCAGAATGGTTTGGGCATCTGGGATACTGACTTCATTCCGTGGCCACATGTCCTTATAAATTTAATTGTCAGGGTGCTGTCCTTTTTAGGGCTATGCTGGTTGCATGTCCACACTGATCAGTTCATTGCACAGCAGTGAGCCTGAGTTATTGCTCTGATGATTTAGTTCTTCTTCATAAAAACAGTTCTTCCATGGCTAAGTGGCAGGAGATGCAACCAGCACCATTTCTGCTTTGTAAAAACCCAGCATTAACCTTCCTTCTGTTCTGACCTTCAGTGGTTATGTGTTAGGACCTGCTTTTGTGTTATTGTTTCCCCAGAATACAAGAGATTTTAAGTGCAAGAGTTTTAGACATGTTTTGGCTCCCAGGAATGGGTATTTTCAATTGTGTTTTCTTCCAGCACATGCCCAACTACGGTATTCAGTGTGGATTGTCTTAAAAATCACTAACTCTTATTATGATGATGATTATTATTAGGGGTTTGATGGAGAAATTTCCCAACAAGTTTTATGTTTTGAGTGTCAGTGGGGAAAACCCACCAGCTGAGGTGCCTGGTCACTCCCCTGCCTTTTCCTCACCCTTACACTCCTCTGGAAGGCAACTCTTGTAGTTACGGCTTGCAAACAATTTGAGTAACTGCCTTGGATTTCCCTCCTAGAGTAATTAAGCATCGTTTCTTGGAAATGTAAGCATGAGACTGAGAATTAAGTTGTGGTAACACATTTGGCAGAGGAATTGTGTATTGGGAAAAGAAAAATATCCTGGAGTGAGTTTCAGTTTTGCCGATAGGGGAACCGGCTTTATTTAGCGAACTGGAACACGACAAGACCCTGGGCCCGGATGGCAGTACTTTCTCTTCCCAGACGAGTCTACCTGGGCACAAGACCAGCTTCCAAATAAAAAACTTGAAAGTAAATGGCACAAAACAGAGACAGAGCCCTTTCAATAAAGCTTTTATACTATGGCACCATAAAAATAATTTATTTGCTATCAAAAGAAGCTTAAAACAGAACCGCTGTCTGATGGATGGCTTTTCCTCTGCCCTTAAGATGACAGTATCTGTCACCCCAGTCCTTGGTTGTAAGCCTAACCTATAAAAAAAAAATAATAATGGTGTGGTGGGGCACCAGCACCTACTAGCAGGTGGCTTATCTATTATTTAATGAGTTTCTAAAAATGAAAGTAAGTGTAATTTCTTGAGTCACTTACTTCTAGATTCTGCCCAGAGAAGTTTAAGTAGTATCATATTGAAGAACAGGAGTGAACTATCGTTTAAAAAAAAAAAATGGCCCAGAATAAAACCTCCCTTCTCTGTGAAGGTAACTGATCTGAAATATTTTTGTATATGTGTTTTTCAGGGGCAGCATAACACAGCATTCAAAACTCTCAGTCTGTCTGTGTCAGGTGGACAGCTCTGTGGGCGGGCTTCTGGCTGACTGGATATGTGTTTTTGGTTGTTTACACTTGGATGCTTTGGATGGGAATAGAAAGGGAGTCAGCCTTTCATTTCAGGCAGAGGAGTGTGGTGAATTAGACACAACTTTGGACTCGGGTCCCGGAGAACTTGGTTCTCATCCCGGACCAGTTACTTACTAGCTGTGTGGGCAAGTCACTTCATTTGTCAGAACCTCCCTCTTTCCTTTTGTGAAGTCAGGATGTCAGCTCATTTGTGTGGTCCCTTCCAACATTGTGTTTTTGTGAGTGGGAGCCTACGGCATTTGAAGTGGGAGCCCATAAAGGGTCATCGGAGCTGTGTAGTCTTATTTGCTACTCAGAGAGGCTGAGAGAAGCCGCGAGGTGACACAGAGCAAGGCTCTTGTGGGCCAAGTCCCCACTTCAAGCCCCCTGAAGGTCTCATGATCTTGGAGGTCACTGGTCCTTCCCTAACCCTTCTCTTTAAAACACATGTGTCGACGGGGCGCCTGGGTGGCTCAGTCAGTTGAGCGTCTGACTCGATTTCGACTGAGGTCCTGATCTCAGGGTTGTGGGATTGAGCCCCGTGTCAGGCTCCACACTCAGTGTGGAGTCTCTCTCTGTCTCCCTCTGCCCCTCTCAACGGCTCATGCGTGCATGTTCTCTCACTCTCTCAAAAATAAAATTAAGTTAAAAAAAGGCACGTCAGGCCTTTTCTCTATTGTCATTAAGCTGTATTTCCGTCTTATTTACTCAGATTCTTCATAAAGAATGATAGCTTTTTTTAATAAATTAAAAGAAAGTTTTTACTTATTTTTGAGAGAGCGCAAGCAGGGGAAAGGCAGAGAGAGAGAGAGGGAACAGAGGATCTGAAGCAGGCTCTGCAGTGATAGCAGTGAGGCTGATGCGGGGCTTGAACTCATGAACTGTGAGATTATGACCTGACCCGAAGTCGGACGCTTAACCAGCTAAGCCACCCAGGCGCCCCGAGAATGATAGGTCTTGAGAAAGTTTCTGGAGCAAGATAAAAGCTCTCCTCCAAGGTAGCTCCCCTCCCTGCCCCCAAGCTATTTTTTCGTAGGAATGGTGGGGTATCATTTCCTTCTTTTGCATTTGTTTGTTGGTTCATTCATTCATTCAATAAATGTTTTTGAGGGGCGCCTGGGTGGCGCAGTCGGTTAAGCGTCCGACTTCAGCCAGGTCACGATCTCGCGGTCCGTGAGTTCGAGCCCCGCATCGGGCTCTGGGCTGATGGCTCAGAGCCTGGAGCCTGTTTCCGATTCTGTGTCTCCCTCTCTCTCTGCCCCTCCCCCGTTCATGCTCTGTCTCTCTCTGTCCCAAAAATAAATAAACGTTGAAAAAAAAAATAAAAAAAAAAATAAATGTTTTTGAGAGTCTGCCGAGCACTGGGTATTACTAGATACTTGGACACAAAGACAGGTAGGACAGGTCCTACCTTCGAGAAGCTTTATACCTTGGTAGCGACGCCCTCAATGTGTTACATGAGCTCTGTATATGTGTGTTCATATATATGAAATTATAGCTCCTTCAAAGTTTAGCAAAGCTTGGTGTGTAGCAAAATGGCACTGAATTTTGCTTTGATAATTTCCCCTCAATTTATAAGAAAAGTTGCCGCAAATGATCGTAAAGAGAGAGTCCTCTTCGGCATTCACTGTGGAGATGATGTTGAGGACATCGACCTTACACTATGGCAGCCCTCTCGTGGGCATTTCTTCGAAGACTAAGTTTCATATAAAATGAAATAATAATAACGACAAAACTTAGTGTGCCCTCGGAGGGATTTTTCCCCTTTGTGACTGTACATTTTCTCCCTTGTCATTCATGTTTTCTTGTTTAGTTTGGCCCTGAGGAGGCTCAGAGCTGAATTCTGTTGTTAAAGTAGCACTTTCCTGCCTCTGTAGCTCTCCCTCTATTGTGTTTCCCTGTGTGGGTTTTACTATTTTATTACTACTAGGTAAAATAATAACTACTATATGGATAGTGCTTCATAGTTTACAAATATTTTCAGAAAAAGTCTTGTCAGATTCCTGGGATCCATTAGCTTCATAAGTCCCCATTTAAATATTTTCTTCTGATTTCTTTTAGTTTGAGAAGTTGGGTTTGAAGCAGTGACCAAGAATTTCCAGGAAATCCATTAAGGAATGAGTTATTCACCAGAACAGGCTCAAAGTTAGGACGTGGGTTTACAGGACACAGGCAAGGAGATGGTAAAGTTATATAAAGAGGAAAATACTGCAGTATAGAAATCATCTTCGGGGTAATTTATTCATCTAGAGAGATCACACACAAAGCTCAGTGTTTGAAGTCAGAAGAAAGGAGAGTGAACATTTGGATGGAAGTGAACAGTTGGATTGGCATGACTTTTACTACTGTTTTTCCTTTGGAAGATGGACCAAATTGTGAGCCTTGTGGATTTCATGTGTTGAGAATTTTAGCTAAAATAGATACTTATGTTGAGACATTTCCTAAATTCTACACCCACACACTCAGTCTTTGTGTTACTGCCAGGAACACATTTTCCAAAATGCCAGAAATTGCATTTTACTCTTTAAATATTGGGTTTAAATATATATTCAAGAGAAAGAGTGCATTTAATTTACTTTTGGCTCAGTAATAATTTAAACTATGAATGGAGATAATGTAATTGTTGTCTGTATTGGTTGTTAAGATATTTGGACTCAGTAACACATTTATGTGTTTCCAAATTTGACAGATAAAGGGTACAGAGTGCAAACTCCTTCCCATGTCTGTCCCCAGGCACACAGGTCACCTCCTCCTCTGTCAACTGGTGTCAGTCACCAGTTTCTTGCATATCCGTCTGGCTATGCCATAGAAAAGAATATTATTTTCTTCCTTTTTTTACACTGATGATGATGTGCTATGTTCATTGTTCCATGATGTATGTATTTATGTTCGCTTAATTCCTGAGGGGAAAAAAAGGAAAAGTATAGAGCAAATGGGGAGTCTGTGGTATTCCCCTCTACAAACGAGTGTGGGGGCTCAAAGGACAGTGTTGTAATAATCACAAAAACCTTGATTAGGTAATCAGTCAGAACATGGAGCTATGTAGTGCTGAGGTGACTTGGGGATGATCCCCCACGTTTTTGTGAAACAGTGGTGACTTATGGGGCCAACGTATGGAGGAACTTGCTGTTTGCTTTATTATTTATGGGGAATTTTGCCTTTGGGTTTGGACATTGCCATGCTTCTCATTTAATCTAAGTTTTAGTTATGGCTGTACTCAATTAGTGCTTATTTCCTTTTTTCCATTTTACAGAGACATTGGGTAAATAACGTATGAGCTACTTTATTTCGCATGGGAAGCTCACTCTCCTTGGTTGGGAAATGTGGGACGTTCACTGAGTTCTTAGTGAGTTTAAGGTAAATTGTGGGCTCTGAGAGCAGGGACTGGGGCTTGGCCTGCCATGCCCACCCATGCTCCTTCTCTTCAGTTGACCCCTCTCTTCATGTTTTACACCTCGGCACCCGGGACATTTTGGCGTGGTAGAGCTATGTGTGAGCACAGCTTCATGTACCCAGCAGGCTTATTATCCTTCTCCTCGGCCCAGATGGACGATCGTTCAGCATCATGTAAGCATAGTGAATCAGATTCCTCCACCTGCAAAATGACATTCGCCAGTCTGTGGGAGGTAGGGTGCAGGTGCCCCAGCGTGTTGTCTGTGTCTGTTCACACACCCGTCTTTCCCACGTAGCTGTGAGTGGCTTCGGGGCAAGCGCTGTGCTTACCCCTAGACTCTGGCACTTTACGTAGGATGCCGTGCACGCTGAGTGAATGCAGATGAAGCTGGCTCTCCAGAGCTCAGTTCTGAGTGTAGGACACTTGAGTACCGTATAAACAAATTTAGACCTTGGTTGGGGGCAGGAGGAAACAGTAAAGGAGATGAATGCGGGAGGTGGGGCAGGAGCGTGGCAGGCCTCCATGGGCATTCTCACAAGTTATTCCTAGTGGCCTCAGGTGAGGGGAGACTTTGGGGTAAGGGGCTAGTTCGAAAGCTTTTGACAAAGGTGAGGGATGATGGAGCTCTGCGTTGCCTAGTTCTCATTGCCGTAGCTAGGTTTCTCAGGAAAAAAGTACATCTTCTATTAGATGTATGCAGTATTCACAATTGAATAAATCTGACATTGGGACGGCACAGAGAGCCCAGTATCGTAAAGGAATATAGGGAGTTAGTAGCTACCTTGTAATCAGGAAGGATAATATTTTTTAAACAATTGATTTTTTTTTTTACACTGTATTATGATAATAAAACTGAAAACTCGTCAGGCGGCTGAGAGGTTTGCATTCGTCTCTTGATCCTGCAGACATTCATTCACTCATCTAGTCCCTCTCTGTGCTCATGGAAGCCAGAAGGATTTAAAAGATGGTTACGATACAGGGTAATTATGCCTATGTTTCAGATATTGAGCTCCAAGGGTAAGGAAATCTTGCATTATTCTTTATGTAACAGAAATGTTTATGCAAGTCTGTGTGTAAATCAGCCCTGAGTAAATTGAATCAAATGGAATGTGCTGACAGAAGTTGCTATTTAAAAAAACCTAGTGATGAACCTTTTGTGAGATAAAGAACTTCTAAAAACTGAAATCCAAATAAGTACACGCTCATTTGCGTGGTTTTTCCCAAGGCAGAGTGTCCTGTATCTTCTGTGTTGATTGAATTCTGGTTGGCCAACCACCTGGTTGGTTAATGGGGTGTATACCATGAACCAAGTCAGTGACACTGAAGTCCTCCAAAGGAAATAAACTAATCTACCGTTGTATGAAATCGGCTGTTAATTAGGTTTTAAATTCTCCAGCTTGGGTGAGTGTGATTGCATCTTTCCTAACAGACAAGCATCTGCAAGTGCAAATCCTGATGACATCCCTAGCAGCAGGCATTAACTTGCAAACCCTTGTAAGTGGATTGCGTTTCCAGTATCAGGAAAGCTTCCTGACTCTTCATTTCACCATGAAAGTTGGGTCCTAGAAGACTAAGTACGACCAGTACCACTCCAACAATGCCGATTTTTTTTAATAAACCCAAAGGGAACTACCAAAGAACCAAAGAACGTGTAAGTTGGAAGGAAAAAAAGAAATTCTCAGGTTGTTGACTTATTTACAATTAAGGCATGCTAGAATTAGGCTAAGAAAATTACTCTGTAATTTAAACTACCGTGACAGCCTCTAGAAATGACCAGCAGCATTCAAGAGCACCGCGGTCAGGCTGGCATTTCTGTCTCCATCTTTTTACATTTGCTTTCGGTGTTGTAAAAAGTTTGCCATTAGCTATTTCAGTAAAGCGGCTTTGTTGTTCGATCATACCGCTCGTTGAGCCGAAGCCTTTTGGGAAACAGCATTTGGAGAGAGACCCATGGTGTCATAGCTGATCCCACTGGCACGTGTCCCAGAGTGAGCAGGGCTGGAAGCTTTTAGCGTAGTTGAAAGATGCCAGTCTGTCATTTGCATCCATTGAAATTGAGCAAGAGATTTCGGCTTGAGTTTTATGTTATGTTATACCACCAAGAGCAGCTGGTGAAGGGCTGCAAATTCCGTGTAAGCCGGGACCTATCAGCTGGTGTGTTTAATGGAATCCTGCTTCATCTTGGGAGCAATTTCTGGGGCGTAATAATAATAATAATGTACACTCGTGGTGAAAGATGATGCTCGTGGTTTTAGAACGTGCAGACTGAGTAGGGGTCTTGACATCAAGGTGGTAGTGGGGGAAGGCAAATATTCAATAAAAGGATCGTGATGAGGAGAAAGCAGATACTTTCTGGGATAAGGAAAGCCACAAATATGTGATCAGTTTAAGAGTTTTAAGTAACATGTTTACAAAATGTGAGCTTTACAGCACTAGTAATAGTAGGCAAAGCATCCAGCCTCTAGCTTCGTTTAAAAAACTCTACTCCTTCTTGGAGGGTCACTTGCTTTTGTTCAAAGTCAACCTTTTCCCCCAGGGATGTGTTTAATTAAGGCCATCATCTTCCATTAGTGATGATGCCAATTGGATCATTCTTTTCACTCTTCCTGTCCTGCCCCCTTTACTTGACTCAAAAAATAATTTGTGCCACCATGTGGCTTGTTTTTAACTTGCAAAAAATTTTCTGCAGGACTGAGTTTATATGAGATTTTAAGATTTGTGGGCAAAATAGAACACTCCATTGTGAGAGCTTCCTTCATTCATTTTTGTCCTCTGGTGCTTGATTTGACTGGTGCGGAGTTAAAGAATGGATGTGTTCCACGCCTTATTGAGGAAAGCACTGAGAACTGGCCAGGTCCCACTTAACTTAGTTTCTGAATGACAGGGCTTTGGCACGCCCTCGGTCTCTCCCCATTCCCAGCCCATCCCACCTCATTAAGACTTGGGCTGTTGCAGCTGACAAATCTCCATTTTCAGCGGAATGCATGCCTTTATTTTTTTCCCTGCTGAGAAGGCATCAATGCCTCTTAAAATGGTGGCTTGAATTTGTTGGGAGTTGGAAAAATCTTGCAGGGAATCAGTGGAACATGGAGGGATTCTGTTGTGAGAATGTGCCAGGGGGCAGGGCAGTCGAGGGAGCTCCTTGCAGACTTGAAATTCAGCCGCTTATACTGGTGACATAGTCTGTTTTAGGGTGAAGAAAAAAAAAAGAAAAACCATAGTAACCCCTTTGGAATGACCTAGGGATGTTATGACAGAAGAATCTCAACATAATGAGTTTATTCCAATGATTCCGAATAGGTGAATTACTTTTTCGAGATCTGTTTTCACCCTGGTTACGTGTGCAGTATTTGCCTGTGGAGTGGAATGCCGTATGCAGCAGATTGATTGTGATCTGTAACCTTCCTACCACGGAAACTCTCCCTGTTACTTTCTTACTTAAAAAGTTGCAGTACTGGGGCACCTGGGTGCCTCAGTCAGTTAAGCGTTTGACTCTTGGTATCAGCTCAGGTCGTGATCTCACAGTGGTGAGTATCGGGCTCCACGCTGGGTGTGGAGCCTACTTAAAAAAACAAAAGCGACAATGGGGCACCTGGGTGGCTCAGTGGGTTAAGCGTACTACTTCGGCTCAGGTCACGATCTCATGGTCCGTGAGTTCGAGCCCCACGTCAGGCTCTGTGCTGACAGCTCAGAGCCTGGAGCCTGTTTCTGATTCTGTGTCTCCCTCTCTCTCTGACCCTCCCCTGTTCATGCTCTGTCTCTCTCTGTCTCAAAAATAAACATTAAAGATTAAAAAAAAAAAAGCAAAAGCAACAAAAACCCCAAAAGCCAAACCTTAACTTTGACCTCCCACAGCTTCTGGGTCATGTGCACAGAGACCCTTGATAGTCAGTTCAGCCTTCTCTTCAGCAATGCCCCTGTTCTGACCAGGTTCTAACCATACCCACCTGATTACCAGCAACCATGGCAGTATGGTTTTATCTGTTGCCAGGATGCCAGCCCTCTCCCTGGCCCAATGCTCAATGATGCCCTTGGCCTGTTGAGGTTTAAGCTTAAGAATCTCCTCTTCCCTGAGTCCCTCAGCCTCAAGTTAGGACTATCCTCTCCCAAACTCCCCTCACATCCTATATGCGCCTCTGTGTTCCAGCTCTTCATTGCTGTGGAACAGATCACCCAAAACAGTGCCTTAGAACAGTGGCAGTCATTTATTTTGCTCATGAATCTGGAGCGTTGGCTGGGCACAGCTGGGCAGTTCTGGCCTGCGGTCTCATGTGGCCACACACATAGTGGGGCGCCACGTCCCCTCAGAGGTTCCTTTGCTCATGGTTTGGTGCTGAGACCTGGAAGATTCCTACAACTGGCCGTCGGAACTGCTGGGGCTCCTGGGACATCTCTGTCTCTCTCTCTTCCCGTGTCCCTTCTCCATATGGCAGCCTCAGGTAGCTGCATTTCTTCCGAGATGGCTGAAGGCTCCTGGAGTGAGTGTCCCAAGAGAGACTGGCAGAACCTGCCTAGCCTTGAAAGTCACGCACGGTTGTATTAGCAGCACTGTATTCATGGAGATGGGTACAAAGACATGCTCATGTGTGAGGCAGTTACACAGACCCCACCTCTTGATGGAAGGGGTGTCATAGAATTAAGGGACATGGTTGTTTTTTTTTTTTTTTTAGATTTTGAACTGTAGTAAAATACCCGTAACATAAAATTTACCATCTTCACCATTTTTAAGTGCCCGGTTCAGTGACCTTAAGCACATTCGTATCATTGTGCAGCCATCACCATGTTTATCCACGGAGCTCTTTTCGTCTTGTAAAACTGAAACTCAGTATGCGTTAAGCAGTAACTCCCCATTTTCCCATCCCCCTGGCCCCTGGGAACCACCATTCTACTTTCTGTTTCTACTTCCTGTAAGTGAAGTCCTATGGTAGTTGACTTTCTGTAGCAGGCTTATTTCTCTCAGTGTAACATCCTCAAGATTCATCCAAGTTGTAGCCTGTGTTAGAATTTACTTCCTTTTTAAGGCTGAATAATATTCCATTGTATGTATACAGTAAGGAGGTTTTATTTAACCATTCATGTGTCGATTGACACTTGGGTTGCTTCTGCCTTGTGGCTATTGTGAATAATGCTCCCTTGAACATGGCTGTACAGTGGAGGCCATGTTTGAAAATCAGCTCACCGTTACGGTTCATTCTGTCTTTTGGTGTCCTTTTTCTTCACTGCCCTGGAAATACTTGAGAGCAGGAACAGTGACTTTCCAACTTTAAATCCCTAAGGCCCAGCAGAGGCACAAAAAATATCTATTAGCTGAGTCACGAATGGATCAATGGATGGATGGATGGATGGATGGATGGATGACAACTACTACAGAAGATAGAAGGTTTCATTTCTGAAGTGTGTCAATGGCTATATTGTGTCATACTGAAGATGGGGCCATCCCATGATGTACATCCTAAAGTAGCCACTGCCGAGTTGTACTCTATTATTTTAGTATCCTTATTGGATAGCACCTGGTACAGAGTGAACATTTTATAAATATGGGTTGAGTTGAGTTAAATTGCAACTGGGAAGTGGAATTTGTAAGATGATGTTTTAATAATCTTTCATCATTTTCTGTCTTCCATTGTGCATAACACGTGATCCTGTATGAGTAATTTTGTGAGTAATTCGAGGAGTCGTGAAGTAGGACCACTTCCTTGGTGTGTTGACTAGTTTCCATTGAGTTACATTTGAAGCCTGCAACCTTGATCATGACACGTTATGTGCCAATTGTGTAATATTAGACTTGGTTTTCATTGCCTCCATTTTAGCCCTTTTCACAGGCAGGCATGGGTGGTAGCAGTTCTTTCTAGAGCACAGGCCCCTTTACACTGGCAGTGACTGTGGATGGCATCGTGGCTCATAATCAAATTCATGCATAGTCTGTGTTGCCCTTTCATTTTTGTTAAAATTTAAAGACCAGAGACGATGGAGGACATCTGTTAATCTATCAAATAAACAGCCAGGGCGTCTGGGTGGCTCATTCGCTTAACTGTCCGACCCTTGATTTTGACTCATGACCTCTTGGTTGGGGGTCAGCTCAGCTCTGCCCTGAGCGTGGAACCTGCTTGGGATTCCCTTTCTCTCTGCCCCTCCCCTGCTCATGCATGAGTTCTCTCTCTCTCTCTCTCTGTCTCTTTCTCGCTCTCTCAAAATAAATAAATAAACACTGAAAAAGAAACAACCTTCTTTGCTTTTCTTTGCCTTCTTTTATTATCCACCCCCATCAGAGGGTCATGCAAAAAAAAAAAAACAACAAACAAACCCACAAAACAAAAATGAAAATTAAAGTGATCATAATATCCTGATTTCCTGTTTTATTATAAATGAGATAAACACTGGGTAGTGTTTTCCTGTAATTTCTTCCTGTATGTTCTTCAAATTAATGTTTGAAGAATGGTTGGGAGTTTCCATAGGCCTCATACATTTTTTATTTAGACAGTAGGATAAAATGGAACAGCTTTGGATTTGGAGTCAGATAGGCTTAAGTCTGGATTTTGGTTCTGTCATTTACTTGTAAATGTTCTATTTGGAAAAGGTAGAACTAATAATAGTGATCTCTTGGCCAGTTGGAAAGATTCAGTCCAACCCAGTTGACCTGTGTCTGAAAGTCTATGTGTTTCTAGGAAATTTGATAGTAACAATTTGATCTTCAGCATCTGTGTGCTTCTGTATTTGTAAATATAAACATGAAGAAAGCTGAACCCGCCATGTTTCTGGAAGCTGAGGTACCAAGAAGGGATGGTTCTGCTTTATCTCTTTCTTTTTGCTTATCATGGCATTTGAGATAAGGCTGGATTTTTATTTGACAGTTGGGGAAGTTGAGACCCAGAAAATTAGGTGGATGATGCAAGGCCCCGTAGCACATGAGAAGCAGAGCCAGGGACTTTGTCCATCGTTATACTGTATTATTTATTATATCACTGCCCATCCTACCATTTTCCCAGTCTTCCCCCCACCTCCTTTGCAATCCCAATTCACTGTACTTCAGTGCACTGTGCACACACACACACACACACACACACACACACACACACGCTGGATGGCAGAGATCAAGAAGGATGCAGTGTCCGGCTTGTTTTCCACGGGAGTCTGCCAATACTGTTCCAGGTTAGACATGGTCGATGCTTGTTGATCACTTACAACAATAGCATATTTGGAAGAGCTAAATATAATTCCTTCTTTCTAGGTTTTCCTTTTCATTTGTAGTTTTTGGGCCCGTGTGACAGACGTCCTCGAGGCGCCCACATGATTTTCTCTTTCTGTCCATTTCCACGGCCTGCATCTCTGCTATAACTTAACACAATTTCTGAAAACCTCACCTTCTGCAACATCGTGCCATCAAATGAACGTGACTTATGGGAGATATATATAGGGTTGGGGCCAACCACTCTAAATCGATGCCACTTTGCAACCAGAGGACTAACAAAAACGATAAAAAGCAGAGTAAAAGCAGCACAGTTCACAAGGCGTATTAAATTCTTACTGTATGCATACGTATTTGGATAAACATGACTTGAAAGTATGAAGAAATGGGGGATGCTTGATGGAAGGGGATGGAAGGGAGGAGATGAAGCCAGTGAGGATTGAGCGATGAGAGGGAAGTGAACAAAGGTCTCAGAGACTTTTGTGCAGAGGGGTACTTAAAAGACCCGGGGCCCAGGAACCTCAGGCTGTGCGGGGAATGGACGCATGGGTTCTTGTGCTGTATGTATGGAACATCAGCTTCACTGCGTGGTCTGTGGAACGTGTTATTCATGGGCAATTTCAGATATTCAAGTGGCCCATTAACTATCCCTGAACCCTGGAAAGTAAATAGAGATCTCTCAGAGGACTTTTCCATGGAACTTTATTTAATACCTTGTTGCTGTTAAACTTCGGAAACCATGTGACAAAAGGCCAAGGACAGCGTTGCGGAGCTTCTCAAGGGTGTACAACCTGGGGCAAAATCAGTAAGCAAAAGGGCAAACTGATGAGATGGGATCGAATCCTTTGTGGGGGCAAAAGACACCTTTCCCCAATGAAGGGAACAGTATCAGTGAATACTGTCTTCTCAGGGTCTGTAGCCCGTTTCTGTCTTTCATTTTCTATATCTCATTTGTTATTTTTAACTTTTTAAAAAATACTAATACTATGGAAATGCATTCTGTGTCACCTGTGCACCAATCAAAAATAGGTATAAACACCATGAGTGCCTCTAACTGCATGGTTCTGGAAAGGTTTGAAAATGATGGAAAGTGGCTGGCTGAAACTGGCCATGGGCACTTGACTGGGGCTCCTGAGTAACTTGACCTTCAATTCTGTCCTCACCAAACCTCTCACATCTTCAGGCCCCATCATGTGGGAGCTCAGTGTATCCCTGTATCTCACAGAGGTCTCTGCTGGGTAAGTTGGGGGATGGTTTATGGCTTTCTGAGTCTTTGGGGTTGGGGAGGTGAGAGAGAGGGCTTTGTAGAATAAGATGTGACAGGAGAGACTAGAAAATGGGGCTAAATAGGAGCAGGAATATGAACTAGGAGCCAGCAACGCAGGCTGGAATGTGTGTCCTACATCTCTTTCTGGGAGTAGCTTGGTAGAGTAGCTCTCAGACACTAACCACGATATAAGGACTGTTTGACCAAGAGCCACATGTGTGGGCCACCCTGCAGAAGTTAGGAAAGGCAGTCATCTCTCAAAGCTGGATGGAGCAGAGGTGTCCCCTAGTGGGTGGTAATTGAGCAGGTCTTTAAAGAATGGACAGGGTTGGGTTAAGTGGAGGTGGTGTGACTGTAGGGAAGGAAAGTGGGGTCGAGAAGAGTTTTAGGACACGCGGAAGATATGGAGCGGTTCCTTGGGGCACGTGAGGATGATAATTGTGACGTCCACAGACCTCATTCCTGGAACTACAGGGCAACTGATCTCTTTTCTTTCTTCTTTTCTTTTTTCTTTTCTTTTCTCTTGTCTTCTCTTATCTTCTCTTCTCTTTTTCCTCCCCTCCCCTCATCTCCTCTACTCTCCTGTTCTTTTTCTGTTCTTTTTTTTCTTTTCTGTTCTCCCTTCCCCCCTTCCATTCTCTTTCCTCTCCTCTCCTCTCCTCTCCTCACCTCTCCCCTCCCCTCTTCCCTCCCCTCCCCTCTTCCCTTCCCTTTCCTTTCTTTCCTACAATAATCCTACCAGTCCCTCAGAGAATACTTATTGAAAATTAATGGTAATGGCCATATGGGAAGTCTCAGAGCTTATCTAGGATTTGGATCCCTGGAGCATAATTGGTGGGTGGAAAGCAGATGGATGGAGCAAGAATATTGTTCTCCTCCTACCAATGACAGTTGATTATAAGTTATAAAAATGGGCATTTCCCTTGTGGTCCTAGGTTCTAAGATTATTGAAGGTTATTAGTATTTATTATGACTACTTCTTCAGCAAATGGACCAAAGAATGACATTATTTAGATTTAACAGGGTTGGACTTATGGCTTTCATAAACCGGGGTCCTCTGAATCTAAATATGTCTTATTTTACCGTGGCCCATCGTATAAGAATCCAAGGTACATTTACTACGTCTCTGAGGTCCCACAGTTGGATGAGAGCTCCACCCAATAGTCAGTTCTGTTTCTCTTTCACTTGCTCTCTGCCAAGCTTTTGTGTGCAGTAAGATATAGAGCCTGGGAAAGGACTGCATTGTTTGTTAAATGGAAATTAAACTCAACGTTGAGATTTTGGATATATGAAGAGAGGGGCTTCTTGACTTTCCTTCCTTTTTAAAATGCAGTTAAACTGATATTCAGAACAATGGTGGGAAAGTACTAATTAGTCTGTGAAGGATGGTAAAATAAACGAGGTGGGCAGTGACTTATGTAAGGCATTTATAAGCTCCTCACTCCATAACTGCAGGCTTAGGGGAGGCTGGGTTTTCTCGGGTTTTCTGCAGTCCCACCCAGCTCCCTTCTAGGGCTGCCTCCAAGAAGAGAGGTGCTCCCCAGAGCTGGGAATCTTTCTGTGTGAAGGCTGCTGGGAGACCTCAAAAGTGGGATCTGCCCCCTCCTTCCTCTCTGTCCACTCTATTTTAGAGCTGCAGTAAAGATTTGAGGCTTTTTGCAAGCTTTCAACTCTGAGGTATTTTGGACAACTGTAATTTTGTTTGTTCTCTGCTATATGCATGTGGTTTCCTAAAACACAAGTGTGATTATTTTCTGCATCCTTTCCATAGCAAACATTTCCCCCTAAAGTACAGTCTCCAAAAGTGGGTTCTCGAGTGCACTTGACATACAGTCTCCTTTGGAATGCCGATTGAGAGTGACTGTCTCTACAGCGAACAACTTGTTGTAGTTTTGAGTTTTGCTGGGTGGCTTCAGACCCTGTACTGCTCTTTGCCTCTCTTATGTTGCACAGCCAGACGTGCCCAGTGTGTTGTGTATTTTCCAGGAAGCCGGGAGCTGCTGTGCAACTTAATTTGATAGTGGTGAGGGGGTTCTATAAAATAGCACTTTGGGTAGTTTTCTCCATAAAATAGCAATTTGTGGAAGACGGTTAGCATGTAGGATGGACACTGGAGCTAGATTAGTTTGGTTTGAATCCTAGCTTTTCAACTTTCCCCCCACCCCCCTGGTAATTTTATTGTTGCCTTTTACTGTCAGATTTTTAATCTAGCTGGGATTCATTTTGTTGTAAGGAGTCAAGTTTGGATCTAGCTATCCTTTTTTTTTTTTAATGATTTTTTTTCTTGTGGTAAATCCATAACATAGAATTTATAGTTTTAAGCACTTTTAGGTGTACAAGTCAGTGGCATTAAGTACATTCACAACTTTCGGCTGTGTGTCATAGGTCAAAATGTTTTGCCTCTCTGTGACTTAGTTTCTTCATCTGCTAGTAGGGATAACACCCCCATGAAGGTTCTGTTGAGACTCTGAGTTAGTTCATAGAAAACACGCAGTGTGCACAGGCCACAGTAAGTGTTCAGTGATGATTAGTGGCCATGGCAACACGTAGTACCAGAAGGCTTGCATTTGCTAGTAGGAGCCATTGATGAGCTGGTGCCCATATGTATGGTGCGTATATTATGTGAAAGCGTAGTTGGTAGCAACCATTGCGACTGAATCAGTCTAAAGACCTAGAGAATTCTCAGTGCAGGCACTGGATAGTTTGCCTCATTTTTGTGTCCACTTTAGCATGGGACTAACATGCACTTTGAACTTCAGGGGAAGAAAAGATTCTCCAAGATTTAGATTTCAAATTGTTTGCGAAGCAATCGGTAATGTAAAGATACAACCCATTCAGTCTTCACGTTTAAAGTATAATGCAAGAAGCTTAAAGGGGGTGGGCTTCTGAATGTATTCTACGAACACTAACTCTTTTCAGAGAGTTTGATAAAAAGCTCTTGCTTTAAAAAAAAATGATAGCCGTGATGATTTGTTTTCATGAAGTCTAGATGAGTAAATCGTGTGATCATAATGAGAGGAGAAGGAGAAGTCTCAAGAGAAGAAGCATTTTGTTTGTATTTAAGTCTTCCAGATATGTTTGAAAATAATATACCAGTTTAATATATTTTCGTAAATAATTTAGGTAAACCACACTTCTATTATAGTTTCTGGTAAGTGATAATCTGAAACAGTTTCTATTTTATTACCAACAACCTTTTTACTTTTTAGTTCAGCAAGGAGTTTCTAACTAAATTTGTAAAAAAAAATGCAGAAATCATCTGAAATAAACTATTTCTAGCCTTAAAATCCGTGTTCCTACAATAGAATATACTATATTCAGTCACCATCACAAAAATGTCTTTCTTATCAGTGCTGCCGTAGCTAAATGTGAACTTTAAAAATGGGAAAACCAGGCACTTTGTAGACAGTTCATTCTTTGTTTCATATTTTTTGGGCCAAGAAAGAAAATTGCCCAAGGAAGTATTTCTGGAAGGAGTCAAACTTTTCAACTGCCTTGGTAGTTTAGCCTACAATATTTTTGTTGTTTTAGGAATTGATCGTGACCCTAAGTGTAGCCGAAAGAATACACATTTGTAAAGCATGGATCGTGATTGGTTCCTAACAAGTGAATGATAATGTAGCAAATAATGCTGTCATCATATTACACACAGTTGGTCAGGGGGTCAGCATAAGACCTTCATTATCGCTGAATTGTGTTATAAACACGCGGGGCAGAGTGCTGTAGTGGACGTAACACTCGATCTTGGTTCCGGAAGTCTGAATTCCAGAGCTCGCCATGGTGCCAAGCCCTTAGGTTTCAAGAAGTTGTGATGGGAAGCAGAAAGGCGTGGCTTAATAGTAGCAGCTTCTAGAAGGTTGTTTTCTAGTTCATTTCCTTTCCTCATTTCTCACATTTTTCCAGGACGACATCATGTATAGTGACTCCTTATTTATATGCTAATGTCCTTCAAACCTACATTTTAGCCAAGGCCTCTCCCATGGCCTCCAGACCCACAATCCCATGACCAGCAGATCACTCTGCCCGGTTGTGACATAGATATCTTAAATCCGTATGTCAAAAACTTAACTCATCCGACACTTCTAACGCACCACTACCCTGTTTCTTTTCCTGCTTTCCTTTTGACAAAGGAGCATGCTCCCAGGCATTTACCCCAAAAGCCAGAAACCCCAAGATGCCATCAATCTTTTTTTTCCTCCTCACTTTTTATGTTTAACCGATCCCTACACTCTGCCGATTGTACTTTATAAATGTCCCCTGTCCATTCCCTCCTGATGACAATGGTGGTGGTGGTGGTGATGGGGTCCATTCCTCCATATCAACTTCTTCATCTTAATCCAGGCCCTCCTCATGTTTTACCTGGAATTTTGTGGCTGTTGTTTTTTACAACTGGCTCCACGGATCCCTGCTCAACATCAGTCCCATGTGCCTCTGCCATAATGCCAGTAACTTTCCCTCAACACACTACGCCATCTCTCCATTCTTCATCTAGGCTGTGTGGGCCAGTCTGGAGGGAATGATCCACTTGCCCTGGCAGTCACCATACGCTTGTCTGGAGAGTCAGCTTAGAGGCCAGTGCCTCTTTGAAGCCTTTTTCACCCTTTCAGACAGAATTGGTATTTAACCATGCTGGTAAGTGTGGATCTAATTCATTGTATGTTTTCGTTTACTTCTCCACCTCCCCTGTTGGATTATTTGGATCATTTCTTGAGGTTATGAACGGAATCTTAAATGCATACCAGTATATGAGGACATCCAATAAATGAGTGAGTGAGCACGTGGATGGTTTTCTCGGGTGTGGGAAGGGATTGGGAAGGGGCCACACAGCCCTTTGGAGTCTGCCCTCCAGCCTCTTGACTTCCTGCTGAGCAAGCTTGCATGGGTGACTTTGCATGGCTGTGTCCAGTTAGATATGTGCTTTGGGGCCACAGCTGCAAAATATAAGACAATAGTTTCTTAAAATTTCCAGATTGAGGTTTTTTTTTTTTTTTCAATGTTTATTTATTTATTTAGAGAGAGAGTGCTAGCGGGGAAGGGGCAGAGAGAAAGGGAGAGAGAGAAAATCCCAAGCAAGATCCATGCTATCAGCACAGAGCCCAACATGGGGCTCTATCTCATGAAACCATGAGATCGTGACCTGAGCTGAAATCAAGAGTCAGACGCTCAACCAAATGAGTCACCCAGGCTCCCCTCCCTTTCTTATTAACTACTTCATACTTTGTCTCTCCTGAAATCTTTAACATCTTCTCCCTCCCTCCCTGTCTGCTATTTGGGCTTGCAGGCAATCAGGAAACTTCCCTGTGTGCCCTCTGTGCCATCTACTCAGTTATCTGCATCTGTGCCCATACCCACTGCCTTACCTCCTTTGCTGGAGGGGGATTGTCCATGTTCCTGTGGAAGACCATGATCTCTGCTTGAGCTCCTTCTCGCCTTCTTAAAAACATCACTCCCTTCAATGTCTCCTTTCTCTTCTGATTCATGTTCCCCCCTTTTCACTTGGTGATTCTCATCAGCATACAAACCTGCTGGTATTTCTTCCCCTGATACTGTGTGCCCTCCAGCTTCTATTCCATTTCTCTGCTTTTTCCACAAGGTGCTTTGATTTGCTTAAATCTATCGTAACCTATTTTTCTCCTTCCATACTGTCTTCTACTCTTTAAATTAAAAAAAGAAAAAGATCGTGTGGGGGCACCTGGGTGGCTCAGTCGGTCAAGCATCCGACTTCAGCCCAGGTCACGATCTTGCGGTTTGTGAGTTCCAGCCCCGTGTCAGGCTCTGTGCTGACAGCTGGGAGCCTGCTTCAGATGCTGTGTCTCCTTCTGTCTCTCCCCCTCCCCCCTCTCACTCTCTGTCTCTCTCAAAAATAAACATTCAAAAAATTAAAAATTATAAACAAAATTAATTTTGGTAAAAAATAACATAAAATTTACCATCTTAGTTGTTTTGAAGTGTAAAAATCAGCAATACACGCGCACATTGTTGTGAGGCTGCTCTCCAGAACCTTTTCATGTCACAAAACTGAAACTCCTACCTGCTCAGCAGTGATTCCCCATTTCCCTCCCCCTTCCCCCAGCCCTTAGCAACCACCTTCCTGCTTTCTCTCTGTATGAACTTGACCACTCTAAATACTCCTTCCATTCTCTCTTGAACCCACTTCTAACAGCTTTTCCTCCTATATTCCCCCTGCGCTTCTCAAGGTCACCTGTGACCTCCCCCTGGCCGGATGCAACAGCCCTTGCTCAACTGTGGGCTCATTTGACCCAGCAGCCAAACTGGGCACAGTGGATCCACTCCCTCCCCCCTGAGACGTTTTCCTAAATTGGTTTCCAGGAGACCATATTCACCTGAGTTTTCCTTCTTCTCACACACCTCCTTAGTCTTCTCTTCATTTCCCACCTCTGTACATCAGGATGTCCCGGGGCTCAGTGCTGGGCTCTCTTCCCCACCTTCGCTGAATCCCTTGGTGGTCTTAGTTATGTCTTTAAGTGTCATTTATACTCTGACAACTCCCACTGTTTGGATCTCCAGCTGGGATATGTGTCCTGGGCTCCAGGCTGGTGCACTTCCCTATCTGATGTCTTCACGTGTGTCCCTCAAGGCCATCTCGACACTGATGTCTCTCCGTGTTCCCCACAGTGTCTGCCCACAGGCTTCCGCATTTCTGGATGACAGCTCCACTCTTTGACTTCTGGAAGGCAGCATTTGGAGACATCTTTAACTGTTCCTTCTCTCTCAGAATCACGTCCAGTCAGCAAATTCGGCCACCTCTCCTTTCAAAAGATGTAACCTGAATCCCACCGCTTCTGGTCGTTTCCACTCCACCGCTCAGGTCTAGCCACTCTCTTATCTTGTCTGGATTATGCAGTAACCTCCTCGTGGGTCTTTCGGTCACTGTCCCTGCTTCCTCACAATTGTTCTCAGTGCAACATCCAGTAAGATCCTTTTAAGAGATGAGGAGATCCTACTCAAAACCCTCCAGTGGCCAGTAAATGCCAAATCTTTACCAAACAGAGAGCCCTATGTGGTCTGCAGTCCCATGACCTCCCTGGTCTTAGTTTCTTATTTTCTCACCCTTGTTCCCTCTGTTTCCATTTGCTGTTCACCCTGGGGAGAAGGTTCATCCCCCAGATGTTCCGGTGACTTCCTCTCTTACTTCCACCCAATGCCACCTGATTTGTGAATTCTCCCTGGTCACCCTGTTTAAAATTGCAGCCCCCTTCTCCATACTTTCTATTACCTTTTTCTCTCTAACATGTGCCACTGTCTAACATACTATATATTTTATCTGTTAGTTTTGTTTAGGTCACCCCAGCTGAACGTAAGTTCCAGAGGGCAGGCATTGTGCCAGGGTTCATATAGCGGGTGCCCAAGTATTTGTTGAATGACTCTATAGAGAAGAAGCTTCTCCCCCCGCGAAGAAAATTATAACTCATTGTCCATTTCCTTCTCCAAACAGAAGTTTCATTTGAAATTTCAAGTTCTTGTTTTATCTGAAAGATGACAAAGCTGAATTTAAAATTCCCCAGCACGATGTATCTACTTTCAAAAAAGCACATACAGATGGAATCGTAATTTAGGTTCCTCTGAACATTTTTTATACACATAAAATATCATTAGTAGTAAAAACACTGTATCCATTGTCTACAAGAAAATTCCTATGGACTTTCAAATAGACTCAAATATAAAACTTGTTGTCATATCGACTATTGCATTTAAATGTTATAGTAGCTTTAGGTTTCCTGGATTATATCTTAAAAATATCACTGGTGGTATCTTTGAGGGTTTTTTGATAGAATTTGTGGTAAAGTTTGTGGTCCTCCTTCGACCTCATTAGCATCTGTTGAAACTTCTGGATAGCTTTTGAAATTTTGCCTCATTTAAGATTAATCAGTTACTGATAATTAATTATAACACCATATGGTATAAATTTTGAATTCTGTTTGATTTCTAATTCAAAACGATGGCTCTTACCAAGTACTTAACACAAGTATAGCACTTGGAAAATTTGAATAATGGGTTGTGTGGCTACTGGAGCTGTGATTTACTTCACAGTTAATAAAAGGAAAGATTCATTTCTTTGTCTTGGAACTCTTTAAAAATGTACCAGGACATTCCCATGGCATTTAGAAAATCTCCTGGAGGGCCAGTAATTTCATTCTAATTAAAGATAATTACAGATTATACGTGGTCTTATGCCTGAGGTTATTTACCATGTTGTAGCAAAAAATGATAAATTTTTTTAAGTTTATTTATTTATCACTGACTGAGCCACTCAGGCGCCCCTAAAAAAATGGTAGTATTTGATTTGCTTCTAAAGGCTCTTTTTAATAGGTGAGACCAAATCAACAATATATGTGAAGTGCTGTGTAAACTATAAAAGCACTGCACCCTTTTTACCTTTGGGGGTAGTCTTAACTTTCTTGATGGTTTTATTTAAAATCATTTATTTTTAAAGTGTATAATAAAAGAATCTAACTGATGGTTATGGGTCACTGAAGTTAAATAGACTTTTTCGCAATATATTTGATTTCAGAAGCTTCCAACAAAGGTAAAAATCCTGGAAAAAACTTTGTGGCTTGGTCAGTGTTCAATTAGAAAGGGCTTTCTTTCTGGCAAACAACATTTCTTTTATGGTTGAGAGTTTCAGCATTTAGGTAATCGCCAGCTCACAACAGTGCATTGTTTCATTCTTGATAGCCTGGAATGATAATAAAACTCGGGCAAGCCTGAGACCATGGAGTTCACAGTTTGCTCCTATGTCTTCTCCCCTGCTCTGTGTACGGAAAGTCCACTCCCTGCCTCTGACTCCAACACATAGTGTAAGTCTGGGCATGCGCGAAGTCAGTGCTCCTCAGAACCCTTGGGACTCACTTATTCCTCCTTCAGAGTTCGCTGAGCACCCTTACTGACTTGCAGCTTGTCTTCCTCCAGTTATGGTAGGACAGTCGGTAAGGGACTGTCCTCGGCGGCTCAACTTTAGTCAGGCAACAAGGTATTTGTGACATTTTGGATACTGCCCGTGTGCTTTAGCAAAGGGCCCTTGGAACTCTCTAGCCTCATCAGAAAAGCCTGGGGGCCTCTGTTCTCCCTCTGGCAGCCCATGGGGGCCTCTGTCCTCCCAATGGCAGCTCATGGGAGCCTCTGTCCTCCCAATGGCAGCCCATGGGGGCCTCTGTCCTCCCAATGGCAGCTCATGGGGGCCTCTGTCCTCCCAATGGCAGCCCATGGGGGCCTCTGTCCTCCCAATGGCAGCCCATGGGGGCCTCTGTCCTCCCAATGGCAGCCCATGGGGGCCTCTGTCCTCCCAATGGCAGCCCATGGGAGCCTCTGTCCTCCCAATGGCAGCCCATGGGGGCCTCTGTCCTCCCAATGGCAGCCCAGAGGACCCAAGTCCTTGCCCTCCGCTCACAGCCCCTGAGCAGCTGCCCTGTGTGCCCTGCCTCAGGCCTAGCCCCGCACCCTCCCTGCTCCCTCCCTGCCCAGGGTCCCAGCAGAGTTGCTGCTGCTGTGTCTCATTTGGGCTCCTCTGCAGCCCATGGGGGGACCTGTGCTGATCTGCTGTTCCTACACCTCTCTGCAATGTAATGACGCTCTGCCTCTCTCTTCCTTTCTGTTCGGAGAGATTGTTAGAGCAGAAGCTGGGTCCTGGTTATATTTCCTTTCTTAACCATCATGTCATATGTTGAGCTCCATGCATTGCTGCTCTATATGCATCATTTCACTTTTTAAAACAATATTTTTTAACGTGTATTTATTATCGAGAGACAGAGCGTGAGCAGGGGAGGGGCAGAGAGAGGGGGACACAGAATCCGAAGCAGGCTCCAGGCTGTGAGGCTCAGCACAGAGCCCGACACGACATCATGACCCTAGCCGAAGTCAGATGTCCACCTGACTAAGCCACCCAGGCACCCCCATGGTTTTATTTTCTGAGAGAGAGAGCGAGCAAGTGGAGGAGAGGGGCAGAGGGTCAGAGGGAGAATCCTAAGCAGGCTCCATGCTCAGTGGGGAGCCCAACTCGGAGCTCGATCCCACAGCCTTGGGATCAGGACCTGAGCCACCCAGGTGGCCGTCAGTTTTTCTTCCCAGCATTTCTGAGGTACAAACGTACCAAGCACCTAAGGTTGGCACTGTGATGAATGAGGGCACATATTTACAGATCGATGGGGGGAGCTAGAGAAAGCGGTCAGGTGAGCGCTAACGTAGTGGGGCCTGGTCTCAGAGCTGCAGGACGCTGTTCATGCTGCACGTGTGCTACTGTCCCTGTGTCGTTCCTCAAAGCTGTCCTCCAGCTCTGTAGGGTTAGTGGCTTCTGGTATCGTGGCGAATTTTACATTTTCCAGGATAATGTTTGTATTTTGCGACTGTTTTCGAAAACATTCATACTTTTTCCAATTGTGAGAAAAATAACATACAGCATAAAATTTACCAGGGTAGGGGCGCTGGGGTGGCTCAGTTGGTTAAGCGTCTGACTCTGGCTCAGGTCATGATCTCGCGGTCTGTGAGTTCGAGCCCCACACCGGGTTCTGTGCTGACAGCTCGGAGCCTGGAGCCTGCTTCGGGTTCCGTGTCTCTTTCTCTCTCTGCCCCTCCCCCACTTGTGCTGTCTCTCAAAAATGAATAAATGTAAAAAAATATTTTAATTTACCAGGTTAACCCTGTTGAAGTGTGTAGTTGGTTCACTCACGTGGTTGTGCAACCATCCATCCACGGAACTCTTTTTTCTCTGCACCTACGAAACACTAAACCCTCCATCCTGCCTCTCCCCTGGCAATGACCCTTCTCCATTCTGTCTCTCTAGGCTTTACCACTCCAAGCACCTCATACAAGTGGAATCATACAGTATTTGTCTGTTTTGTGACTGGCTTGTTTCACTTAGCAAAATGTCCTCAGGTTTTAAGCAACTGTAGCACGTGTCAGGACTTCCTTCCTTTTTAAGGCTGAATAATATTGCATTGTATGTATGTACCTTATTTTGCTTATCTGTTCATCCTTTGCTGGACATCTGGGTTGTTTCTACCTTTTGCATATTGCAAATAGTGCTACTTAAAGCGTTTCTGTTTTACAAGAAAATTAGTATTTCCCCTTCAAATTGGCGCGTCCCACTGTAATGATGGGCTGCTTTTATTATGTGTCCAAGCCAAAATTGGCTTCAAGCAAATGGGAAATGATTTCTTGTGCAGTGAAGCCTTAGCTAAACAGAGTCTCCAGGGGATGGGTCATGACAGAGGGGCTGTAACCCCCAAAATGTTTGTTTTCAGTGATTTTACATGAAAACATTAAAATAATTACTTACATACTTCCCTCCTGTCTTCAACAGAGCATTTTAAACATAATCCTCAGATACGTGAACTGTTGCTGGATTATTCAAAGTTGTTCCACTTTTGCTCTTGTGTTACAACTACATTGTGCTGTAATATTTAGGGGGGCCCTGACAATGCATTTTAATTTTTAAATTTAAGATAATTAAAATTTAATTTTTTTAATGTTTATTTATTTTTGAGAGAGAGAGAGAGAGAGAGAGAGCGGGCAAATAGGGGAGGGGCAGAGAGAGAAGAGGCACAGGCTCCAGGCTCTGAGCTGTGTCAGCACAGAGCCCAATGCAGGGCTCGAACCATGAATTGTGAGATCATGACCTGAGCTGAAGTCAGACGCCTAACTGACTGAGCCACGCAGGCTCCCCTAAGATACTTAAAATTTGCAATATAGGTTGATACCGTGTTTGTTACCATTCTTCGTTAGAAGTGTATTTTCTTACGCTGCTTCTCTTTTCCTTATTTATTTGTTGCTTCTAAAATGCTGTGGGCCTGGAACAGTTAATAATAGCGTTTGTTAGAATTGTGTTTAAGAGCAGAAAGCCTCTTTTAGAGGTTAAGTGCAATGATTATCCTTCGGGGCAGGAACTACCTCCTTCCCTCCCAATCCCAGCCCCATATGTATGCTGGTCTTTTAAACATGTATAATCTGTAATTTTTTTTTTATTTTTTGGCTGCGCCTTGGATAGGAGAGGTACAATAAAGAAATCAGTTTTTGCTGTCAACATTTCCGTAATGTATTTGTTAGTAAAAGGCCACCTACATGTAATTACCTCTTTGTACTTTGTGGGCTTACTAGGTATCACCTGCTAATAAAATCACTGTGCCGAGTGTCTAATCTGTCACCATATGCTTTTTGGCCTTTACCAAAAGTAATTTCTATTTCTTCCTCCTGTAGCCTGTGAAAGGGAAACCTTCCAACCAACTTACACATTTTTCACTCAAAATACATTATTTTTTAAAAATTCTTTTTTTTTAATCTAAGATCTGTTGTTTGTTATTATGAGGCACTTGTGCATGTGGTATACATGATTGCCAGTTAGACTTTTAAGCTCCTTCCCAGCCCAACCAGTATATTTCTGGCTAGAAATACTCAGAAGCCAGCATTAGCTGACCTAACAATAGAGGCTTTTCTTAGAGTATTTCACGCTGTGCCAGACGCTGCTCTAAGGACTTTAAAGGTATCAAACATCTCATTTAATCCTTCCAGTAATTCAGTGGGGCTACTAGTCCTGTTATTACCCTCATATTACAGGTGAAGAAATTGAGGCATAGAGAAGTTAAATGACTATTTCCAAGTCCACACAGCTGGGTGTGGTGTGAGCAGGATTTGAACTCAAGCTCTCTGACCTAAGAGCCTGCTTTCTTCCATTCATTCAACAGATATTTATTACACTCTTACTGTCTACCAGCGAACAATGCAAAATCCCAACCCTCACGGGACTTAACATTCTAGTAGGGGAGAGCAAACATTAATAACCCAAATACAAGAATAAATGGTATGTTGTGTTAGGAGTTTATCTAAGTGCTAAGAAAAGAAGAAAATGTAGATGAGAGCAAGGAGCTTAAGGCAGAGCTGTGGAAACTTTAAACAGGTGGCCAGGGAAGACTCATGGCTCATACTGAGGAATTATTTAACTCCTCTCTACTGTTTGATAAGACTTTTTTCCTGTTGCTCTCTTAGAGATGTAGCCTGAAATTTTGATGGACTCCCTCAAAACATTTAGGTACCCGCTTATGTGCGTTTAACCCTGGAAGCGTTAGGTGGTTTCATCTCTAGAGTCAAGGATGCGTCAGCGCAGGGGCTTATGCTTCACTACTGGGATTTCCAAATGTGCAGGTGCCCTGGGGGAACCCCCGGGGTGCTGTGTCATGGGGCAGGGTAGGGTGTCTGTGCTGAGAGAAAAGTTGAAGTGAGGGGCAGTCGGATGCCAGATTGTGCAGCAGAGGGAGGAAGTTCAGGAGGGACAGAAAGATACAGCTGAGATTCTTATTTTTGTAATGTTTATTTATTTTCAGAGAGAGAGAGAGAGAGAGAGAGAGAGAGGGCACAAGCAGGGGAGGGGCAGGGAGAGAGAGGGAGAGAGAGAATCCCAAGCAGGCTCTGTACCATCAGCACAGAGCCCGACGTGGGGCTCTCAGGAACCTGAGATCATGACCTGAGCTGAAACCAAGAGTCGGACGCTTAACTGACTGAGCCACCCAGGCACCCCTAGTTGAGGTTCTTCTAAAGAGACGCCTGCCCACCTAGGTGTGAGGGGATATGGGTTGTCCAGAGGGGGCAGGTGGCCCCAGACCATGCTTCCACCTAAGGAACTGTCTCTGCACTGTGGCCCCAGGAGTGACCAAGAAAGAGGGTAGAGAGGCCAGGCACAGAGCATCCCTTCTCAGTCTTTGGAAAATAGTAGGTCCTATGCTTCAGCTGGCGGGTCAGGAGGTTAGATTTATATACGAAGGACACCCATTTCACCCAGTTATTGAAATATCATGATGAGTGCTAATATTCTAAACTTAAACTCTCATGATGGCATGTTTATTGTTCAGCTTGAAAAATACATCATGTGGTCTTGGCTGGAACAAGACACGACTTGAACTTCCAAGCTTAGGCCTTTTCTTCCGACCAGAAAGCAAGACACAGCAAATGAGGTTCCCAGCTGTACTGGTCTGTCAGCGCTTCTGGCGCATGGCTGTTGTGGCTGATAAGTCAGGATGTTGTTGCTGGACTGCTGGCCTCATCCAGTTCCTCCTGAGGCACCACTTTCCTTTTTTATACAAAAACAACATCGTGCTTCTGACGGTGCTGACTGCACACCAGATTCCATCGACTGTTTTTCTACCCTCCCCTGCTTATTTTTATTCATTTGGCCACTTTATTTTAGTGATTTGCAAAGCTTGTTTTGGCCGTGGCGAAACTTATTGTTTTATTTCTGGCTGCACAAGCTTTCATGTCAGTGCTTCAATTAAGAAGCGGACGTGGGGAGGACGTGGTTCTGGGGTTCCGGTCTGCCGCCTGGGAGTGTTTGCACAGAACGGTGGTGTTGCCTGCTCCTCGGTGCAGGGCTAGACCCCAGGGCACGTTTGCAGCAAAGAAGGACAGTGTCCAGGTCGGGGTGGGAAACAAGGCACTGATGCACATGCTCTTTCTGGAGAGAATTTTTAGGAGACCTGGTCAAAGGTCACTTACTTTTAGTAGAGTTGTGAGGTCCTTTAATGTCTTCTGATCAGGTATCTGAAATGGATCTCTTAATTTTTTTTTTTTTTAAAGAGATACCCAGGGGCGCCTGGGTGGCTCAGTCAGTTAAGGGTCCAACTTCGGCTCAGGTCATGATCTCACGGTTCGTGGGTTCAAGCCCCACGTCGGGCTCTGTGCTGACAGCTCGGGGCTGGAGCCTGCTTCTGATTCTGTGTCTCCCTCTCTCTGCCCCTCCCCTGCTCATGCTCTGTCTCTGTCTCTCAAAAATAAATAAATGTAAAAAATAAATTAAAATAAATAAAAAGAGATACCCATATGAACAGCTGGCTTTCCCTGCATTGGAGTCCTATGAAGCAGAATCAGTAATAGTTCAGAGCAAGGCTTTCATGTCATACCTGCTGGTTTACTTCTTACCTTGTTACGTACTAGCTCTGTATCGTCAGGCATGTTACCTAGCCTCCCTGAGCCTTAGTGTCCACACATCACTGAGAGCTGTAACAGTACCTGCCTCACGTGAGTCTGGTGAGAAACCAATGAGGAAAAACTTAAATTTCTATGATGATAGTCGATTCATGATACATAAAAATCCCTTCCAGGTCAGATTTTTGCTGCTCTGATCAAACACTCAAACTCGTTTTTAATATACTAGTGGAGAATAATTTGGGGGAATAAAAATCTAATTGACCAATAGTTAACTCTATCAAGTCAGGTTTCCTTTTCCAAAGTAAGATTCCTGGTAAGGTAGCAGTGGGCACTCCAAACCAGACCTCTCCTGGGCCCCCTTGTCTGCCCCTAGCTCAGTGCCACCTGTTGGAGAGGCGTGGCTTAGGTAGGGAACCAGAGAGGCTGGATCACCTACTTAACTGCATTTCCCCTGGAATAGAGGGGTCACCTGGACATCCAAGGTATCCTGATGTCAGAGCCACATCCTAAAATTTATAACCATGGGTCCCAGGCTTCAGGATTTGAAAAAACTTTCAGGTGATTACAGTGTACCGACAAGGCTGAGAAATAACTGGGCAAATGTTTTATTTAGGAAAGTAGCCCATAAGCTCTACCACTTTAGAAGTACCACCTGTATCTATTTATAACAGAATTAGAAAAACAAACAATAAAAATTAATATGCATTCTTCATCTATATTTATCTCTACCTCTAAAAGCTTACTTAGTGTCACTCAGACCTACTGGGTCCTTTCATAGCTCCAGACCCATTTGCCCAGCTGGATTTGGTTGCATTGCAAGAGAAAGATTCTAATTTTCTGCTTAACACATGCCTAGTATCTGTGAGCCCTTGTTGTTTTGTCTTTCCTGGGTTGGAGAACCTTCATCGCTTCCATCTCAGTCTGTCTGTGATAGTCAGTGGGACCGCTGGGCTCCTGCCTGGGCTCCGCTGCCTTCTGGCATATCTCTGTGCTTTCCAAGGCCAAGTTAGCGACGTTCACAACTGTGTGACGCTGCAAACTGACTGTCCTCTTACAGATTTCATTACAACAGAGTCCTAGATTTCATTCTTCTGTTGCTGCTTCTTTGCTTCCTCCTCCTCCTTCCCCTTCCCCATCTTCCCCCTCCTCTCCTCCTCCTTCTTCTTGAAGGATCAGACCTTGTTTTATTTCTTTGCTTTTGGCTAACAGGAGAGATTTTGAAAAAAGTTTGTATGTTATTCCCCCCACCCATATTTATAACTGGGTTATCTACTCTGGATTATCAAAGTCAAAACATCATAATCCAGACTGACTTCAGTCCTTCTGGACAGTTTTCCCATGGTGCTTGTGGATGCCCAAAGGCACAAGGTGACTTCTGCATTAGCCTGAGTAAAGCATGAGAAAGCACACGTGCCTGTTTTTTTGCACCCTTTTTCTGTCGTCCAGTAATAAAGTTAATTGCAAAAATAAATGGTGCTCAGAGACAAGTAGGAAAAGTAAGTCATGACTCTGAAAACCATTCTAAACTCTGCAGTGAACACAGTGCTTACGTAAGTTTCGCATAATTACCAGTTTAGGCCAGGATTTCTACTTAGCAAGTTTCCTGTAGCTGTTTCCAGAATTTAGCCCGTTAGCTGACATATTGTTTTCAGTACTTTATTTTTTGAACATCATGTTTATAACTGTCTTCCCCTCTGGGTCCATGCACAGAACATGCTGATTTTCTTTTGTGATTGCATTTTGGACAAATGAAAATGCAGTGAAGATTAATTGTCATATTTTCCTAACAGTCTAGCTGAGGCACACATCGTGGTCTTGCTGGCATTATTCTGTGGAGAAAGAGTGCAGGGAACTCAGTCAGGCCCTAGAGTTAGACATACTTAGGTGTGAGTAGAATTGCTTGTCTCATCAGTGACTTTGGGCAAGCCACTGATGCCTCCTGAGACTTGTTTCCTCAGATGATGGGAACACCGCTCCGTGCGATGGTTTATTTACTTATTTTTAAAACAATTTTAAATTTACTTTGAGAGAGAGAGAAAGAGAGAGAGCTGGAGCAGAGAAGGGGCAGGAAGATGGGGAGAGAGGATCCCAAGCAGGCTCCAAAGCTGTCATTGTGGAGCTTGAGCCAAGCAGGCTCCAAAGCCCGATGGCAGACTTGAACTCACAAAGTGTGAGATCATGATGTGAACCAAACCAGGAGTCAGATGCTCAACTGACTGAGCCACCCCGGTGCCCTTCTTTGGGATGGCTTAAACGAGGTACCAGATACGAAACTCCAGATATGATGTGTGGTGTAATGGATGTGCTCAATGGATGGTGACGTGATTTACCCAACTGGATTTTAGCTCTTTATTTTATTTATTAAAAAATTTTTATTTTTGGGAGAGACAGAGACAGAGTGTGAGCAGGGGAGGGGCAGAGAGAGAGGGAGACACAGAATCGGAAGCAGGTTCCAGTCTCTGAGCTGTCAGCACAGAGCCCCACGCAGGTCTCAAACTCACAAGCTTCGAAGAGCTGAAGTCAGATACCTAACCGACTGAGCTGAAGTCAGATACCTAACCGACTGAGCTACCCAGGCATCCCTGGATTTTAGCTCTTTACATGTGTCTTTTCCTTTTTTAGCTCAATTAGAACATCTTACCTTCTAGTCCATTCTAGATTTGCCTCATCTCACTTTTCAAATGATAAACTCACTAAAAATAAAAGTAAGTCTGTGTGGTTTTTGTTTCTTCAGAAACCATGTACTTAGTATATGTTGGTAAGTAAGTCGATAATTAATCATATGGGTAGTGAACTTAAAAAAATAAGAAAGGAAAACTTTTTTTTCCTGTTTTTCAGCTTTGTTTTAATTTGAACGAAGCTGATCTAGGCAACTGTTTTTATATAGGCATTGAAAGAGTCTGAGCTGTATGCAGAGTTTGTAATAAATTTCTTCCCTCTTGATGTAGAAACTGGAACACAGACCCAGGATGATAGGGAGCACAGTGCCTAGGTAAATTCTCACTAACCAAGTAGACCTGGAGGTCTGTTTGGGTGGCTAGCAATGTAGGCTAGGGCATGGCAGATGCCCAGTGTTTATACCTTGTGACTTTATTTAAATTTTTTTAATGTTTATTTCTCTTTGGGAGACAGACACATCATAAGTGGGAGAGGGGCAGAGAGAGGAAGACACAGAATGCAAAGCAGGCTCCAGGCCCTGAGCTGTCAGCACAGAGCCTGACATGGGGCTCGAACCCAAGAACAGTGAGATCATGACCTGGGCTGAAGTCGGACGCTTAACCGACTGAGCCACCTGGGTGCCCTTCTTGTAACTTTATTTATAATGAATAGCCTGAGGCCTTTCAGAAAAAGGATTCCGGAAAAAATACATCCAGAACTGCACCATTAAAAACAAGGATTAAAGAGGAGATATCAGATACAATTTAAAATGCGGGCAATTTACGTTTTACCAGATATGCTTCCTCTTCTCTCAGCAGGCAGGACTAAGAGCATCTCTTCAGAAGCTCTCACCAGCCCTTCATTCAGCTCCTTCTGGCATGTGAAGTTAGGCTGCAGGAGGAAATTACGGAAGGAAAGTACTAAAGCTTCCCTTCCAATCTGGAGATTGTGGAGGAGACTGTCAAAAGGGGCGAGAGCATATCATGTCTTTATTCTGAGTAGTAACAAAGATACCAGACTCAGACACTAATTAGAACATTATACTAACAGTAACTGTTCATGATGATGCTATTAGTAAGTTGAGACCAGAATTAAATATAGCTTAATTTATAAGCTATTATATCATTTCTTTCTCCTGCCATTGCATTTTCCCCAAGTTTGAAAACAGAGCACTCCTAAAAGAGATTATGTAATAAGAATATAGATTTTACAATGAAAGGACAAATTTATTAAAAAGATGTGCCAGTATTTGTTACATGTGGGTTTGCATTTTATCACTTTTTGTGATACTCCACTGTTGGTATTGATTACTATGATGAAGCAAAACCACTTGGATTCTGAGTACTTTTGACAGAAAATACTTGAATTCTAAATACTTTTTATTTATATACACAAATCTGAGATCTGAAAAGAGCGTTAGAACATTTTCAGTTGCATATACTCTTAAGTTTACGTATCCGGAAACATAGACCTGGGAAATTGAGTAACTTTCTCAAACATATAACACGTGGTTATAGATTTAGAATTGATCTGTGCTCTGGTTGGGGTGGTTTCTATTATTGATTTGGTATCCCATGATCATTTAAAAGGTTTATAGTTGAGGTGCCTGGGTGGCCCAGTTGGTTGAGCATCTGATTTTGGTTTCAGATCAGGTCATGATCTCGTGGTTTGTGAGATGGAACCTGTGTCAGGCTGACGCTGATGGTCGAGAGCCGGCTTGGGATTCTCTCTCTCTCTGCCCATCCCCCTGTGCTCATGCTCTCTCTGTCTCTCAAAAATAAATAAATAAGCTTAAAAACAATAAAAAAGTAAAAGGTTTATAGTTATATGACAGCATTTCTACAAAAATGCCTATATCTTTTTTTTTAAAAGCATTCATGACACTGAAACTAATAATAACATTATTATTATTGAAAATAGTTACTGAGACATTCAGCTTGATAGTGCCATCCTAGCAGTTCTCAGGAAAGGCAAAGTTTTGAATGTAAACTGGAGCCTGAGTAGAAATTTGAGTTGAATCCGAAGGAAAAACGCACGTAAAAGTTTTCTGGGCAAATTTCCAGCACCATAGCACAAGAAGATTGCCGTGTCCAGTAGAGAGTTTCAGGAAGAAAGAATGCAAGACTTTCGGAGTTTTTTTCTGTCGCGATTTTAAACATTCATGAAAAGAAGCTTGCTCCTGTAGTTCCCTTAATTAAGAGCATGGGACTTCGCGGTTTGCTCTGGCTTCTCAAATCTCTTTTCCAATGAAACAAAATTCTGCATGTAGAGAAGGAAGGTTGGTACAGGGGCGCTTGGGTGGCTCAGTTGGTTAAGCATCTACCTCTTGGTCTCAGCTCATGTCATGATCTCAGCTCACGTCATGATCTCAACAGTTTGCAAGATGGACCCTGCATCGGGCTCTGCGCTGTCAGCGTGGAGCCTGCTTGGGATTCTCTCTCTCTGTCTCTCTCTCTCTGTCTCTCCCCTTCTCTCCCTCTCCCCCTCTTTCTCTGGCCTTCCCCTGCTTGTACTTTTTCTCTCTCACACAATAAATAAATAAACTTAAAAAAAAATTAAAAAACAAGAATGTTGGTAGGAAGTTGTATATGTGTATACATACACAGATACATATACATAAACCCATATATGTATACACACATACATCTGTATACATACACATATGTATATATACATAATCCTATATCTATGTATATACACACAGATTATATATATATATATATGTATGGAATTCATTTCTATATATATAATGAAATAAGCAATGCACTCACATTTCTAAAGCCACAGCCGGATGTACAGTTGCGGGAACACCCCCCCACACACACACACCTGTCCTCTCAACAAGAAATGCTTTCTCCAGAAACAACTACTTCTGCCGGTTTCTTCTGCAGCTTCCAGAGATAATCTATTTATACTTAAACAACTGTGTAAATATTCATTTACAAACACAAATGCTAATACTGTTTCTGTACCAGGCTTTAAAAAATATATATAATATGTCTGAGAGACTGTACCAGATCAGCACAAATAAAGCTGCTTCATTCATTTTAATGACTGCATAGTATCAGCACTTCATTATGGAATATAATGTTTAATATTCTATTACACCACATGAAATATTAACAGTATGTTAATATTGATTGATTTAATTTTAGTTTTATTTATATTTATCAATAGCATATTAATGTATAACCACACACCAATATTTAACTTGCTCTCTATTTTTTGTTCTTTCCAGCCATGCTAAAAAATGTCATTTGCAGTCATATGAGTTTATCTGTAGATGAGAAAGATTTCTAGGTTGAATGAAGTATGTACATTTGTAATTTTGATTGATTTTGCTGACATGTTCTTCATTTACATCATGTCCTCAGCGTTATAATGTGTTTATCAAACTATTTGATATTTACTAGTCTACTAGGTGAAAAATGTCCCATGTAGCTGTGATTTACATTGTTCACATTTTAGTCAGGTTGATCAGTTTTTCATATGCTTAAGAGCCATTTATATTTCCTTTTCTGTAAGCCATCTGTTCATTTCTTTTCCTTCTTTCCTTCCTAACTTCCTTCCTTCCTTCCTTCCTTCCTTCCTTCCTTCCTTCCCTCCCTCCTTCCTTCCTTTCCCCTCCCTCCTTTCTTCCTTCCTTCCTTTTTTTTCCAGAGTTTCAAACTTACTATCATTGACTATAGAAGCTCTTTATATGTATAAAAAATTAGCTTACTGGGTTTATGTATTGTAGGACTTCCCACCCTGCTCCCATTCCTTGACTGTCATTTATGTCTTTGGTAGAATTTTTGTTTGTTTTAAAATGCCTTAAATTTTGTTATGTGTTGATTCATCAGTGTTGTGTTATGCCATTCATAGGAAGGCTTTCTCCATTCTAAGATCATAAACACAAACTTCCCATGTGTTGTTCTAGTGCTCTTATGGCTTCACTTTTTAAAGGCAATCATTTAATTCATTTAGGATGTATTGAAATAAAAGGAGTGAAATAGGTCATCCTTTGTTTCAGCTGACTATCCAGGTTTCTCAAACTGTTTACTGACCCTACCTCTTTAACCTATTGAATTGAAATGCAACCTTGACTGCACACTTGATTTCCATATATATCTTTGACCTATTTGTAATTTGTTCCCTTGACCTTCTCACCTGCCCATCACACTGTCTTATGATGTGTCTGTTAATGCCTAGGGGAGCCGGTGCCCCTCAGAGCGCCTTTTGTTTTGAGAGATACCTTGCTCTTTTTGCATTGTTATTTTACCATATGAACTTTAAAGTCAACTTGTATAATAACCTCAGCAAATCAAAAAGTATTGTAGAAGCCTATTTTTTTAATTGGGGGTTCATTCCATTATACACGTGTAGCTTAGGGAGAACTGATACTTTTTTTGATGCTGTCTTATTTACTATCAGGGAATATCTTTTCAATTGTAACCTTTGTTTTTTATTGCTTAGTAGCATTTCAAAGTTTTCTTCATATAAACTTTGCATGTTTCGTCAGATTTCCAGATGTTTTACTCTTATAATAAATTAGATTTCTTGTGTTGTATCATTTTGCTAGTGAGTGTGTGTGTGTATGTGTGTGTGTGTAGGCTATTTTTCAGCATATTCATTTTCTAGCCTGTACCTTTTTAACATTTGAAATAGCTTTTCTCTTGATATTTTTGGGTTTTCTGGGAAAACAATCATATTATTTGTGAATACTGATAATTCTATCTTTTTGTTTCCAATTTTGGTTCTTCTTTTCTTTCCTTATCCATGTCAGTGGCTAGTATCTCCTGAACAATAGTAAGTTGTGATAGTGGTAATGATGTATTGTCTTGATTTTACTGGTAATATTTCTAGTAGTTCAAGGTTTAGCCATAAATAAAAGAATTCTCTCTCTCATGCATGTGTGTGTGTGTGTGTGTGTGTGTGTGTGAGAGAGAGAGAGAGAGAGAGAGAGAGAGAGAGAGAGAGAGAGATTATGTAAGAAATAGCCAACTGTTCTTTTATTAAGTGATTGCATTAAGAACGAATATAAATATTCTAAAACAATGTTCTGATTTATGGTGATGATGTTCCACTTGGTAAAGTTGCTAGAGATCACTTCAAATAAGTCAGTTTTAAGATATAGAAGATATACTTCAATAAAGTAGTTTTTGAAAAAGAATGTATTCAGTATTTTATCAATACCTGTTAAGTATCTATGGAGGTGATCATAAGCGATTTTGCCTTTACTCTAGTTATATAGTGAATTGTTTAAATAATACAAAATCCTTGTATTCCTAGAATAAATCCCACATAGTTATAGTATGTTCATCTTTTTATGTACTGCTCAATTCTGCTTGCTAATTTTTAAATTTAGGATTTACATCAGTAGTTAGAAGGGAGATTCATAAATAGTTTCTTTTTTGGATACTTGTTAGGCATTGGTATCAGTACTATACCTTACTATTCAAATAAGTATTTAGAAACTTACCTTCTTTTACCTTGTGTGGAATAGTGTGAATATTAGCATAATTGTCCCTTTAAACCTGCTTAGAATTCACCCCTGAAGCCATCGAGGCCCGTGTTTGTTTCTTTATGTTTTTATTTCTTGGCGGGTTAGTCAGGAGGATATCCCTTTGACTTCTTTTTCGTTAGAGTATTGACCTGTTTCAATATTCTTTTTTTTTTCCAATGGAGTGTGATTCTTTAAGTATATATGATATATTATTTAAGAAACATCTTCCGTTCGTACTGATTGAGTCCTTCCTCAGTCAGCTCAGCCTGATTGAGATGATTGATGTCGAGTTACAGTTTTCAAGAGTGGTAGCTCTTTTGTTGTATTTGGTTATGTCTACCATTCCCATATTTAGACCTTACGGACTATTCCATATTTTTATTGTTGACATGGTAGTATTGTAAACCATGCTGTGTGTTTACACTGTTCTGTAGACCACATTAGTAAGGTCTTTGGTATCCTTGGCCAAAAGAGCTCAGTTTTATTGCTGGTCATGTGGCAGGCACAGTGCCTGTCCTTAAACACCGTTGATTTATCTTGGTCTTACACATTGTGGGTACTCAGTGATGCTAATGAATGAAATACTTGTTTAGTTGTCTGTGTGTGTGTGTTTGCGGAGGTTATAAAAGACATGTTCCAAGAGACAATACATGTTATGAATACAAAATTGAATTAAATAAATGAAATATTAAATATTCAGGTATATTAAGGGATACAGCTTTCATGCTTCCCTAGGGGAGAATGACTTTGAAATAATTTTCAGTTGAGGCCTTCTATCTGGCCTGCATTTCCAAATTAATATAAAAAGCTAAAACTGTTGCAGCAATATTTTGGCTTTTCCGTATAAATTGGGTAATATGCCAGGAAAAGGAAATCAACCCTGGAGTAACAGAGCTACCAAAAATTTAGATTATGTTTATTTTAAAACATGTTAAGGAAAAAAAGTATTGATAGTTGATAATTGTATTTGATTGTGTTGAAGATTTATTGACAAAACATTCTTTCCTTTTTTCATAGATTTATCTAAAAACAGACTGGTCGAAGTCCCAATGGAATTGTGCCATTTTGTATCACTGGAAATTCTTAATCTGTATCATAATTGCATCAGAGTCATTCCTGAGGCGATCATTAATCTGCAGATGCTGACTTACTTAAACTTGAGGTAGGTTGTCTATAAAGATTGTAATCAAATTCACAGAAAAAGAACCCCAAATAATGATGCTTCCATTTCTATCAGGGCTTTTTCTTCTTGGCAATTCCTGATCATCTTTTGAAGTAAATCATACAAGGATTTTTTAAAGAACTACCTTCCATAATAGATTTGTAGTGCCATTCATACTGTTTTTGGTGCTAGACTTCTCTGAATGTCAATATGACAACATACTAGTGTTTAGTTTTTCTACAGTAATTTATATGGCAGCATTTATACCTTTTGTCTCTTTGGTGCTTGGTATATGGTCTTTGGGTATTGGTGTAGTTTTGGGAGGAGGAGGGCTAAAGGAAGCGAAAAAAGAACGTAGAGGTTTTGACCCGTTGGGACTTTGCTGGTCTTTGGGAGTTTTTGCACCTTTGGATTTTCTGCTTAGTACTGTCTGAGCCTGTTCCTTTTTGGCCACCTGAGAAAATTCAAGAGCACTGAGCAACTCCAGTAAGATACGAAGTTTGGTCATTCAGTTAGGTCAGCATTTGCTGAAGACAGGATGGTGGTCTGTGTTGATTCTCTAATTACACACAGCACATTGTCACATATTAATGCCCCTGAGTAGCTCTGAAGTTAAGAAAATAAGCTACTTTAAGGCCTTGGTTTTAGACCTTGTGCTGTGACTATCAGCTGCTCTGGCTAGGTTTTGGCTCTTTGTCTCCTAATTCCTTGACTCATACTAGATGTCAGGAGGGAGACAGAAGCTGTTATATCAAATCTATCTCTGCAAAAAAAGCAAGGTTCCAAAGTTCAAGCCTGAGCAAAGCCTTCACTCATGTCAGTGGCATTATCTTGGTGTGTAAAGAGCAGCACCTGATTAGCAAGGCTTGTGCTGTGTAACAAACATACCAAACTTTAAAGTGCAAAATTCCCAATGGACCAGATATAGCATTAACTTGTGATAGATAATAATGTCAATTATTTTTTAGTTTTTTTTTTTAAGCTAGCTACTGAGAGTTGGGGTTTTCTCTTGCTTTCTTTGCAGTCAGAGTGGGTTTCTGTTGCATTTCATTATATGTGCATAAAGTCCTACTCATGTTTTTAAGTGTCCTTTACTACTTTTGTGGTAAATGAGATGTAAATTACTATTAGCATAATCTCTAGAGACTCCTGTAGCTTACTTTCAACTTCTCCAGGTTTCTAGTTCATCTGACCATTTTGAGTTTTCTTGAGTGAGACAGTCTAAACTATTTCCGTAACAGCAGAATGTTAATTTCCTTGGAATTGCTGGATGGAGCCAACGTAGTGGTGTCTACAGAGTTTGGTTCACTATTTCCCTGAAACATCTGCCCTCTAATTCCAATCTGCATGGAGGAAATATCCCAAGAGCATATACAGTTGGTGTGTTCACTTTACTTACCTGTATCTGTCCCGCTGTGGCATTTTCACATCCAGCAGTGCTACATGTAACAAATAAGAAGATTTACCTTTGCATTGTTACACTAAGTCCATATACAATGAGAAACTTTTGGGTATAGATGACATAACTCTTCTGGGATAATATAAACTATAGAATTCTATAAATCTAAACTTAACCTTTATGTTTTATTTATTTAAAAACTTTTTTTAATGTTTATTTATTTTTTGAGAGGGAAAGAGAGAGACAGAGTGAGTTGGGGAGGGGCAGAGAGAGAGGGAGACACAGAATCTGAAGCAGGTTCCAGGCTCCAAGCTGTCAGCACAGAACCTGATACGGGGCTTGAACTCACAAACTGTGAGATCATCATGACCTGAGCCAATATTGGATGCTTAACCAAGTGAGCCACTCAGGCGCCCCTATGTTAGGTTTTAAAAGCATTAATATAATTGGTTTTGGTATGATGATTTTCATGTCGAGCTTACTTGAGAGTAGAGTAACATTGTTGTCTTCCGATGATAGAAAGGATGTATTGAAGTGTGGATTTCAGAACCTTTAAGGGCAAGAACAGAGTCATTGAGACTGATGATGCTGAAGAGGAACAATGTGGGTATATTGCAGATAGTTTTGTGGTGAATTGCTAGGTAATAGGAAGAAGAAAGAAAGAAAGGGGTTGTTGAACACCCAACTCTTTAAATGTTGTTTTCTATCTGCTTAATTTCTCGTTTGCCTCTATCCTTTTCCCCTTTTATATAGATCACTTTTGTTTTGTGTTGTCTTTCTTTGCTCACATCTCTATGCTTTAATACCTATTCTGTAGTTCTGAGTCCTGACTCTTTAAAGGAATTGAGAGCTACATATAGAAAATTAAGAAAAAAGTATGTCTCTTACTTTTTAGGTGTTGTATCAGGGTATATGAAAACGTAAGTACATCCTCTAAATTCTTTGAAAGCCAGGTCCTGTGTGTGTGTGTGTGTGTGTGTGTGTGTGTATGTAATTATTATATATAATATATATGTAATTATTTTTGATATGTATATGTGATTATTTTTGATACCCTTTTTTAAATTTACTTCACAAGTATAAATGTGTAACATAAAATAACGTAGGGAAAGCTTTAAAGTGACCAGGAAGATGGGCCCTTTGTTCAATTATAGAGCCTTTAATTCCCAATTTATTGGGTTTAGTTGGAATAGGTCTTCTAAGAATTGGACCATTTGCAATTGAGTTATTTTTGTGTTTGATAGTGATTTGAGGTACAATGTTGTATTTGCCTAAAAGATTTATTTGTAACTTGTAAAATAGTAGATGACTGTCACATCTGTTTATTTGCAAATATATAATACATAATATTACTTGCAAATATATAATGATGCCTGGAAAATACCAGTGGCATCTAATGAAATCATGATCTCTTCTAAGACATTGAGTGGCATCATCCACACAATAGTGTAGTCTGTGTGAGTTCTTCTCGTGCTCAAACTCCTACTTCACTCCTCGCCACCATCATGCCGCTAACCAGGAAGGCATTTAGAAGATTGTGCTTGTGTGGGATCATGATACATGTCCTGTCCACAATACCCAGGATTGGGCACTGTGGCCTTTTCAGTTCCTTTCTACCTCTCATGAAAATCAAGTCAACGAAATAAAATTTATTTCTTTTTGGGTATGGTGAAGGGGCATAGTGGACTCCCGTTGACTTTGGCCTTTGGAAGAGAGGCTGTCAATCTGTGTACTTGAAAAAGAAGCAGGGGACTCAGGAAGCCGCAGACATACTGCGTTGTAGAAGAACTGAGTTGTCTTCATGCAGTTTTTTTTTTTTCTGTGACAAATGGGGGATTATGCCAAAGGAAGAAGCTTATACTCTAGACAGAAGTGTATCATCAAATCACGACCTCATCACCAGTCTAGAGGTATCGGGGAAATCTGTATAAATTTTAGAAAATTAAAGACCAACTGTAAATTGCTTTTAGGCACACACTTAATGCGGACTCTGTCAGCTGTAGCCTGTTCTGACACAACTTAGCAAATAGGCACGTTCATCAGACTTTACAAATCAGTACCTGAAACTGCTTTCTCTTCCAGAGTGCTTAGGGGTTTTTCCTCTTATTTCTGTGAACTACGAGTAAAGAGCTGTTTAGATAAAATAGTGTAGAGATGTTGCTTTTCAGATTTTCACAGATTGCATGTTTCTATCCTTAAAATTAAACACGGTCTCAAGGTATTTTTAATTTTTTCTCTTTTGTAATAAATCACATATAGGACTCACTAGTGCTGTATGTTTTAAAGTAGGAGAGATGCCATATGAAGCTACTTTGCATTGACGGGAAACATTCAAAATTGATCACACCCTGTGGGATATACTGGGCATTTCAGAAGAGGAAACAGCCATAAATATTTGATGGTGATGGTGGTAAGGATGACAACGGAGCTGATGGTGGTGGTGGTGGTGGTACTCCCCATTGCCTACACAGCTTCTTGGCTGAAGGGATGTCTCAGAGATGTTATCTCTAAGTGTCAATGGCTGCTTAGTGCCAGAAACCCAATCCCTGTCTTAGACTAGAGATGGGTGTAATTAGCACATGCAAGATAAAACTCTGCACTGTGAAATACAGTGAAAAACACTTCAGCGTCTTCCCACACGATAGAAATGTCAGACTCGTGGAAAATACTAATTTATTGCTGTTTATGTAGCCTGTGTTTGAAGTCTCAGGGCTTTTAATCTCTGCGTCTTGGTGTTCACAACAGAAGGTTATGTTAGTTTAGTGTAGGTGCCACTGTGTTTCTTCCTGTTATAAAGTGTCTTAATCCCAGAAATGTGGCCAAGAACAATAAAAACGATCAAGCAAGAGCTGTTCCTATAGAGAACAAACACTTTGAACCTGAGCTACACAGGAAAGCCTTTCAAAGTTTAAACTCTATTTTAAGGTGCTGGAGAGGCTGTTGTTGATTAGACCCATGGAGAAAATGTACCTTAGGAAAATGGAATAACCCGGACTAGCAAAACGCTTGGCAACAGAGGGGTGTTACGAGTCTAAGACTAGGGACTTTAGCTTAAAAGTTTCATCTCAGAGAGGTTCAGGAATAGAAACTGCCAAAAATGGAAGTTCTTTACAGCATTTGATCATATTGCTTCCAGAACTCCTGGTGAGTGGTTTTACTTTCCGAGGGTGAAACACACACATCGGGAGCTGGCTTCTTCATTAGAAGCCCCCCTGTGTCTATCAGTCTATTTAGGAATAGTTTCTGAGGCATTGCCTGTGAAGGAAAGGGCAGGCTCTTGAGCAAAATGTTATCATACCATAAAAGGAATCTGTTTTGGATGCTTTTTCTGAAGCCTGGCATCCTTTTTGGCTGCTAAACAATGTGCAGAAAGAGCCAACTTCCTGATGGCCATATAACCTGTATCCCTACATTCCTTTGGTGGGGTGGGGGGGGGCGGTTTGGGGAGGTCCTTCTGAGAAATAATCTTTAATCCTAAGAATAGCTCACTATCTGAAGGATTTGGAGAAGCATCTTGCGTGCTAAGGTTGCCTTAGCACAGATTTTATATTTTGGTTGTGAACTGAATTAATTTTTTATTCCTAAGAATTTTAATTGTATCCCTCGCCTTGCCACTGACATTTCTGAAGGTCTTGACTGTAAGATAGCATTTATTCTTTCTAGAAACTGAGAAAATTGATGGCATCTTCCTACATTGAAAAAGGGGAGGAGATTTTTTCAGTTCAAGACAAACGTGTATCCCAAATCCTTTTATGAAGGTCTTACTTTATTTTCAAAGGGAAAATGAGCTATTTTGGAACTGACCTTTGGAAGCTAGGCTGTGTTTTATCAAATGACAGATCAGCAGGAAGAC
Organism: Prionailurus viverrinus; assembly: GCF_022837055.1. Lineage (NCBI taxonomy): Eukaryota > Metazoa > Chordata > Mammalia > Carnivora > Felidae > Prionailurus > Prionailurus viverrinus. The sequence goes on along the minus strand of NC_062561.1, from coordinate 24,507,886 downwards.
ACCAAAACACAGCAAACCATGTTGGAATTTGGAAGCATTATCTTAAAATTTGAAGATATTTTTTGTAGAATGCTAGAGTTGGAAATGGCCACCAGACTCATCAATAGCATGACCAACATTGTATGGGTTAAGCCTTGTCTTTTCTAGTGTGCCCACTGGGCATTTGTTTTCAAGGCAGAACCTAGAGACAGTGGTCTCTAAAATTTTTAATATATTTATAAATTTTAGCACCTGTAAAATTCTGTACATTGGCATTGGTAGCTGTCAGGCTTTATTAAGGGTGAATGAGTTAATAGTAGGATATTTCTTACCAGATCCCATTCCTTTTAGTATAGTTCATACTTGGCAAGACTTCCAAAGAGGATTTTTCCATTATACATGTCACCTGATAATAGATGTTGTTTTAGATCAGTGTTTGTATTAAACAGGAACAGAGAGACACAAAAGGGACATTATGGCTTTGATGGCTAGAGCGCTGTCAGAATGTGTTGATTTTGTTTTCAGTTCTGCTTCTGATCTTAATAAAATTTGGAAGATCTTTGTGCTGAAGATTTTCCCTCCAAAAATGGGGCAAATACCTACGGCTAATTCATTATTTAGATGTTTTGTATTTAGTAATTCTCAAAGTTTTTTTCTGCAAGTCAAAACGAACAAGGTGCAAATTAATTTATTTTTCTAGCTAGACAGATTAAAAACCCTCTGAAACATTGCCATTTCATCAAGAATCAGCTTATTCTGTTTCTTCTAAGAATATTGCAGTTTGCAGTGACAAGTACTGTCGTCAAGAAGAGGGAAAGAGAAAAAGAGCGTATACACAAGGAGGAGGGTGTGGGTTTTTGTTATAGTTTGCCTGACATTTTCACCTTTGTTATCTTGTCTGATGCTAATTATGCCCTTTAGGACAGTTTCATAGTCTTAAAAATAGTTGCTAGAGAATTGTCCAGGAGACCAACATAAATATTGAAATAAAGGAGGACTTTTGTAATTTTACACATTTCTATTGTATCTGTAGTTGGTTTGCCTTTCAAATTCCTAATACTGTGGATTTGTGTTCCTTTATCCCCCCTTTTTTAGAAGTCTGTCTGTTTTGATTGTGTATTTTTTTGTTGGATCATCTTTTAATTTCAGTGACCAATGTTTTTGGGTTTTTATCTTCTATTTCATTAGTTTCTGATTTTTATCTGTCATATTTCCATCTATTTTCTTGTATGTTTATTTTTTTTCTAATTTCTAGAGTTTAGGGTATGTCATTCATTAATCTCATAGGAGCATTTAAGGTTATGAATTTCCCTATATGTAGCGCTGTAGCTGAGTCCTATAAGTTGTGATGTGTGGTATTTTTTAAATCACTCTTAAAACCTTTCTAATTTTCTTTTTTTTTTTTTTTTAATTTTTTTTTTTTCAACGTTTTTTTATTTATTTTTGGGACAGAGAGAGACAGAGCATGAACGGGGGAGGGGCAGAGAGAGAGGGAGACACAGACTCGGAAACAGGCTCCAGGCTCCGAGCCATCAGCCCAGAGCCTGACGCGGGGCTCGAACTCACGGACCGTGAGATCGTGACCTGGCTGAAGTCGGACGCTTAACCAACTGCGCCACCCAGGCGCCCCCCCTTTCTAATTTTCAATATTACTTCTTTGACCCATGCATTTGCTATAGAGTAGATTCTTCAAGTTACCTTCTATAATTGATTTTTAATGTTACCGCACCGTGTTTAGAAAATATTTTGTCTGATGTTGATTCTCTACCTTGGTTGAGATTTGCTTTGTAGCCTGTGTGTAGTTAATTTTGTAAGTATTCTGAAAGTATGTATGTCCTCTAAGTGTTGTATGTGGATTCTAGTAAATCCATTAAGTATGAAGCTCATCTTGTCTTTACCCTAACACGTTTTGCCTGTTTAATATATATCTGTTACTGAGAGATGCGCTTTAAGCAAAATAGGATGATTGTGGATCTGTTGGTTTTTACCCCTGTAATTCCATCAATTCTTAATAGATGTATTTTAAGACCAAGTTATAGGCCAGGTATTTTGAGCCCAAGTTCCAAAGTGTATGTCTTTCTTACAAACTGCAAGTTTTATCATTGTGTAGTGATTCACTTTATCCTTAAAACGCTTTTTTTTTGACTTACAGTCTATTGTATATGAAATTAATAGTTATGTCTTAGCTTTCTTTTGGTGTCTTTTGCTCACATACATGTTTTCACTTCCGCATTTTCAACCTTTCAACCTTGGTTTAGGTTCGTATGTATGTGGATTTATATTTTTCTTCTTACTTTGTATTTTGTCAAGATTATCTTTGCTTCTTTTTCCCCGCCTTTTCCTAGCTTCTATTAAATATTCCAAGTTTTGTTTATTCCGGTATTTTTCTTTCTCTGGTTTAGAAATTTGTCATTATATCTTTATACATTTAATTGAAAGGTTACCTATAAATTGCAAAAGCCTAAATAAAGATCTAAAGGTAAAAAATGCCTCTCTCATCCTCCCCAAATTGATAACATTCACAGAAAGCTTTAATGGCAAGCACTCCTCTGCAAATGTATATTATTTTTATTCTATATTTTAGGTCCCTCTTGCTTTTTACCTTGATTTGAGTGAACTGATGCTCATTTGTACTTACCTATATTTTTTACCAGATTCTCTGCTTTTTCATCTCACCCTTTTTAGGATGAATCTCTTTGTTTATAGCATGCATTCTTAAGAAGTTTCTTTAGTGATAATGTTTGTGGTAAATACAGTCTTTTTTCTGAAATGTCTTTTCACCTCATTGTTGAAGGAAGGTTCAGTTCTTGGGATAAAACTTTAGGCTGTATTAGTGTAAAGTTTTAAGTTACAGTTCTTTTCTGTTATATTTCAGAGATGCTGTGTTTTCTGGCCTCTGGTTTGCTATAGAGAAATCCTTCGCTAATCCAAATGATTTAGGCTTGTAGAGAATTTTTATGTTTTTCCTTTTGATTTCTCCCCCTAACTTCTTTTTATCTTTGTTGCTCTCTATTTTTTGCTATGTTATGTATAGCTCTATCTTGATTTACCTAGCTATAAACTTTGTTTTGCTCTCTGAGCCTGAAGATTCATGTATTTCATCATTGTCTTTGTCTTTTTGCATATTGCCCCTTCCTCCATTTTTCTATTATTTCTGCCTACTTTGGGTACTCCCTATTGGTTAACTTAGCTCTTTCATTCTTTCTCACTTCTTAAATTTGGGATAGTTTTCAAATAAAAAAAAGTGTTTAAACATATTGAGAGTGGAAGGACAGTACTGCTTTGAAAGCAGGAAAAAACTGTAGTATTGTGGGATCCTTAATGGAAAAGAGTCTCAGTGACTTGAATGTGTAGTGAGAGAACTCTGTATTGTGGCTTCTTAGTGAGATGTGATGCCCTCTCTTACCCTTGTAATAGTATACTTTGTTGGTTGGCTAAAAACGAACTTTGACTTGATACCGAATTTCTATGAGTTAAGTCATTTTATTATAAAATTAGATGAGGACAAGTCTGGAAGCCTTTGCCTCATTAAATTGGAGTGTGCGAGAATTTGACTTCTTAATCTTCAGTCCTTTCTTTGTTGGATTCTGCCCAGTTAGCATCGTCCATACCTTCTTCCCTGCTGTCTTAACATGAGGGTCAGATGGAATTAGGGCTTTTTTTTTTTTAAATATAATTTATTGTCAAATTGGCTAACATACAGTGTGTAAAGTGTGCTCTTGGTTTTTGGTGTAGATTCCCATGACTCATTGCTTACATACAACACCCAGTGCTCATCCCAACAAGTGCTCTCCTCAATGCCCATCACCCATTTCCCCCCTCTCCCCCACCGCACCCACATCCACCCTCAGTTTGTTCTCTGTATTTAAGAGTCTCTTATGGTTTGCCTCCCTCTGTCTCTGTTTGTAACTATTTTTCCCCTTCCCTTTCCCCATGGTCTTCTGTTAAGTTTCTTAAGGTCCACATATGAGTGAAAATATATATCTTTCTTTCTCTGACTGACTTATTTCACTCAACTTAATACCTTCCAGTTCCATCCACGTTGCTACAAATGGCAGGATTTCATTCTTTCTTATCGCCAAGTAGTATTCCATTGTATACATAAACCACATCTTCTTTATCCATTCATCAATTGATGGACATTTAGGCTCTTTCCTTAATTTGGCTATTGTTGAAAGTGCTGCTATAAACATTGGGGTACATGTGCCTCTATGCATCAGCACTCCTGTATCCCTTGGGTAAATTCCTAGTAGTGCTATTGCTGGGTCATAGGATAGTTCTATTTTTACCTTTTTGAGGAACCTCCACACGTTTTCCAGAGCAGCTGCACCAGTTTGCATTCCCAGTACAAGAAGGTTCCCATTTCTCTGCATCCTCGCCAGCACCTGTAGTTTCCTGATTTGTTCATTTTAGCCACTCTGACCGGTGTGAGGTGGTGTCTCAGTGTGGCTTTGATTTGTATTTCTCTGATGATGAGTGACGTTGAGCATCTTGTCATGTGTCTGTTGGCCATCTGGATGTCTTCTTTGGAAAAGTGTCTATTCATGTCTTCTGCCCATTTCTTCACTGGATTATTTGTTTTTTGGGTGTTGAGTTTGGTAAGTTCTTTATAGATTTTGGATACTAGCCCTTTATCCTTTATGGCATTTGCAAATCTGTCACCCCATTGATCGCCAGCGTTGATTCGACTGATCTGGCTGGCTAGGCGGGTGTCCCCTTCCTCCCTCACCGCTCCATGTGTGTCCCTCCCAAAGCTGCACACTGGATCAAAGAGGACAACCTTCTCCGATAGAGGAGGACTGTTCTTCGGTCAAGGGTATGTGAGTAGCTGCGTTCCCCTGCTAGAACCTCCAAACAAGGAATTAGGGCTTTTTAAAGGTGAGTGGGTTTTGACTGCAGTCTGGAGGTGTGAGGGCCAGTCCAGGGCTTCGCTTTGGTTTCCTTGCTGTTCTTATTTGCTTGTTAGTAACAATGATAGTAACAGGACAAATAAAAAAATTTTTTACAAGAGTTGCTTTTGAGGAAAAAGACAGTCTTGGTTTTCTCAGCTTCCCAATTCAAATCTAAATGCATTGCTTCATTTTCAAAAGTAAAAAAAAATAGACTGTAGTAGCTGAAAAATTGTAGAATATGATGTAAAAGTACTTTACTACTTCTGAAAAGAATACCTGTGCTGTGAGAGCTCAGGGAAGGGCGATCTTGGTAAAGTAATGCAGCCAAGAATTTCAGCATGCGTAATAATCATAAATAGACTTCTCCAGGGAAGATAAGTTAAGTCAAGAATAAATACATATTCTGTGGTTCTTTATCTGGAAGCATTCAAGGGATGGAATGTTTAGGTGACAGAGTTTATTCTGTGAGGCATTGTTTTTTCACCTCCTGCCATTTCTTGGAACACCTTCATACTCTCTGGACCAGATGGACTGTCACGACAGGTGGAATGAGATAATCTCTGTGAACGGTAAGAAAATAGCCAGAAGATTTGGGTCACTTTCAGAGTTGGATCATGTGGAACTGTTATCTATTAATCTAAGCATATCCACGTTAACCTTATGAAATCAGGCAGTGTTTTTCTGATACCCCTCTTGGCAGCTGGAAAGCCATAGCAGAAAGGAATGTGAAAATAACATAAGAAAATTGACCCCTTTCACTCAGTGATTAATTCATCTGTTCATGAATAGAGAATAATACATCTGGAGGAAACTTACTCGCCAGACTCCATAGGGGGTTGAAAAACAGTTACTTATTTCTAACCTCAGTGATGCCATTGGATCAATTAAGGAATAAATAAAACATTGTTTTCCCAAAGTATATTCTATGGAAAAGTGTTCTGTCAGATATAGGTATACTTAAACAAACAAACAAACAAAAAAGCCCAAAGCCCACGTATTGTGCTAATCTGCACTATATGTCTCCCAGCAACACAGAACTCTTCCCCTCTTTTTTTGTGAGACCTACCGTTTAGCATCTCCCAGAACAGTGCTTTCCAGAACACCAGTTTGTAAACACTAATTTAGAAGAATTTTTATCACCCACTGACTCCTTTAAGAACTGACCTCATGCCTAAAAAAGGACGAGGTTAAAAAGTATGTCCCTTCATGTTGTTATATTCAGAGCCCAGGTAATCTGTATGGACTCCATGTATTGAAGGAAAAAATGAAATACAAGTAGAAGACAGAAAGGCCCAGGAAACACTAAAGCATAAAGTGTGTTACACAGAGGTGCCATCCAAACTGACTTATTTTCTCATTTAGTACTTAAAAAAAAAAAAACTTTACTTTTTTTATTACCTATCAAATAAAATGTGCACTCTCTTTTGAGAAAAAATTACTGCAAAGTACAAGTAATATATATGTCATCACCGGTGCTCAAACAATTGTTAATTTTTTAAGACATTTGTTCATAAGATTTTTTTTTTTCTTTTCCCTAACTCCTTTATAGGATGGAATTTTTTTGGAGGGGGTGAGAGGATTTTTTCAGAGGTTCTGAGAGCTCTATATTACATAATGAAAAAAAAAGAATGACCTTGACCAGAAGTATGAAGCAACTAAGTCTTTAAATTGTCTGCACTGAAATTTTAATGTTGCAACGCCACATCCCTATAGTTGAAACTAATCACCCGTTAAAGGGTAATTCTTTTAAAAAGGTAAAAATCAGGGGCACCTGGGTGGCTCAGTCGGTTGAGCCTCCGACTTCGGCTCAGGTCATGATCTCGCGGTCTGTGGGTTCGAGCCCCGTGTCAGGCTCTGTGCTGACAGCTCAGAGCCTAGAGCCTGTTTCGGATTCTAGGCTCTCTGCCCCTCCCCGCTCTGTCTCTCTCTCTGTCAAATATAAACATTAAAAAAAAAGGTAAAAATCATGACTCTAATACAAATATAATATCCATCAAAGATTATATGTATATAATATATAATAGTATATAAATATATATAGTTCATTAATTAATAAAGAAACCAGTAAGATGTTACAACCTGTTTAAAGGAGAACTCAGCACGCACAAACACACGCATACGTTCACACGAGTGGGCTTACTGAAGTGAATTTATGAATAGTTGTGAGAAGGCAGCAATCAGTTGCAGTTCCACTGCACTCATGACAATTTGTGCTTTTAAAAAAATTTTTTTAGTGTTTATTTATTTTTGAGAGAGACAGAGACAGAGCATGATTGGGGGAGGGGCAGAGAGAGAGGGAGACGCAAGACTCTGAAGCAGGCTCCTGGCTCTGAGCTGTAAGTACAAAGCCCGATGTGGGGCTTGAACTCACAGACCGTGAGATCATGACCTGAGCCGAAGTCAGATGCTTAACCAACTGAGCCACCCAGGTGCCTCAATTTGTCTGTGTTTCTATGCACGAAAATTACTTGTATTACTATCAGTTTTCAGTGTTAGAACAAGTTACAGGGATGTAAAGTAAGTCAAAGACCATGAAAAACGGAGATAACCGGGAAGGGTGTACTAGACAAGCCCCGAGCAGTGATTCTGCCCATCTCGAAATCATTTACGATGTGTCCTGGTACACCAAATAATTTCATTTAGATCGTGGCATTTATGAGCAGTTTGAATGGGACTAGAGGTAGAAGAAAAAAATCGGCAGTGGTATTCACTGTGGATTGGGAAACTCTTCGTTGCCTGGGTCCCAAAGATGGTGAGAGGCTGGCTGTGTGCAGGTGGGTGGCGGGACAGGGTTGAAGAGGCAACGTGTGTGCTATGAGGGTAGCACGTTTACTTTTGTTGGCCAGTCATTCTTCGAGTAGGTGATCTTGAGGGAATTGAAGCCAACTGTTAGGAATAGTGGTCCCTCCCCTACCATCAGTCCCAGCGAGAGACCGCCGAGACCGCAGTACCAAGGGGAGAGAACAGCCCGGGATTTTTGGCAGAGGCAACCTTGGGTCATTCGACAGAGGTGCCCAAAGTCGGCAGACACTTGTGTAAAGAGTTATTAGGATGAGCCTGAGACCCTTTCACCCCACTTCACGGGGAGGATCCATAAAGGGAGTCTCACTTTCATTTGCTAAGAGTCACTAACGTCTTGCCTTAAATCTTGAGAAACCCAGTCGGAAATATGTGCCGCTACGGCATTTGAAAACGCCATGACCCGTCTTCAAGTGTGACGTAGGTGATGTCAGCTCAGCGAGATAGTGTCTAATCTTGTTAAAGGTTAAGGCTCAGGATTCATGGACATTTCATGTTTTCTCAGAGTTTAGGACACGCTCTTGAGCAGAGCAGGCACTCAGTGTGGAAAAATAATTCGCTTCCTGTCAGCATTTAACACCACGGCACCGTCCTCCCTTGACTTGGTCACAGGCTTTCCTGCTTGCCCCTCTGGGTCTTTCTCTTTCTTCTTTATCCCCCGTCTGGATGTTCTTTCTCTTTTTGCACCTTGTCGCTAGAATTCCCCAAAGCTCCGCCTTTGGTCCTTAACGCTTCTCTCTCCGACCCTGGCCTCGGGTGTCTCAAATATAGTCTCCAGCTCCTCGAGTCATTTGGACATTTGTCTTCATTTTCCTGATTGCCTAAAATTCAGTTCCTCTTAGATGCTTATTGACTCCTCGAAATTCAGTGTCTGCTAAACTAAGCTCACTTTCTTCTTTCCCAAATTAGCATCCTCGTTCCTGTCCGTGCTCCTGTTTTTCTCCAGCCCCCCAGCGTGGAATCTCAGAAATTATCTTTGACCCCGCCCTTCAAACTTTTACATAGACATTAATCGTTGAATGACCAGTCTAGCATCTCGTTGCCTCCTGCTTGAAATTTGGGGTCCTCCTCCTACTGTTTTCCTGGCTTCCCTTCACGTTTTATTCCAAAGTAAGTGAAAATAGGCTGGGTTGTATTGGAGGAAGGTCACACATTGATATGAATCCTAACCCACTTGGTTTCAAACCACACAGCACAGAACAACTCACCAGCTAGGCAATTTGAAGCAAGTTTTTTTTTTTTTAAGTTTATATATTTATTTTGAGAGAGACAGACACAGCATGAGCAGGGGAGGGGCAGAGAGAGAGGGAGAGAGAGAATCCCAAGCAGGTTCCATGCTGCCAGTGCAGAACCCAGTGCGGGGCTCAAACTCACGAACCGTGAGATCATGACTGAGCCAAAACCAAGAGTCAGATGCTTAACCGAGTGAGCCACCCACGTGCCCCTGGAGCAAGCATTTTAAACTCTCTGAACAATATCAGTTTTTGCATCTGAAAGGTCCAGGCTAAATGCTTATGTTACACCACTGTTGTGAATATAAATAAAATATAATTGTCTAAGTGCCTAGCACAGTGCCTTATACATAGTAACTACCCAAGAAATGTTTCTTGAATTGTCAAATCAAGTTTTACGGTATGCTGCCTCATATGTATTACAATCTGGGTTAAGAAAAATAGTGCAAAAGATCTCGTAAAAAGTAAGTGGATTCTCTAGTACGATTAGTAAAGTGGATATGCTACTGATCTGTAACAGTATTAGAGCCTTAAGTGGAACTTTGTTATTATTGGCCGTCAAGGTACATGATAGGAGCTCTCTGACAACTGATTTCCTTGGAAGAATAAGTAGGAAAAAGAGGATGTACATAGACTTATATTCATGCATTTCCATCTGCATTTAAAAATTCCTAGAAATAGATGGAGAGACATATGTCTTCAGATGGTAAACAAAAATGTTCAGGCATTTTAAATTTTATTATGAATATTTTGTATTCACGCAGTGTCCCTGGGTGGAAGTTGATCTGAGCATCCTGTTCTCATTGAAGTCAGTATGGATATCCCTTTCTTTTCAGGTGGGGAAAAAATGTTAAAGTAACATTTGACTTGATGGAATTGCAAGGAGGAGAAGGCAGGTGAGGTAGGCCACTTTCTGCATAACAGGAGGCTAGGGGTCCATTCTACCTGGAACATGGCGCTAGAAAGTGGGAGAATTATACTTAGTGCCAATACATATGCTTTTTTTAAACTTCTAATGTTCATTTTATTATTTTGAGAGAGAGAGAGAGACTGAGCAGGGGAGAGGCAGAGGGGTGGGGGGTAGAGAGAGAATCTCAATCAGGTTCCACATTCAGTGCTGAACCTAACGCCAGGCTCTATCTCACGACCACGAGATCATGACCTGAGCCGAAGTCAAGGTTGGATGCTTAACCAACTGAGCCACCCAGGCGCCCCTCGCTACATCCTTTAAGCCATTTAGGGTGGTTTGCCTATATGCCAGCAACAGTGTTTTATGCAGTGGTGTTTTTCAGGGCATAGGGCTCAGGCTTCTACACTCTTAATACTTACAACCCCAAATCTACATTCTTGCCTCTGAAGGTGTTTGGCAAATTAATATTCTTTGTAGCATCTCTTATGGCATTCTCTTTGAACATGCAGTGTTCCCTGGATTGTGAACATTTAGCTCCATTTTAGGGTGAAGGAAGGGCATGGTAAAATATGAAAGAGGAAATTTAAAGCACTGCTTTTCGGAGCCTTACCCTTTCAGAATTGAAGAGCGCTGAGGAAAAAGGAGAGGAAATAACTGAGAAGGGACGAGTTAATGATGACTACACTTTGAAATCTAATTATAGACATCAGGAGTGGTAGTTGCGGGCCATTGAGAGTATAAAAAAAAAAGTGGAGTATTTTAAGCAAGGCTTTATTTATACTCAGGAGGAGACTGATAGGCTGTCACTGTGAGAAACAGGTTCAGCCGCAGGGGCCAAATATGGTACAGGGACGCACAGTGGCAATGCACCGCGAGTGGTGCAGCAGCAATCGGCCTGAATTCTGAGCCGCTGTAGACACTCACTTTTTGCTTCTTGCGTTTCTGTGAGGTCTCCTCTCCGAAGCTGACCCTTTTCCCTTCTCCAAACACGGCCCTCGTGGGCGGAATGTGAGACGGGACGGGTTTGGAGTTCAACAGCTGGTTCATGATTCAGGGACGTGATGATTCTGCGTTTCTGGTCTTGCAACATGTTAAGTCTTTGAGTGATAGCCATCCTCAAGCGGTAGACGGCGTAACTGCTTTCCAAATTCGATTTCAGCGTGGGCGCCCAGATTTTGTGCACGCACGTAATCTCAATCAAATTACTGCTTTAACAATTTCACGTAAAATATTACTAGAAGCGTATGTATGTAATTTGTATTTATAAAGTGAAAGCCAGCCGAAATATCCCAGGCAACCTGAAGCAAGGCTCTGGTTGTTGGGGTCAAGGTCTCAGGCATACAGTGATGGGGGGGTGGGGGGGAGGGAGTGCAGGGGGAGGGGCTGGCGAGGAAGAGGAAGTCCTCTGTCATTAGGGGAAAGGAGGGTGAGACATTTTGCTATGGTGGGTTTTTCAGAATGGAGCCAGCAGGAAAAAGGAAATGGTTCTCTATAGATATTGTTCACTGAAGTGTGTATATAAAGACAATTAACAGCCAAGTGTCGTATGCAAACTAGAAAAAAAAATCATAAAAACACTACTCTGCCTTGAATGAAAGGCAAACAGGGTATGCAGAAAACCAAAAGAACCCCACAAGCCATAAAAACAAAATTTGGTGAGGTGAGGTATCCTGTGAGAAAGGAAACTTGCTTGGTTGGCTAAAGTAAAATATTTAAAATATCTGCCATTCACAGTAGGTCGCACACCAAGCCCAGGTCGACTATTCAGACAGTAACAGCCACGGCTGCATCGTTGTTTTCTCCTCTCCCTGGCCGAGACTCCTGTAGGGTGAGCCCGGGGGTGTCTGCACCACGAAACCTGCCCTCCTTTCTCTGTGCTCTGTTGCTCTGTGCTGTAACAGCAATAATGATGTGAGATCAGCAACCATCACAAACCTATGAAGAAAGTGTCACAGCATGCATCTAAACAGCCACAGAGAAAGTCATTCATGTGATTGTATGTTCTAGTCCAGGTTTTCCAGACCGGTAATGGTTACTTGGTTGTGTTTCAGCCTGAAATTGTACAGCCCGGGCCTGGTTCTTCCGAGCATGCCTCGGAGGGACCATCTTTATGTTTAATTGGCATATGTTTTCAATGAGTGGAACACGTAACCGTATTTTAGAAGTGGCGGCAATTTTAGCAGTTAGGAAATAAAATAAATAACTGAAACCAAACTAAGTGCACATACCTTCTTTTTGGCCCCCTACCCACTGGTTTGCTACATGAGTGTTTGGGTATGGTTTAATCTTTCTGTAGAGACTTAATGTTGGGCTGAGCACTTTTTCATCCAGAGTCTCATGTCTCATGTTAGATAGGTATTATTATTTATGTTTTATAGATGGCAAAACCCAGAGGGGTTAAATGTTCTACCTAAACTAAACGTTTGTGACACACATGAGATTTGAACCCAGGCTTTCTAATTCCACAGTTGGTGACCTCTTCCCTAGTTAACTAGGTGAATATGTTATAAAAATCTTTCTATAAATTATTTCCTACTAAGTGAGTTCTAGCTCAATTATTAAGTGAACCCATATACTGAAAAGAGTTGTATTCCAGTAGAATAAAAAAATATATATGGTCCCCTGATCCTAAAATCACATGTCAGAATATAGTTATTTTTATTATTGCATACTTTAGGGAAAATAACTTTCTGATAAACTGATAATAAATAATGTTAAATACCACCATTAAGTCTGAAGTCATGGATATTAATAAGTGCCATGGTCAAAACACATTAAAATAAGGCTCTCAAAAAGTAAAACCATACGGTAGTGCTTTGGTTTGCAAATTCCTTAGTTCAGGAATTATGTCGAGTGAGGGATCGTGGTCCTTGAAGCCAAGAGAAGTTTATCCTGTAAACTAAAGCTGTCAAAAGTATTCAGATTATGTTGAGCTGCCTTGTTTCATCCTGACATGAGGAAATAGGCCAATAAATCTAGTAGGGAGTCGTTCGACAGAGAAAGATGGAAGAGGAAGCATTAGCGATAAAAGCCTACGGTCTTCCCGCCCCTCCTCCCCCCTCCCTGTGCCATCCTCCACCCAGACTGGGCAGGGAGAGTGACTGGAGATGCTGGGTGGGAAGGCTCATCCCGCCACCACCAAATCTGTAATTTCTACTTCTGAATGAGTGGCCCTTTCCCCCCGCTAATTTGATCTTCTGTAATGAGCCAGTTAAAAAAAATTGTTTTTTTTTTTTTTTAAATTCTGCTTTCAGATGGAGCCTACAGGGTAGATTTGAAAATAAATGTTGGCCGTTACCTTATCAGACGCTGTATGGCCTTATTTTAAACATCGTTTCTGCAAAAGGCCTGTTTTTAGCACAGAGGCCTCCAGGAGACAAGTGGGGGGCAGGATAGTGGTTTGCAGCCTGAGGCACTTACTTGCTTGAGAAAAATTGCTGCCAGATGAGTGGTTTCAAAAAAAAAAAAATACAAAAAACAAAAAAGTGAGGCAGCCGATGTGGTCTTTAGTGGGCAGAGGATTAAAGGAAACATAATTTCTCCTGTCCTTTATAAATATTTGCTGGACAGCTAATGGGTTTTTGTGTGCACATGTAGTTCCTTTATCTCTTGGGGAAATTACAAGGAATAGAGGGGCATCCAGTGGTAACATACGTGCACTAGAGCTTGAGAGAATAGATCAACAAAATACAAGAAAGATGTGCCCAGGTCTGTGGCATGCTTATTATACCAAAGTTCTGGCACCTGGATTTTTCTACAGGTGACTACATACAGTATGTGTGGGACATAAATAGACGATTCCATCAGCAACCTTTAGTATAAAAGGCTTGTATCCCCGTCAAAGAAATCATACTTATTTTTTAACAAATAAGTATTAAATAAATTGTATTATTAAATATTAAAATATTAAAATAGATTTTAATAAAATATTAAATAAATTTTAATACTTAAAATTAATGCTAACATGTTAATTTAAAATGCTTAAGTGTTATTTTATTTTAAATTTTCTTTTTTTTTCAACGTTTATTTATTTTTGGGATAGAGAGAGACAGAGCATGAACGGGGGAGGGGCAGAGAGAGAGGGAGACACAGAATCGGAAACAGCTCCAGGCTCTGAGCCATCAGCCCAGAGCCTGACGCGGGGCTCGAACTCACGGACTGTGAGATCGTGACCTGGCTGAAGTCGGACGCTTAACCGACTGCGCCACCCAGGCGTCCCATGTGTTATTTTATTTTAAATGAGTATCCATCCAACTGAGGGTTGATGGGGGTAGGGGGGAGGGGGAAAGCGGGTGAGGGGCATTGAGGAGGGAACCTGTCTGGATGAGCCCTGGGTGTTGTATGGAAACCAGTTTGACAATAAATTTCATATTAAATAAATAAATAAAAAGTAAACAAAACTACAACACTTAAAAAGAAAATAAGTGAGTTTCCATCCTAGAAATCCCATGAAAATAATCCCATGTACTCTCAGATATTCATGCTTCTGAATGAGCAGAACGTTCACTGCATTGCTTTTTTTTTTTTTTAAGTTTATTCATTTATTTAGAGGGAGAGAGAGTGTGTGTGTGTGTTAGCACAGGAGGAGCAAAGAGAGAGAGAGAGAGAGAGAAGGAGGGAAAGAGAGAATCTCAAGCAGGCTCTGTGCTGTCAGTGTGGAGCCCAACTTGGGGCTCGATCTCACAAATCATGAGATCATGACCTGAGCCGAAATCAAGTGTCAGATTGTCAACCTACTGAGCCACCCAGCCACCCCTGCATTGCTTAATGGTATTATCAGTAGCTCTCTCGGTTCAGTGTCTGTCAATGTGACAAGATACCTGTGTCAAGGTGAGACTGGGAATGGTTTAAATCTGAGTTTCCAAGCAAAGAAACACGGGAAGAATCTTGAACTGTAAGTGTTAATTTGTGAAAATAAGCATGTAGAAGTTTTTCAAAATACTAATCTTTGTTTCCTTAGCTTCTCTTCAAAAGGAAGTTTAAATATGTCTCCAAAATAAAAAAAAAAAAAAAACAGGCCTTATTAGCTTTTTTTTTTTTACTAATCCTCACTTTATGAAATTACATGTTAATAAATATTTTACAACCACAGGGGCGCGTGGGTGGCTCAGTTGGTTAAGTGTCAGACTATTGATTTCTGCTCAGGTCACAAGCTCACGGTTCCTGGGATCGAGCCCTACTTTGGGCTCCATGTTGACAGCGAAGAGCCTGCTTGGCATTCTCTCTCTCCCTCTCTTGCTGCCCCTCCCCTGCTCACGTGTGTGCATACTGTCTCTCTCAAAAATAAATAAATAAAACTTAAAAAAAAATAAGTAAATGTTTTATAACCACAGGTTACATTCCAGACTATTTATGTGCCACCTTTTAATAAACTTAGTTCTCTTCCCGGAGATAGTGTCTAAGGAGGTTTTGGTTTTTTTTTTTTTTTTTTTTTAATTTTTTTGGAGCTTGAAGAAAGCTGTCTCCCATCAGAGCACCAGGAAGTCCCCCTCAACCAGCCAGAATAGCCCCTCTGGGCTCCTGTGGGTGGATGTCAGAAACTGGCAGCCTAAGTAACCCCCTTTCACTGCCCTCAGAGATCAGGAGACAGTGCCAGGGTGGGCCCATCACCCTATTTTCCCCTGTCACTCTAACCAGGGGGAGGTGAACAGCCAGCTGGTCCTTCCAGTGCCAGGGACCTCCCCCCACCTGCCCCCTGTAGGGTTTCGATCTTCTCCCTCCCTCTGCTGGACCCTCTTAGAGAAACCTCTCTCCTTCTGCTCCTTTCTGGAAATAGCTTTCTTTGCAAATCTGGGCAATGGAGGGAAGATTGGCTGTGTCTTTTCTTGATAAAGCTTATTACCCAGGCCTTGGGTACCTGGAAGAGAAGAAACGTCAGGATATTTACAGGGGATCATCCACATGAGAAAGGTTCTTTCCAGAGCACACCATGTGTTTTCTTCTCAGCCCATCAGCTAGAGAAGCCCTTTGTTTAGCCGGATTCGCACCTCGTCATATGGGGGAGTAGGGGAGGAAAACCTTTAAAATATAATACATACAGAAAAGTGCGCAGCTCATAAGGACACATCTCAGTGAATGTTCAAAAAACAGAAGCACTCATGCAGCCAGTAGCCAGATGAAATTTATCTTTTTATAGTGATATCTGTTTCTTAATTATAAATGCACTTTGTAGGAATTTTGGAAAACTCAGCAAAGTATAAGAAAGAGAAATGTAAAGAACACTCCTTGTACCTAATCTCCGACCCCCATGACTACCGATAGCATCTTGGCGTGTTTTCAGGGCATCTGTCCCTCCCCCTCACACACACAGATTTATGTGTGTCCACACGTGCACACAATACCACCGCCTCGGACACTTCATGCACGTGTGCGCGTATGCACAGAAGAAGTTCTGCGTGGTTGCAATAGCAAGACAAACGTGTTTTTAGATATTTCACTGCCTGGTCATTGTCTCCGTCAGCAGAGTGGTGGGGAAAGAAAGGCAGGGAAACTGAATACCATCCCTCTCCTTCCCTGATGGCAGGAAAAGGGCTTTTTGTGGGAGAAGAGGTTGAAATAAATGGCTGACACACATAAAGATGGTTCACAGATTTCATTTATCCATTATTTCCCAGCAAACTGAGCATTGATAACAGGAAGTTCAGATACTTCTGGGTAGAGAACCTCTTCATGCAAAGCGGAGATGAGAGTTGTACCCAGATTTTTCTGGGTACCCTGTGAAATTGAACCCCTCCGGGTTCCAGATTCACTTTTGCCAGAAGGCCAACATTACTTTTTTTTTCTTTTAATTAGCTCCCTTGCAGGTGCCCAAATAGACTTTAAGCGCAGTGACTCTTGTGTTAGCAAAAGGAAGCAGAGTCAAAACGTTGGAAATCAGGCTGGTGGTCTTTTGTAAGTTGCAGCAAAACGATCTTCTCCATCACTGTAACATGGACGGGAGGATGCCTTTGTGGTGCTCGTTTCTCGCTGAGTTTCCTGCTACATTGTCACAAAGAGAAGAGTTGGCACCCGCCTCCCGTTGTTATTGGTGACGCAGGGCGCGATGCCCATCTGCCTCCTGGCTGGCCAAGGACTCCGCTTCTGCAGGGGGCTTGATGGGGTTCCTTGTGCCGGGAAACGTTTCCCGCAGAACTGCCTATGCCTTTCTTTCCTAGAAATAGATTTTATTGTCTTTTGTACTTGGGACTTGAGGGATTACACGTATGGAAACTTCATTGGACCTTTTGCCGCAGAACTGCCTATGCCTTTCTTTCCTAGAAATAGATTTTATTGTCTTTTGTACTTGGGACTTGAGGGATTACACATACGGAAACTTCATTGGACCTTTTGTATTTGTCAGACGTCTTCTCCAATCACTCCTTTCTTCTCGCTTATTCACAAACATAATCGGAAACGGTATGACGTGGCTTGTGTGTTTACGGTGTTCTTGTATTGTCTTTGCAGTCGAAATCAGCTGTCTGCCCTGCCTGCCTGCCTGTGTGGTCTGCCTCTCAAAGTCTTAATCGCAAGTAACAACAAACTTGGATCGCTGCCAGAAGAGATAGGTCAGCTCAAACAGTTAATGGAGTTGGTATGTTACTGATTTTTAAGATGCTCTTTTTATTTGTTGACTAATCATAATCTATCAAGGTAGTCAGGAAGACTCTTGTAAAGTTGGACATAGGTTGTTGGATGGCTGTATGTGATAAAGACATTAAGTGGGGAGAGGAATGATCTTGGCTTGGCTGTGGCAGACACAGTTCCTGAAATTTACAGGTTTCCTGAAGTTTACACTTCCTGAAGTCCACGGGATTTACAGTTCCTGAAGTTTACAGGTTATCATGTGGTAGTTACATCATTTTTTTCCAGATCGCATATAAATTTGTGATAAATCATGGATACACTGGCAAAATAATGTACAAATAAGTTAGTAGGGCCAACTTTACATGAATGTAAGTAATTTAGAAAGAACAGAATGCTTTGATTCTGTATGGGTTTTAGTAACCATTGCCCCAAAGTGATGTCACTCTAAAATATGACCATATCCTCAGAGACAAAAAAGTGTAACAAATGTTTTAGATGGGTAGAGATGGATTGTAAGTGTGCATCTGAGGCCAAGACACACTGTTCTATTTCAGGTCTTTCACTACTAAATGAATCACTTACCTTGTTTCTAAAATGGGAAAGAATGAATCCCATCCAGGTAAGATGGGTGAATGAAGAGACAAGAATAAGCAATCAGGCTGAAATACAATGGTCAGAATGTCTCCTTCAAGCAGGCATTATTCCATACTGACCTTGTGTCAAGCACAGCTGCTGTGATTACAACCATGGGAAAGGACACAGTCCCTTCCTTCAAGTAGATTCCAGTCTAGAACATTGATGGCCAATACCTTTTCTATTTAATTCCTATTTAATTTCTATTTAATTCCTATTAATTTCTATTTAATTTCTATTTAATTCCATTAAACTCCATTTAATTTCTTGAGGCCACATGGACCACCATGGTGATGACTTAGGAGGCTCAGATAGAAAGTGCTGTCATCCCTTCATCACGTCTGCAGTGGGAGTTGGTTAGGAACGTGACAGGTTAGGAAAGTGACCTATGTATCAGCTTTAATTTTAGTATAGGAGTGAGTTACTGCTGTATAAAGGCATTGAAAGGTAAAGAAAGAGTGTCTTTTTCATGACTCATGTGATATTAGTATCTGAAACCTATTCCAAGGCAAGGGCAAACAAAAGTAAAGATAAACTGTTGAGTCTACACCAAAATGGAAAACTTTTGCACGGCAAAGGAAACTACCAACAAAAGAGAAAGGCAACCTAGTGAATGGGAGAATATATTTGCAAATGATTTATTCAATAAGGAGGTAATATCCAAAGTATATAAAGAACTTATGCAAGTCAACACCAAAAAAGAAAAATCTGAATTAAAAATGGGCAGAGGACCCAAATAGACATTCTTCCAAAGAAGACATACAGATGATGGCCAACAGACACATGAAAAGATGCTTAGTATCACTGATCATCAGGGAAATGCAAATCAGAACCACAATAAGAAAACACTTCATACAAGTCAGAATGGCTAGTAATTAGAAAGGCAAACAATAACAAGTATTGGCAAGGATGTAGAGAAAGGGAAACCTTCACACACTGTTGGTGGGAATGTAAACTCATGCAGCCACCATGGAAAACAGTATGGAGATTCCCCAAAAAATTAAAACTAGAATTACTGTATGATCCAGTAATTCCCCAAAGGACACAAACACTGATTGGAAAAGATACATGCATCCCTATGTTCATTGCAGCATTATTTACAACAGCCAAGATATGGAGGAAACCCAAGTGTCCATCGACAGATAAGTGAATAAAGAAGTGGGGTGTGTGTGTGTGTGTGTGTGTGTGTGTGTGTGTATGTATATATACATACATACATATGTATATATGTATATGTGTGTATATATGTATACATACATATGTACATATATACATACACACACACACACAATGAAATATTATTTAGCCATAAGAAATGAATGAAATCTTGTCTTTTGAGACAATATAGATAGACCTAGAGGGTATGAAATAAGTCAGACAGAGGAAGATAAATACCATACGGTTTCACTTATATTTGGAATAAAAACATATTGAGGGGTGCCTGCATGGTCAGTCAGTTAAGCATTGGACTCTTAATTTCAGCTCAGGTTGTGATCTCATCTCTTTCTCAAATCAAATAAATAAATAAAATAATTAATTAATTAATTAAATTTCAAGTTTTTAAAAAATCAAAAAAAAAATCAGAAAGAGACTCGTAAATACAGAGAATAAACTGGCAATTGGCAGAGGGGAGGGGGCCAGGAGGATGTATGGAATCGATGACTGGGATTAAGTGCAAACTCTCAGTTAGAAAATAAGTCACAGAGATGAAAAGCACAGTACAGGGAATAAATACCGTACAATATGATACTGTAATAACATTGTATGGTGTCAGATGGTGACCAGACTTAACCTTGGTGAGCACTGGGCAATGAATAGAATTGTTCAATGACTATGTTGTGCACCTGAAAGTAATACAACATTGTATATCAACTATACCTAAATAATCATTTTTTTTAACTTTGTATTATTTTTTTATTTATTTTTTAAGTGTTTCACATGAGTAGGGAGGAACAGAGAGAGAGGCAGAGAGAGAATCCCAACTCTGGGTGCAGAGCCCAACACAAGGGCTTGATCTCACAACCACGAGATCATGACCTGAGCCAACGTCAAAAGTCAGACACTTAACTGACTGAGCCACCCAGGTGCCTCAATAATGCATATTTTTAAAGGATACAGGGGTATTCCTGCCACTCAGCATCTGGACATTTGATCGGGGATCATTAATGTCTAGAACAAGACACTGGAAAGTTGTCTGGAGCCATGGAAGTGGTTTGTTTTGTCACTTAGCTCTCTGTACTTCTCCATGCAGTGGAGATGTCTCGCCCACAGATCCCAAGTTTAAATGTCCTCCGACTTAAGCACTAGCTAGTCTGTCTCAGCCCTGATGTCTAAATGAGAAAGGCAAGATGTGGGTCGGATGTCCTCTCCTGACTGAGTCCGTGATGCACAAGGCACATAGTCACATGACCCAGACACACAGCTGCTTTCCTGCCAACAAGGGGGCAGTTCTGAAAGAAGATGGATGTTAATTTGGGTAGGCACACCCACCCCCAAGTTTGCTATTACAAGAAATATGTGCATGTGGTTAGGGAGTGATTGATTCAGCCTTGGAGTTGGGAAGGATTTGTAAGGGAAGAGACCTTTGAGAGGCCCCTTGCAGAAGTCTGTGTGGGATTTTCTAAACGGAAAAAGGAAGACAGGCACAGAGGAAGCATTTAAGAGAGAAGGGACGGCTTGAGCAAAGGCAAGACAGCCCAGGAGGAGGTGGCTTGCTTGGAGCGTGGGAAGCAGTTTAATCCGGCTGAGGCTACGTAGAATGACACTGGGTGCTCCATTTTCACGGCCACTGCCTTAGAGTTAGAGTTAGGCCACCTTCAGCTCCTCCACGGGGCATTCAAGATCCGTCATTCACCTCCTGTCCCTGGCCCCTTTAGTTCCAGCCATCTGGGAGTGTTCCTTGTTCACTTCCACTTCTAGTCTTTGATACACATCACTGTCTCTGTGGGGACAGTTTCTTCCTTCTCGTCTTCTCTTGGTCAGTTCTTAACCAAGTTAGATGTCACTTCCCCCAGAAAGCCTTCCCAAATCCTCTAAGCCAGACTTAGGCACTCCCAGTGCAAGCACGCTATACTTACCACGGAATTCTGTGCAGTCATACTTTCTTCCTACTTGGCATTCTCCACACCAGCTCCCTCTATGTCTGGAAAGCCGCCGAGGGCTGTGGACAGGGATTTGCTGTTGTACCTGGTGCTCGGCATAAGACCCAATACGTGTTTGCTGAATGCTGCTCTCGAGGGGTGGAAAGTGGGCTGTGGCTTGGGACAGACTGTGAAGACTCCCAGGTGCTCAGCCTGCCAGGGGGATGACTATCTTACAATCCATCTTGATTCAGAAGGCACCATCTTAATCGGTTCCAGAAAACAAAACAATAATACGGAATAATGCTTTGGATGAAACTGATAGTTATATGCTTTTTTTTTTCTTTTTAAAGAATTCTTCTTTTAGGAGTCTGATAGACGCACAATCCAAATCTGCTAGAATTTGGATTAGGTCTTACAAGCACAATATATAACACATTGGTTTTTTCCCCACTTGTCGGGCTCCTACAGATGGGCGGCACACAGGTGAGGTCAGTCTTCTGGAACCTGTGGGCAGCTGGAATGTGTTTCTGTCCCACTGCACCCTGGGCGTAAGCCGACAGCATGCCATGTATCAGCTCTGCCTGCCGAGCTGCGGACCAGCTCATCTGTGAATAGGTGGCCGTGTGCTGAGCCTGGGGCTAGTCCCACACCAGAGCGGGGCTTTCCTGAGATGCTCTTATCAGCCGTAGGGCTGGCCTTGTGGCCGTGGTAGAACAGCACTGTCTCCTGTCTCCCGCCTCAGGACACACAAGCTGTGGGGTGGCTGTGAGGGAGTCCTTGAGCTTTTCTTGGGCACCCTGTCCAGAGCCCAGAGGTTAGTGTAACCTCTTAGTTACACTAAAGGTTGAGTGTAACTACTTACTTAGCATTGTGTTCAGCTGGCTCTGGTGCCTTTTCTGCACCAGCAATAACCTGTTGGATCCTCGAATCCTAGAAATCCTAGAATGTGAGAGCCATTGGGGTTTTAAAAGCATCTAGTCCAAGCTCTTGACATCTTGCAAGGGTAGAGAGAAACCTAAGGTAGAGAGGCAGTGTGTGATGTACAGAAGTTCACTCTGGTGTAGCTAATTTATAACTTAAGCTGAAACACCCTCGCCCAGCACTATTTGATAGAAAGGTAACGCAAGCAGCAAATTTTATTTTACTTTATTTCATGAAAAAATTTTAATTCTATTCTGTTTTTTTTTTTTAAGTTTATTTATTTATTTTGAGAGAGAGAGAGCATGGGAGGGGCAGAGAGAGAGGGAGAGAGAATCCCAAGCAGGCTCCCGATATGGGGTTCTAACTCACAAACCATGAGATCATGACCTGAGTCAAAGTCAAAAGTCGGACGCTGAACTGACTGAGCCACCCAGGCGCCCCTGTTCTGTTCTATTTTTAATTTTAATTCCATTGTAGTTAACGTAGCATTATATTAGCTTCAGGTACACAATGTAGTGATTCAAGACTTCCATATATCACCTGGTGCTTATCATGACAGGGGCACTCCTTAATCCCCATCACCTATTTCATTCATCCCCCCACTCACCTCTTTTTATTAACCATTAGTTTGTTCTCAGTAGTTAAGGGTCTGCTTCTTGGCTTGTCTCTCTCTCTCTCTTTTCCTTTGCTCATTTGCTTCTTAAATTTCACTTAGGAAAATACCCTCTAGCTCCATTCTTGTTGCAAATGGCAAGATTTCATTCTCTTTTTAAGTTTATTTATTTATTTTGAGAGAGAGAGGGAGAGTGAGCATGAGCAGGGGAGGGCAGAGGGCGAGAGAGATTTTCAAGCAGGCTCCATGCTGCCAATGTGGAGCCCCTATGTGGGGCTCAGAATCACAAACTGTGAGATCATGACCTGAGCTGAGATCAAGAGTGGGACACAACCAACTGAGCCACACTGGTGCCCCAAGAGTTCATTCTTTGATGGCTGGGTAATATTCCATTTTGTGTGTGTGTGTGTGTGTGTGTGTGTGTGTGTGTGTGTGTGTGTGTATGCACACATCTTCTTTATCCATTCTAATCAGTGGATGGACACTTACGTTGCTTCCATAATTTGGCTATTGTAAATAATAAAATATGCTGTAAACATAGAGATGCATGTATCCCATTGAATTATTATTTTTGTATTCATTGGGTAAATACCCAGTAGTGCGATTGCTGGATCATAGAGTAGTTGTATTTTTAACTTTTTGAGGAACCTCCATGCTGTTTTCCAGAGTGGCTGTGCCAGTTTGCATTCCCACCAACAGTACATGAGGGTTCCTTTTTCTGCACAACCTTGCCAGCACTCATTGTTTGTTGTGTTTTTGATCTTAGCCATTTGGAAAGGTGTGGGGTGATATTTTGTTGTGGTTTTGATTTACATTTCCCTGATGAAGAGTGATGTTGAGCCATCTTTTAATATGTCTGTGGGCTGTCTTTATGTCTTCTTTGAGAAATGTCCATTTCTTCTGCCCATTTTTAAGTTGGATTGCTTGTTTTGGGGTGTGGATTTTTATAACTTCTTTACATATTTCCAATGCTAACCCTTTATTGGATATGTCATTTGCAAATACCTTTTCTCATTCAGTAGGTTGCCTTTTAGTGATTTGGATTATTTACTTTGCCGTGCAAAAGCTTTTATTTTGATGTAGTCTTAATAGTTTAATTTTGCTTTTGTTTCCCTTGCCTCAGGAGACATATCTAGAAAAATGTTGCTGCGGCCAATATCAGAAAACCATGCTCTCTTCTAGAATTTTTATGGTTTCATGCCTCACATGTAACTCTTTCATCTATTTTTAATTTTTGCGTGTGGTGTAAGAAAGTGGTCTGGTTTTGCTGTTTTACATGCTGCTGTCCAGTTTTTCCAACACCATTTGTTGAAGAGATTGTCTTTTGCCCATTGGATATTCTTTCCTGCTTTGCCAAAGGTTAATTGACCATATCCTTGTGGGTTTATTTCTGGGTTTTCTATCCTGTTCCATTGATCTATGTGTCTATTTTTGTGCCAGTACCATACTGTTTCAATGACTACAGCTTCGTAATATAACTTGAAGTCAGAAATTGTGATGCCTCCAGCTTCACTTTCTTTTTTCAAAATTGCTTTGGCAATTTGGAGTCTTTTGTGATTCCGTATAAATTTTAAGATTATTTGTTCTAGCTCTGTGAAAAAATGCTATTGGTAGTTCGATAGGGATTGCATTAAATGTGTAAATTGCTTTGCATAGTGTAGGCATTTTAACAATATTTGTTCTTCCAGTCCATAAACATGGAATGTCTTTCTGTTTCTTTGTGTAGTGTTCAGTCTCTTTCAGCAATGTTTTATAGGTTTTAGAGTATGGGCCTTTTACCTCTTCAGTTAGGTTTATTCCTAGGTATCTTATTATTTTTGGTGCAGTTGTAAATGGGATTATTTTCTCAATTTCTCTTTCTGCTGCTTCATTATTAGTGTATAGAAATGCAACAGATTTCTGCACATTGATTTTATATCTTACGACTTTACTGAATTAACTGATCAGTTCTACTAGTTTTTTGGTGGAGTCTTTAGTATTTTCTATATAGGGTGTCATGTTATCTACAAATAGTGAAAGTTAGACTTCTTCCTTACCAAGTTGAATGCCTTTAATTTCATTTGATTGTCTAACTGCTGTTAGTAAATGTAACTTTTTTATTAGGTCTTTGGTTTTATTATTTTAGAGAGAGCACAGATGGGGAGACGGGCAGAGGGAGAGAATAAAAGAGGGAGGTTGGGAGAGGGAGAATCTTAAGCAGGCTCCATGCTCAATGTGGAGCCTAATGCAGGGCTCAACCCCACGACCTTGGGATCATGACCTGAACCAAAATCAAGAGTCAGATGCTCAACTGACTGAGACACCCAGGCGTCCAAACAAACGTACTTCAAATGCACTGGTAGCCACATTAAAAAAAAAAAAAAAAAAAGCAAGTGAAATTAATTTTAATGATATGTTTTATTTAATGCAGGATGGCCAGAATATTATTTCAGCATGTTTGCGACATAAAATCAGTGAGGTATTTTATATATTTTTTTCACATTATGTCTCTGAAGTTCATGGTGTATACCAAGAGCATCTCACAGGTTGGAACAGCCGCATTTCTCATGCTCGTAGCTGTGGCCCAGCAGCTCTGTAGCCTGTGGTCTTTCACTCTGTGCGCCAGCATGATTCCTTGTGAAAAGCATTTATTTGTGACATTGGTGAATATTTCATTTGTTGCCATTATTTAACCACAAGGGGTGAGTGGCCTTGCTTAAGGTCACAGACTAAAAAAAGATTAGTTTCCATCCGTTCTTATTTATCTTTCATATCTTTTTGCTTAAAATGGCAGTGCTACTGTAGGTAACCCTGTCAAATGATTTTTAGCTATCAGTTGGAAAGAAATTCCCTGGAGAGCCTGAAATAATTCCAGACTTGCTTGGGAGGCTTTTGTTTAAATGGTTACGTGGTAACCAACTTGTTAAAAAGTTTGACAGCTCCCACCAGACCCCACCCAAGCATTCAGGGTACTTTAGAGCCAATGACGTGCTGATAAAATCACTCAATTTATTGGTCTCTGAGCATTGTTTGGCTATTTTAGAAGAAATATTTTTAAATTTCACATTAGACTCAAAGAGTATCCCAAACGGAGTTGTAAACTCTCTCCTCTTCCAAGTGTGAGTATTCCAGAGTCATTGCTGCTTTGAAAAACAAAAGAAGAGAACCGTAGCTGTTGCAAGAAAGGAGTTGTCCTCTGTAATTTTTAAGGACTAGAACTGGAAAACATCACCTTACTGTCTTAAATATATCCCAGTTATCTGAAACTGTGAAAATGAAACAAAAAGCATTGCCATTCAGTGATTGGCTTGTCCAGCCATTTGAGGTGGTGCAGAGAACAAAGGAGCGCAATTGTTCCTCCTTCCATGAAGAAGCTATTAAGAAGCACCTACTGAGATGTCCTTTTTTGAATCCATGAGAGGCCAGGATAGAGTTCTGTGCTGTTTCAGGTGCAAGAGAATTGAGGGAATCTTAGCTCTTTGGAACTGGCCCCTCCGGGCTCATTTGTGATGGGAATGACCTAGAACTTTTGGACCTTTCTGGCCTCTTTGACTTCCTTCTTTCTGTACCTCTGGTACTCTAAGAGCTGTAGCTGTATATAGATGTTGTTTTGTAAGTCTTTGTATCTGGGCGTTCTTTCTGTAAGAGAAAGAAAAAGCAATAGCGTTTACTGAGCACCTACTATATGCCAGGCACTCTGCTAGGTATATGGCATGGGCAATTTCATATAATCTTGACAATAACCCAGCAAGGTAGATATAATATCTACAGTTGGTAGACAGATTTGAGTTTCAGAATTATTTACCCAGAGCTGGGGGGGCCCTGGAGTGGTGGAGCTGGGGTAAAAACCAGTTTTGTGTGATGAAAGCCCCAATCCTTTCAATAGCACCATTCAGCTGTGCTTACTGGGTCTTCTTCTGGATCGTTTAGCATCTCACGGAGAGGGACCCCGTGGTGTTTGCTTGTTTGTTTGTTGAGTTCCTGGTTCATCTTGGCAGTGGTTTTCCCATTAAAGTTGGGGCAGCGCACCAACAGTTGAGAGTGAATCAGAGAATGAATGTTGCAAAACTCGGGCCGTGTCTGTGTGCAGGTCTCCTCGCTGAGGAACCACAGCCGGGCAGGGAAGGTCAGTAGAGGGTGCTGGTGTTGACTAAACCTTATTTTACTCATTAAAACGACATTAGCATTTGGAAACATGGTTCTTGTACTGTCGAATCATGCCCGAAGGGGAAGACATGCTGAGTACCTGGGAAGAGATGCTGTGTGTGTGCCTTCTGTGATAATAACCGGAGAGCCGTGAAGATAATCGCACTGCGGCAGAGCACGACGAACTTGAGTTTTCTCACAGTTCCCTGAGCGGGCTGACATACTGAGGGCCGGAGACTGTCTGTCCCTTGTTTGGTTTCTTTCAGTTCTGTCTTTCTTCCGCTCACGCAGTGTGTGAAAATTGTGGCTTCCAGCTGTAAGACAACACAGTATCACTGCTCCACAAGTCTGCTCTTACACTGAAAAGCTCACAGAACCTGACTCAAGGAATATCTGATGGAACGGTGCATTTCCCGGCCCTGCCTAGACCTCTCTCTCCTTTCATAAAATGTTTGTGTAGCGAGTTTGAATTCAGGGATTGATTGTAGACACAGGATGTATCTGATTGTTGTAGAACAGGATGACCTGGTTCTGAGGAGAATTCCTCCATTCTTGGTTTTTAATTTTTTTTAATTTTACTCTTGAGAGAGAGAGAGAGAGAGAGACAGAGACAGAGAGAGAGAGAGAGACAGAGCGTGAGCAGGGGAGGAGCAGAGAGAGTGGGAGACACAGAATCTGAAGCAGGTTCCAGGCTCCGAGCTGTCAGCCCAGAGCCCGATGCGGGGCTCGAACTCACGGACCGTGAGATCATGACCTGAGCCAAAGTCAGATGCTTAACAGACTGAGCCACCCAGGCGCCCCTCCTTCATTATTTTCATACATAACATTCCAGCCTCTGAGTCAGGTATAGCGGAGACATTAATTCATGTGTCTGCCATAATCTTTTTTCCATTCACAGTCTTTGGACATGCCTTCTAACCTCTCTGGTTTCTGCGGGACAGTTGGAAGTCCGTGGCTTGTTTACCATCTGTTCTGTTGAAGAGCATTGGGTTGGAAGGAAGGGTGTGGAGCGGAGTTTTATACTAGAAGGAGACATTCAGTAAGTGTTGGGAGGTGACAATACCAGAGGTTGCTTGAAGAAGTTTTGAGTTTAAATGAACATACTGGATTTTTCTTAAAAGAAAGAAATTCTGACTACAGGCATTGAAGTTTTTGATGGCTAAGAAATCAAAATTGACATTACTTCTAGGTTAAGTATCTGTCTTTCAAAGTCTCTTCATTATTTCTGATGTGATAAATGGATCTTCCTACTATTACAAGGAAATTTAAATTAATTTTGCCACTTCCTTTTACATAGGTACAGAGAAGTTAAGACATTGACCTAAAGTCACACAGAAAGTCATACAGTAGACATTTCCTCCCAAAAAAAGAGTAGGAGCCCTTGATGGGAGTTACTAGCTTAAATTTCCTGTCAGACTGTTCACATTCCCTTCAGTTAACTAAAGAGCTAGATTTATTACAAAAGTATGGCTTAAGCAATGGTATAACTACACGAGGTTTTTGAAAACCTGAGAGATCAAGGTAGCTCATGAAAAAATACCGTGTGCACAGTTCCACAGGGTGGCCTGGTTACTCTGGACATCTTCCCTAACCAAGATCATCTTGACGCATTATGTGTGTTGGTTTTCATTACAGGTTACTCCTTAAAAAATCGCTTTTCTTTTTTACAGTATTATTTTCTGAAAGTGAACATTACCTAGTTTAATAATGTCTGAACTGAATCTGGTGTTTTAAATCCTTGTGTTTCTTACATACTGAAGATAAATTAACAACTAGTACTTGATAACAAAAATCCATTGGGGCGCCTGGGTGGCTCAGTCAGTTAAGCGGCCGACTTCGGCTCAGGCCATGATCTCGCGGTCCGTGAGCTCGAGCCCCGCGTCAGGCTCTGTGCTGACAGCTCAGAGCCTGGAGCCTCTTTCAGATTCTGTGTCTCCCTCTCTCTGACCCTCCCCCATTCATGCTCTGTCTCTCTCTGTCTCAAATATAAATAAACATTAAAAAAAAAATTAAAAAAAAAATCCATTAGTCTCCAGTGTGCATTTAATACTTCTAGTAAATTCCATTATTGCCTGGAAGGGCTGGCATAAAATGACTCTAACATTTTTTACTTAAAAACATGTTGATTAAACCAGTGGAAAAAAAGTATATTTTAGGTCATAGTTAAAATTGTCCAGTTTTTTTTTTTTTTTTTTTTTTTTTTACTCTAAATGACTAAATTGGACTGGCTGGTCCTTTAACTTAAGTTTGAGTATGTATGTTATTATATAATAATTAGATTCATTTCTATATAACAAAGAATAGAATTTGTAAATATTTATGACATGTTTATGATGATTTCTTTTTGCCCTGCTTGTACATTTGCAGTATTATAACAGTAAACATATGACAATTTGATCCACTGAAGCGTGCAATAATTATTTTCTAAGACATAGTTTAAGGGCTAATAGACAATTCAGAAGGGATTCATTTGACCATTCTAAGAAGCCACTGAATCTGGAATTCACAGCTTGGTAAATTCACAACTAAATGCGGAAGAAGTGTGAGGCATTAGTGTTCTTTACTTACTAAATTCATTTTCCTAAATGTTATCTTTTTTTTTTTCTTTAACGTTTATTCATTTTTGACACAGAGAGAGACAGAGCATGAACGGGGGAGGGTCAGAGAGAGGGAGACACAGAATCTGAAACAGGCTCCAGGCTCTGAGCTGTCAGCACAGAGCCCAATGCGGGGCTAGAACTCACGGACAGCGAGATCGTGACCTGAGCCGAAGTCGGCCGCTCAACTGACAGAGCCACCCAGGCGCCCCTAAATGTTATCTTTTTAAAATTAACTCAAAACTTGAAAAACCAGACCTTAGGCTAAATGTGGACAGACATATTTTAGAGAACCAGCCTGTTCTAGGATGATGTTTTTCATGTTCTAACCTGAAATATCCCAAAACATTTAGACTATTATCTTCTCTCATCTTTTTCCTCCTCCTCGTTCCCCAGCTAATTAAGACACGGGAGGTTTTGTTTTTGTGACGAAATTCATCGCCTCTTTAAAATTCAGCAAGGTTCGGTAACGGGGAGGCAGTAGACTTTTGCTTAATTCTGTAATATGGATTATACAATAGTGTAAAGTCTTTTTAAAACTTTTTTTAATGTTTATTTTTGAGAGAGAGAGAGACACAGAGCATGAGTGGAGGGGAGGAGGCAGAGGGAGACAGAGAGTCCGACGCCGGCTCCAGGCCCTGAGCTGTCAGCACCGAGCCCGACCGGACACGTGGCTCGAACTCACGAACCATGAGATCATGACCTGAGCTAGAGTCAGGTGCTTAACCGACTGAGCCACCCAGGTGCGCCTATGGTGTAAAGTCTTTATCTTGCTTTCTTGCTAGATCCGCCTGGGCATTTCCCTCTCATTATTTTGGCAGGATAGGAAATAACTGACTGAAGAGTACTATTGAAACATTTTGACCTTGGGGCGCCTGGGTGGCTCCGTCGGTTGAGCGGCTGACTTCGGCTCAGGTCACGATTTGCGGTCCGTGAGTTCGAGCCCCGCGTTGGGCTCTGTGTTGACAGCTCAGAGCCTGGAGCCTGTTTCAGATTCTGTGTCTCCCTCTCTCTGACCCTCCCCCGTTCATGCTCTGTCTCTCTCTGTCTCGAAAATAAATAAATGTTAAAAAAAAAATTAAAAAAGAAACATTTTGACCTTCACTATACAGCCTTCAAAATGTGAATGGACAATTGGACTTGGTGTTTCTAATTGTCTACAGATGTACTGTCCTGTAAGTCAAAAGGAAAAAACTCTTTATCATTATGTTTTGTTTTTTTTTTTAAGTGTAAATTGGGCAACTGCTTTCCCTGCTGGTTAAATAAACATATAAATATAGCTGAGGGGAGGTGATTTTCCTTGATAAAGCCATTATATTAGAAATATATGTTAGAAAAAAAATTACCTTATATTTAGGGAAATAGCATAGCCTTTCTGGCTAACCAGAGGGTAATCGACAAAATGCAAAGCGTGTTTTATAGTATACCCCAATGGGATAAGACTGAATGAGATTTTATGAGATTTTATGCTGTGAATAATCTGCCTAAATATATGTTATCTTTTGCTTCCCTCTCTCCCCTCCTTTTTTCTTGAAAGAACGATTTTTTAAAGAATTCTGCCCTTGAAGCTTCTGAAAATTTTCAGTTTTATATCAAAAAGCTGTGATTCCCGTAAATTGCAAAAGGATTTTTCTTGTGCAGTCATACACAGACTTACAAAGACCTACTGTAGATGTCAATAACATAACTTCTCTCCAGAGAAGGAAAATTCCCACTATTTCTTCCCTAAGGACCCTCCACTCCTATCACCAGTGTGACTATGCCTGGCTGTGAGTCCAATAGCCTGATTTAATCTCATATATTTCTAGAAATATATACTATTAGTATATAGTATATATACCTATATACTATTTGTGTGAAGGCTCTTTTAAAAGAGAATGGAGGGGCGCCTATCCGTCTCTGTATCTGTGCTCACGCTCTGTCTCTCTCAAAAATGAATAAACATTTAAAAATTTTTTAATTTTTTCAATGTTTATTTTTGAGAGAGAGACACACACACAGAGTGTGAGTGGAGGAGGGGCAGAGAGAGAGGGAGACACAGAATCCAAAGCAGGCTCCAGGCTCTGAGCTGTCAGCACAGAGCCCGACGTGGGGCTCCAACTTGTGATCCGTGAGAATGTCATGACCTGAGCTGAAGTCGGACACTTAACCGACTAAGCCACCCAGGCACCCCAGTGAATAAACGTTTTTAAAAAATCTTAAAGAGAATGGAATGGAAGGATACTTGCTTATTTGTGACTCAGTTGAGGCAAAGAAAGATAAAGATTTCATTGAAAGGGTTTGGTTGTTGGTACTTGTGACTGATCAGATACCATAGGAATTGGGAAAAGGTAGCATTTCACTTTTTACCTCTCGTACATGGAAGTGCATGCAGAAAGGCAGAATTATTTGCTGATGCAGTGAGGGGCTAAAAGTGACTGGACAACTCTCTGGACTTTCTAATTCTATAATTATTTCCTTAGACTTGTATTTCTCTGCAGATGTGCGTTGTGGGTTATTTGTTTTGTTTTGTTTTTAAACACTAAGGATGTTTCTCAAGGAATTTTATGTGACTTTCTGGGCCAGGAGTGATGCATCAACAGCCAGCCTGGGGGTGACACCTTTGAACACCTCATGTTAGCCTGTCATGCCACCTCCCCTCGGCCAGACAGCCGAGCAGTCCCTCGGGCTCATTGCATTGTGCACTCAGCCTCTGCAGAGGCCTGCTTCATTCCCTTTTATCAGGAGTGATTTTATTCCTCTTCAGCAAGTG
Organism: Prionailurus viverrinus; assembly: GCF_022837055.1. Taxonomy (NCBI): domain Eukaryota; kingdom Metazoa; phylum Chordata; class Mammalia; order Carnivora; family Felidae; genus Prionailurus; species Prionailurus viverrinus. Next base: position 24,475,787 of record NC_062561.1, on the reverse strand, counting down.
ATACTCGTTTAGCAGCCTCGTGACCTTGGCGGATTACCAGGTCACCGGAGGATTTTTAGATGAGAAGAGATTAGAGGGCAGTGATGCCCTGTGTTCTGCATAGTTCTGTTCTTACGGGAGCCGTGGGGTTTGAGGGGACTGGTTAATGGTGAATTCTCATCTGAGTGAATGTGAAACCGATTTCTGCAACGAGGCTTTGCTGCCTTCTAAAAGGGGGAGTGAAAGGGGAAGTTTTTGCAGGTTGAGAAGAGATGTGGGGTATCTGAAGAGTTGATCCCACTGGGATCGTTCCTAGCCCAAGTATATCTGTGGTTGTGCCTTTCCAGGAGGGACCTGCCGGGATTGGTATGTTTGTGGGAGCATCCTGGGGTTCCAGCCATGAGGCAGAGAGAGCCACGGCATGTGGAGTGTCAACCTAAGTGGGCTTCAGAAATTTCATCCAGCTCTTCCTGATCCCTTACTTTAGTCCCGGCACTCTGCTTGGCACCAGAAGGATGGAGTGAATGAGAGCCTCCCATCTAGGAGTTCACAGGCTTCTAAGAGAAGGAAAATGTGTGCACACGTGAATACGGTAATAGATTATCCATAGGACCACCAAGGAAAAAGGGCATTCTCCGTGGGTGTTCGTTCAGAGGGGGACAGTGGGGGAAACCTCCACAAAGGTTTCAGAGAAGAGAGAGCCTTGAATTAAATCTTGAAGGATGCAGGTGGGACAAGAGGACGATATTGGGGAGGGGCACACCAGGCACGAGAAGAGCCGGAACAGGTTTGGGACTGAGAAACCCTTGGCGGCTGCAGTCGGTAATCACGTGGCCTAGGGATGCAAGCAAGGGCTTTCAGAGAGGTGGCGCTGGAGAAATCCATCTGAACCGTAGCTGCTGGCCCTTGCTGTGGAGTCGGGGACTTTACCCCATGGGTTTCTGAGACATTGCTGTTGCAGATGTCTAAGCTGGTAAGTGATGCAGTGAAATGCGCAAGCTCCGGCAGCTCTGTGAAAGGTGGATCTGAGGGGCAGATCAAGGAGACCATTATAGTGCCCAGTGAAATGGAGTGTTGGTCTGGACAATAGAGTAGCTGGGGTGGGGGGTGGAGAGCCGAGCAGAGCTTCCAGAGAAAGTGGAAGAGTGGGATTAGGGGAGAATAAGATTATAAATCTCATAGTTTTCATTCTACACTCGTCAAGAGGCGGTTCCAGTCAACTGTTGATAGGATATTAGTCTTTCAGTGCAAAAAAGCCATCATCCGCATGCCCCACAGTCTTGGAAAATGTACTGAAAGGTGTTCAGGTCCACAAACTTCCCAGCCTTCCAGTCGCAAATCCATTTTAAATAAATAACGCATCCAAAAGATGCATTCGTAGTCACAGTTTTTCACTGTCAGATGTGAGTGTTTGGTAAATAGGATGTGTGACGTTCTATTCAGAGGTACTGTGGGATGGTGGCTTCACAGGGGGCGGGCATTTGTTCTGAGTGGTAACTGCCTTGGACGCCTGACTTAACCTCCCTGAGCCTCATTTTTCTGACTGTAAATATTAAGCTGCTAATACTGCCTCAGGGGTTCGTGGTGAGAATTAAATGAGACTGAAGCCCATGAACGCAGCAGGTGCGAGGCCGGCAAAGGAGCTCCTGAGTGCTCCGAATATCCTTCCTTTTCTCTTTTTGTCCTCAGTGTTCAAAATGCTGCACTTTCCTTTTCTTCTCTGTGCTAAGCCTGACCTACAGACCAGGATAGAAATGTACCCGAGTAGTTGCCCTCATATTTAAATTCCTTAAGGAGGCACCTGGGTGTCTCGGTCGGTTAAGCGTCCGACTCTTGATCTCAGCTCAGGTCTTGATCTCAGGGTCGTGAGCTCAAGTCCAGAGCTGGGCTGTGTGCTGGGCGTGAAGGCTACTAAAATAAATACATAAATTCCTGAAGGAGATTTCACATGGGATGCTTGATTTCCTGGAAAAAGATGCTTATCATTTCTGCCTTTGCTTTTGATGCAGGACGTCAGCTGCAACGAGATCACAGCCCTGCCCCAGCAGATAGGTCAGTTGAAAGCTCTACGGGAACTGAATGTCAGAAGAAATTACCTTAAAGTCTTACCACAAGGTAAAAAGAATAAAATAGGAGATGTTCATTATTATTATTTTTTGGTTTACTTTTGTGAAGAAGGCAGTTTGTCTAGTCATGTTTGTGTATGCCTAATAATATGACTTATTATATTAATATGAATTCTGTGAATTTCACATGCAGATGACAGAAAAGTTAATATCCAACTTTTCATTTTAGTCAAGGGGTCCAGCAACACTATCATTCCCCTGTATGAGACTGTGTGTGTGTGTGTGTGTGTTAGTTTGCTCGGGCTCACATAACAAAGTACCACAGGCTGAGTGGTTTACACAACAGAAATGTACTTTCTCACAGATCTGCAGGCTGGAAGTCCGAGATCAAGGTGTCTCCTGAGAGCTCTCTCCTTGGCTTGCAGATGGCTGTCTTCTCCCCATGTGTTCACATCATCCTTCCTCTGTGTCTCTGTCCTAATCTCCTCTTCTTGAATTTTTTTTAAACGTTTATTTTTGAGAGACAGAGAGAGACAGAGCACGAGCAGGGGAGGGGCAGAGAGAGAGGGAGACGCAGAATCTGAAGCAGGTTCCAGGCCCTGAGCTGTCAGGACAGAGCCTGACGCTGAGCTCGGACTCATGAACTGTGAGATCGTGACCTGAGCCAAAGTCAGATACCTAACCTAGTGAGCCACCTGAGTGCCCCGAATCTCCTCTTTGTATAAGGATACCAGTCATGTTGGGTTGTGGCCCACTCAAATGACCTCATTTTAACTTTATTACCCCTTGAAAGTCCTTACCTTCAAAATCAGTCACATTCTGAGGTACTGGGGGTTAGGACTCCAACATAGGAAATTTGAGGACACACAATTCATAACAGGAGTTGTTTTTGGTATGGATGTGTGATGTTCTGGAACAATCAGAACACTTTAGGTCATATACTTGGTCTTGTAGACCCAGCTATTAGGATTTCTGGCTTTGCCTATTTGGTAGACCTGGTTAGGCACCACCCACTGTGTACGGAATCTATGCTTCAGGTGAGGGCACTGCCCCTGATGAAATGGTAGTCGGACTAATGTCACTGGCAGTTTTAGTGCATTTCTCAGAGGCCAGAAGCAGGGATCCTCCAGAGTGTCAGCACCGAGACTGGTTGCCTGCTCAGACGTCCCTACTCGGGAGCCAGACTCAGGCGAGCCCTTCCCTGTGGCTGTGGGCCTGTCCAGGATGTCCCTCTGACATAGTCTTTGAGTTCAAATAAAAAGATACAGTTGTTCAGAAATGGTGCACCATTAAGAACTTTGACAAGCAGCTCTGTAGATGGTGGTGGATCTGAATTTCAGATTTTGGGCTTCTTGTTCAGACTTGAATCAGAAGGAGTTGAGGAGCAGTGGAAGGAACACTGAATGCTTTCCCAGAAACATGCTCTGGTTTTCAAAGATCGCATTCATTTCCATCAGTTCCATTTAAGGCCCCTGGGCATACCCAGTTTCAAACATATATTTAAAAATACACATCAGGGGCCCCTGGGTGGCTCAGTTGGTTAAGAGTCTAACTTCAGCTCAGGTCGTGATTTCATGGTTCGTGGGTTCGAGCCCCGCGTCGAGCTCTGTGCTGACAGCTGGGAGCCTGGAGCCTGCTTAGGAATCTGTGTCTCCCTCTCTCTGTCCCTCCCCCGCTCACACTCTGTCTCTCTCTCTCTGTCTCAAAAATAAATAATCATTAAAAAAATCTTTTTTAAATATACCGCAAAGCAAAAGCATATATTTGGAAAGAAAAGCTAAAACATTTGGTTAATCTGACACTATTGCAGCAAGTTGAGAGCTACCTGATTTTTTCTGCATTTCGATCTTTGGCTTGAAGGCAAGCCAGTGAAGCTCATGGAAGGGAAAGAACTTTATAAAATGCACTGTGCTTTTATGGATGGGACATTTGAGTGTTTGCCTGCCACCGTCACCTTGCTTGTGCATTTTTAAAGAAGGGATGTTATGGGGCGCCTGGGTGGCTCAGTCAGTTAAGCGTCGGACTTCAGCTCAGGTCATGATGTCATAGTTCGTGAGTTCGAGCCCTGCCTCAGGCTCTGTACTGATAGCTCAGTGCCTGAAGCCTGCTTGGGATTCTGTGTCTCCCTCTGTCTGCCCCTACCCCACTTGCGCGTGCCCGAGTGTGTGCGCTTTCTCTCTCTCTCTCTCTGTCTCTCTTTCTCTCTCTCAAAAAAAAAGTAAATAAAAATTTAAAAAAATTTTTAAAGAAACAAAGTTAGAAACCATCTCAGCACAAAGATGTATTACTTCAATATTTGAGATGACTTGGTATAAAAACATTGTTTTTTCATTCTGTCATTGTCCAATGCATTTTGATTGGATGACATTGTTTTTCTTGGTTTGAGCAAGTACCAAGGGGAGAAACTCTTACTAACAACACATTTGTAAGCATTTAACCTTTCATAGCATTAACGGAAACTTTTCTTTACATTTAAGCTCTCATGTTAATCACTGACAAGTCATTACAAATCCCCAAACTCTCATTTTCAAAAGAAAAATGTAATGGAGCCATGGAATGGTTGCCTATTGCAGTTGAGAAGCATGTGAAAAGTGTGTCCACACAACTTGTTCTCCCTACTTCCTGTGCTCCTACCTTTTTTTTTTTAAATGTCTTTTTTTAATTTATTTATTTATTTTCGAGAGCAAGAGACAGAATGTGAGTGGGGGAAGGGCAAAGGGAGGGAGACACAGAATTCGAAGCAGGCTCCAGGCTCTGAGCTGTCAGCACAGAATCTGATGCGGAGCTTGAACCCACAAACCGGGAGATCACGACCTGGGCTGAAGTCGGACACTAAACACACTGAGCCACCCAGGTGCCCCCCTATGCTCCTACCTTGAAAGCATTCCTTTCCCTGGAAAAGATCAGTTACAAATTTCTATCCTTTTCATAATTATGTTTTCTCAGGTTTAATATTTTTAAATCTACTCAAAGCTAAGGCTTTCATTTACTGGAAACTTTTTTTTTTTTTTTTAAGTAACTTCCTGAATATCAAATTTCTTTTTTGCTTCACTGGGGAGAACTCCATTAACAAAAGAGCATTGATGGTGCTTGCAGGCAGTGAATTTAAGGACTTTCCATATTTACTTGTTTTTCCTCTTTGAGTACCCCTCCCCATATGCTTTCAATCTGAGGAGGGAAAACTAGTCTGTAGCCTTAATTACCCAATCAATTTTGTGGTGGTTTTACTACAAATACTACAACCAGGAGACCATACTTTGTTTTTTCTAGGACATGAATGGACAGAGGTAAGATTAAAGGAGTCACTCATTGACCTTCTTTGCAACAAAGGGTTCCCTGGGATTTTGTTTTTTTCTTACCCCCTTTTTCTGCCCTGTTTCTTCTTTTGACCATGTCTGGGCTGGTGTTAGCACTTTCTCCCCGCCATTTTCTTGTTGTGAAACTGCCAGGCTCTCGTTTTCCTAAACTAAGATGGTAATTGTGTCCCAAACTACAATTAAAGGGAATAGTCGTTGTAAAAGCCATTCTTACTTTACCTTATTTATTTAAGTTGCCTCTCCTCCCTCTCCTGCTATGACTTCCAGGATCTTAGCCCTCAGTCTTACTTAAAAGTCTTCATTTCCAGTGGCAAAGAGTTGAAGAAAGAGTCCAGTTACATTTTGCTACTAATTTGTCAACCTAAGTTTAGTGAATAAAATTAACTGTCTTAGAGATGGATTTATATCACTACGGATACAGCAAGGGGATATTCCTTTTGTATATAAATCTCTCTAATTCTTACCCGGGTTTTAGAACTAAACTATGAAGCGAAAGAGATCTTACTTTCCCTTTTCCTTTGACTTTTTTGATTCCATGCTGTTTTCCACGTTCCCCTCCTCCCTCTCTCCTCCACCTTCCGTTGCTCACAGAGCCTTCAAGGCAACCTCCAGGACTAGTAGGGGGTGAGGCAAATCACTTACCCTGCTCTTGAGGGTAGGGGGTGCGGACTGGGTTTGGGCAGCGAATTATTCGGGGCAGTTTGCAAACTACACTTCCTGAGTTTCTCTTGCAGGGCCGCCTGTCAGGAGCCGAGCTGGGGACCTGCCACGTGGGGTGCTCTGCTCCCTCTGTTCTAGCACTAGTCCCTCTGTTCTAGTCACTAGCCTCGTGACTCCTTGTGGAGTAATTCACATTCGCTAAGGCATGAAACAAGGAAAGTCCCTTACACGCCCAGATTGCAGTGAATAGGAGAGGAGATAACCAGTTGCTAAGAGCATCTTTGTTTGTGGAGCCTGAAGTGGCATAGCTGAGTAAAGTGAAAACCCTAGGGCTTACTGGGAGGAGAAGAGGAATTGTGTTCATGCTCACTGCAGGTCACTTCGTCTAAGGCCCGTTCACCCTCCATTTTGGAACTCCCTGTGTCTTCCAAAGCACCGTATTTCACCCCTTACCAGGTCCCATAACAAACGTGGCGAGGCCCCTGCGGACCGGAACCCGCTGGAGTGTCCCACACAGAGAGACCTTAGTGGTTTGCCCCGTGTCACTCTACTTCTCTGGCGTGGCTCAGCCTCTTTGCTCTGCGGAATATATTTGACTTCGTTCCTTGCAGCTGCCAATGTCGGTTGGAATGCTTGAAATTACTGAGTGTTTACTGTGCCACTGGGTGGGGATTTTAAGCTAAATATAATGTTCTGTCTTGTTTGTGGAGCTACAGAAGACTTTTAAAAAGCAGCAGAATGGAGCCTCATCAAATCAGGATTACAGGGTCCATTGCAAAATTCCGAATTTGATAAAATTTAGTTTTTAAAGTGGAAGTAAAAAAACCATGAACGTATTTCTTGTAACTAGTTCTGAGGTTATGCCAGCCGAGATACATTCACTGGATAAGAATATTTTGTAATTAGCACATTGTTCGTATGCTAGCAGCTGAAGTTAAAATATAAACATGACCGATGTGGTGTGGCTTACGTGATTGTTTTGCTGGAAGAGGGGGCTTTCTGAACAATAGATATTGTAAATGTCAAGTGTGTCCGGCTTCTCTCAGAACTAACAACAATTTAAAATTATTGGGCTCCCAGTGAAAGATTTTCCCTCCCCTTTAGTAAAACATGTGACACACATACTTCATATTCCTGATGCCTCACTTGCTTTGATTATGCTAAATGATAGTTTTCCTTGTAAGCAGAAAATTAAGTTTTGAATGTTAAGCCGTTTAATCTTGTTGCTTTCTGAAATTGTTCTTTTTCTTTCTTTTTTTTTTTTTTTCCCTCCCCTGTTCTTTAGAACTAGTAGAACTTCCCTTGGTAAAGTTTGACTTTTCCTGCAATAAAGTGCTCGTGATTCCCATTTGTTTTAGAGAGATGAAACGGCTGCAGGTATTACTACTTGAGAACAACCCTTTGCAGTCTCCTCCAGCACAGGTGAGGGCCCGCAGCAAAGCGGTTTCAGGGAGAAATGCTGTCAGTGGTGTGGGGAGGGGGGGGCGCGGGGGCGGCAACTCTGGGCAGAGCCGGACCTCTGATCGTCTGCTGAATTCACACTGTTTTAGACTTGATCACAGTCTCTGAAAGATGAAACCTTGGGTGAATCTGACTACAATACGTTGTCTTCTGCTACATAGAGTCCGTTTACTAGCGTTTAGCTCACTGTTCTGATCGCTGCAGTCCCAGAATTACAGGTGTGATTATGGCGGCATTGGTACGGTCATTGGAAACTCCTTCATGGAGCGTGTAGCTTAGACTCAAGGAGGAATACATGCCTTACGTTACTGTGAGCTGCGAGATGGAGTTCAGACATTTTCAAATATGATTGTCGGTTTTTCAGAGATAAGTTTCGAATTCAGCTGTTAAACCATGTGGGAACAAAGTGAATGCTTCCAGAAATGGGATGTTAAACCATGTCGGTTACCTGACTTCTATATTTTTGTACACTATTTAGACTTAAACACACTTCTGTTAGAATGGTTTTCTATTCAAAGTAGAATCGGGAAGAAATGGTTGCCTAAATTCTCGTATGTTTTGGAGAGGCCAAATTGGGTGCGTATTGTTAAAGTGTTATTTTAAATGAAAATACACGGTCAAATGTCTAGGGTTTACATTTTGTTTTGCCGTTAAAAAACGTTAAAAATATGTGTTATTAATTTCTCCATAGATTTGCACAAAGGGCAAAGTGCACATATTCAAGTATCTGAGCATACAAGCATGTCAGATGAAGACAACCGACTCCCTCTATCTCCACACGATGGAGAGGCCACATTTACACCAGCACGTGGAGGACAGGTGGGTGTGACTGCAGTGGCTGAAAGCCCCTGTTTAGGATTTGTTTAGGCCAGAGTGCACCGGTTGGGTGGGTAAGTCCAAAAAATCCCTTGGTCTCTCTTAACCAGTGCAGATTTATGGTGCGGATAACCTTTCGGCATCTTGCAAATCTTACCTTCCCTAATCTAATCAATAATCGGTCTTTCTTGAGGACCGTTTGTGTATATTATAACGCATATATATGTATCTTTTTTAGAAATTTATTTTTTTTTTCAACGTTTATTTATTTTTGGGACAGAGAGAGACAGAGCATGAACGGGGGAGGGGCAGAGAGAGAGGGAGACACAGAATCGGAAACAGGCTCCAGGCTCCGAGCCATCAGCCCAGAGCCTGACACGGGGCTCGAACTCCCGGACCGCGAGATCGTGACCTGGCTGAAGTTGGACGCTTAACCGACTGCGCCACCCAGGCGCCCCATGTATCTTTATACATGCAATCCATAATATAAATATGGGTATTTTTTACTTATCAGTTAAAACACCCATAAAGGCTCAGGTATGCTTTTTTTTAATCATTAATTTTTAATATGCCACCAGAACATTGTTAAGAAACACTACAGGTTTTGTGTTGTAATTGTCTTTTTAAAAATGCCGCATGCATAGTTTTTGCCATTTCCTGTTTGGAACCGATGTGTTGGAATCCTTTCACATGCCCTTGGCCTTTTTGTGGCATAAATTGGGCCTTGAATTTTCAGAGAACAAAGTTCCCACGCTGAACACATGTATAGAAACACAGGCTGTTTTGAGAGGTCTTCATTGCAGAGACCTTTCCTTAACTTTTTACTAAAAGAGTAAACATGGTGGCTTAAAATCTCAGGCTACCCTAATGATCGCTTTACTTAATGCTTAAAATATGTATTCATTATTTTACTTTTATAAACATCAAATTTATTTAGTCACTGGGTAAAAGGCTTACAGAATTATTGAAAGTAACTATAGAAAAGTTAAAAGCCTCTTGTAATGTAAAAGGTAAAAGCAATTAGGTAGTTTTTGCTTTTTGTACACTGGAATCACCAAAATGAGAACATTGTTAACTGTTTCAAAGAACAGGCCCCTCGGTTAGAGTATGAATTTATGAAACCCTGAACGCAAAGAGTTTATCTTCTACTCTGCTTAGACAGAGTATCTGATTTTCATGAGGCCCTTGTCTTAACCTCCTTTATTTTTTTTATTTTTTTATTTTTTTTAATTTTTTTTCAACATTTTTTATTTATTTTTGGGACAGAGAGAGACAGAGCATGAACGGGGGAGGGGCAGAGAGAGAGGGAGACACAGAATCAGAAACAGGCTCCAGGCTCCGAGCCATCAGCCCAGAGCCTGACGCGGGGCTCGAACTCACGGACAGCGAGATCGTGACCTGGCTGATGTCGGACGCTTAACCGACTGCGCCACCCAGGCGCCCCGTCTTAACCTCCTTTAATATTGGGCTGATTCGTTGCCTTATGGTAGTAGTAAAATTTGTATAGCAGAGTCATTACTTGAATATAAATTGATGTATCTTGTTGTGAACTTCGCGATTTCATTTTTTTCTAAATGGATTCCATACCGATGGCATCTATCCCAGCAAGAAGGATTCTGATTCGGGCGTTGGAAGTGATAATGGAGACAAGCGTTTATCTGCCACAGAGGTAAAGTTCGTGATTAGATATTTTTCCTTCTGTGCTTCTAGCTGGATTTGCCTGCATTCCTGAACTCCTCTGTGGTAAAGGGCATTGATGCATCTATGTGAGAAGGTGTGATTATGTTTGTGAAAGCAATTTGAAATCCAAGTGTTAGAGAAATATGAGCCGCTGTTAGTTTTTTCTGCATCTTTAATATTTTGTAAATGTCTCAAGGGTAGAGTCCCTATCTTCTTCCCCTCCCACCACACTCCTGACATTATCTAGAATATTTGTTTTTTTCTTAAAGTTGATTTCTTTATATTGAGGGAGGGAGAGAGAACACACATAAATGTGTGCGCACACGAGCCAGGGAGGGGCAGACGGCGAGGGAGATCCAGAATCCTGTGCAGGCTCTACCCTCTCAGCTGGGAGCCCGACATAGGGCTCAATCCCATGAACCGTGAGATCATGACCTAAGCCGAAATCAAGAGTCAGACACTTAACTGACAGAGCCACCTGGGTGCCCCTAGAATATTCTCGAATGCTTCATAAATATTATGAAATGACTAAGAGTGGTCTGCAAGTACCCATGAGGCATTTTTATAAATATGTTTGTTTCTAATTGACAGAATAATTTGGGAAAAAAATTATTTGCATGGATAGATGTTAAGGAGTCAAATGTGCATTGCATTTTAGCAGTGTACCCACAGGAAGTGCGATTTTGAATAGCCAGAGTTTTTATAGCAATATTTGTTTTCCTGAAAGTCTTCGATTGTGTTTTTTTCAGACGGTTGGATAAAAGTTTGGTTACTTGTAAGCCAAGAAGCCACAAGAGAGCTTCCTAAAGTGGTTATAAATAGCTCAGCTAGCACATTTATCTCATTTATAGTTAGATTCCCCGAAACCTTTCACTAATATACCATTAAGTGGGGTTTCTTGAGCAGGGGAGCTAGAAGGGACAGCTGGTGGAGGGATTGGATGTATCATCAGTCTTCCCTTTTGAGGAAATCTATTGAGATTTTGTGGTTACTGAGTTTTGAAATATAATTCTACTCTTTGAAGATGTAATTAATAGGTCAGTTACCCCATTTAAGGAGTTCTCTTTTGTACTCTGTGTGACTCCAAGAAACTGCCTTTTGCCTGTTCTCTTCAGGTGTTTGAGGATTAATGTGTAGCTAAGATATTACATTTTGCTTCCTACAACATGCTTTATAAAGCAATGTATTAAAAAATTAGGATACCTTAAAGTCTTTCTAATATGGAACATTTCGAAAGGAGTTTGTAGGGAGAAAAAGAAGGCCAATTTCAATAAAAGAAAATTACTCTCATGAAGCCACATGAATAGTTTACTGTGGTTCCCTGGGGGAGGAAATACTCAACACATTACTTTATAAGTTGTATTTAATTCAACTCCCTTAGCTTTATTAAAACTCATAAGTCCCCTGAAATGTCCCATTGTTTCAGAAATTACTCACCCTCAGCTTATTTTCTACGAAGTTAAAACAGACTCTGCTTTATCCTTTATCTGTTTTTTAAGGATAATTAAGTTCATTAATAAAACATCACACAAAGAACCTCATTATCCTTTTGTTCTCACTTAATATAAGTAGGAGGCTAAAATCATTCTAAAAGGAGGCCAAGGGTTTATTCTGTCCCTTTTAACTACATGCGTATCTTTGGAATTTTGCTAAGCTTTCAAGAGAGGAGGAGGGTGGAAGGAAGGACCACAGAAAGGATTTTATATTTGACAGTATTGAGTGCATGAATCTTCCCTCGGCGTTTTTGTCTGGTCTCACACAGCCGCCTCATTACCTGAGAACACCTCCAAGAAATTTGTAGAAGGAATAGCATTCTGACTCCTCCTCCAGTGTAGCTTTCTCTTTTCACTTTGTTTGGCAATTATGTTGTCATCTCACCGCTTACTAGGGTTTATCTGGCTCCCCACTTCTGTCTCCCTGTAGCATTTGCAAAGCACATCTCACTCCTTTGGCTGTTGCCATTGTCTGAGTACATTTAGCGTTTGTCTCTAAGAAGTTTAAAACGTGTTTTTCTCAAGATAAACATGCAAAAAAACTGGCGGCTGAATGAATATCTGCTTACTGGATGAAATGCACACTTGTTTTGCATCGGTTTCTAAACGATTTGTGCACGCGTCCAAATGTAAACAAACACTATCCTGAAAGTCACGGCTTCAAAAATTGAGGAACAGCCCACAACTCCCTGAAATGTGTTCTGTGGAGGTTCATGATCCCTGTGATTTGGAAAGCTTTTTACTAAATAGGAACACTGAAATGGAGACATACGAAAGTCACCGAGGCTCTATATTTCATTTGTGACGGAATTCTAGATTGTCTGCATAAACTTCATCAGCTACTGTGAGAAACTAGCGCCCCAGAGACAACTTATTTTGATTACTGAATTGAAGCCTTACTCTGAAAATTGCACGGAACACATTTCCTTTTAAGTACTACAGCCATTCAACACTTTCATATATTTGACGCAGCCTAAATTCCTATATTCTTCAACCTAAAACAGGGAAATAAACTGAAGCTTAATGTTGCACATAAGATGCACTGTAAATTAATGAGGTATTGTCACAGATATTGTCTGCTTTTTAAAAAAATTTTTTAATGTTTATTTTTGAGAGAGAGAGAAAGAGAGAGCTAGCATGAGTGGGGGGAGGGGAAGAAAGAGACAGAGACACAGAATCCGAAGCAGGCTCCAGGCTCCAAGCTGTCAGCACAGAGCCCAACATGGGGCTCAAACCCACGAACCTGGAGATTATGACCTGAGCTGAAGCCAGACGCTTAACACACTAAGCCACCCAGGTGCCCCCAGATATTGCCTGCTTTTTGTGACGAGCTGCATGAAACCTTAATGTAGTTTGGGAAATTGGTATTGTTGTCAGATCTCAGAGTATCATTGCTATTACAACGATTGGTTGGCCTTTGGGCCACTGTGATATTGACCATATTTATAACATCACACTATATATATTTACAATTATTCCATTGTTCTGTCAGGTATTACATAGTCCTTCTTAGTGCCCTGACCATTGCTCTTAGGTTGGAAAATGCCATCAGGTACCTGACAAAATTTTAGCTCAAAACATGTACAGGGAGACACTTGAGTGTTAATTCAGTGAGTTTTGACAAAGCGAACACACCCATATTACCAGCTGCCAGTTCAAGAAACAGAGCTTTACCAGTACCCCAGAAAGCCCACTCATGCGCCCACCCTCCAAGCCAAGAGTTATCTGGACTTCAAACACCATGGATTAGTTTTGCTGGTTTTTGAACTTACGTAAGTGGAACTATGCTTTGTATCTGGCATCTTTTACTCAATATTATGTGTTTGAGAATCACAGTTTTGGTTTTTTTTATCATATAGCATTCTCTTAATCTACATTGAGAACACTTGTCCCTGGAATAAAGCAGTGCACTATTCCTTTTTAGCCTTCTGATGAAGACACGGTTAGCCTCAACGTGCCAATGTCAAATATCATGGAAGAAGAACAGATCATCAAGGAGGACTCGTGCCATCGCCTTAGCCCAGTTAAAGGTCTGACAATGAATGATGGGGAGAAAGTGCTTGTTTTTAAGTTTCAAATGCTACATTTGCAATCTGTCCCGATAGGGCCTTGATGATAGCTAATGCTTATTGAGCATTTCCTGAGCACCAGGCTCTTTGCTCATCTGTGAAAGTGAGCCCATTTAAAGTCCAAAACTCCAAAATTTTAATCATCTCCGTCTTACAGGTGAGGAAACCAAGCCCAGACAGTTTAAGTAACATGCCAGTGATCACACAGCTAGCCAGTAGTAGAGTTGTTCTCGTTTTGAAGATTTATATAACAGTCTTTAAATCTACTCTTGGAAAGAAACTATTGCTATGTAGACCTATTAGGCAACAACAGCCGTGGTAGCACATGAAATCCCCAAATCTCACTGGCTTAACACAATCCAAATCAAGTCTACACGAGAGTTAGTGATTGGCAGGCAGCTCCCCTCCAAAGACCCACGCTGCTTTCATTCTGAGATTCCACCATCTTTAACACAAGACTTCCAAAGTCCTATTTTAGGGCAGAAGAGGGCTGAACGTGGAGGTCTGCTCACAAGAGGTTTTTAATGGGCTGTGCCTAGGAGTGCCCATCTCTTACAAGCTAGGCTCGGACATATGGCCACTGCTAACCACATGTGAAGGGAGGAAATATAGTAGAGATGTGTGCCTAGGAATCCACTTGACTTTGGACACGATAGTTGACCTTAATTCTCTCACCTATAAGTGAGATGGTTAGATTGGGAAATATCTAATTACCTAATTACCCATGGTCTTCTGTAGCTCTAAAGTTCTGTGGTTCTCTAATAATCATCAAATGATCGCTAAGCACTTTAATGTCCTGCCTACCTTGAAAATCCTAGCAACGTATTTCATAAGTTGGAAGCCCTCAGTTGATTACATTAGGGCAGGGTTTTGATTTTGTTTTTTTTTTTACTACTCCTATTTGTTCAGTGACTGTTAAAGAAAATCCTAAAATCTAGTGTTTGCTGATTTTTAGCACATGATTTCATAAGTGAATAATATAGAACTAGATTAATATGCAGATCATCTCCCTAACAGTTTGAATATGCCCTCATTAGTGATAGGGGAGCTGTGTGAACCAACTAGCGTTTGCTTTCACTTCATACCTTCAGGTTTTTTTAGTTTAGCACATAAGTTTAGCATTTATGTTCATCTGAGGTTATGATTGGAACCATACAGTCTCCAAAAATTATCACTGTATACTTCATGCAAGAATATAACTGCCTTTTTAGTAGATAATCTTTATAACATTATACAGTATAGGAGGTAGTGTTTTAGGCAAACTTAAAATAAAAGAATTCTGTGATTTGTTACCAGTGAGTTTTTTCCTCTTTGTTCTGGAAGTGGGTATTCTGCTAGGGGGGAGTCCTTAAAGGTAGCCCTCCTTGATTCTTTTTAGTTTCCAGATCGGGGAGAAGAGATCTGTTTGCTGTTCCATTTGCCTCTTTATACTTTCTTTCCTCTGTTTCTTGAGAAAGTTACAGGAGATCTCATTGCTTTCATGAGGGACTAAGCCACGAAGAGGAGTTGACTTTCCAGTTCATTTTGGGGGGCTTTCCATTTCTTTTACTTCTCTCCCTCCTTTTCCTCCTTTATTCATCTTTTCCTGACACCCTCAGGGAAGAGAGAAGTGGGGTCACTCATACACCTCTATAAGAGGTAAGAGAGGAGACTGAAATAGTTAGCTGGTTTTGAGGTTCATCTGTGCTTTGCTCGTCTCTTCATGAGACCGTCTTTTTGTCTTTGTCTGTATTTTCCTGATAGGGGACTTTCATCAGGAATTTCAACCAGAGCCTTCCCTTCTGGGGGACAATGACAACTCAGGAGAAGAAAGAGACCAATTTACTGATGGAAGAGATGTTCTCCGTTCAGAATTTATAACGTATATTAAGGCAAGTTGAGGATCAACTAATTTTTTTTTAAATCTTCTTTTGTTTGGCACCTTAACATTTAAGTTCAAGGTTACCAATCTGTCACCTTAAATGCCAACGTACTGCCAGTGTCCTCAGATTTTTATAACATGGAACATCTTCCCAAAGTTTGGGGTGTCTATTTTCTGACATTAGGAGCTGGTCCCTGTCAGACATACCTCTCCGTTTGTAAATTTGTCTGATTTTCTTTTATATTCAGTCATTGGCTTGGCTTTTCACCGCTCAGTGCATCAGGATAAGTTTGCAAATGTAATAGAATTGCCATTACCATCTAGTAAAAGTTAACATGGAAAGGGATTCACATTCTTTTCAATGCATTCTAGGTGAATACTTTTCTTAGAAGTATGTCCATTGTAAAAAAGAGGAAAGTGGAAATTTTTTAAATCTGGAAATGAATGTCTTCTCTTTCTGGAAATGTCACTCTGAGGCATTTTCTGTTAACTGTTTTATACTTTTTCCCCAAGAACACACACACACACACACACACACACACACACACACACACACACACCCCTCGTCTCACAAACAGTACAATGCGTATTCTCATGTGACTGACAAACCCAACTAATAATGGAGGAATCTGTCAACAGCAAGGGGTGCTAAGAGGGTAGTAAGAAATAGAATTAAGCTTTACATTTCTGACTCTAAGTTAACTGGTATTGTGGTCCTGGGTCTCTTTAATTTAATTTTTAATTGTGGTAAAATATCTATAACATAAAACTTACCATTTTAGCCATTTTTAAGTGTACAGTTCAGTGAAATATTCTCATTGTTTTGCAGCCATCACCACCATCCATCCCCAGAACCATTTTTATCTGGTAAAACTGAGAGTTCAAACCCATTAAACTGTAATTTCCCATTCCCTGCCGCCCCCCACCTCCCTTGGGAGCCACCATTCTGCTTTCTGTCTCTATGGGTGACGACTCCAGGGACTTCATATAAGTGGAATCATACAGTATTTGGCTTCTTGTTACTGACTTATTTCACTGAGCATAATGTCTTGAAGGTTCACTGTGTTGTAGCACGTGATGGAACTTCCTTTTGAAGGCTCGATGACGTTCCATTGTATGTATAGACCATATTTTGTTTATCCATTTATGTGTAGATGGACACTTGGATTGTTTCCCACCTTTTGGCTGTTGTGACTAATGGTCCTGTGAACATGGACGAGGGCAGGGGTTTGACTGTTGACTCTTGATAGCCAGTGGCTCTCAGAATTCCCGTATGTTCTGTCCACAGGATAGGGCTGAGGACTGTGAAGAACTGTTACGGATAGAAGAGGACACGCACTGGCAACCTGAGGGAATGTGAGTATCCAGGGCCTGGTTATGAGCTACCTGTAAAGTTCATGGTTCAAGCAGAAGGCAGCCCTGTCGTGATAGAATTTTGGTCTGCTTTACTTTGGGTAAGCCTATATTCTCACCCAGTGATTTTGATAAGTTTTTCTTATCATTGATTAAGTTTTTCCTATCATTCCTATCAATAGGTTTTTCTCTGTCAGATGCTTATTGTCATGGTATTGGGGTGTTACGGTGCAAGGTCACACCTCTTCCTTGGCCTTGAGTTTCATCTGATTGGAGGCTGTGGATAGAATGTGATTCAGGAGATTATATGAAGTTTCTACACTGGTGATTCTAGCTTACTGCCATTTGTCTGAAGAAACCAACAACTGGACCCAGAGCAATACGTAGTCCCAGTCACTCTTTACCTAGCCTTCAGGTTCAAGATCTGAGAAAACCGTATACCTCTCATGTCTTGGTCCTGTGTCTAAAATTGTAATAGCTAACATTTATTAAACACTCCATGCTCGGCAGTGTTCTAAGTATTCCATAGGTAGTAACTGATTTCATCTTCACACCAAGTCTGTACGATAAGTTCTATTATTGTCCCCCATTTCACATATGACAAAACTGACGCACAGAGAGATCAATGATCTTGCCCCAGGGTTACAAAGGGCTGGCATTGAACCCAAGGAATCTCACATCACATGGATATCCCTTTAACTCTATTGCACATAAAGATTTACTTGGCCAGCTTTACAGGGGCGGGCCTGAGTCATCTATTATATGATGAACCATTTCCAGGGGAATTGAATATGGACCATGTGGCATGCAGTAGATTTTTGGTTCCCAGGATTTCGTTTTCCATGATCTGGCATGTGGGCCTGGACCTTCCTTCATATCTTGTAGGAGACTCCCCCTTAGTGAGTCTTTATTATATTAAAAGGTGTTTCCACTTAGGGGCGCCTAGGTGGCTCAGTCGGTTAAGCATCTGATTTCAGCTCAGGTCATGATGTCACGGTTCGTGGGTTTGAGCCCCATGTCGGGTTCTGTGCTGACAGCTCAGAGCCTGGATCCTGCTTCAGGTTCTGTGTCTCCCTCTCTCTCTGCCCCTCCCCTGCTCATGCTCTGTCTCTCTCTCTCTCTGTCTCAAAAATAAATAAACACTGAAAGAAAATTAAAAACAAAGTTTTTCCACCTAGAGAAACACGTTGACCTATATTCTGTAGTGGAGAGCAGGAACCATGATCAAATATCTCTTGACCTTTAAAAACATTGCTGGGTACCTTTCACATCACTGTCCTGTATTATCTATTCATTGAATATATTTCTGTAATATCAAGGAGGACTAGCTTGATTATAGAATCAAAGAATTATAGGGAAGAGATTTTATAGGGAGGGTGTTCTTTTAAACCACAGTGGACTCTGGAACAATGCAGGAATTGGGGGCACCAACCCCAGCACAGTTAAAACCTGTATATTACTTTCAACTCCCCCCCACCTGCCAAATTTTACTACTAAAAACCTACTGTTGACCAGAAGACTCACCAATAACATAAACAGTTGATTTGCCTATATTTTGTATATGTATTATATGATGTATTAAAAACATACCTAACTTTGTCTGAACTTTCTCAGTATTCCTAGGCTATGCATTTCATCTGTGAATTTTTTCAAATTGCTGCAAATCTCTAAAAAATTTTCCAATATATTTTTGGAAAAAAAAAAAAAACCCGTGTATAAACGGACCCATGCGGTTCAAACCTGCGTTGTTCAAGGGTCAACTGTGTATAAGGCTTTGGAAGCCCCATTCTAAATCTTCTATCTAATCATTCTCAACCCTGCCTGTGGAGCCCCAGTCTCTGGCCTGGCCTTTTGTTCAAGTGCCACAGATGATTTTGCTGCCTGAAGAGCCTGCACTGAGTGAGAACCACTATCCCACAGCAAAATCCCATATTGTATGAAAGCAGTAAAACCAAGCAAGCCACACTGGTAGCACTGGAGTTGGAAGAGGCAAAAGTATTGTAGGCCTGCTGCATCAGGGCATCCCCCCAGGGCTCAGGAAAGCACAGCGAGGGAACCACCAGAGAGCACATCGCCTTGATTTTCTAGAGGAGCAGATACAGGCCCGTGGGCATTGAGACTTTGTGTGAGCTGCTATTTAATAGCAGAGCCAGGCTTCCCCCACCCAGTAGCTCCATTTCCACCACACTCTGGCCATCTCCTCTGCAGGCTACTGACACACGTTCATTATAAGGTGGAGTTTGTGGAAATCACTTTTACATGTTAGATGCATTTTTATAAGTGTGCTCTTAAGAATCTAGATAATATCCATGTTCTAGTAATCATTGTCACTCTTATGCTTGGTTCATGCTACAGAATAAGTTCATCCAAAGACCAGGATGTGGATATGGCGATGATCGAACAGCTGAGAGAAGCGGTAGATTTGCTGCAAGATCCCGACAGGTACGTGTGTCTTTCCTTGGCCCAGGTTTCGTGTGAGTGTATCGTCTCACCTTTAAAAATGTCTGTACACAGTTTGGGCTCAGTCTCACCCCCAAAAAGAAAAGCTTTTGCAAGATCCATAAGTGTCAGAGTCACACTTCTGGAGTGATGGAGATCGTTCCCCCCTTTTGCTACCCCTTAATGAAATGTATTCACCCTTCATGAACTTCATATGGGAGGTTTTGGCATAATTCTTAGAAAATAGCAACACGATGAAAATGCATATTTGATGTTGCCTCAAGTTCAACTCCTGACTTCTAGAAATACCAAGGAGATTTTCCAAAAATGAAAGAATTGTTTTATCAAGTGCTATCGTATTTATTTTGAGATGCCAAACTTATGTTACCTAAACAATATATTTCTAAAGATTGGGGTTATGAGATAAGTTTTTAATTGAATTGGCCATTGTCATCAGAGGCACAGAATGCAGTAGATACATTTTTTGGTTTCTTAGCAAAGGATCATGGAATTCCCGTGAACAAAATATTTTTCAGTAAGACAATATAGCCAGTATCAGGTACTAACTACTTTATCACTAGGAAAATAGATCCAAAGCTTATTCCTGGTAAACTGTTTATGGGCCTTGTGGACTTAAATATGAAAATGATACGGTCTCGTAATATGGTGAACACAGAAATTATACCACATTTTGGCAATTCATGAAAAGGGTGGTTAGCAAGTCCCAGAGTGCCAGTAATGGCTCACCACCAATGTTGCTTGGCCCTAAAAGAATAGTGATGGGTCAGTGGGTTTGGCTGAAAGTCTTTAGCGATTGATTTGAAAAGCATTTCAGTTCTGTAGACATTAATTGAGTGCTTAGAGATCATGGGAAGATCTACTGCGTGCACCTCTGGGGATATAAAGATGAACAAGACACAGCCCTTGCCTTCTAAGAACTTAAGCTATGGTAGAGAGATGGCTTTGAGTAGCTATTTGTAAGTGTAATTGATTTAGGTGCTTAAAGTGATAGGCTCCAGTGAATTCCTGGCCGCAGATGGAAATGGGGAGATGGCGGGGCTGGCCTCCCTGAAGTCTGGGGTAGTTCATCTGGGCCTTTAATTACATTTCAAGGAAATTACATTTCAAGGAAAAAGCAAACCCTGGATTGAATTAAAAGCTTAGGCAAAGGCATGGAGGTCAGAAGGAGTGGAGCAGGCGTGGACTCTACCTGGGAGGCTGGGGTCTGGCCGTTTCCACCTTTTAAAAATCTGGGCAGTGCTTCTGATGCACAGCCAGGGCTGAGAAGCTGTGGAGGGGCAGTCGGAGGGGTGCTGAGGATGTCTTCAAATGCTGTGTTGAGGAGCCCAGACTTTATTTCATATGTAGAGGGAGGTGGTGGTGCTTTAAAAATACGATTATTCGTGTTCCTAATTCTCCCTACTGTGTGGCTCAGAGCCTGGCTTATTCGTGAATGCCTAATCAAAGCACGTTCTTTAAAGAGCTGCATTTCACATTCTAAACCAGGGAAGTCAGTGAGAGGGTGGGAAACGGGGACAAGACGACACGTGTGTGTGTTGTATGTGTTTGTGGCAAATTATAAGGAATGGGGAAGCAGCTCATCTGGGGGTAAAGAACAGATTTTGGATCAGCCAGCCACAGGTTCTGAACCCAGCTCCAACACCACTAATGTGGGTTAAGATATAACTATTCTGCACGCCAGTTTCTTCCTCTGTGAGATGGGATCCACGTACTTACTTTTTAGGATTGTGAAGATCTGAAATAATTTATAAACTGCTAGTAGGAAGGCAAATTAGCAAAACCATTCTAGAAGACATCCTAGTAGTACATGGCCGTTGTCTAAAATATATGTAAACTTTTTGAAATAAATTCTAAAAATGTATCCTAAGGGATGAAGAGATATGAACAAAGATTATGAGGGGAAGATATTTTTATAGCAAACATTTGGGGAAAATGAAATAATGTAATATTTTAGAGATACTTAAATATAATTTGGTCCTTTATAAATTTATGTGTATTTTTTTTTAATTTTTAAAATTTTCCAATATATTTTAGAATGCTCATTTTAGGGGCACCTGGGTGGCTCAGTCGGTTAAGCGGCTGACTTCAGCTCAGGTCATGATCTCGCGGTCCATGAGTTCGTGCCCCGTGTCGGGCTCTGTGCTGACAGCTCAGAGCCTGGAGCCTGTTTCAGATCCTGTGTCTCCCTCTCTCTGACCCTCCCCCGTTCATGCTCTGTCTCTCTCTGTCTCAAAAATAAATAAACGTTAAAAAAAAAAAAGAATGCTCATTTTATAATCACTTTAAAAGTATATAAAATGCAAAGCTTTGATCCCAATTATATAGACTGAATTAGGTCTTATTTGTGTCAGAAACAGACAAAAAATTAAAACTGGAAGGAAATATATTACTGTGGATGTTTTTCTGTAGGTATTTCTAAATTAGTATTTTTTTTTTTATACTTTTATGAATTGTAGACCTTTAGCAGCAGGCACTGTTGTAGTTCTTTGGCAGGTTATTTGCAGTGGGTGGTGAGAACAGTGTGAAGGAACAGTGCAGACTGGTTAGATATGAGCACCAGGTTTCTGGTTATCTGAGATGGGGAACCAAGAGGGCCCCAGGGCTGAGGAGAAGGATGTTGTGGTCCGCGTAGGACGTGCCGAATAAAATCCAAGGTGGCAATGTCCATTCTGCTGCTAGGAGTTTGGTTCTGGGGCTTCGAGACTTAGATTCGAAAGTCATTTCGTAAGGTGCTGCAGTAACAGAGCTGTATAATGAGGATGAGCTTCCCAAGGCCAAGTGTATAGATGGGAAGGGAACATGAGTCCAGAATCGAGACTTAAAGTGCGACATTACAGAGAAAGGACCCCCCCTTGGGCTCAAACTTAATATATTATTTCAATACTTGTACCTTTTGCATTTTGTGTCACGCCCCCAATAAACGTTTCTTACAAATTTGAGATTGATTAATATGTGAACCACAAAGTGAAAAAGAACAGCCTCATTTGGGGGAAATAAAAGTGGCTGGGGAATGTGGGCCCGGAGCCCAGTAGTGAAGATCTCGGTGACCTGGAGGAGGGTTCCCAGCTTTGGGCCTTAGTTTCGTCATCCTTCATGAGAAGTGCGATGAACTGAGGACCTCAAGATTCCTCGCTAGCTTGGAAACATTTGAGGCAGTGAGTTGCCAAGAATGTGGAGCCAGTGGAATGGTGGGTGTGTGCTCGAACTGCGAATTGCGGAAGAAAACAGCCCTGAGTAACTTTCCAAGAGCTAATTGATTTGCATCTTTATGGAATGCTATTTTAAAATCGTATCATATTGTAAAACTTTATATGGCTTTCATTTGCTGCCTAAAATAACTCACTACTTTGGCTGCTTTCGATCTTTGTTGTTCATCCTGAATAATTATCATGATAGGACAGTTCTAACTTATAATAATGTTTCTGTGAGCCAGTATAATAGCGATAAAGAAAGGGTCACTGTTTGTTTCTATTAAGAGAGGGCTCTTCAAGAGGTCACTTATTTCTAGCTGCTTGGGACTGAATATTAATAATAAAAATACACATAAATATTGGGTTTTTCCTTTATCTCATATTTCATAGGTCCAAACTTTTTGTTGTTTGAGTTAAACCACTGATTATAGGATTAAATTTTAGAGGTTTACCTTTCATACAAATTTAACATCAAAAAAACCTAGTTGAATATTGGTATCATATTTTGTCTTTATCTTGGTTTCTTTTTTAAGGATTTCTGATTATAGATTTGACAGCATTTTCAACAGGGCATATATAATATGACTCATCCCTACCTTTTATAGTAGCCTTGTAACTTTCATATGACTTACAGAAATTCCTGGTTTTATAGATCTTAAACAGAATTCAACTCTTAAAATTGCAGAAATTCAGAAACTATCTGTAAGGCAATTTCAGAAATAAAATTGCATATCAAATTGCTTATGAATTCTAATTTTTTAAAATGAGAGTACTAGTATATATCAGAGATATCTTCCTATTAAAACAAAATGCCCTTCATACATGTAACATAATATAGTACTCTTAGCAATTTTCTTTACCTCTATAAATTAATCAAGTTCTAGAATAGAATTTTGTGCTACCTCATGAATATTATGACTTTGGCAGAAATTGCTATTATATTGCAAAGAAGTTGTATTTCAGTACCAATAGCAGATAGAAAATGATGTTCAAATTATATAAAATTTTGCACATGGTGGGGAAAATACCATGTAGCTTGAAATTTCTACCATAAACCTTTGATTACTCAATCTAATGATAAACATAACTTTTTAATATACTAAAATTATAAACTAAATATGACCCAAAGCATTGGATTTATTAAAATCATAGAACCTATGAAAAGTTTAACTAACAAACATGCTAACATCTTTTTTTCCTACTCTTTAGATTAAGCACAGATGTTTCAGAGAGAAATGTTGTAAACTTTTATCCTGTGGAATCAGCAGAAGCCTTAGACTTACAAGATTCTGCACTAAAGTATGTTGACCTTTTTGTAACTAAATGTATTTTCTCTTTCTACATTGAAGTATGTATGTTTTAAATTCCACTTTATATCCTTTTTTTTCCTACAGTGGTCAAATACAGCTGGAGACCTCTCCCGTTTGTGAGGTAAGGCTGCTCTTGGATTAACCAGAGCTCCGTGCAGTCCTCCACCATGGAATGGTGGCTCCCGTATTCTACAAAGATTTATCATTGGGATAGAACAGTCATTGAACCAATATTTGATTTTATGAATGGTCTGTTTTTCTAATTTTGTATACTTCTGCCTTATTTAGTTTTCCTGTGTATTATACTTCCATCTTCCATTAAAGGTGAGGGTCGGCTATTTCCATTAAAATCTCGAAATTTCTTGGGTCAGATGGTCTTGCTGAGCCAGGCAGTAGCAACTGAGATCCCTAAGGAACCCCGAGACATCAGAAAGCGTAGGCCCATTCATTGCAATTTTAGAGCCAAGAAGGAAGCCTCGGAAGTGGCCAGGAGAAAATAAACTACAAAAGACTTGAAAGGCAAGGACAAATGATTTGAGAAGTCCCTAGGAGGATTAGAAGACCTTAGCAGAGAGACCTGGGGGAGTTATTTGGGGGCAGAGTAAGGGCAGAGTTACGGTGTGTGAAATGTGGTTGGCTGCCGAAAGCAGTTTTGACTAGATGAGCCTAAACGGTCCCAGAGAAGCAGTTATATAAGTAGGTTTGAGCTGGTGACTTGGGAGTGAAACCTGGGTGGCACTCTAATTCATCTCTCCTTAATGAGTGGGTTTAGGATGGCTAATTCCGGTATACACACCAGTTTATGTCCCCTGAAGTGTCTGAGCATGGGGAGTGTAGTGAAGCAGTTTCACACTCTTTACTAGCGAAGTCTGTGTTGAGGAAGAAGAGAGAGAACTACTGTGATTTCATTGTTGAGAGCCATGCCTTAGAATTGTGTTGAGTTGTAATCCTACCTCAAAGACTTGCTAACTGGGCAGCTGTGGGCTATCTCTCCAAACTTCACCTTCATTTTCTCTAAATTGGGACCGGTCTCACAAGCCGGGGCACCTAGGTGGCAGCTATTACTCTGACTCTGGCACTCTATTGTTGTTATCGGTGTGGTCCTTAGAATTACTGCACCGTGTCTTTCCCGGTAGAGGCATCATTGGATTACCCAGTTCTGGAACATCAGGAAGCATCTTATGTGAAGGCTGCCCCAGCACCATTCCAACGGGCTCTCTCCTTTGAGACACAATACTTGTGATCCTGTGCAGGCCCACTTTTCTATTATTGAGTGATTGATGATAGTTGATCTGCTTTTCTTCAAAAGCTTCCTCTTTGGAAATAATTTGAAACTTACAAAAATGTGGGGGAAAATTGTAAGATTCTATTAAAAGTTACCAAAATGGCATCCTTTTACCTGGAGCTACCTATTACCAACGTTTTACCTCATTTGCTGTATTGTTTTTTGTCTTTGTTTCTCCACACACAGTTCTTTTTCTGAAACGTGTGAGAGTTTCATACATCATAGTCCTTTTTTCCTAAACATTTCAGTGTACGTTTTCTGAGAATAGAGATTTTATTTTACCTAACTACGTTTGGTTATCACGTTCATAAATTTACATTGATAAAATGTTTTCATCTCATCTACCATTCATGTTCCAAACTTTTCAGTTGATCTAATGATGTTCTTCATTTTTTCCCTTCTAGTGTAGGGCCCAGTCTAGTGGCAGGTGTTGTATTTAGTCATGCGGTATCTACAGTTTCCTTTATTTTGGAACATTTCTGTAACTTTTCCTTGGTTTTTATGGCCTTGAAATTTTGAAGACTATAGCTCTCTTCTCAATGGTGTATGCCCCTTATTTTGTGGGAGAGAAGTTCCTCCTATTTCCCACGTTTAGATTGAGATTCTATGTATTTCATTGGGATACTGCACGGGTGATTTGTGTCCTTCTCAGGATATCCCCTATGTCTGTGTGGCCCTCAGAGATGATGTTAATTTGATTACCCAATTGTTGCTTAACAATCATGTAATTACTGTCCTGTTTTTCTGCTACAACCAGTAAGCATTCAGTGAACAGTTACTTTAGGACCCTGGGTGCGTGATTTCAGGAATACCAGTGAGACACAAATCCTCTAGAACAAAGATATCTCTACTCCACCTCTGATTTATAGTGTTTTGTGTTCATATATATATATATATATATATATATATATATATTTCCCTTTTTGGTTGAGTGAGGAGTCCTATTTGGCATAGGAAGTTCTTACTCATTGTCTCCCTTCTCTAGGACAGTCATCTGTCCATGACAGGCACGTGTCAATGATTTTAAAAAGGAGGGATAGGATAGCTGGCTCTAGAAGTCCCAGGGAGGAGGAAGAGGAAGTAACGGATTAGCAATGCCAGTGCTAGTGATGATACAGAACTTAAATGTGATCCTCATCAATGATGTGGTTGTTTTTACATTCTCTCCTCCATCTCATTCAGGAGGAAAGTAATATCTGTAGTGTAATCTTGACTCAGTTAGCCAGTGTTTGTTGAGTACTTGTGCTGGATTTCGTCTTGTTTTTGGTGTCAAGGACTGGGGTATTAAGGATATGAACTTGTCCTTCCTTTTAAGGTGTTCTAAAAATTATGAAGGGAAGAAGACTTAGATTTTGAAAAACTTGAGAGTAGGCTATGACATGGTCTGTAATCCTGAGTGTTTTAGGTGCTCTGGGAGACCAGGAAAGAGATAGGAAGTTAAGGAGAAGGAAGTAAACCTGGGTTTGGGGGGTAGTTTGGACTTGGGTCACCAGTTCGACAGGTGAGGCCGCAGTTATGAAGTGGTTTATACATCACATTGTCTGACTTTACATATACTTTAGATGACTGTCCATATCAAGTTTAGGTAGCACTGGCCTCCATTCAGGAAGAATTGCAAATGATAGTCTCATTCATAGATAGTAACAAATTGGGGAAGGTATTGGGGGCACAACAGGAAAAAAATCAGAGGAAGGAATTGCTTATAGAGGGATCAGCCTTGCAGATACTTGTTAGTAGTTCTAACAAAGCTGCTTAACTGGGTAGGGAAATTAATGACATTTTATTCTAAATATATGTTTTTCCTTTGGATTTGTCAAAGTTCAGAATATTTTTTAAATAGCACTCCTCAGTAGGAACAGACATCTTAAATTTATACTGATTTGGCGTAGTGTAAATGAAGATGTTTATATTAGTTATCCCCAGATTTTTATTAGGGTAATCTGTGGGGTTCTTGATCACCATATGCAGAAGGCAGATCTGAGTAACATAAGCTAGAGTTTCCTCCTTGGTTGCCAAAGCAAACTGGCATTGAATGGACAACGTTAAGATCGTGGCAGGTAATTTGGAGTCCAGGCATGTACGTTTATTAAAAGCTCCCAGTGGGGTTCTGTGTATTTGGAAAGTGCTGCCTTGGACCATTTCTAAAAACCTCTCGTTCAAATGGGGGGGTGGGAGCCTGCAAGTGGCTTAGTAACCTAGCAAGGCAGGTACTTTGAACTCTTTGCTCTGGGAAATTCCTTTTCTTAGTTTGTGTGATACTTTAGATGTATTTTGTGTGTGTGTGTGTGTGTGTGTGTGTGTGTGTGTGTGTGTGTGCGCGCGCGCGCGCGAATGTAATAGCTGCATGTTTTTAGTAAATGTAAGTATGAACTACTTAGCTACTTAACACACTGAATAATTAATTCCATGTATATTCCTTGTGTGCCTGTGTACCAGGGATATGATGGAAGTCAGAAGGATGCAGTTCTTGCCTCAATAATTTTATGGTCTAATAAATATACCATGCATTTTTTTCCTTAAGGTGCAAAATGACCTAACATTACAGAGTAATGGGAGCGAGTATTCTCCAAATGAGGTGAGTTTCCTGAAGATTCACGTAAGCTGAGGTATCTTGTGCAGCCTGAATTGGAATATCTTTGACAGAAATACATAATCTGAGACTGTCATGATTCACGACCCAATTGTATTGCAGATTCTCTGGGGGAGTCTCTTTCATTAGCTATCCTAGTCTTAGCTGGCCCTATCCATAATTAAGGATTAATTTCATAAGATATATTTTGAAAAGCAAATATGGCAACATCTTTGTAGAAGACAAAGTGATGGCTCAAACACAATATTTAGAATGTCCTGGTATCCATAAATGATTCGGTGTGTGCCTTCCCTGTAGATGAGACATCTGTTCAGTGTTACGTGTTTTCTTATTTCGCTGTGTTAGGACATCATTCCTCAGATGCCCCCTCTGTGAGGTGGATGTGAGTGTGTTCCTGTGCATGTATACACATGCACGCATCTATTCTGCAGCAGAAAGGGATTGCCAGTTTCACATGATTGTAGAATATTTTTTTATTGAGCAGATAACAATTAGCTCTCCCTCCCCAAACAACATTCTGTTGATGATGCCGCTTAAAGCATTTGCAGTGCGAAGATGCACCCAATATCAAATTTTTTGGTCCGGGCTTCATCACAAAGCAGCAAATCCAAAAGGTAGCGGTCGTACTATAATCCTTGAATGTAGAGAAGCACGTATAGTTCTGCTTTCGGGTGTTGTTTTTAAACCGTCTTTTCTTTCTGATCCTGCAGATTAGAGCCAACTCCCCTGCCATCTCTCCTACCGCCAACAGCACGGGGCCGTTTGGCCTGAAGCCTCGATCAGGTAAATGAAAACCTCAGCATCTTTGTACTCGTAAATACTCAGTGGCTTCTCCTGAGTCTTTTATTAAATGTCGATGTTCTAGCGTGAGCAGCTGTGAAGGAGCTCGGGCGAACGTGAGTCCGGGGCAGGGGGGCGGGGGCAGACTTTGGAGCCTTGTTTTCAGTGAGTCACCTGTTAAGTCCATGCTCTCAGTAGCAGATACCTTCCCTCCTTTTCAGTCAGAGCGAAGAGAAAAGGTGATGGGGTGTGTGAGTGGGGCAAAACTTTTCCAATGAGTCTTTTATCCAGGGAAGTGAAAATAGCCAGCCCTTTGCCCCAGCGGTTCCTGGTACCCTGCTGAGCTAAATTTAGAGCAGCCTCTGGGAGAGTGACTCCTCTAAGGCATCGCTTGTTTGCTTTCTAGCCCGTGTAGGGTTATGTATTTTCTCCTGTAACGGTGATCATTTCGAGGCTCACATGAGCGGTCAGGAGTCATTTCTTTAAAAGAGCCTTTCTGCTTATATTACCTACTTTCTTTTAATTTAGTGTTAGTATGTTCACAGGTGTAAATTCTAGCAACGTGCAGAGTAACTATTGATTTTAAAAAGAAGGGATACGCATAGAAAAAATTGGTTCTTTTGATTTCTTCACTCAAGTTCTGGCACTGTCTACCTGGTTGTAGGTCCTTTTTTGTTTTAACATGTTTAGTTCTTGGTTTACACTCCCCACTATAATGCTTTTAAGGAAGTGTTAAGAAAGGACTCAGACACATGTAAGCAAAAAGCTAGTAAAGAATGTAGATGTTCTTTGTTTTTTCAAGAAAGCATTTTGGCAACAGTAGAAGTTATACATGTGTATATTTTGTAAAAGGGTACCATAAAAATATAATTTCTTTATGAAGGATTTTTTTTTTTTTGTATTTAGAGCAAGTTGACTGATGGGTAACATGTAGCCAGGTGTTAATTGTTTCCTAGCATTTTGGATGGGTGCTGAGGAAAAGCTATTTGAGAAACTGCCTGGACATGGGAAGGATTAGCAGGTGTTTTATGGAAAGCCAAATTGTGTGTGAAATAAGGTTCAAATGACTGGCTTCCTCATGTATGGAATGAGCAGGGCATATGCAGCCAGATCTGGGCTGGGCCTCCGTTTCCCTGGGGTCTCAGGTGTGTGCTCGGATCAGGTGGGCACATCTCATCCGTGCCTTCAGTGCTGGCCTGCGGGGAGAGGACCTCAGATTGGGCTACAGACTTGCTCCTAATCCTTACAGGCAGTTTTACATAATTTTGAAATAGTTCATAATGGAGCAAACAAAAGTTGAGTGGATCTCCAAAGAACAATATTCTTTTGAGTGTGCATCTTTACAATTTGGTTGTAAAATTGTCCCAGTGATTCCTTTTTCTTCCTTGTGTGGAGTCCAAACTCAGCTTATCAACATTGTGCTTGTACTCTTCAACCATTTCAGATTCTTTGTACTGGTGAAATAGAAATGGGGTATTTATTTTGAATAGCAGAAAACAGAGATAATTTCCTCTCCGGGCTTCCAAACTTTCTAAAATGCTGACTAACCACTGTGGAAATTGTTCTAGCCGTTGAAAGCTTTGTGGAGTTTGGTTGCTATAAATAATGCTGATTTATCTTCAGGAATATCAAGTGGCATGTAGGAACTTTATAAAACTAGCATTATGTATTGGGGAATTTTAAATTTTGTTTAGTGATTTAAAAATATTACAGTATATATTTTTCCCATTTTCTAGAAAATAATATATATAGTGATCTTACTTGAAGATCATATGATTTTATTAAAAAGATAGAAATTCTTTTTGACCGAGTAGCTTTGAAACTTTAAAAAGCCAATTAATTTTTATTTTAAAGTTATGTATATGGATTTATGTGGTTTCTGTGTTATAAATAAAAACAGACTGCTCGAATCAGCAAGTTTGGATAAGAACTTAGATTCTTAAATAGGCTGCTAGTTTTCTTCAAAAGAAAATTTTTTCCTCAATTGTGTTTTCCTTCAAGGAAAGGCAACTACATATACTCAAAGATTCGTTCCTAGAAGCGTGTCCATTTATTGTACTGGCCCTGCCTTAGCATTGAAAAAAAAAATGGTACAGATATTTCCTCAACGTGTAAAATTACTAGATGGATATTTAGTACAAAAAAGATGTCATTTCATAAATGACAAACTCAGAAGTGCTTGAAATTGATTAACGTCTGTTGGTGAATTAGGTTCATTGTTAAAGAGACTCTACTAGTCAAAATTGTTTTCCTCCCGATCAGTATCAAAGACAATGTTGAGAAGTGTGTGTGTCAAGGGTTGAAGAAAGATTTGGCCAGCTACAGCCATCAGTAAAGCGTGCCAATAGACTTTAAAGAGAAATTTTACATTGCCATGGGGGAAAAATTGACAAATGGTAAACCCAGATTCTATAATAGTCTCATTTCTAAATAATGGATATATTTACATATATTATTAAGCTGTGTCTATGTAGCCAAATTTTTTGTGCGAATGGTATTTGCTACAATTGTTAGTTACTTAGAAGGTTTTTGAAAAAGGTATCTGGTAGGTCTTCTGCTTTTTATCTGCATTATCTATGGGTGCTCTTCCTTTCTGCTGACGTGATTCATTAGTACTCTGAGTCTGTGAGCTTGCAGAACTGTTAAGATTAACGATATTAACTGCATGCAAAGTATATGATTGATAAGTACTAACACTCGGTTTTTATCATTCTTTTTATTTCATGCGCCATCTTTCATTCTTCTCCTGTATTGTACATTTGAATTTAAATCCCATGATATGAAATTCGCTTCATTTCCATACAAACCTTATGCCATTTGTGAAATGCTGCTGTCCCTTTGGTTTTTCCTGGTCCTTGTCCAACTGTACGCGGACCGGCTCTCTCGCTCTCCTGCAAGACCCAGCCCTCACTCTTCCTCCTATCTCCTTCAACAAACTTACACAGGCACAAACATGGGACAGCTCTAGCTACAGTGTTCCATCTGAAGGAGACAGTGACAATGGTAGGTGGCCTTGTACCTTTTCTTCAACGTGCTCATTAATAAGCCAATGAATATACTAAACGTTCGTTTCTGTACAGCTGAAGATAGAGTATATTCACCTGCATGCCTGATATAAGAAATAATGAGTAAAGCTGGAAAGTGAAGTCCAGAGCAGTGCATGTGGATTGCTGTCTAGCAGTTTGTTCAACTACGTTTAATGACCTTGAATATTCTGAATTTCGGGAGGACTTTACAATAATTTCTTTCTCTACCTTTTCTGCTTGGGTTTTTTGGTGTGTTTGCTTGTTTACCAAAATTTGGGAGTGTCTCTGCTTCCTCCTGCATCTCAACAAAGTGTGTTTAGAGTTTGATCTTTTATTATCTATACTCACCATGTGAGATTTTTAAGGTAATTAATACCATGGCTGATCCCGGAGTGGTGCACTGAAAAGAATCTTAACATTGAGAAATTTCTAAAAATGAAGAGAAAGCACCTGCCTTCTCCCTTTTTAAAAAAAATTTTTTTTTTGGTATTTGCACATTTTGACTTTGGACACCTTCTACCTTTGTGAGGGTAAGCTCACACCTATATAATCGTCAGTTGGCCTGAAAATCAAATGTGCCAGTAAAAAATTAAAGACAGCTAGTTGGGAGTATTATGAATGTCTTTTAATATAATGCCATTACATATCTTAAATAGCCTAAAAGATGAAAACAAAATGTAGTTATTTTGATCTACATGTCACATATATCAGAATCTCCATTTGATCTAATGTTAGTTAAGAATTTAAACATTTTAGGGGCGCCTGGGTGGCGCAGTCGGTTAAGCGTCCGACTTCAGCCAGGTCACGAACTCGCGGTCCGTGAGTTCGAGCCCCGCGTCGGGCTCTGGGCTGATGGCTCAGAGCCTGGAGCCTGTTTCCGATTCTGTGTCTCCCTCTCTCTCTGCCCCTCCCCCGTTCATGCTCTGTCTCTCTCTGTCCCCAAAATAAATAAACGTTGAAAAAAAAAAAAATTAAAAAAAAAAAAAAATTTAAACATTTTACTGTGGGATACAGAATGCTAAAAGTAATGTTAAATGAAATAGTATGATTTATAAGGAAGAGAAGTGAGATGTGAGGTATAACCAAAATGCAAACACAATAGGAAAATAAATTTTCTGATAGTAGTTATTTTTTAATTGGAGCACGTTATATAGAAAATATATATTTAAAACATTTGCTGTGATTTCTGGTTAAAATTCAATAAAAAAGCCTTTTCCAATTCCCTTGTGTAGAAGGAGTTCTGTTGTTTCATAGATTTCTAAATTTTTTAACTGAAAATAAGTAGGCTTCAACAACAACGAGACACAAGTCCCTCCGTATACCATCCCATTTTAAATTCTGGAAGTTGAAGAGGGCTCAATGGAAGCTTTTTTGATAAACTGTTTCTATACTTAAAAATAAAAAAGAGAGGGACAGGCATTTTTGTTTTTCGGAAAGCACAGCTATTTATGGATCTGCTGTTGTTTAAAAGGAAGCAAAGCCTAAAATGAAAGATTTATGTGTGATTTGGTATTTCCTTCGGAGTGATATCTGAAACCAAAGACTTTTTTTTTTTTTTTTTTTTTTTTTTAAGCTGGAAAAGATGTAGTCATGTTATGTAGCAGTAGAATCTGTGTAGACGAGCCAACTAAAACCAGAAGGTGAGGGCACGTTGGTACTTAGCGGTGGAGGTGAGGCCACAGCGGGGCCCTGATGAGGCCCCATTTCTCTACTCATTCTGTAGCAATTTATTGAGGACTCTGTGCCAGACTGCCGCCTTCTTATTAAAAATCCTAAAATTCTCATAGAAATGAATAATTACAGAAATCTCTCTGAAGATAAAATAACCTTGCACTACATGCTTGGTTTTTTTTTTGTGTGTGTGTGTGTGTGTTTTTTTTTTTTTTGTACAAGTGCAGATTCCAGGGATTCATGTGTAACGATGAAGCCATACCACAACCATAATAAAGGAATTGCTTTCAATATTCATGTGGTTCCATCTGTCACATCAGATAATTGGTGGTTGTCATTTGTCCCTATTTGCAGTTTGTCTATAATATGCCATGGTCGACAGCTCATTTTCTATGCAGAAATATTTGTGCGGGTTCCTAGATCAGACTTTTCACATGCTTCTTCATTCTCTTTGTGCTACGCTTGGCCTTGTGATCTGGATGGATTTTCCAAAGCAGTTTTTAAGTTGATGAAGATGCACTATACGTATTCACAAGCACACAAGCTAATCTTGCAAGAGAAATACAGCCTGCGTTTTTAGGTGGTTCTTACTCGTTCCTTTTAAGTAGGAGATCCCCTTTAGTGGCCACTCTTTGCATCTCAAAGCTGATGACCCACATCAGTTTTGTTTCCTCCTATGCGTATTATCCATTATCTGTGTCCGTCTCGACTTTTGTAAATAAATGGTATCTTCTTACCAGCCCAACCCAGAGTAATGTAGCTTGTCTGTCATTTATATTTTTTCGTCATTATTTTTGGTAAGTTGGCATTTTTAGACCTTGTTCACTGTCTGGCTTTATATTGAAATCCCCCTTTATTTAAATTCTTTTCAATATGTCACTCCAGACATGTCTCATTTTCAATTCCCCATTTTTTCTAAAGCTCTTTCTTCCAAGGAATGAAACATGGCAAACGGGTTAGCAGGTCCTTGGAGGTTTGAATTGCCACGGCCCCCAGGGTCCGGCCTCTTGAGACGGATGGGGAGTAGGTGTATAGGTCTGCCCGCTCCTGGTGTTGGAAGGGGCAGCTTCACTTCAACTGGTTCTTAACGTAGAAACTTCTCCTCTTTCTTTGGCTCTTGCACCCTATTATTACTCTGCCTCTTTCCTGCCTAACTGCCTTCACTTTGAAGTGAAAACTGTTCCTGTATTCTTTGGAAACATTGTCCCTTTTTTATTTGCAATTAGTTCGTGGGTGCTAATTTATACTTATTGAAAACTGGCCTTTGAGGCGCCTGGGTGGCTTAGTCGGTTCAGCGTCTGACTTCGGCTCAGGTCATGATCTCACAGTCCGTGAGTTCGAGCCCCACGTCGGGCTCTGTGCTGACAGCTCAGAGCCTGGAGCCTGTTTCGGATTCTGTGTCTCCCTCTGTCTCTGCCCCTCCCCCATTCATGCCCTGTCTCTCTGTCTCAAAAATAAATAAATGTTAAAAAAATTTTTTTTCATTGGCCTTTGAATTATCACTGGAGCGTGAACGAATGGACCTATTCATCTGGGGTCAATTTACAGACATTTTCTGAGTTTTTGCAATAATCTTGCACCTCTAGGTATTCTTTTCCGCAGACAAAAATGAGGAAATAGGCCATGAGAGATGTTTTAGCAATTCTTAGCCCTGGCTTCATTAGAATCATCTGAGTAATTTTTTTTTCATGTTTTATTTATTTTTGAGAGAGAGCATGAGCAGGGAAGGGGCAGAGAGAGAGAGAGAAGTAGGGGGGGCGGGGGCAGAGGATCCAAAGCGGGCCCTGTGCTGACACCTGCAAGCCCGATGTGAGGCTCGAACTCATGAACCATGAGACGTGACCTGAGTGGAAGCCAGAATCTCAACCGACCGAGCACCCAGTGCCCTGAGTCATCTGAATATTTTTAAGACTACAGGTGCCTATCCCCCACACTCAGAGGTGCTGATTTATTTGGTGCCACATGGAGTCTGCACATTGATTACTTTTTTACTGATTTTGATATTATGTTAGCAGGTAAAAGTCACTAGCTTAAAATAAATTGCCCAAAATATGAGCATTTTGAGGGCAGAGAATATATCTAATTCATTTGGGGGCACCAGAAGGGAATACATAAATGCATTAATCAGATTTTTAATTCGCATTAGCCTGGATCTTAAACCCCATGGTATTTTTTTCAAAGCCACTGTATTTTGCTGCCCTTGAACTTGTGTATTTAATATCACACACAGTCTAGCTTTTAACTTACAAGGAGAAACCAAGAGCTACATTTCAAAACCTCATGCATCCACAGAGAAGAAATCTCCTGTCATTGTTAAATTTAGGTAATAAAGGTTAATAATATATATAGACTGATAATTTCTATACCAAGGGTGCATTTCATGTAATAATTACATAGGCATTTCAGGCAATTTTTTGAGCAATGGGTTTTCTTGGTTTAAAATAACGGATATTCTTAACAACAAATAGAGAAATGTGTTTTTTTCCCTCGCATATTTGTAAATGTCTGTTGAATGTCTACTTTGTGCTAGGCATGATGCTCATTATTATGGATAAACTCTGAAAAAGACAGACAATATATATTTTATAGAATTTTTACTCCAGAGTCTAATGTGTTCAGACCTGGAAACCAAGTTTTGGTAGATTTTTCATGACAGGCAAAATTCAGATGACTGATTATCAGGGTAGGATAGTCTCTGCAAAGATGCTCTCCAAATAGACTGATCTTTGAAGGAGGGAATTTTTGAAACACTTGTTTCATTTTTTTCATCCATCAAACTGCTTTGTGGGGCAGAATGAGATACAAATTAGAAACAGACATAACCTTTCACAGAGTCATAATGGAGAGGAACAGATCTGTACTGTAAAAGAGAAAGTGATGAGTGCCATGAGAGACACAGATAAAGAATTCTGTACGTGGATAGCTCAGTCCCAGGTCAGGGATGAGGCTGAGGAGGAAAGGGAAGGAAGTGGTAGAGATAATGGAAAAATCAGGGGAATCTGACCTGTACCTGCAAAGATGAATTTGACGTTCTGCAAACATATTCATCACTCCTTGCAGGATCTTTCCTTAGAGATTTGTTTCTCTGGCTAAATAAATTACAAATATGAGCAAATAATCTTTTGCATTCTTTGAATGTTATTCATTAGATACATAGTAATTAAATAGTTAAGCACGACTGATTTTCTCCTGCATCTTAAACCACCTGTCTCTTCCTACGCACACTCATGCACACACACACTCATACACACACACACACACACACACACACACACACAGTCATACACTCACTCTACTCTCTTGTCCCTCTTTTTTTTTCTTCTTCTTCTTACTTACACTTAAGTAGGATGGCATTTGATTTGAAAAACAGGTGCTAACAGTGCAACTATTCTTAAGATTGTCTTAGAGCCTCAAGTTAAACTTCTCCCTCCCCTGAATTAAGTAAAAAAAGTTCTTAAAATTTAGTGATGCTAAATTAAGGAAAAAACAGAGTAATTCTTCCATAGATCAGTTTCCCAAAGCTTTGGTCCAATCTGGTAACTGCATGTATTATTTAATTATGACTTGAAAGGAAAGAAAAAAAACTGTAGGTAATATTGTCAGAGCTATCATAACGGTCCCATTAAAATTACTGTGTCACAACAGACCCAGCAAAATAAGCAAGCATTTATGTGCTCTTTGGATTTATTATTAGCCTAAAGAGTTTAATTTTTCATGTGTAATTAATCCATTTAGGAAACAAGTAGTAGTATAGCCATGGTTTCCAGTAATTTTAAGTACATTTGAAGTATTCACTTAAAAAAAAAAAAAAAACACGGTTCAAATGTGTTTTAACACTTTGTGATTGCTTAACATTCATAGAGCAAATGCCCAAGCATGCGTTTTATATTTTTAAGATGTATGGGAATTTAAGATGAAAAATGAGGCCAGAACATTAAAACCCAGACACCATTGCATTATCTTATCTCACAGAGGGTTCTAACAAGGCGTAGATACTTGAATTGTGTGCTGTTAAACAAAAGCTCATGGTTAATTTAACTTCCTGATAGTTTCATATTCAAAAAGAAATCTGCCAATGAAAACATATTGAAAATATTAAGCACGCTGTATTAGATAAGATTGCCCCTAGAAAAAAGGCAAAGGAAAATAAAACCTCCAAAGAAAACATTAGATTTGTTTAAACGAGGTTGGGGCGCCCCTTGCTGGCTAGTGTATATATTGCTCAATTGTGTTCACATTCCTGGACTTTTTTGGTAAATTTGGTTGACTTCTTTTCTTTGGGGGTGTGGATTATTTCTTAAATTTTACACATAAATATATATCTCTTCTGGTTGTCATATTAAATGGGTAGATGTTTTTTGTTGGTCTTGATAGGATGCAAAGGCAAGTTTAACGCATTTCCAATTTCTTCCATGCTTCCTTCTCATTTCTCTGTGCTCTGCGAACTTCTCATCTCTCCCTGCTGGCTTACTGTACCCTGCTTCCTTGGCTGGACTTGCCTTTATTTTTGAAACAATTGGTCTCCCTTCTTGTGGGTTTGGTTTTTGTGGGTCTCGGTGACAGCCCT
Organism: Prionailurus viverrinus; assembly: GCF_022837055.1. NCBI lineage: Eukaryota > Metazoa > Chordata > Mammalia > Carnivora > Felidae > Prionailurus > Prionailurus viverrinus. Next base: position 24,438,152 of record NC_062561.1, on the reverse strand, counting down.
TTGGGGACACGTCTTTCGCTCTTTTTGCCCGTGATTTCCCTGGGTGTCCCAGGCCGATTTCCCTGGATGTCCCAGGCCGAATCTCTGTGAGGTTCTGGAAAGTGCTGTGTCTATTAGACCACCTTCTTTCTCCCATCTACTGTCAATCAAAGGCTTATTAAGATGTGTCAACTTTCTAATCTTCTGTAGAGCATCAGAATGCTAATTAAAATATCCTATAACTGATTTAGAAAGAAAATACTGAGATGTGAGAAGCATAATGCAAGCCGTTCATTAAGGTGATTTGGTACAAAGGTACCCATTGAGAGTAAAATAACATAGTTGGGTGAGCATGTGATCACTGACTTTAGGGAGTGGAGTCCACATTTAACTTTTATTTTATTTTTTTATTTTTTTAATGTTTATTTTTATTTTTTAAATGTTTTTAAATGTTTGTTTATTTACTTTTTGACAGAGAGAGAGAGAGAGAGAGATAGAGCATGAGCAGGGGAGGGACAGAGAGAGAGGGAGACACAGAATCTGAAACGGGCTCCAGGCTCTGAGCTGTCAGCACAGAGCCCGACGCGGGCCTCAATCCCATGAACTGTGAGATCATGCGTGACCTGAGCCGAAATCAAGAGTCAACCCACTGAGTCACCTGGGCGCCCCTTAGTGGTTATAATTTTAAAGACGTGAAGCCAAAAATGATCTCTTAAATGGCTTCTAATGTTGCCAACTTTTCTAAAAGGAGTCTATGGTCATCTCTAAAGAACTGACTTTTGGGGGGCGCCTGGGTGGCTCAGTTGGTTGAGCGTCCGACTTCGGCTCAGGTCATGATCTGACGGTTGGGGGGTTCGAGCCCCGCGTCGGGCTCTGTGCTGACAGCTCAGAGCCCAGAGCCTGTTTCGGATTCTGTGTCTCCCTCTCTCTCTGCCCCTCCCTTGCTCATGCTCTGTCTCTCTCTGTCTCAAAAATAAATAAAACATTAAAAAAAAATTAAAAAAAAAAAAGAAGAACTGACCTTTGGGATATGCTGTCAGAGTTTTCCCCCTCCACACTTAAAATATGTAATCCTATGTATTGTCACTTAGTTCTTAAGTCAGGCTTATAAAAAATTTTGGCTAACAGAAACATTAACCTGCCATGATTTTCAATGTGTAAAGCAAGTCTTGAGTCCTCTTATTTGAATAAAATTATTTGAGTTTATGAAAGGATTGTGAAACCCCAGGTATAAATTAACACTTAGAATGAAAGCAGTAGGAACAGAGGGAGGGGACATCTGTCAGGGATATGGCCTGGCATGGTTCCAAGGATGACCCAGACCCTTCCCTGGGTCCCTGAATGCTTCCCTGGATTCACTTTGTTGTCACCAAAAATACAGCTTCTGTTACTCTGCATAACTCACTACAATTGAAGATATAATCCTTGGGGGCGCCTGGGTGGCTCAGTCGGGTAAGCGTCCGACTTCGATTCAGTTTATGATCTCACGGTTTGTGAGTTTGAGCCCCGCGTCTGGCTGTGTGCTGACACCTCAGAGCCTGGAGCCTGCTTCGGATTCTGTGTCTCCCTCTCTCTCTCTGCTCGTCCCCGGCTCGCACTCTAACTCTCAAAAATAAATGAACATTTAAAAAAGAAAAGAAAATATAATCCCTTAGAATAGTCAAACCAAGCTTTCTGTGTGAAGTCTGAATTTGCTTCCATGAGTGGTTAGTGTGCTATTTAGGGGTAAACTATTTGTTTAGCTTAACTATGCGTAGTCCTGTACGGCAGCCTGTGGTAGGCACTCTTAATAAAGGTTTTTGTTTTTTTCCTCTCTGTTACAGTGTTTCTGAGACCTCAGAGAAATTTGGAATCTATAGACCCACAGTTTACAATTCGGAGGAAAATGGAACAGATGAGAGAAGAGAAGGAATTGGTGGAACATCTCCGCGAGGTACCCGAGAGATAGTATATAACCGAATAAGTGCCTTCAGGGTTGAGGCAGCATTCTGTATTTTCGAAAAATCGACTTTGAAGCACCGTAGAAAGGGACCTGTAGGACTCTAGCAAACAATCAGTATTCACAGCATGGGAGCTTTGAAGGAAGAGAGAGAGAGCAGGGCTGAAGAGGTCCTCGGGGTGGGAGCGAGGGGGGTTGGCTGTCAGAGGGCAACCGTGAGTGTCGTGTGTCCTAGCCATGTAAGTGTCAGGATCCTGGCTGTGATACTCTGCTGTACTTTTGCAAGTTGTTACCTTTGGGGGAAACTAGGTAAAGGGCACACGGAGTCTCTCTAACATTTCTTGTAATGGAGTATGGATTTATAATTTCTGAAGATAAAAAGTTCAGTTTTGTTAAAGGGATAAAAATGGATTTCTCAGTTAAAACATTGTGTGAGAGGGGCGCCTGGGTGGCTCAGTCGGTGAAGCGTCCGACTTCGGCTCAGGTCATGATCTCGCGGTTCGTGGGTTCGAGCCCCACATCGGGCTCTGGGCTGACAGCTCGGAGCCTGGAGCCTGTTTCAGATTCTGTGTCTCCCTCTCTCTCTCTCTGACCCTCCCCCGTTCATGCTCTGTCTCTCTCTCTGTCTCAAAAATAAATAAACGTTAAAAAAAAAAAATTAAAAAAAAACCATAATGTGAGAGAAAAGCATCCCTCAATCCCTCGTCTGCCCCTCGAAGGCCATCAGAACCAGCTGGGCCTGGTTTCTGTTGGTCGCCTCATTCCGGTTTTCTATTTTCATAGCCAAGGCTCTGGCAACATTGAACTCAAGAAGTAATTCCATTATTCCTTTCACTCAACTTATTAAAACTTGTAGGCGCAGCTGAATTTGGTTTTCTACAGCAGAATTTTTACTGTAATATCTTTCGGAAAAGGTTCAAATAATGTCAGTGTTTTCCAAATCTTCCTATTCTTCTTCCCCATAATGAAGTTAGTGTCTCAATTCATAAATACCCGTACCTGTTTCTTACTGTCAGTTGCCTGGTAACAGCTGGCTTCCTTCTGATTCCCCCACAGAGCATCGAGATGAGACTCAAGGTCAGCCTGCATGAAGACCTGGGGGCCGCACTCATGGATGGCGTGGTCCTCTGTCACCTGGTCAATCACATCCGCCCGCGCTCCGTCGCAAGCATCCATGTCCCGTCACCAGCAGTTGTAAGTAACACCAGATAAAGGGAGACTAACTTTTACATAAGACACACACTTTGGGGGGACGGTGTTGCTCGTTAAAGATGAGTTGTGATTTAAACAGTGAGAAGTCTTTCCAGAAAGCTCTTCCGGTTGGTAGCTTCTCTTCTTTTTTTTTAATTTTTAAAATTTTTTTTTAATGTTTATTTATTTTTGAGACAGAGGGAGAGCGCGAGTGGGGTAGGGGCAGAGAGAGAGGGAGATGCAGAGTCTGAAGCAGGCTCCGGGCTCTGAGCTGTCAGCGCAGAGCCCGAAGCGGGGCTCGAACCCCCCAACCGTCAGATCATGACCTGAGCCGAAGTCAGACACTCAACTGACTGAGCCACCCAGGCGCCCTGGTAGCTTCACATCTAAATGGGATCTCTTTCTCAATCACTGAGGCTTTTAGGATGACTCTGAAAAGACATGGATTCTGTATAAAATGACATCAGTAACCTCTCCAGCCAGAGTTTGGTCAGCCGGGCATTAATTCAGCAATTCCTTGGTGCCTCACTTTGCTCAGGTGGGGTACACTGGAGGTCCTGGGGCAATAATGAGAAAAGACTGACTGAGTGAAACTCCACCAACACCCTCAAAATCCGCTGCTCCACTGCAGGGAGGTAAAGCTGGATACAGAAACCTCTTCCTGTGGATCACAGAGCACGTTTCCATCCAGAAGAGGGTTACAGAGTCACTTCTTTGGTCATTCAGATGAGGGTGGGGGAACCAGAGATAAGCTTGTCTTTGGAGTCCTATATCAGGTTCAGGCAAGTAGGAAAAAAAGAAAAATGTCTATCCACACTCTCCACTGTTCATTAGGAGAGGTGGGGAGAGTTTTGGGGCTCTGCAGGCAGCGTTTGGGCTCAAACTCTAGCTCTGCCTATAAGCCATGTGACGTTGGGCAGGGATTTAACCTCTCTTTAACTTGATTTGTTCTTGGACATGTTCTTCTGAGGATAAAATAAGGCCCCCGCATGTGATACATGCACGAATGTAAGCCATTGATGTCATTAGTGTTTATAGAACAGGTTTCAACATTCAGAACCCCTAATTGCAAGGCACAGTGCTCATAAAATATCACATAATGAGTGTTTTTCTCCCTCCCACCCCCCCCCCAAAAGCTCACAATGGCATTATTGATGCTTTTCTTTTGGCAGCAGGAGAGATTAGCTAATGAATCTACTCCAACTGTCAGCTCCCTTTCTATACTATTGAACATATTTTTCATGGAAAAGTTTTACCCCCTTTTTTTTGCCTCAGAAATTAGAGGAAAATGATCAATTTGTCTCTTCAAATCTGTGCCTAGCTTGCCTTAGTTTGGGGAGCAAATTCTGTCCTATAATCTGCTATGAAACTTTCCAGTATTTTCTACAAATGAGGCCCAAATGGCTATAAAGTTGTGTGAGCCATGTGCGAAATTCACATTTAATAGTTTTTCCCTGTTTTTAAAAAAAAATTTTTTTTAACGTTTATTTATTTATTTAATTTTTTTTTTTTTTAATTTTTTTTTTCAACGTTTATTTATTTTTGGGACAGAGAGAGACAGAGCATGAACGGGGGAAGGGCAGAGAGAGAGGGAGACACAGAATCGGAAACAGGCTCCAGGCTCTGAGCCATCAGCCCAGAGCCCGACGCGGGGCTCGAACTCACGGACCGCAAGATCGTGACCTGGCTGAAGTCGGACGCTTAACCGACTGCGCCACCCAGGCGCCCCAACGTTTATTTATTTTTGAGACAGAGACAGAGCATGAACAGGGGAGGGGCAGAGAGAGAGGGAGACACAGAATCTGAAACAGGCTCCAGGCTCTGAGCGGTCAGCCCAGAGCCCAACACGGGGCTCGATCTCACAGATCCTGAGATCATGACCTGAGCCGAAGTCGGACACTTAACCGACCAAGCCACCCAGGTGCCCACCCCCCCAATTTTTTTATAAGAGAGAAACTGTGACTCCTCATAGCCTCCAGTTTGAATGTACAATTAGTTATATTATTCACAGTGAATATGAGTCATGTGTCTAAGCATTTTTATATTTTGTTAATCCTTCAGGAAAAATGATGCACTCCTTTAAAAATCTTTTGGTTGTCAACCTGTTTTCTTTTTTAAATATTTTTTTAATTGAAGAAATAATGAGAAATAATGCCCAACTAGAGAAAATAGAGAAATGCAGAGGAAAAAATAATATCAACCTTTTTTCCACGAGCCAAAGACAACCACTGCTAGCATTTTGGCCTCTCTACTAACTGCTAGCATCCTTTCTGCGTTTAAGGTCTTTTATTGAATGATGAGCTACTTATGTATACTATTTAGTAGTGTTTAAAATGTATCAAAACCTAGATTTTCCTCACGTCACAAAAATTCTTCATAAATATCCACTTTAATAACTGTAATGTATTTTAGCTTGCATTATCATAGTGTAGTTTTCCTTTTTAGAAATATGGGCTGTTTCCAAATGTCCACTTACCTAAAATTCTTCGGGGAGGTTCTCGGAGCCCCCTTTGATCAGCCCACCAGCTGTGCTGCAGCTGTGGAACCTGCTTTTGGTCCTAGTCTGGGCTATCATTGTCTACTCCAGTGTTTACGCGGGCTCTTCCCTCTAAACTAGAAGGCTCCCCCAACCTTCTCTCCAAATGTCCTCATCTTGCAGCCTCACTGGCTCCCATTGCTCCTGTCCCTCAGCATCTACAGGAGGCAAGCCATTCGTGAGCCCTTAAAACTGAGTTAGGTTCCGTTCCTTGATTTTTTTTTTCTCCTAATAGTCTCACAACTCAGACCTCTACCATACTAAACTACAATTTCCTGCAACTTACTAACATTTCCAACTAAACTAGAGGTAAGTGACCCTGAGAATTGTGTGTTTCGCTTCCACGGGTGCATACTTCACAGCTGGTAGAGTATCTGACACATGGGAAACACACAGTGTGTGCCATCATATCTGCACCAACAGAATGGATGCCTTTTCTGCCCACGTTATTGTCAATGTCAAGCATTCTAACTTTTCATTCACAAAACTAATAGTGTCCATTTTTTTTATGCCAAGCAGGTGTAATTTTGATTCTTTGACCATTGACGGGGTTGAACCTCTAACTATTTTATTTGTAGTAAGTGCTTTTCTAGCTAAACCCAGACGACAATAGTAGAATGGGCCCTCCTTCAGTTCCAAAGATGGGAAATATTCTTGCGTTGACTTTACTGGGTTGACCTAAATATTTTGAATGGTGTTGGGCATCTTTGGAGTTTCAGAAAAGGGCCCCACAAAATCCTAAGTACACAGAGGACGATGAGGGCCTGGAGGGTTGGAGAGACAAATACTCAGGTCTCAAATGGTGAAATGCCTCTTGGTGCCCTGTCAGCTGGGCCAGCTCCTATTCTTCTGGTAACCTCATGTCACATTACCTAAGTCTGTTCCTTCCCTTTGCATAAGGGTGAACGTGGTGGCCTTGTCCTAAGACATGCCTGGGAGTGAGCAAAACCACCGAAGCAGTTTCCTGCCCCATCTTTGCAAGTCTCACGTTAAGGGGTACCATTTCCTCTCTAGCCAAGGTGGAGAATGCTTGTTTAGCCTCCAAATTAAATGGTTCCATGCCAGCAGGTTTTCTTTTTCCCTTTTTCCAGGGGCGGGAGTGGGGGGAGGATAAGGAGTCCCTTTTTAAAAAGTAAATAATGCGCAAACAGATTTTTGTGCTGAGTGGTGTGGACCCTCTAAGATGGGCTAAGAGTCACCTCACTCTCGCTTACTTTTCACAGGGCAAAATCAGTCTTTATAAAATATTACTTCCACACCCAGACTGTTGGATTCAGTCATTCTTCTTGCTCCCTTTTTAAGGGAACTAAGAGTAGAATATTAAAATTTAACAGTAAAGCTTTTAAACTTACCATGTAAAAATCAAACTGTGTGAATCAGATGTACCTGTTTTCCATCCCACACCTTAGAGGCCATCTGTAACCACAGTCAACTCAACTGTGAGAGGCCATTGCTTAAATCCTAAACAGGCCACCATTTTTATGCTGTTTACTTCTGTTGCCTCTTTCTCATCAAACCCATTGCTTTGGCAGGAAGGAGATTAATTGGCCTGCTGAATTTAACCCTTCTTATAGAAATATATTGCTGTTGGGAATAGGTGATGCTTATGGTATATTAATAGATGAACGAAAGCAGATTATGCAAGAGTATGATCCCATAAAAATTATAAGTATGCATGTATGTGTATATACATATACATATGTATATACACATACATGCCTATGCAGAAATTTGCATTTATACACATATATATACACATGTATATACACATGTAGAAATCCTGCTTATATAAACATCTATGTGTATGCATGTGTTTCTGTGTATCTTTTCACACATGCATATACACATACACAATGTCTGGAAGAATATAATCCAAAATATTAATAGTTCTTATCTCTAGGTGGATGTTTCTGGATGATTTTTATTGTCTTCTATTTGCTTAGGTATGTTTTCCCTTCAATGAACATGTGTTACTTGTGCCATTTAGAAAGGTTAAAATTTAACCTGTTATTAAAAATCATTTCTCTTTTAATAATTAATTATTTCTCCATATTTGCATTTATAGCCCAAACTTAGCATGGCCAAATGCAGAAGAAATGTGGAAAACTTTTTGGAAGCCTGTCGAAAATTAGGAGTACCAGAGGTAACATCAAACTTAGTCCCAATAACCATGTTTTGGTACCGATTTCATTTAATGCATGTGTTTGAGACCACTGAATGAATGTACAGATTTACACATCCTTTGTACAGACTTTGTCCAAAGTCTCAGTCTTTTTTGAGGAATAATGTTGAATAAGTTACATAAAATTTTAGCTGAATTCCTCTATTACAGTGAAATTAAAATGGCTTAAAGCGGTATTGGTCAATACTGAGGGAAAAGAGAGTAGAATTTCTTTAAGATTTTGAAATAAATGCAAAATTCCAAACTTGAGAAAAACATGTAGTCAGCTTGATTCTCTACTCCAAGAACAAAAATTGCTGAGGCTCCATTGAGCCATCTGGCATGTTCCACAGGGTAGAATTTTGGAGGTGATGGTTTTCCTTATCCAAAGCTGTTATGCAAAGCACACCTGTAGTGAACTCCTAATTTGTTGATTTCCATTCTGTGTAGTTGCATTTTGGGTATGTGGATCAAAATAATATTGAAAATATTGTAATTATTGTTATTATTATCATTAATCATTACCACTAATAATAACAATGTTTGTATGTTGCTTTGTAATTTGTTAACTGTTCGCAGTTCCATTCCCCCATTAACCCACTGTAGATCCAATTGGCATTCCTTATAGCGAGCCCAACTATAGGTGGCTACTTTGTCTTTCTCCCAAGCTAAGCCCCACCCTCAGCCTCAGCCTGATGGCTAATTTGGGGCTTTTAAAGGCTTTGCTATTAGTAACAAAATCCACTCAATCTGGGGATAAGTTGAGAAGTTGATAATCATTGTGATAAACAGATATGGACAGTAATTACATTTTGAAAAATTTTCTTCTATGTTTTCTAACATGCCAGGGATAAAGTAACTACAAACTCTGCTGTGAAATACTGTTTATGAGTATGTGAAGGAATTGCGTTGCAACGTAATTCTACTCAGTGGTAGCAGTTAGTTATTGGAGTTGAGAAAGACTTATTCTCCCTCCCACCATCCCTCCCATCTTCCTCTTTTTCCCTCCATCTTTCCTTCCTTCCTGCTTTCCTTCCTTTCTTCCCTTCCTGTCTTTTAGCTTGTTAGGGTTCAAAGGTAAGGGGTTATTAGTGGTGCATTTTTTATCTTATTTGAGGGCAAGGAGAGAATTATTAAAGCACCATTAAGTCAGAACTGTATCCATAAAGAAAACCTTATAAATTCACGTTTAAAAAGAGCGTAATCTTTATATAATGGATGAAATGTCTTTGTGATCAATCCAAATGTCTTTCAGTAATGTTAATGTTAATCTGTCTCTATATTGCATGTGTATGTTTTAATATTGCATATACATTCTCAGCTTCAAATATTTGTGAAAATTCTTATACACCCACTATTTTTCATAATTTGACCATCATGGGCTAATAAGATTTCCATGTGTGAATCAAAACTATCCTACTAGGCTTCAGACGATAAATTATTTGTGTCTGTGCCAGAAAGCACTGATGACTTACAGCCTAATCCCCTGTGATATTTTTAAACTCATCAAAAAAAAATTTTTTTGGCTTATGGTGATACAAAATGAAATGGAAATGCCCTTAACCAAGTGTTGTGAATAAAGGTTGGTAATTATAATTTTCTTTCAAAGTAGGGAAAAGGAAATTAAATTACCATAATATGCAGAGAAAATTTTTTCATAATTTCTGAATCATGCCCCTAGCAAAGTGTCCCTTGCACTAATCAGTAGCTCATAATTTCCGGGAAGATTGAATTACAGGGAATAAATAACCTTTTTTGCCAGTATCCCATTTAACTATGCTTAGTAAGAAATATATTACTTAGGCCAGTTTTGAAATTTTTTAAAGATTTGAGGTGACTTTCAAGTTTGCACCGTGTGTAATGTGCATATATGCTTGTGTGCATGCTTGTGTGTGTGTGTGTGTGTGTGTGTGTGTGTGTGTGTGTGTGTTATCCATCCTAATGGATAATCCAGTAGCATTTCACCGGTGACTAGAGTTACATGAAGCTTTTTGCTACTAGAGAAAGTCTGTTGGTTAATTAGCAATTGAACTTCTTTAATCAAATGTGTTAAAGTAAGGAAAGAATATTCTAGTGGAAAACTAGAAATTGCCATTGGAAGGCAATTGGCAAATCTCCCTGTATGCTCAAAGGAGCATACTTTCATCTCACGGAATGAATTAGAAATACATGATTGGAAACGAAATCTTTCCTCTGGGTGTATGATAGTTGGGGGAGGGGTGAAATGACTCCCTTCCCCTTAGGTATGCTTCTTTCACTAGCGGGGTGAAGTTTTAATGTACGTGTTTTAATGTAGTATAAACAATTGCTTATTTACACTAAAAAATAATATATCACAAGCCTAATTGCAGAAATTCTCCATTTACAGTCAGATATTTGAAAAGGCTGGTACCTAAAAACACAGAGAACCTGTGCCATTACTTTCTTAATTGCATCACATTTAATATTTGGGTACAAAACAGTCATTGATTTCTCAGTCAAAAACATAGTTATTTCCTCAATTTGCAAGCTTTTCCTGCTTCTCCACCCGTTACTTATCTACTCACTTACACTCACAAGTCACAGAGATCTTGAATTCTGTATTTGATAAGCTAAATACTAATTGACAGTGATGAATCACCCTGTAAAGCCTGAGAAGTCACAGCTGTGCTCTAAGCTTTGCATTTGTTGTCTTTTGTAATAGAATCACCGTTTGAAACTAGAAGGCAAAGTCAGCATCGGCAGCTTCTATAATTTGTCAGGTTCCTGTGGATGGAATGCGGTTGCTGAGCAGATTTAGTTAAATTTTTACAAATAAAGTAATATGAAGGGATGGAAGTAATTTCAAAATTGTTCCAGTTGTTCTAGTGCATTATATTTTCTTTAGAAGTCCCCATGGACACAATCCCAGCTCTATACTTCGGGGTCGGTCAAGGTTCATGAAGCATTTTACTCTGCACTTGGGTAGCGAGGTTCTGGTGTGGCTTACTGTAAATGTGGCCCCTTCAAATTGGCTGCATTTGGAATTGCAGGCAGGGAAAGCAGCCCATTCGGTGTATTTGCAGGAGGTTAGCACATGTAGACGGGTAAGGCACCTCCAGAGCTCTGGTGTGTGGTTTGTGACGTGTGGGTAAGGCTGGATCCTTGGCTCCTTAGTCGGTGGGGACAGACAGGATTTGGAACAGCAGCTGCCACTGATGGAAAGAAGATGACATCACAGAAAGAAGTTACCGATGGGGACCTGGAGAAATTCTGTTAGGGTGACAGAATTGCTTGCCATCAACTGAGAGGGATTTGGCATGAGGTGGAGGTTTGCTGATGAGAATACCAAGGAAAGGTCCTTACAAATGAAGTAGACAGAGCGTTTGTGGACAACTTTCTTTCTCCATGCCGGGATGACATTCTTTCCAATAGTTACTTCTTTAAAAAAAAATTTTTTTTTTAATGTTTATTTAAAAAAAATTTTTTTTTCAACGTTTTTATTTTTATTTTTGGGACAGAGAGAGACAGAGCATGAACGGGGGAGGGGCAGAGAGAGAGGGAGACACAGAATCGGAAGCAGGCTCCAGGCTCTGAGCCATCAGCCCAGAGCCCGATGCGGGGCTCGAACTCCCGGACCGTGAGATCGTGACCTGGCTGAAGTCGGACGCTTAACCGACTGCACCACCCAGGTGCCCCTAATGTTTATTTTTGAGAGAGAGAGACAGAACGTTGAGTGGGGGAGAAGGAGAGAGAGAGAGAGAGAGAGAGAGAGAGGGAATCCCAAGCAGGCTCCAGACTCTGAGCTATCACCACAGAGCCTGACACGGGGCTCAAACTCACAAACAGATGGCGACCTGAAGGGAAGTCAGACACACAACAGACTGAACCACCCAGGTGCCTCTCCTTCCGGTAGTTACTTCAATGCACGTTATTCTTCCTTCCTGCTGTCCATTTTAAGTGCCTTGGGTTTTTGGTTTTGGTTTTAGGACCAGTTCCCCAACTAAAGGGACACAAACTGAGTGAACACAATGTGGAAGAAGAGTGAGTGGGTGAAAGGGATCTGTGAGCCCGAGGAGGGAATGCATAAGGTCTGGGGTCAATGATCCCCCACTTAAGCTGGTAACTAGTTATGTGCCCTGAGGCAAACTCCTTAAAATTAGCAGCAGTTAACCATTCGTTGAGGACTTGTTATACATGCATCATCTTAAAGACTTCTTATACATGCATCATCTTAAATGCTCACTGTTGAGGGTCGGAGGTAAATATTTTCTCGCCGTACTCTGAGGAAACAGAGTCCAGAGAGCTTATAATTCCCTAAACTCACGCTCACAGCTGGTAGCCATAGACATAGCGGTTTGAACCGGTTGAGTCCCCCGACCCCCCTTCCCCCCAGTGCAAACTGCAGGTGTTGGGACTTGAGGAGTAAATATAAGCCCATTCTTCAGAGCCCTCGAGTCTTTTCAAATGGCCAGCTCGGGAGGGGAGGGAGAGCTAAGTGGGAAGACTACAGATCGTTCTCGCCTCCTGCATCAGCCAGAGCAGTTTCTGTTTTGTCAATAGTATATATTAGATTTCTAGCTAAGATTTTCTTTGGGGGTGGGGGGGTGGGGGCGGTTAGGAAGCATCCTGTTGCTAAGCTTAGTTTGAAAATCACAGACCTCTCTGCTTTCTCTGAGCTGTAATACTCCATGAAAGTTCAGCTCCGTAATTACCTCTCTCTCATCCACTGCTTGGTGGTGGGTGAATTCACCGCGGGTGCATCAGGGTGCCCTGGAAAATCTGGGGATTGGGTGGTGGTGCCGGCATCAACTTGATCTTGAAGACCGACCTCCCGCTGGTGGGCTTCCAGCTTCTTGAGGATATGTTCTTTATATCCCCCCAAAATCTGACCTGAAGTCATGAGGCTATGAATGGACAAACTGAGGCTTCTTTTCTGAGTCACCTGGGCCACGCTTGGCCTCTATGCTTGATGTAGAAGATTCACCGTTGATTATTGGGGATTTCCAGTTGGATCCAAATTTAGGGCTGTTTGGGGCTCTTTTTAGTATTGTCTCCGCTCAAAAGAAATCTCTGACTTACAAAGCATTAAAGTTATTAGAAAATAGAGCATTATATTTTGGTTCACAAGGGAAATTTTCCTACTCGGTTTTAAATAAGGAGCCTTGGCCTCAGACCTCTGTAAGGAGCTTAATTTAAGACTTGTTTTCTTTAGAGGAGAAGGGAACTCAGATGAAACGCGCTTTGATTTTGAGCCGCCCAGCCTTTTGTAGCCACTGTTGTCTGCAGAGGGAAAACAGAGGAGGATTAAGGGCAGCAGCTCTACCTCGGTAGACACCTTGGCCGCACAGGGCCCCCACCTGCCTGCCTGAGCAGCACAGACGCCAGGGGCTTGCGGGACCGTAGGGTGTCCCTTAGCTTCTACATGGGCCAAAGGGAGTTACAAATAACATCCTCGAGGGGCACCTGGGTGGCTCAGTCAGTTAAGGGGCCGACTTGGGCTCAGGTCATGATCTCGTGGTTTGTGAGTTCGAGCCCCATGTCGTGCTCTGTGCTGACAGCTCGGAGCCTGGTGCCTGCTTCAGATTCTGTCTCTCTCTCTCTCTCTCTCTCTCTCTCTCTCTCAAAAATAAACATTAAGTAAAAAAAATTTTTTAATAAAATCTCAGTGCATTTGGATTCGAACCATGATCCTGTTGCTATAAGAGGATTGTGTTGATATGGCTGAGTCTTCAGTGCCTTTCATATTTGCCTTTCGTTGTTTTCTAAAATGGGATACAGTAATTGAAAGTGTCAGTAGTAACTTTCCTACTGTCTGTGAGGGTTTAGGAAATTTGTAACTAATCTGAATTATTTTTTTTATTGGCAGGCATTCTATAAATTGAAAACACGTTGTTGTAATCTTGAGGAGAAATGAGTTCTTTCTCTTTGACCTTTATGCCTCTTTTTTTCCCCTTTAGCATCAATTCAAATCATAATAAGTACTTTTCTGGGATAGGCTGAGATTCTTTTCTTTTTAATGTTTGTTTGTTTAGAGAGAGAGTATGCCCTTGTGAGCAGGGAACAGGCAGAGAGAGCGGGAGAGAGAGAATCCCAAGCAGGCTCCATGTTGTCAGCACAGAGATCATGACCTGAGTCGAATTCAACAGTCAGACACTTGACTGACTGAGCCTCCCAGCTGCCCCTGGAATGAGATTCTTACTACAAAATTCATTTGGCTTTTACATTTATATTGGTTAATTCTGAGTCTGAATAACCAGAGGTGAAAACCGACACATTTATTGTTTTTGTTAACAGCAATTTAAAAATTTGTAATAGATTAAAAAGGAGCAGTCTCTAGCTTGTAAAATCAGGCCCAATTTCTTACAGAATTCTTACATTGAGAACGTAAGAATTCTTTCCCACTGTGCTTCTGTCTGGGCAGTGGTCTAACAGCCTTTCATGAATGCACGGTTGAGAAGAACCATTTTAAAAGCGGCATCTTCAAAAGGTTTTAAGTTGCAATTCTAGATAAAGTAGTTTCCTGATACAACAGTTACCCTCCAAGTTCATAAAATTGATGATTAGTTCTGTGTATTTGGAGAAAACTGTGAAAACCCTTCACTACCTCACTCAACTCCCCACCAGATTATACCTTGTCAGTCAGAGCTTTACATGCTCAGAATGGCCGTCAACGTTCCTGAGCTATGTTACCTTAGGTTTAAAGAAAAAATACTTTGTAATCGTGTTGACCTTAAAAGTTAAAATTATATTTATTTAAAAAAAACTTTTTTAAAAAATGTTTAATTTTGAGAGGGAGACACAGCACAAGTGGGGGAGGGGCAGAGAGAGAGGGAAACACAAAATCTGAAGCAGCTCCAGGCTCTGGGCTGTCCACACAGCCCAACGCAGGGCTCGAACTCACAAGCTGTGAGATCGTGACCTGAGCCAATGTTGGAAGCTTAACCAACATTGAGCCACCCAGGCGTCCCTAAAATTAATAAAATGAATATATTCTAAAATTGCTAGAATTTAGACTGCAGAACACTCACAACATTTATAATCTAGACCTTTTTCCAGATCTGTCTACATTTCTGTTTGCATCCACAGTATTTGGGGAGGCTCGGCCAGTCTTTCATAGTAAGCTTAGTCACACATTCTTGAATTAACCTTGGCAGTTGTGATTTCTGTTCTTTGTAGTGGGAATTAGCATCCGCACTTGCCTCTGAGGACTCTGAGTGTATTCACTGTGCCTTTCAAATGCCTTCCAGTAATTACTAATGCTCTGTCCTGCAGGGTGAAATTTTGCCTCTTTCCATTTTCTTCCTTTTTACTATTTTCCTGTTTTAATTCTAAGAGAAAAAAAAATACACAATCTCTAAGTGCCGCTCATTAAGACTGTAATTTGGTAGGCACAGGATCAGAAAATTCATTTCCCCCAGCGGTTTCAGCCCTGTTTCCTAGCACAGCGTCCTTGAGGAGGTTGCTGTGGCAGTTCGGGCTGTGGGACATGGGGCAGAATCAGAGCGCAGGTCTCAGAGGACCCCAGCAGCCCACACTCCACATGTTACGGTGATTCCAGTTTTTGCCTACCAGACAATCTTAGACCCATGCCTTTTCCTTTAGAGATCACAATTTAGTTTAAACCAAACACCATGGACTGTGAGTCTGGGCCCTACCCACTTTAGTCTGAAATCTGAATTAAGCCCCGAATCTGTGGCATCACGAAATTAATTCCAGGACAAGAAGAATGGTCTGTGTAGGCTCCCCATGCGAGAAGTGTGCTACTCAAGAACACTCTAAGGACTGTCCGATTCAAGTTCTTGGAGGGCATTGCTGGGGAGCAGACCAGACATTTTCCCTAGGGTTCTGGGAAGTGTTTTAAAGCATAGACTGGAGGTAGAATGATTTGCTTTTGCTGTGGAAATACCCACTTGTGTGAAAATTCACATTTCAGTTTGTGGACGCCTTATGTCTTACGTCTGCTTTGCTCAGATTTCACTGGTTCAGCACAACATTGCAATAGAGAATTCTTATTGCAATAACACGTCTTTCCTTAGATGTTTCCCCATCTGCTAATCCTTGACCAGTGTCTCTCTCCCAGTGAAATCAAATCTATGTGTAGATGTTTTAATTCTTGGGAAAGTAACAGCAGTAGCTTGATTCCTCCGAATCCACTGAGAAAAGCTGCATGATCTGAATAGATGTAACGTGGCTTACTGTCTTTAAAAAGTCTTAAGAACAGCATCTTTACCTTCATAAATTAAAATTAGAATGTTTTTAATCTTATCCATCGTGCTTGATATTATAGCGTTTCTTTTCATCTGAGGGCATCAAGCTGACTTCAGAGGGTATAAGACAGCATCTTTATCTTAGAAGCTTTCAGTTGCTCTGTGATTTGCATCTGCTTAGCAATGAGGCTAAAATAAAGGGGAAAACTGTAGCAAAGTATGATATAAAATATATATCGTATATATGTTTTTAAATGCTTTGCCAGATTTGAAATAAAGCTGCATGTATACCTTAAATAGTTTCAATTCTTGTTTCATTTGGACACAAAACTACTTTCATGTTGACATATCAGTCATAATCAGTTATAATCACTGTTAATGTTAATCTGTAGTCCTTTCCAGTTCAGGAAGTCATTGTATCAGGAAACTGCTTCCTGACAAGAGCAGATATTTGGAGGCCAACTCAGAAGACCCGTGCCCTACCATACGTGTTTAGTGATGAATAAATTTACATGATTATCCCACGTCGGGGGGTGTACTTTTATTCTAACCGCACATCTAAGAAGCCTCCTTTAGACTTTTGGTTTATGTGTGACTGCAAAAACGTGAAATTTAACGTGCTTTCTGACACATGTAGGAACACAAGTAAAACCAGAATTCCCGGGAGTCTCTCAGTAACCCTAGAACAAAAATGAATTAGGTGTATGTGTTACCTTTCAGAGAGGAGTACTTTATATTCATTGAGTCTTCATAAACCAGGGTGAAAAAAATACATTGAGAATGGTGAGGACAGGTGGGGATTCAACTTGGAAGCTTATGTTTTGCCCTTAGGTGAGGTTATGTCCTGAATGTCCCTAGTGAAAAGCTCTTATTTCTTTGCCGTTGGTGAGCACGTGATACCACCTGGATATTAAAACTGGACGCCAGTAACATCCAATTGAAGAGCGTGCTTTTCCTTAGTAGTGGCTTTGTGGGTGAAGGATTTCCTTGTGCTACTTGCATAAAACACTTTGGGTATGCTACTTTGTTTTGTAACCGGTTAAAAAATCTTTGGTGGAATGGGTTTTACCTGCTTTGAAATAAGGGGTTAGTCTTGCCATTTGCTAGTAACCAAAAATGTGTGCTTCTTTCCAGCTGTTCTTCCGTGTAGTTTTAATTGTACGCACTGTCTCTTTCTGTTCTAATGGCTGCCCACGGAATAGGCCGACCTCTGCTCTCCGTATGACATCCTGCACTTGGACTTCCGTCACATTCGAAAGACTGTTGACACTCTGCTGGCCCTTGGGGAGAAACCCCCACAACCAACTTCTGCCCTCCGCTCCAGGGACCTTATAAGCTTCTGTCTTGTCCATATTCTCTTTATAGTGCTGATCTATATCACTTACCGCTGGAATGCTCTGTCCGCATAACGTGTGCATGTGCATCCAAACAAACACTCTGCTGTGTCACCCTGAGCCATCACAGGGCCCTTCCTCCCTCTGAGCCTCTGCCTTGCCAGCTTCCATCCCTGTCATCTCTTCAGTAGTCTCTCGAGTTTTGAAGGGAACGCTACAAGTCAGGTTTTCCCAAGGCACAGACTTTATAGAGTGCAGTTCCCATTAAATAATCTCTCTCACTTCCTAAAAACCACTGACAGCAGAGTGTATCGAGACCTCATGCTTTCTCACTCACATAGCTGCCCTGGGTAGAGTGGAAGAAGATGCCAGAACAGGAGCAGAGGGGATTTAGGATATGGAAGTCTTTCCTTTGGGTCAGTGTCAGATCCTAATTCAGGAACGGGCAATTGAGGTGTAGTGGAGCCACCTTGCAGAGAAGACAGGAAATCAGCATTTTGGGCCCAATTCAGTCTAGAAAAGTCTTTAATAATACCGTTATTGACCAAGTTGAAAAATACCGTCAGTGAGTGACTGCTTTGCCGGCCATTCAGTTGGTTTCCTCCCTGTTTCCCTCAATGGGAGGGTTGCTGCCCACTTCTACCCTGAGCAAGCCCCTCTGCCCTGCTGCAGGGGAAGGAGCTGTGCAGCGGAAGGAGGGGCCATTGCTGTTAGAGCACCACCTGGAGGCTTCACTTGCACATCACTTCCCGCATAGTTTTACCTTTTACTCCTTGCTAGGTCTACCCTGAGGCTCTTAGAAAAGCATTTTCCAGAAGGGATTTCTATTTTTAAATAATGTAATGGGTCATTTTGCTTTTTTGCTGCATCACATGATAGCTTCAGGTCAAGAACGTGATGGATTTGACTGTATTTGTTTTCAAATAAAGCCATGAGTCATGGAACATTCTTGGTCTGAGGACGTGGGTTACTATGGCAGAAGCCAACAGTAAGATTGCTCTCATTTTAGCAGAATGTAGTTTCCCTAATGACTTGACATTTCCATTTAACCTTCGGTTTCCAGTGACACGAGCAAGCTGCTTCTATTCCTAAGTAAGCTTACAGGATTATATATTAACTAAATCTGCTTTTGGAGCAATGTGATCGATCAGTTTGTAACTAAGAGAAAAAAAAAACACACATTAGAATCTTGTCTTGGCCAAGATATTCCTGGTTCTGGGATTTCTGTTTCTAATATGAGAACGCCCTGCTTGAGGTTTGGACAGTTTCTCCTCTGCTTCATTATACATCTGGGTGCCACGTACTATTTCTTAAATTTGGGGGATGATGACATTAACTTCCTCAAGATAAATTTCTAGTTCACTGAGATGCGAAGAGTCTCCATCCATGGCTACTAAGAAGATAATTTTAGTTTTCTGAACGTGTCCATGAATCCAGGGGACTTGAGAATATGGAAAACCCACATAGTGAGAAGAGTATATTTATAAATCTTTTTTGTTGCTAAATCAAGTCAGATTTTCTAACTGGAAACACTCTTCCCTCAAAGATAGCTCTTCCCTCCTGATTCTGTGTGGACTGGTGAAGTACAGGGTATGCGGAAGTTGTCTAATTAAGCTCGGTTATGTATAAACAACCCACAGATGTACTGAATTGCTTCTGGTACCCTTCAGTCTGTAACACAATTAAACCCCTTTGTGCAATGTCTGATGAGTACCCTAAACCCTAAGTTGCTTAATAAACACATTTCAAGTGATTCTTCCAGGTTTTTATCGGCCCATCGATACACTGATCTGCCCACCTAGAACAGCCTTTGCTTTTCCATCTGGCTCTACCTTGCACTGACGCTGCCCTGTAATGATCACTGTTGTTTGGTTTTTTTCTTCTTTGGGAGGGGTGGGGGGCAAAAGGGAAGAAGGGAGATGACTTACAGGGCGGCACTTGGAAGAAAATCCTATCAATCAAAACAGAGTAGAACAATCATGTGAGATCAGATTTAATTTTTGGTGCTGAGCTGACATCATTCTCTGGCTCTGTCCATATTTCAATCCTGGCCTCAAAGGTTCTTTGGATGTGCTTTCATTTCTCCTGTCATTAATGTATCTGTCCCCTGACATGCTGCTCCTCTTGGGATCTGTTGAATGGCATTTTTTTTTTTTTTAATCAGGAGGCATAGTAACTAGCAGAACACAATTAATTTAGCCCTTTAGGCAAAACTTTGAATGAACTGTCTTGCCCATTGTCAAGCTGTTCATTTCTATACAGAATATTAAGCCCCCCCGTGGTTCTTCCCCAGAGTACCCGCACACCAACTCATATGCTCTCGTGATGCCTGCCGTTACAGTGTGACTGGGGATGCAAACTGATGTGCTTGTCGTCTGAGAGCTGGTCGGGGATTTAGTTGTGTGATTTGTACGTGCAATCCTAAATTTCCTTCCTCACACAAGAAGGACCATTTTCCTAGTACTTCCTTCCAATGCCTGCTAAAAAGAACCAATTATTTATGTTCTGTCTTTGAAATAAAAAGATCTATTTGAAATAGAAGGTTCTCTTTCTCCAGCTGCCCCAATTGATGGCAGCTCGCCACTCAGTGTTAGGATTTCCACAGCGTGTCCCAGCTAATGTGTCTCTTCATTCCTTCTATTTATGGATTCGTAATTTGTAAGTGGCTCACAGTTCTGGGGAGAGACACCTATGAAATGGGGCTGGGGGAGGGGCGCTGCAGAACTCCAAAGTTAGACAACTAAGTAGGAGGTTCATCAATGAGAACAGGTAAAAAAGGCACTTGATATCCTGATACCATTTATTTGTAAGAGATTAAATTTAGTGCGAGGGTCGTCTAAAATCCACACTGGTCCTTGTCATAAGAACAAAGGATGTTTCACCTTACAGGGTAAAAGAAATGGACAGTGGATTAAAATTTCAATGCAGTGGCTTTGGATTGAGTGGAAAAATATTTTAATCCCATTTTAAGAGATGCTGGGTTTTTAAAAAAAAATTGTTTTAATGTTTATTTTTAATACAGAGTGTAAGCAGGGAAGGGGCAGAGAGAGGGGGATACAGAATTCGAAGCAGGCTCCAGGCCCTGACCTGTCAGCACAGAGCCCAACGCAGGGCTCGAATGCCCATTGAGATCATGACCTGAGCCTAAGTCAGACGCTTAACCGACTGAGCCTCCCAGGTGCCCTGGAGATTTTAGTTTTTAAGATTAGGCTTCAGGTTTTGAAATTAGTTCTCAATAAAAAATCAGATACATAGAATGTGTGCTTTTTTTCTTTGAGACTATCAGGGTCCAGTTCCTTGGCTTTTCACTGCGATTTTATTTGTGCCTGTGTTCATTCATTCATTCATGCCTCAATATTGAATGAGCACTCTTTGAGTAAGGCTGTGTGGTAGACCTGGGGGATAAAAAGGTGACCATGATACATGACCCCGTCTTTGAAAATCTTGCAGTCGAGACCAGGAGCCAGCAAAATTTTTCTGTAAAGTGCCAGATTGTAAATATTTTATGCTTTGTGGGCTCTACAATCTGTTACACAAACTACCCGGTCCTGTTGTGGTCTGGAAGCAGCCATGGATGACTCATACATGAAGGGGCGTGGCTGTGTCCCCATAAAACTTTGTTCACAATAACAGGCTATGGACTGAATTGGTCCGCAGGCACTGGTCTTTGGAGTCCTGATCTAGTGGACAAATAAAATGGAATTCAGTGTGATATGAGATTCTGCAAAGCACAAGGCAGGGGATCGGACCCTGATGGGTAACAGTCTGTGAAGCCTTCTTGCCCTTGTGCCATGTTCCCTGCGACCTGGAAGAGGAATAGCCAGATGAGGCGGGGGATGTGTTCTGCGGAGGTGAGAAAAGGGGCGGATGTGTGTGGAGAAAGAGGCGTTCTGGAGGGAGGAAGCCCTGGAAGATGGCCTGGCTGGAAAGCAGAGAATCAAATGAGGAGTGACGAGACGCCCTCTCAGTCTGTAAGGGTTTAACGTGGTCTCCCTCTTAGTTGGACAACACTGACCCTCCTGAGCAGGAACTGGAAACTCTCTCAGTGTGAAAATAATGCAGACAGTCTTGTTGTAGGTTCACTCACTTCAGTGCCAGGAACCTGCATGTGAGCAACAGACTGAACGATATGGAATCTACTGATGTAAATGACTTTGGTTTAGTCAAGCGGCTGGCCTGGAAGGAGGCATGCGGCCGTTTGGGAGCACGAGGAGCTAGAGAAAGAGGACAGCCAGGCAGGGCTGCTCCCATGAAGCGTTTTCGGCCAGGGCACGATCGATGTCTGTTTCTGTCTTTGAAGAGAAGCCGAAAGAGGATCCCCACGTGATGTTGAATTTGTTGGGGGTTACCAGGATAGGACTCCGAGGGTCTAGAGGCCTCTTCCTGTCCCAGGGGCCGCAGATGCACCATACTCCCCCGTTGAAGGAATTTCTGGGAAGGAGCTTGGTGTTGTAGAAGGGGCCCCAGCTTTGAGGTGAGGCTCATCTTCAGATCCTGGTTCCGGTACTTAAGAGCTGTGTGACTTTACCAGAGTTACTTAAACTCTCTACGTCCCCATTTTCCCATCTGTAAAGTAGAGGGATTATACCCACCTTGCACAGTTGTCATAAAGAATTAAGCGATGTAAATCTGTAGCATTGGCACCAAGCCTGTAGGAAGGGGCCCGGGAAGCCTTCCTAAGGTAACATTTAGTCTCTCTGGCTTGCCTGCCTTTTCCAGCCCTATTTGCTGTGACTCCAAAAAGAGCTGGATGAGGGGATGTGAGGGAACCTTACTGATTCCACCATAGGAGAAGCAGCAGCAAGCACGCGTTCTTCGGAGGGGATCAGAAGCATTATATTTCTGTAAGATACTACTTCATGACTCTGCTCTGTGCTTTGAAAGGAAACACAGCAATGGTGCCACATTCTCAAGAAGAGCCACTAGGCTTCTCTAACAGTGAAATTGAAATGCACTTAAAGTTCGTGTAAATGTACAGTGATCCCCGCTTTAAATCCATTTTAGACCGGTTTCGGTGGCCCTTCTCTGTCCCTTCTGACCCAGCCATAACTCTACGGCAGTTCCTTCCCCATCTCAACTTCTAGGTCACTTCAGGGACCCTCTCCCCACGCCCCCATGGACATGCAGTGGCAGGTCCAGTGTGTGGAAGATGGCCTTCTGGCCTTCCTTGCTGTCCTTGCTCAGCCTGTCAAGCAGTGCCTCAGCTCATAATTCCATCAGTCTTCACCCCAGTCCTGTGATGATACAGCCTGAACTGCCATGTTTTTGTTTCTACTAGCTCATGCCAGTCTTCCTAGGTTACCACCAACTCCATCCAAGTAATCTGAGGGCACTTCCGGGTTTCTTCAGGGCATGTGAATGAAAGGAGAAGAGGCAGGAAGGATGTGAAAAAGTACCTTTTTCTGTCTCCTGTTTACTTCTCATTGCCAACTGTAAGGGTGGAAGGGAGAGCCTTGGACTCTGCAGCAGGTTTAGGAGTGAGGAGACCAGGAAGTAAGCAAAGGAGACCAGGGAGAGAAAAGACCAGGAAGTGAGACCAGGAAGTGAAAAAAAGACCTGGGAGAGAGGGTGAAGCGAACTCAGCCTGTGATGTCTGCAGAAGTCCTGTCAGCAGGAAGCTGAGACCTCAATACTTTCCCATCCCTGTGTCTCTGGAGCCCCCAGCCTTTCCCAACCATGACCTCTAGCTTGGAACCACTCTTTAATGGGACCAGGGCAGTCATGAATGGAGACATGTTGAATCTTAAGCAGGACTTAGGATAAGGCACGTAGCCCCAGAAAAGCCATGTTGTACACAGTTTACACCATGTGGAAATATTAGTACTTAAATTCAGGAACATTTAGGACTAAACATAAATAAACACTGCGGTCAAGAAGCAAAGTGTCTTTCAAGATGGCCTCGGTCATATGCTTCCTTCTAAGATTTCTATTTGTGTTCCTCACCTAGTGTTCAGTTGATCTCTTACTGTTTTTCTCAATGATTTATTGAGCTTATGTGTCATATAAAACTCATTGTAATTTGATGCAAATACTTTTTTTAGAGTTGTTTATCTTTTAATTAGCTTGGGTTTGTTTTTTGTTTTTTTTGACACATAGAGGCTTTAAACTTTAAGGCATAATCAGTTGTTTCTATCTTTTGTGATTTTTATACCATTTTTTAGCTTAGATAATTTTCCATTTATTTATAAGAGAAAATGCTAAATATTCATGTCTGTTTTATTAGGAGAGGTGTTTGATTTAAAAAAAAAAAAACAGTTAACACTTTAGGGGCACCTGGGTGGCTCAGTCGGTTAAGCATCCAACTTCAACTTAGGTCATGATCTCATGGTTGGTGAGTTCAAGCCCCACATTGGGCTCTGTGCTGACAGCTCAGAGCCTGGAGCCTGCTTCGGATTCTGTGTCTCCCTCTCTCTCTGCTCCTCCTCCATTCGTGCTCTGTCTCTCTCTCTCTCTCAAAAATAAACATTAAAAAAAAATTTAATGATTAAAAAAAACAGTTCTTTAATTCATTTCAAATTGATTTTAGCATATGGTGTAAATAGAAGACTATTTTTTCCCCAAGTAATGCCTTGTGTCAAAGGTGCTTAACCATAATAGTGGCCATTTGTGATTTCCTACAAAGGCAGATGTCAACTTATGTGCTGTGGGGATCATAAGAATGAAGTAAATACACTCCTGCCCTTGTGGAACCAATCTTAGCAATGAAATGCCAGATTGGGGTGATTTCACAAACCATGGCAAGTGGTGTCAGGGAAGGATTATACACTGATGTCCGGCTGTGGCATGCCCATCCTGTCCTAGTGACCGCTCCTGACTCCCAGACAGAACCTCCCATCCTTTCTCAGATTGGCATGTGGCTACTAAGTTGGCCAGCAGCATAAACCTGCACACGCACCTAATATGCCATTGACAAGATAATCCTATTATGATACAGATCAGACACATGAAATAATGGTTGAAATTGTGCTTTAAAGAATCAGTTGTCCTGTGTTGACATGTGGCCATTTCTTAAGACCTTAAGAGAGTCAGAGATACTCTTAATTTACCACAAGTTAGGGAAGGAGATAGGGATAGGGGCAAAAAGGTGGTTGAGAGAGTGTAGGAAGATGACATTTGCAGACAGTGGAACAAATTACTTGAGATGTCATGGCGTGTCCTTTAAAGACCTTTCTGAGGACAGAATGCCTGTATCTGTGGTAATTTATGGGGAGTCCTGCACCGAGGAAGTAGGAGGATCCGGTTCCTCAAGCACAAATCACATGAGACGCAGAAGAATTGTCCAAGATCCTGATTGGCTTCATGTTAAACACTGTGTCCATTGCCTGGGGTGTGATGCACGTGCCATTTAAACTGCCCTTAAAAACAGTGGCCATTGGGCTGTGGAGAACATACCATGATCTGGTAGACAAAAGGGAGTGTTTGCTGTGGATTCTTTTCCTAGCCAAGCAGACATACTCAGCAAGGAGATTCCCCTCATTCCCCGAGCCAAATGACAAAGGTTTGAAATTATCTTGTGTTCTTTTGTAAACTGTTTGGTTGAGCATGCAAGGTTCTCCCCATAAGGAGTGATTTGTGTCGATTATTTTCCTTGACTCACACGTACTGGCCATTTCCCAAGAGCAAAAATACAACATGAGGAAGTAACAGGACATTTGTGTCTTTGACAGTTTTACGAAAGAGTCTTAAAAGAGACACTAATGAAGGCTGTGGTTAAAATTACTTATTTACAAGGCTCTTGATAAACCATGAAGAAAGGATACCAGTCCACCAGCATGCCTCCATTTCAGAGATCACAGCAAATAAAATCAAGGTTTATGGTCATTATAACGGTGCATGGTCAGTGTATAAATGAGTATATTAGTTCCCTTAAAATGTGTGAGAAGCTACTGGCAATTTGGCTTTATAAGAATGTAAGCTAATATATTCTCGGTGTTTGGTTTCCACCTGACTCTATGTAGCTCAGTTATTTAGCATAATGTTTTTTAAAATGTTTGGATCTATTGCATATTTCAGGATGACTGGGAGACTTTCTGGAATGACCTCCACTTGTGAAAAATCAGTATTTTCTCTGCAAATACAGAAAAGATCTTTGCCAGTGGGTTGAAAGCAAGGGAGAGAGCACAGTCTGAGACGATCAGACACATATATGTCAGAGCTCAACTCAGCTCCTGTCAGTGGTGTTCTAAGATTTTATGATTATGTTGCGGTCATCTAAAAATTGATGTTTTGTTCTTCTCCCTTTTAGGAAAAACTGTGTCTACCCCATCACATCCTTGAAGAGAAAGGCCTGGTCAAAGTGGGCATTACTGTTCAAGCATTACTAGATGTAACGGTAACGAAGTCTCTGTTCACATGAAACCAGCTCCTCTCCTTTGGGTCGGTTCAGACTCGTCTCTCGTCAGAGATCCTGAACTCTGCTCTCAGCACCTGTTCCTCCTACCCTCCCGCTCACTACCTGTCAGTTCCCTGGCTCTAGTTGCATTGAAGGGAGGACATAAGGGAAGATGTTTCTGCCTTTCAGAACTGACCTCCACTGTTAAGATATGAGAGATATTTACCTTAAAGCCAGTGAGGGAGCTGTCTGTGAAGAACTGAGCAGCACATCGATGCCTTTTACAACCTCCTTCCATCCCTACGCTCACCTACTGCCATTACCGAAACACCAAGCACAACCGTTTTTGCAACAAGACGCATTTGTTTTATTCAAACCAAACTTCTTGTGTATTTGGTGGGGGGAGGGGGGGGGAACTCAATCAGGTTTTTCACCACCAAATTTTTCAAGACGTTTCTTGAGACCATTGCCTTTTAAAAAACTATTTTCGACATACAAAATATTTATATAAATATTATTTATTAGTGAGTTGTTATTTCATCCTTTGGATGCAAATTGTAAATTAGGAAACTATTTTATTACTGCTTTTTTGTGGTTAAACACTTTATTTTAATATTATAAATATTGAATTATTTTCTATGCTCTTTGGTGTGCAGTAGTTGTAGGTCTCAGTAATCACGTTTTCTGGTGTTTGTGACTCAGAAACAAACAAACAAAAAAATGAAGCCAAAAAACAGGTGCTTCTGTGACAAGAACTGTTTTCTGGGGAGGCATTATTTCCACTTCGGTTCATCGAACATTGGTTTTATTTATATTTCTGCATTCCATCCAGTTTCCTACATTCCAGCAGCCCTGTTGTCCTCTCATGTAATGAACTGACTGAAATCGAGAGAGCACCCCAAAGTTATCTGTAAATAGCTGTGATGGAAAAAAAAAGGCACATTAAACTTGAAGATGAAATGTGAACAGTTATTTTTTTGGATTCAGACTTATTTTGCTATGCACAAAACATTCACGTTTTTAACACAGAGAAGTAGTAAGTGTTAGCATCGTGCGTCTTGAAGTATAATTTTGCACTGTAACTTGGGTAATGAAAGAAAGTCTAACGCCAAAGGTAAATAATCAGGAAATGGCATCGGAAAGTGGAGGTAATAAAAAGATGTATTGTTTAACCAAAAAGCTTCTTGAAGGACGGCTCTGACCGAGTGAGCCAGAATTACTCACGGCACGTAGGGCCCGGATCAGGAAACCAGCACTTCTTACCACTGCCAGTCTTAAGGGAGGAAACGATTGTGAGAAAAGCAGACGTGCTCACTTTATTGTAATTTAGTTGGTGGCTTCCAGAAAACGCTGCAGGATTCACGGTCTCTGGTGTGAAACCGCGAAAGTGAGTTAGCGAGTTGGTGGGGCAGCCGCATGAACACCCAGGCAGGCTCCGGAGAAGGTTAGGTAAGTGGCGTTTGGAGACGGAGTGGCTTAGGAAGGAGTGAAAAGTAAGTTCGATCAAAGCACGACTAGAGAAGAGCCAGCGAAGGCAAGGGAGCTGTGTTGGTTGGAGAGATTCACATAAGGCTTAACAGACACAACCACCTATTTGAGGCCGTTACGTGCACGTGCACTCGCCCATCCCAGCCCTTCATCTTCCGAAGTCTCGTGGAGGCTGACTGCAGCTTCGCCTCCATGAAAAGCCATTGTAAGTTTTTAGAGCGGCGGCAGCCACAATTCACAAGACAAATACAAGGGTGAACACAGAGCAGAGGATACCGGGACGATGGTGTGCATTGAACCGCGGACTGACTGCCGTCGGTCAATGCCAGCATCTGCCGTGGGCAGGATGGAGGGGTTACTGAAAATGGTCGTTTGCATTGGCAGCTAGCGGTTATTTCCTGTCAAATAAATGTACTGTGCACTTTAAGCTAACTTAAAAGATGTTTTAATATTTTCCTGTACTGCACAAATACCTGTTTTATCGAATAGCATAATGATGTAAAAAAGACATTTTGGACAAAGAGCGTATTCAATGTAAACAACAGGCCAAGGTTGATACAGAAATAGGAACTTAGTTTGCTGCACCTTGACGGGCATTCAGAATGCAGGGTCCTGAGATATTTTTTTACGTGTATATATTGGCAACATGAAGCTCTGTAATCCTTGTTCTGAGAGGGTTTTTTTTTTCCCCCAAAATTAAAATATTTCTTTGGATATTCATCTTCAGTATTTTTCTTAAAGTTGGCTGTATAATACAAATGGCTTCAATACTTTGTGCAATGGCTTTTTTTCTTTTACGTGCAGTCCTTGTATGGCTAAGACGTCTTCAAGATCCTTGTACACTGTTTATATGTGCAATAAAATGTGCGTGGCCAGCTGAGAGTCCCTAAGTGGACAGAATGTACATAGTGCGAATATCCTCTCTTTTATTATTTAACAGTCATTAAAACTTTGAATTTGTACAAACCATCTTCTGACTGACTCACCCATCTGATGCAAAGGTTGATTGTAGTCACCAAAGAAATCCTAGCGTGTCATTGCTGAAATAGATTGTAGCAATTATGTAGTGTATATGTATGAGTGTGTGGATGTAATATATATATTGTTTTTGACAAGTTTTTTCTAAAAAAAAAAAAACTTTTTTTTAATGTTTAGTTTTGAGAGAGAGAGAAACAGCATGGGCAGGGGAGGGGCAGAGAGGGAGGAAGACACAGAATCCGAAGCAGGCTCCAGGCTCTGAGCTGTCAGCACAGAGCCCAACACGGGGCTCGAACTCACAAACCGTGAGATCATGACCTGAGCCGACGTTGGCCGCTTAACCAGCTAAGCCACCCAGGCGCCCCTGACAAATTTTCTTTCAAACTAAAATCTTCCCTGGAAGCGCAGAGCGCTTAAAGCAGAGTTGCTATGAATGAGTGGGAGTGGGAGTGTAGACTCAGAACTCTCCGCCTGTCTCTTGGGTGGCAGCTCCAGAAGGTGTCACTGAGGAAGCCTGAAGGTTCTGGTGGGTGTTGAACCACAGCCTCCAGTCCTTTCTCCTCAACTGCCCCCTGTGGAATGTGACCCACGGAGAGCTAAGTGGCTGTCGTGAGAATACCTCCCACAAATCCAGGCCAGGGTTTTCCCACGCGAGCAGCCTATCTCTGGTAGACGTGC
This sequence comes from Prionailurus viverrinus, assembly GCF_022837055.1. Classification (NCBI taxonomy): domain Eukaryota; kingdom Metazoa; phylum Chordata; class Mammalia; order Carnivora; family Felidae; genus Prionailurus; species Prionailurus viverrinus. The sequence continues at coordinate 24,409,368 of NC_062561.1, read as the reverse complement.
AGCTGCCTTGAGGAATTCCGGTGAGAACAGTGGCTGGTCATGTCCGTCCGCTCGTCCCAACCACACACAACACTCGAGAGCGACAGCCTAAGCAGGGACCGGTGTCAGGGTCTCCACGTTTAAGATCTATTTCTGCCGAGTCGAGAAAACCGACGCATGGCCCCCCGCGTTCCGATTGGGGATGTGGCTCCTGTGCCGAACCTTGAAATCGTAGCTCTCTTAGGCTTCTGCACGTGATGCAGGACCAGCACTCATGAACTCTGTGCGTTGTAAGTCGGCTGGAACAACCGGAGAATGTGTGAGGGGCAAACGAAGGTGAGGCCACGGGAGCAGAGCACCGGGGGGCCTGGCAGGGGCATCCGCGCCATGCAGCTATGTGGCGTTGGCCACAACTGGGGACGGTCCCAGAGACCGAGTCCTGGCCAATGGCCACCTCAGGGGCGTCCCAGTGCTTCCTGGGTGCGTCTGAGAGATCCAGGCAGCAATGACCCCCGGTGGGGCTGGTTAACTAACCTCCCAGCTTTCCCAGGAGGGCAGCTAGCAGAGCCCAGATCCAGGTGAGTCTGGTCTCTGGGGAGGTATGATGGGGGGGGGGGGTTCTCTTAGGACCTGGTAGTCCTTGAGTGTGGGGCGTGTGTGGGAAGCAAGGCCCACTCTCAGCCGCTACCTTTACTCCTCACGCTCACACGCTTGTGGGCCACCTTAATGGTTACTATTTATTGAGTGGCTACTGTTTGCGGCCAGCGTTTTTTTCTGAACTGTAAGCTCCCTTAAAACAAGGCCGCTTGTTGTCTGTTTTGTTCTCTGCTGATCCCCCCATTGCCTGGAACAGTGCTTGTCCTGTAGGAGGCCCAAAAAGATGCCATTGAGGAGAATTAATGAACCCTGCATACGTTATTTCAAAAACTCTTGCCAAAATGCTACCAGGAAAGAATTTGTGGACTCCTATACCTCTGTACTACATGCATCCAGTAACTAACTAACCCTGCCTCCTATGCTGTGAGGTTTTGTGGTTCTTACCTGACATTGCCCACGTGGCTGTTGGTTCAAGAGCAGCCACCTTATTCAAAATTGAGCACGAAATCTCTTCCCCAAGATTTTAATTCTTTTCCTGACGACAGGAGACAAAAGACATAAAACCTGGAACAGACCCTGAGGTTAACACTGGCATTCAGAGAGATGTAGCGACAAGAAACAGGGAAGAAACCCCTGATGTTTGCACTCCTGGCTCCAGTAGGAAGAGCCTGGAATTTCTAGAGCTTGGGTAGTCAACCCCTCCCTGAGTCCTTTCAAGAGGCTAAGACTGTATAAAATCCATTTAAGTTGGACTTCCATCATTTCTAATTAAGACTACAAACTAGTAAGGAAAAGACAAGACCGGGAGCCTTCAAAGAGCTTGTTCAAACTCACATCAAGTGAGAAAGAGCAAGGCAAGGTCAAGTTCAATTGTAAGGCATGTGTCCTGTTCACTGTACAGGAGGCATCCTGGCAGAGCTGACCAACTAGAGTTTCTAGAGTTAAAAAAAAAAAAAATGACTATGATGCTTTCAATGTTGCCAACAAAATTGGGATCATCTAAACAAGAGTCCAACTGGCTAAATCTAAATACAATTTTTTTTTTTTTTTTGCCATAAAAACAAGAACAAAAGAAACACCTGTGGCTGTACTGGCAGCACGTATTTTGGCTATGCTTAGGATTTTGGAGATACAAAAGAAAGTATATATTCATGGGATAAAACTTGATAAACTGAGCCTTTTGGGACCAGTTTTAATGCCAGTAGCTAAGACAGATCAAGGCCAGGAAAAGAGGTTTACAAAACAGGTTGAGCACAGAGGAAGCATTCCTCACATTGAAATGAGGTCTAGGAAGAAGTTTCCAGTTTCCTCGCCATTTCTGTTTTGTTTTTTTTTTTAATTTTGGAATTTTTTTCTTCTGTTTATCGAAGTGATACAGGTTCATCATAGAAACTTTGGACAGTATGAAGAGATTGGGGAAGGTCACCTGCAATCCTGTCTTATAGAAAACTGTTAAACTTTTGAAATATTTCCTTTGAGACATCCCTATGTATTTTTATACAGTACAACTTTACGTACTGTCTTTTTTCCTTTGTTAGTACCAGAGGATATGCATTTTCCCCAGCATAGTATTATTTGCTGAAAGAAAAAATGGGGATTCACTGAACAGCCACCAACAAGATATTTTAGAAGCCTCCTCTGGAAAAATGTCCAGTTCCTAGAGTCATGTGGTCTTAGGTGGGCAATACCTAAAGGAACTGGACAGACCCTGAAATAGAAGGGCCCTTAGGTCTTTGATGGGCACAGGGAGGCTGCGGGGGGATTGATAACAAGGTAGGGCTAGAAAGGGAAGGTGGCCAATAGGGGGCGCATTCTCAAGCCACTCCACAGTGAAAGACTGAAGTTCAATCCTGGAGGAAGCTCTGGGAAATGGTACAGAACATCTCATACCTCAGAATTATCCTGGCCAAACTCTCAGGAGGTATTTATATCCACCCCCAAAACTCCTTCAAAAACATGCCTAGAAATGCTTAAAAAAATAAATGTATGCACGTATTAATGCTTTGGTTATATAAGAAAATAAGGAAATCCCCAGATTCTCCAGTTCCCTCTCTCTGCCCCTCCCCGGCCCTCTCTCTCAAAAACAAAAAATAAACATTAAAAAAAAAAGAGGGGCACCTGGGTGGCTCAGTTGGTTGAGTGTCAGACTTTAGCTCAGGTCATGATCTCACAGCTGGTGAGTTTGAGTCCTGCATCAGGCTCTGTGCCGACAGCTCAAAGCCTAGAGCCTGCTTTGGATTCTGTGGCTTCCTCTCTCTCTGCCCCTCTGCTGCTGGTGCTCTGTCTCTCTCAAAAATAAAGATTAAAAAAATTTTAATAAAAAGTTACTTTACCTGTGTTCCCCTCTTGTGGGTCTACCTGATAGAAATGACCAATAGGCTAAGTTTTTCCTAAATTTCAATATACATCAGAATCTCCTGGGAGAGGGAGCTGGAGACCAGAATATCAAAATGAAGGCAACGCCATGATGGTGCTGGGAGAACCGGTCCATCATCCCCTTGACCAAGAGATGGTGTGTTAACTAGTGGGCACTCCGTGACAGAGACAGATACATGGGCCCCGTCAAGGTGGGTCCTGAGCGGGATCTGAAGCTTGCAAAAGCCAGCATCCATAGAGAGCTTTATCTTCACTGAAAGGATAGAGGGGAAAAAAATTAGCTTATCTACAAAGAGAGATGTCAAGGAGAGTAGCCAATCCTCGGGCGAGAGGAAGTGGGAAAATAGCAGCTCCTGTGATGTTGTTACTACAAGCCTCATCTTCCATAGATTCATGCTTTGAATTTCCGGTGCAGCTGTGGTCTGGGAAACCCCAAGATGAAGAGTATTTACTTACAGCATCTCAGGGTGTTCACACCCCGGGACACCGAAGAGAGGAAAAAGCAATCCCTTGCTGAAGCAGGCCCCACAGATGCCCCGGGTACACCCAACCGAGCGTGAGCTTCCTGTGCAAAATCGCAAAAGAGGTTCTGAAACTTGAAGCCTGAAATGTTTCTACTTAAATGTAGTGGTGAGACTCAATGTGAACTGGTGGGAGGCTATTCAAGTATTTATTTATCATCTTAGTGTGGTGTTTAGAAGACAGCAAATACAACACAGGAGAGGCAACGTAGAGATGGTACTTGAGAACTTTCTGAAATTGAGAAAGCATTTGAATGCTTGGATTCAGGACACACAACAAATTTCAGGCAGGACAAGTGAGGATACATGTATACCTGTCGTGAAGGGGGAAAGACAAGGTGACCCTGAAAGTGAAGACAGGAGCCCAGACTTCTTCATTCTGCCTTCTAGTGGATGGGTGCTCCACTCGTAAAGGTACTTGAGGAGGACCATCTAAACAGGTAGGTAGAACCCTCCACCAGCAGTACTGGAAATCCGTGTCACCATACAGCCAGGGCTAATCCAGCTGTGTCCGACCAGAAGATCTGAAGAAGTACACCTGTCTGTGGGCAGAGGACCCTGTCCTGGTGAGCAGGTCCGGAGCTGAATTTTGGTGCGTTACTCGAAGTGTCATTGAGAATGCAGGACAAATGTCTCCAGGAAGACAGTAAAGAGGTCTTTTCTGACAAGGTCCAAGAGGTGATGAGACCAGAGGAATGGAATGCAGCTAACCGTTGAAAATCCACCTGACCAGCCTCGGAGCTTCTCGTATGCTGGACTTGAGGTCAATTGGTTCGGCAACACTCATGAAAACAAAACAAACTAAAACTGCTGAGGATTTATAGAGGGCGGCGGGCACAGACTCAGTAGTATTTTACAAGATCACAGCGTGTAGGGTGGAAGTGGGATTGGGAAGGAGAAGCAATGGTAGGTAGGCAGTCTACTTTCCACTGTGGTTACAACGCCAAAGTACTTGGCCAGCAAACTCCTTAACAACTATCATTTTTCTCTGAGAGGTAAAATAAAGCTTTTGATCTCTTGGAATGTGATCGCCACATAAATACCTGTTATAGTCACTGAAGCTGGGGATGGGGGCAGAGGGAAAGACGTGCCTACTGCCCGAGGAAGATTCCATATAGGTAGACTTCACCTTCCCCTCAAAATACTGTCTACGCTCCTGTCCTCCCCAGTCCTTAGTGAATGTTCTTCAAAGAGTGTTCTATAAACAGTGCTGCAGCACAATCTCCATTAGGGCAGGAGTCTGTGTTTGGTTTACTACTGTATCCTCAAGGCCTAGAACAGTGGCTGATACATAAGAGGTGTTTGGTAAATATTTGTTGAGCAGATGAACGAACAAATGCCTTCAATTTCTGTTCATTTTCCCTTCTATCCTTATCACTGTATTGAAAACACTCATCATAAAGTCATGGGTCCCGTCCCTATGGCTTCTTCCTGTATAGGGAAGCATAAGGGATGGTTGACCACCTGCTTCTTGAAACCCAAGAATTTTCTTCTGATGACATTTTAATAAATGTTTATTTATTTGAGAGAGAGGGAATGCACTTAAGTGGGGGAAGGGCACAGAGAGAGAGGGAGAGAGAGAATCCCAAGCAGGCTCTGCATTGTCAGCAGAGCCCTTGACCATTCTACTCTCAGCCCTTCCTCTGCTACCCCTCGCCCCTGACCAAATATCTACAATAATGAAAATAAGATACAGAGCTAAAGCCTTCACTTGGGTTATTTTATTTGATCCTCACCATGGCCCTAGGAGTAGACCCCATTATGGTCATTCCTCTTTTACTCTCCTGAGTGTGACAGGAAGTTGTAGTGGGGCTCTCTCTGTCCCAGTTCTGACAGAGGTCCCCAAGTAGTGGGCACTCTGTTCGGCCACCTTCCAAAGGGAGGCGCTAGGCCATCTGCAAAGGGGATGCCAACCCAGCTCTGTCCAACACCCCCTGTGAAGGGGAAGGAGAAGAGCTGAGAGATCAAGGGTTTTCGGAGAAAGTTGCGGGGTGCGGTGCACTTCCCTGGCCTTGCCCTGTCATGGGAGATGGGCAGCTGGTCTACCTCCTGCCTCATCACATGGGCACACAGGGAGTATTTGGAAAGCCTGATGGGTGCTCCCTGGAGTCTTTGACACAGGGGCCCGGCATCTGAGTCCTGGCCTGTGGGGTGGCAGGACAGAGAGAGGGGCCACGCTGGGAAGGAACGGTGCTCCCTCTGGGGTGCAGCACAGGACACAAGCTTCTCCAGATGCAGTCTCCCTTCCCCCGCACAAGGGAACTGCTCTGGAGATAAGTTCTTGGGGGGGGGGGTGGAATGGGCCACGGCTACAGCAGAAAGGATGTGGGGGGGAAACGCATTGTGAAATCCCTCAGCACGCAACAACTGAGTAAGGCTAGCATATTAGCAGGATTATCTCCGAATCCATATTTTAACAAAATGTTCATTCCAACAGCTGGGATACCCTCTCTGCATGATGCAGCACGTTCGGGCTGGATTAGCCTACATAAGGCCAGAATGTTCTACAGTCCATCAGGCCTTATCTGTATCTGACTAAAAAAATGAGTCATTTGCCATTTTCTTTGGAAAACTTTATTTTTTCGTGTGTGGTCTACGGTCATTGTCCTAATCAAAACACTGGGTGGCAGTATTTTTACTGAAATGATTTCATAAGCGCCCCGAAAGGAGTAGGTTTCTGTCTTGTGAGAAGAAGAAAAATCCTACTTCACCAGCAGTGAACAAAAAGGCAGTCCACCATCAGTCCACCACCCGCACAGCCCGTGCTGAAGATTCCAACTCCAGATGCAATGTTTACCCACACACACACACACACACACACAGACACACATATAGCACACGCAGATGCGCACGTGCACACACACACACACACACACAGACACACAAGCCAGAACGCCATGCCGGAAATACTATCTTGATGAGTTAAAAGAAAAGTCTGTTGCCTCATCTAGTTCTCACCTCCATGCCCCACTTTGAATGGTACTTGGATCTAATGAACTCGATGAGATGAAAATGCTAATACATTTGACTGGTTGAGTATATACACCATTGTCATCCAAACAAAGGCGCTGCCAGGGGTCTGTTCTTTCAATTCTATTGCCAGGAAGTGAAGTGCTCATTAAACAGGGCCAGTGCCAGGCTGACACCTGGTGCCAAAGGGATAGGAATGAAATTGGAAATTCAGTGCTCTTGGACTGGATTCCTGGTCTCTGGCCAAATACAACAAGGGTGTACATTCCCTTTATTTTATCTCTGAAGACCAAAAGGACATTTGCTCCTGGACTGGCTGGGGCTCCACAAACACCCGCAGAAGTTTACAAAACTATGTTCTCCTGGAGGAAACGATTGTATATCTACCGCCAATCACTCTAGGTACAGGGTGATTGCGCAGCTGATATTCAGTGTGTTGGTTTTCATAATCCTTTTACTCAAAAAGTTACGGTGGGGGAATTTTAGGGGGAGAGGTCTCACACATGCCGCACGCATCCACGGTATGGGTAACTATTTCCATGTCATTGCACGTATCAGCATGCCAGTAGGTTACGGAAATTATAAAGCATGCACAGAAATATACGCTTTAACAGGAGGGGGATGAACTCAAAATAAGCATAGACAGAAGCTCTTATGCACCCTCCCAAGATAGCACGCCTCATTTTGGAGGCCAGTGACACTGATGTACCTGGTCACTAACATCTGGATAGGATAATGGTGATTTCAAAGACCATCTCGTTCGGCTACGCTCCACAGCCCTGTGAGTTAAACAGCGTAGGAGCTCTTGTCCACCCCATTTGCAGACAAGCCATCAGTCCCAAGGTATCTTATAGATGCGGGAGTCATGTAAGGTTTTCTTCTTCTGAAAGTCTCACTGTGTCACAGAGTAAGTTAATTCTATTTTTTTTTTTTTTTTTTTTTTTTTTGCGTTTTTGAATCAGAATTGAAATTCCCAGAAGTATAAAGAAAGTAGAAGGCATGAAGGTGTGTTTCTGGGCCTTGACACAGCTGGGTGTAAGCACTGTTTGTTCTTTCTGGCTTTCCACATTTATTAAACATTAAGGTTTAAAATTAATGTTTTACAACCCCAAATATACACGCGTAACTTCCGTTTGTAAAAATGATGTCAGTCATCAAAAATAAAGCCCTTTGACTATCATCTTCAATTCCGAAGCTCTTCTTTTTTCCCGGAAGTAATGGCCATTTATTTTCATTCAGACCTTTTCCCATGACGTATTTGTACCTCTGGAACATATATAACACATTGTGTCGGTGGTTTAAAAACATAACAGTACTGAATTATGTGCATTGTTCAGCAGCTTATTTTTATTCGTAAACACTTGGGGCTGTTCTCACATTTTCTCCACAACAAGCAATGTTGCAATGCAGGGCCTGGCCGGGTCTACTCTTGGTCATGTCTCCCCACGAAGCTCCTGGGAAGTCATTTTGCAGCACCATACGTGGAAGCGTGCCTGGTTTCCTCACCGACTTGAGACACCACCACCCCCCGAATTGGTCTGCAACAGGATTTCTTTGGTCCACTGCACTCTTCTGAGTCCAAGCCTATTTTCATGGTCGCTGCTTTCCAACGTGTCTTGACACCAGGTAGAGCAATTTGTTCTTTTTCAAGAAAAAAGCGTATTCTTCCATATGAATTTTATAATTAGCTTGTCAATTTCCATAGAAAGCATTGAGATTTGGGTTAAGGCAGCATTGCATCTATAGATTACTATGGGGTGTGTTAATACCTTTACAATATTGAGTCTTCTGTTCCATTAATATATTGCTCTCCATTTGTTCAAGGTTTACTTTACTAAAGACCTTGGACAACTCTTGCTCGGGTGATTTCTAGGTACTTTCGTTCTTCGTTGCTGCTCTAAATGGGATCATTTTCCTTTTATACTCTTTTGTTAGATTATTGGGGCGACTGGGTGGCTCAGTCGGTTAAGCATCTGACTTCGGCTCAGGTCATGATCTGGAGGTTTGTGAGTTCGAGCCCCCCGTCGGGCTCTGTACTGACAGCTCGGAGCCTGGAGCCTGCTTCAGATTCTGTGTCTCCCTCTCTCTCTGCCCCTCCCCTGCTCATGCTCTGTCTCTCTCTGTCTCTCAATAATAAACGCTAAAAAAAAAACATTAAACTTTTTTGTTAGATTATTTATAAGCTGATAGGAAAATTATTAATTTTGAGATGTTGATCTTCATTTGAATACTTTGCCCCCCATCTTGAACACAGCCGCTGCTTCTGTCCTCAGGTCACCGGTGCTCCTGTGGCCACTGCTGCTACTTGATTTGCTCCATCACTTCTGCTCTCCTCACCAGGAAGCACCACCAATCGTATGTCCTTTCTTCACCCAAACCCGATAAAATGAAAGCTTTAAAACAACAACAACAACAACAAAACCCGACACGTGGCAGATTTGTTTTAATAAAGTGATTTTGGTTCCAGAAGTTTCTTTCTTTTTTTTTAATGTTTGTTTGTTTAGAGAGAAGGAAGGGGCGGAGAAAGAGGGAGACGGAGAATGTCAAGCAGGCTGCGTGCTGTCAGCACAGAGCCCGACCCAGGGCTCTATCTCACGAACTGTGAGATCATGACTTGATGCAAAATCAAGAGTTTCACTCTCAACCCACTAAGCCACCCAGGCACTCCGGTTTCAGGAGTTTCATAAACCAGTGTAATCTATGTTGTATACGCTGTGTTCATCCAGTGTGCCCAAATGCAGATCTGCAATTTTTCTGATGAGAATATGCAAAAAGGTTGCTTGGCTAACTTGGAATATGTTTATGAGCTCTTCTATATAAAATTCATGTCTCTTTGTCACAGCTTACAATACATATATATTAAAAATATTTTTAAGGGGCACCTGGGTGGCTCAGTCGGTTAAGCGTCTGACTTCGGCTCAGGTCATGATCTCACGGTCCGTGAGTTCAAGCCCCGCGTCAGGCTCTGTGCTGACAGCTCAGAGCCTGGAGCCTGTTTCAGATTCTGTGTCTCCCTCTCTTTGACCCTCCCCTGTTCACGCTCTGTCTCTCCCTGTCTCAAAAATAAATAAAACGTTAAAAAAATTAAAAAAAATATTTTTAAGATGTTAGCTTAGAATTTTTCCACTGTAAGATTTCGTGAAATAGTTTTATTTAAACTCCACTTGCATGTTCAAAATCAGAGACATCATGAGCTGATTTTTTGAGGCATCACATATTACATATTACCTTCATTTCTTAGTGGTTTCTAAGTGAGATATAACATTACTTGAATCTGTAACTGATGTGGCCACTGGAAATTTTATCCCCCCAAATAAGTGTCCTTTGTGTAACGTTGGAAGTTTTTCTTCTTCTTGCAGTATATTTATGATCTCGACAGAATAACTACTTAATGCATTTTTTAGTGTAAACTTTACAAAATAACACATATGAAAAAATGTATAAACCTTTTTTAAAATTTTTTAAATGTTTGTTTATTTATTTATTTATTTTTGAGAGAGAGAGAGAGAGAGAGAGAGAGCATGAGTAGGGGGAGGAGCAGAGAGACAGGGAGACAGAATCCAAAGCAGGAAGCAGGCTCCAGGGTCCGAGCTGTCAGGACAGAGCCCTCCATGTTGCACGCTCATTTTCACTAATGTAGCATATTCCACTTCTGAATATACTCCAATTTTACCCCTTCTGTGTAGGTGGACATTTGGATTGTTTCCAGATCGTGGCTATTACTAGCAGTGCTGCTAAGAACATTCTCATACGGGTTTCGCATGCCCTTGCTTCTCTACCTCCGGGGGAATCGCTGGGGAGGAACACGCGTGCTCCACTGCGGCAGACTGGCCAGCTCCACGCCCACTGGCGGACTACCACACAGCCTCGCCAACACTTGGGGTTTCTGCCGTCCTAACCTTAGCCCTGCAGGTGGGTGTGCAGTAGTATTTTATTGTAATTTTTATGTGCATTTTCTTGGTCCTAGGAAGTTAAGCACATTTTCATGGGTTTATTAGGCATACTTACATTCTGTTTCGTGAACTACCCATTCGAATCTTTAGGCCATTTTCCTGTTGGTTTCCATATTTTTAAAAAAAGGAGCTCGTGGGAGCTCTTTAGATATCTAGATATAAATTCTTTATCAGATATGTTTTGCAAGCAACTCCACCCTCTTTAGGGCTTGCCTTTTTCTTCTCAAAGGTGGCTTTCTATTGTATTCTTTCCTAAAGGGATCATAGAGGGTTTTACATCTGTAACCCAGGAAACGTGTCAATTCTTTTGCCTCTTTTTATACCTGATTCTGTCAGGTGCCTTTTAGAAGCACACAAAAGTAGTATTAGGAGGTCATTTTTAGGTTATTTTTTTTTTACTATGAAGTCATGGGAGATGGTTCCTTATGTGAGCGACTCTGAGAATTATTTCCGGTGGGAGAAAATATTTTACATTTAGGCATATATAAGAATTCATCCCTCCCCAGGCCAGTCTTTGCAGCACAGAATAACAAGCTTAAATTTACTGGTTTCCTATAGATCCTTGACAGTCGATTCTGTGTTGTGAAAGAGTTCATTTTTATTACAGTTATCATTGGCTAGATGTCAGCAATTATTTACTGAATATTTAAATGTTTTGCATTTACCTTGTAAAAGGGCAAAGCAACAATTTTCTTATAATGCTGAGCCAACTTGGCAGAGTAAAGCTCCCAGTCATTCAATCAAACACTAATCTAGGTATGCTATTAAGGGATTTTGAAGATATAATGAAAGTCCCTAATCAACTGACTTTAAATAAGGAAGATTATCCTGGATAAAACGGAGGGCGCCACCTTATCAGGACTTAAAAACAAGGCTGAGGCTTGCTCCAGACAAGAAATCCCACCTGTGGGCAACTGCTTCAGCCCACAACTGTGGGGTCCTATCCTGCTCATGAACCTCCCTTCTGGCCTGCCTTATGGATTTTACACCTGCTTAGCCAGCCCCTACAATCACAGAAACCAACTCCTCATAAAAAAATCTCTTTATATATCTCCTACTAGTTCTGCTTCTGATTAAATTTGCAGCTAATACAGCGATCTTAGAAGTACACAACTGCTTTTCTTTACAAAGGAGTTACCAAAAACATGCACAAATTCCACGAATTAAGTGAATTTATTAGAGGACATGAGACTGTTTAGACTAGAACCATTTTGTGTGTAGCTCACTATGGGGCTCTAACTTGGCTACTGGTATTTCAGTAGCACTAATTTAAGAAATTCTAGTACAATCTAATTCACATTTAAATGGTACTAATTTGATAACTTTAAGAACCTGATGACTTCTTCGATTACCATATTAACAGCATTCATATCAAGTGTTTAAAATGTATAATCTGTGCGAAACAGGTGAAAGGGATTAAGAGTACACTTATCTTGATGAGCACGGAGTAATATATGGACGTGATGAATCACTATATTGCACACCTGAAATGAACACAATGTTAACTACACTGGAATGAAAAAAAAATTAATGTATAATCTTCATGCTTCTCTAATAGAAAAATGTTTTTAAAATAATCTGGGGAGCCGGGGGGGGGGGGGTTCAGTTGATTAAGTATTCAACTTCAGCTCAGGTCATGACCTCAGTTTGTGAGTTTGGCCCCCCTGTCGGGCTCTCTGTTGTCAGCAGGGAGCCCTCTTTGAATCCCCTGTCTCCCTCTGTCTGTATCCTCCCCTGTTTTCTCTCCCCTCAAAATAAACATTAAAAAAATAAAATAAAATAGTCAGACTTCATCTATCATGTTTCAAAATGAGTTTATTCATATTAAGTTCGTAAAAGTAACACAATTTGGTATTTACAAAGAGACTGATTACTTTTCTTGGTGAGCTCACCAAGCTAAATTTCTGCATGTAACTACAGGAAAATATCTGTTTACAGAAACATATGAAGCAACTTTCCTTACATAGAGCTATTTTCAGATTGAGTCTTATTATTTAATTCTCGTCTCTTGAGAAATCCCAGAAACCAATGTCCACAAATCTGTTTGGCTTAATAGATAAGAAAAGAAGTCTCATTGGATTGGGTTTATGAAATCTGGCTTCTAATCTTAGCTGTCCCACAAATAACTGTGTAATGATGGAGAATTTACTTAATCTTTCTGAGCCTCACTCCTTACTCAACAACAAATAGTTACTAAATGCCTCCTAGAAGCCAAGTGGTTGGCAGATACTAGAGACAGAACAATAAACATAATGAAGACAGTCCATGCCTTCACAGACTTAAAGTCTGGAAAAGTGAGGGGTTTAGGCTAAATTACCTCTTAAACCAATTCCTGAGTTAGCATTCTATGATTTAAATGCGATTATATTCATATTCTGTGGCCTGAGGTTAATACAATGATTTCCAAATGACCTTGAGAAAGCTGTAATGTATTAAATATTTCCCAACATTGGCAAAATAACTTTTAAATCAAAAGCAGGTTTTATATATTCATTCAGAAAGTGATTCAACTATGGAATGATGATTTTGAGCACTATGAAATCCAATGCATTGAAATCATTTTTCCCAGCAATTCTGTTTATTACAATTTTATAATCCTGAAAAAATTTTCTTATCTGAAGTTTTTTATGCATTCAGGTATTTTGCATGATGTCTGATGTGATCAGTAATAAAGGTTGCAATGAAGTAGTAGCTATGATCATAACCCTAGAAGACAAAAGAGAGGAACATAAGATACTTTCCATTCAGAAACATCAAAGACATTAAACATATCTCTCATGTCATTTAATTATCTGTAAACAGTGAAAAAATTACAGTATAAGGAAGGCTTATAGTCAAAATCAAGCTTAGGGGTGCCTGCAGGCCTCAGACAGTTAAGCGTCCGACTCCTGATTTTGGCTCAGGTCATGATCTCATGGTTGTGAGATTCAGCCCTGTGTTGGGGCTCCCCACTGGCATGGAGTCTGCTTACGATTCTCTTTCCTTCTGTCCCTCTCCCCAGCTCATTCTCTTACTCACTCAAAAATAAATACATAAACGAACAAATAAAGTCAAGCTTATACTTGTACTTCAACATTTTCTCTGAGCATTAGAAGAACAGCAAAAATATGAAGAAAAATAAACATTCTGTATAGCTTAGTTTCTAGATGCTGCCATTACTATGCAAAGAGAGGAAATGACACATTAATTAAATGTACAGGATATACAAATGGTCCTATCAACAAGGGCTAAAAGAATCAGAATTTAAAGAAGTCAGAAACATAGGCAAGAAGTTTTGACTCACAGAAGAAACACATTAACATCGATAAGACAGAAAGTATTAAAACGCAAAATAAGCACACATAAACAATATAGAGAAAGAACAAAAAACATCCAATGGTCAAATGTTGTCTGGGAAGTTAAACACAGACATCATAAAGTTTTGTTACAAATTCTACTTTCTACTCAATAAAAGTCTATCACATCATCATTTGAGGAAAAAGGAAAAATTCATTAAAACAGACATCCCTTAGCAATAAACCACACTGGGGAAAAAAGTCAGTAAACTGTTTAGAAAACAATCATGAAATAGAAAGAAAATGTAATTTTCTGCCAAGCAGTTGAGTTGAAACGGATCTCAAACTATCTGGTCGATTAAATCCACTGACAAAGGGGCACCTGGGTGGCTTAGTTCGCTAGGCATCCGACTTCGGCTCAGGTCATGATCTCATGGTTCATAAATTCGAGCCCCAAGTAGGGCTCTTTGCTGTTCGTGCATAGCCTGCTTCAGGTCCTCTGTCCCACCCCCTCTCTCTGCCCCTTCCCTGCTCTCTCTCTCACAAAAATAAACAAAAAAACTTAAAAATACCCCCACTGGTACAGGTCAATGGACAGGCAATGCCCCCAGGGGCATCTTGAATACAACAAGAGGCTTTCTAAAGGAAAAAGAAACAAAATTAAGCTGGGAAGAACCTAAGGGGGTTAAACAGCAGGTAATCTGGGGGCAGCCTCCCTTCCAAAACACAATGAACACGCAAGGTGAATACACCGAAAGGACATAAAAGTCTTAAGATTTTTAAGTTTTTACCTTAATCTTGTGAATGGTCTCTGATGGGAGAAAATGGGAATTTTCCTAAGCACTTAAGAACCAAAAAGAGCCCTAATAAAAATATCACCTGGGTTTCAAGGAACAAGGCAAATCCCTAAGGTTTTAGCGAATCAGTCAACGTTCTCCATCTCTTACTTCCAGGAGTATTCGGGGTACGTATCTCAGAACGGCAGTTAATAAAAAGTTCTAGTATAAAGTCATCAAAGCAGCTCAAAAGCACTGTCTTCTATTTACTGTGGCCAAACCATAGAAGTGAGTCTGACAGGAACGTTGTCAAAATTAAGACTGACCTTTGGAATTATTTGGCTTCACATTTCTCAACGATAAGACGAGGCCCAGTGAATTCAATTTGGAGCTAAAGAACAATTTCTTATGTAGAGAAAGAAACGTGAAGAAAAGCATTTTCCATTCATGGAATTCTTGAATTGTTACCCGGTTAACCAGGCCCATGATTTGCAATCCACAAACCCTAGGGAATACAGTCCCAAGTAGTAGCTGCTGGTTTCTAACAGATGAAATGATATATCTGATGGACAATAGGGACCAATGCAAGGGAATGGATGCCCCAAGCACTTGAGGAGCAAAGTCCCTACGGTGACTGCGTATGCTGTATTTTTATGCAGTTTCACAGATGTTTAATGCCTTGCAGTTTCAGGCACATAGTGGGTAATCACTGTTACCACTGCTATTATTATTTATTATATTATTATTATGACTATATTAGAGAAGTCCCAGGGTAAAACGAAGTTACAGTTTTGAGCTCTCAGGGGTGTACTGCAAAAACACAGTACGTTTTATCTAAAATACCAAACCGATGCCCTTGACTTCCATAATGATATTTTCACAGAAGATCCACCTTTACGAGAAAACAGAAAATGCCTACTGTGACACACCAAGAAAGAGTTAAAGGCAGGAGAACACATTTGAACTACTGGCATTCTGGTACAGAGAAGATCCTTATATAACCTCAGCCAATTGTGTCATTCCTGACCAGTCATGATCTATTTATCAATATGATTAAATGGGGGTGGGTCCTTTCATCAAATTCTCTGAATCGGTTTGGTTTGTTAGGCAGCTTGCACAATTATATATATCCGGCGACACTTGAAAGAGCCTAGGTTTCCTCTTCTACCTCCCACTCTACACGGAAAAATCATCAGTAGCAAGACTCTCTCAGAGTATAAAAATAAATGAACACATTTCTTTCATTCTTCACTCGGCTCTCAAAAAAGCAG
Source organism: Prionailurus viverrinus (assembly GCF_022837055.1). Taxonomy (NCBI): domain Eukaryota; kingdom Metazoa; phylum Chordata; class Mammalia; order Carnivora; family Felidae; genus Prionailurus; species Prionailurus viverrinus. The sequence continues at coordinate 24,393,650 of NC_062561.1, read as the reverse complement.
CAATGCTCCAGCAGCTATGATGAACATTTGTCCTAAAGGGCAGTGCTTTCCTACATATTTTCCAGACCCAATTAGAAAGGCGCACATATGAATTCCTGGGTTATTAAATCTCTTCAGAATACAAAGAAGACTGTGGAAAAGGTGTTCACTTTTTTACTTAATAAACAATTCCTGAGAGTCTGTGCTGGGTAATCGTGCTGAGTATGAGGATACAGGGACGCCTGAGAGATCCCTGCACTTCTGGAATTCTGTGCCATGTTCTTACTGTTCTCTGACAGGCAGTGCAGAGGCCAAAACCACCTATGAATCTTCAGAAAGGGCCTTGAAGAGGTAGTATACAGCCTTGCTTCGATGTTGTTTCTGGAAGTTTCCATTAGGTCACTGAAATTTTTCCCTCACAGTGTAACTTTAAAACTGAAAATTAGACAAATGAGGCTTCAGAGTAAAATCTGATCTTTGTATACTATCAGGACTCTGCTATCTAGTGCTTTTTCAATTTAGATTCACTGAAGCCAAAAACAGAAAAGGAAAAATTCTATGAGGTGACAATCATACAAATGCCTCTATGCACCACACTTAGCTCTCAACTTTTTTCTGACAGTAGAGAGTATGTACAAAAAGACCCTGACAGGGGTGCCTGGGTGGCTCAGTAGGTTAAGCGTCCGACTTCAGCTCAGGTCATGATCTCGCGGTCCGTGAGTTCGAGCCCCGCGTCGGGCTCTGTGCTGACAGCTCAGAGCCTGGAGCCTGTTTCGGATTCTGTGTCTCCCTCTATCTCTGCCCCTCCCCTATTCACGCTCTGTCTCTCTCTGTCTCAAAAATAAATAAATGTTAAAAAATAAATAAATAAATAAATAAAAGACCCTGAGATTTAACACCAAAAAGAAGTAAATAAATGAAGTTGGGTAAAGCATGTACATGATTGTAATAATTTTCTGCCTTTCTCCTCAGTTCACATACTTCTATATACACCCCATTTTTTTCAGCTTACTTAATTCTTCACCACTCCCATTTCATAAAGAAATACAGTTATACTGTACTTATAAGCAAATGATAAAGCAGGTAAAAGTCTCGGACCTAAGGTCATCTGAAGTCAGTGGAAGCTGGCCTGAAAACCTGAAAGCAACTTCACCGAAGCTATGCCCAGTCACGTCTACTCAGTCGCTCATTCAATTATAACAAGCCTAAACAAAACCTTCAGACTGTGGCCCTTGCCAGAAGGAAACTGAATGAAAAACTGCCCGAGCTAAAGACTGTGACTGGTTATTTCAATACTTTCTCGCTTTCTTTTGTTTTCAGAATTCAAGAACGTTTTGTCTTGACTCCTCATTAAATACACCCATCTATGTTTTTTACTTGTTTAGGCTATGAGCATTTCAGAAATAAAAAGTTTCTTTATTTTTTTCCCCCTCTAAGAATTTCATCAGTGTTTTACTTCTATGCTGTTTTTATAACACGCTCTATAAAGATTTTTCAGTCTCTGTTGGCAGGCTGAAACTTTGTTGGTGGTGGTAACAACACAATTTCCTGGCACAGCCTCGCAGGGGCAAGAAGAGGCATCCAACATTGTGAGTGCCAAGAAATCATTTGGAAAGAAACGGTTTGTTACGTTACTTATAGCTATGGTTAATACAGTTAAACACATTACTTTACAATCAAATCAGTATTTGGATTTCTCAAAGTTGGTTATTGATCTAAAACAGGCAATTTAAGTGATTAAATGTTTAAGTATTTTAACTAATCTAAGTAAACCCTATTACTTAAAGAGGGACACTCAGAGAAAAAAAGGTATATCCAATATATTGGTTTTTGACATATTTTTCCTCATGTGTGTGTGTATGTGTGTGTGTGTATATATATATATATATATATACATAATATTTTACACAGTATATTTATATAAACTGTTCACACGTTCAAAATATTAGGGAAATTAAAAAAAACAGGAAGATTGTTCAGATCTGTTGCATAAGTTAGATGGAGAGGAGGCTGTGCATAAGTTCTCGTATTAACTAATTCCATCCCTCTGTTCCTCAGAAGCACTGCTTTACCGTGCTTGGGATTGCTTAGACGGATGACAGGAGGTCAAGTATTTTCATTTCAAGTGACCTTGCTTCCAATCCTGGTTCTACTGTGAACTAGCTGTGAGACTTTAGATACGCAGGTTACTTTTCTGAGCCTGTAAAGTAGATGGACAGGAGCCATATTAGAAAACCCACAGCAAACATCACACTAAATGGGGAAATACTGAAAGCTTTTCCTCTAAGATCAGGAACAAGACAAGGTACCTACCTCTGCCACTTCTATTCAACATAGTACTGAAGTCCTAGCTAGAGCAATTAGGCAAGAAACAGATATAAAAGGCATACAGATTGGAAAGAAAGACGTAAAATTATCTCTGTTCATAGATGATATGCTCTTCTCTGTACAAAACCCTAAAGCCCTCAAAGTAGCAGGATACAAAAGCAACACACAAAAATCGGCTGCATTTCTCTATACTAGCAGTGAACAGTCTAGGAAGGAAATAATGCAAATGGCTGTATGATTCCACTTAGAGGAGGTACTGAGTAGTCAGATTTACAGAGAAAGGGGAATTATGGTTGCCAAGGGTTGGGTGCAGGGAGGAACGAAGACGTGGTGTTTAAAGGGCATAAAGTTTGAATTTTACAAGATAAAAGGGTTATGAAGACGGATAGTGGTGATGGCTGAGCAACATTATGAATATATTTATTAGCAAAGACATGTACATTTGAAAATACTTAAGATGGCAAATTTTATGTATGGTATTCTGCCACAACAAAAAAGTTGAAAAAAATGAAAGAGCAAACAAACAAAAAAACAGATGGGAGAGGACAAGAATGGTCTCTCATGTGGTCACATAAAAATAAAATGACCTAATGCTGTGAAAACATTTGGTAAACTGCAATGTGCCACATTATACATTGATCTAGATGTATCTGGACATTTATCATCGTAATTACACGTTTTAGATCAATGTGTCTGACACAGTACCCTTGAACATGAATAAAAATGTTTTTAAAATCGCAATCATTTCGGGGCACCTGGGTGGTTCAGTTGGTTGAGATCTGACTCTTGATTTTGGCTCAGGCCATGATCTCAGGGTCATAAGATTGAGCCCCACACTGGGCTCTGCACTGAGTGTGGGGCCTGCTTAAGATTCTCTCTCTTTTTCTGCCCCTCCCCCATGCACGTACACACTCTCTCTCTCAAGAAAAATAAAACTTAAAAAAAAAATCACAATCACTGGGAATGCAAGCTGGTGCAGCCACTCTGGAAAACAGTATGGAGGTTCCTCAAAAAACTAAAAATAGAACTACCCTACGACCCAGCAATTGCACTACTAGGCATTTCTCCACGGGATACAGGTGTGCTGTTTCGAAGGGATACATGCACCCCAATGTTTATAGCAGCACTATCCACAATAGCCAAAGTATGGAAAGAGCCCAAATGTCCATCGAGGGATGAATGGATACAGAAGATGTGGTATATATATATATATATATATATATATACACACACACACACACACAATGGAGTATTACTCGGCAATCAAAACGAATGACATCTTGCCATTTGCAACTACGTGGCTAGAACTGGAAGGTATTATATGCTAAGTGATATTAGTCAATCAGAGAAAGACAAAACTCATATGACTTCACTCATAGGAGGACTTTAAGAGACAAATCAGATGAACATAAGGGAAGGGAAACAAAAATAATATAAAAACAGGGAGGGGGACAAAACGTAACAGACTCACAAATATGGAGAACAAACAGAGGGTTACTGGAGGGGTTGTGGGAGGGGGATGGGCTAAATGGGTGAGGGGCACTAAGGAATCTACTCCTGAAATCACTGTTGCACTCTATGCTAACTAACTTGGATGTAAATTTAAAAAAATAAAAAATAAAATAAAATCACAATCCCTTGTAATTTACAGTGTTCATTTTTCATCCTGAAATATTTTGTTTATATATTCCTAAGCTTATAAATAATTTTTTAAAAATAAAAACAGAATTCCTTTAATTATAACTGTATTAGCATAGAGTTAGGTGAGCAGTGGATAACCAAAAGTCATTTAGTCAAGGAAAACTTGCCAAGCAGCACAATGTTTAGGTTAGCACCTAACTCAAACCGTATAAATTGCAGATGTGTGTGAGACCAATGGTTGATAGCCTCTGAGGTTAAGGTGTACACGAAGTGAAGAGTAATTAAGCTTATTCTTGTTATTTCCTGTGAGAACAGCCACATGCATGTAAAGAAAGACATATCCAGTAATCTTGTTATTCACTGGTTCTACGGCCATACAAAAAATTATAAACACTTTTCACTGCCAAAGGCTTTCTTTTTTCTATGGAATTTGGTCTTAGATATCATTAATTTAATCAGAAGGCTTTCACATTAAGTATCTTATTATAATTTTAAAAATATCTTACTAGGGGCACCTGGGTGGCGCAGTCGGTTAAGCGTCCGACTTCAGCCAGGTCACGATCTCGCGGTCCGGGAGTTCGAGCCCCGAGTCGGGCTCTGGGCTGATGGCTCAGAGCCTGGAGTCTGTTTCCGATTCTGTGTCTCCCTCTCTCTCTGCCCCTCCCCCATTCATGCTCTGTCTCTCTCTGTCCCAAAAATAAACGTTGAAAAAAAAAATTAAAAAAAAAATATCTTACTAGAGGTAGTTTTCCAAATTCCAAATATAAAGTATTATGAAATCTTGCCTTTTTTAAAAAGGTTTTTTGAAAGAGAGAGAGAGAGAGAGAGAGAGAGAGAAAGAGCATGTGAGTGGGGGGAGGGGCAGAAGGAGAGGAAGAGAATCTTAAGCAGGCCCCACGCCCAATCTCATGAACAACCATGAGATCATGACCTAAGCCAAAATCAAGAGTTGGATGCGTAACTTACTGAGCCTCCCAGGAACCCCTGGATTTGCTTTTTTATAGTTACTTGGAACAAGTTGAGGTTTCCTGGGACTCACCTCTTGTAATCTAAAAACAACAGGGACTTTCTTTTCTGTACAGGCAGCAATGAAGTTATCAGGTAGTAACTGTCCATCTGAAAGGAACTGGTCATCTTTCCCTTGATCGATTAATATGTCCAGCTGAGAACCTGGGTAGGACTTCACAAGATGGGTAGCATCATAAGCCTAGAAAAAGAAAAACACTGAAAAATAAATTTGAAAGTACCCAGAAAGATATTCTTCAGAAGAGACCACAGTAGAACCAAATAGAAATTTAAAGTCATTTAAGCTCGAAGGCCTTTTAAATCAGAAAACACTTTTTACATTGGTTTGCCTGGTTTTTATTCACAAGATCTTCAGAATTCTATGTCCCAATTATAGCCTCTTTTCTACTTCCACGCAGTCCTGAGCCAGTGGCAAGAGTTCTGAATCTCAGCATTTTTCATAGAATATAGCCTTTTCCCTTCTAAACCTTTGAGGTTTTTAATCATCTCTTAACTCCAAACAAACAAACAAACAAACAAAAAAAAAAACCCCACATCGTATCTTTTCCTTTATGAATCCCACCACAAATTGACTCTTTCTTCTAAGTCCCTTGTATCTTTTTCTATTTCCAGATATTATTTGTTTCAAATAAACAGTCTGTTTTGTTGTCTTCTCTTTTTGGCTTTAGTACATTCAGCCTTCTCTTTTATGGTGTTGAATAGCACCAAATATCTGCTATCCCCATGAGCTTTCAGGAAGATTTAATTTAAATAATCTGAATCATATAAACAACTCCTCAAATTTATGATCTCAGGAGCTGCCACTAGTTAGAATTTTATATTTTATTATCCACTTTTAAGTATTCTTGATTATTCATATATATTCACTAGCCACAACTTCCATGCACCAATCAAGACAAACAAAACCCCCAAGATTTCCCCTTCTAAAGTATCATGCTTTATTAAGACTTGCTTTCTTTAATCTTAAAGGAGAGAGTGGAAGGGGATCTATAAAATCCAACTAGTTCTAAATTCTGTGATTTCATAGTCCTTAGGAGAAGGAGAAAAATTATAGATAGTCCAGGAGAAAAATTATAGATTCCTTTATCGGTTACCTGTGCCTTTACCTCTCCCTTCCTTTCTCCCAACCAGCTGGTCTTTTGCTCAATGCTTCTATGAGACCCTAAGCCCCGTGTAGATGGGAAAGGTGATCACTTTTGTGACCTAAGGTCTCAGAACTCCACACAGACTCTGCACAGTGGCAAGGACTGCTAACACTGATGTATGTGCACTGTCAGCTCTCAAACTGCCTAATAGTAATCACGTTCTGCATTCTTCCACTGTAACAAAAATCGAAGCCTAAGCAAAACACAATTCTAATTTAGTGACTACAGGATTAAACCTCTGCTTTGTTAGAATTTCAACGACCAATCTTAAATAAAATTGAGATGCACGGGTGAATGACCTGGAACACACAACAGAATGACCTGGAACACACAACAGTAAGACAAGAAAGTTTTTCTCTTCCCCCCACTCAAGTATTTCCTACTTGTTCACATGCATATGATGATGAGTACATTTGCAAAATATTCAGACTCTTGGTGAAGTTTGCAAATAGTCTATTTCTGCACAAAAGTCAAATGAGTCTCAAGAGAAAGAGCCATTTTTAATTTTCATTTTGAAGCATCTGCTCCCATGCTTCAAAAAACAATCTTGCTATTGGGAATGTTCACATAGATGTACATTACACAATATCTATTTTTAAAGACTTTTAAGTCTGGAATTGACTATCTCAATCTGAGAGATGCTGGATTTTGAAACAGACACATGAAACAATTAAAAGGCCGGGACTCATGGTTCCTGTTGTACAAATGAGCACAGGGTTAAGAGGCAAATCTAAATTTAGGGATAAAATGTGGTATTTTTTGGTAATGTTACTTAAGAAATAAACATGTAAATTAATCATTAGCAGAAAAAACATGTAGTCTTGGAATGTCTGCCACAATTCAATACAATGAGGAAAAGGGCTTTTTTTTGTTATTATTATATGTATTTCCTTTTGTTAATTATTTTTAGCTCTGTGTCTATGAGTGAGCTAGGAATATAATGTCTGCGATACGTAGCTTCTTCACAAATTTGAAAACTTAAAAATGAACATTAAGATAGCCTTCCCAGTACCTACCTTCCATTTATTTTGATCTGTTCCCAAATATCCATTGAAGGCTTTTTTGCCCCAAGGACAGAGCACTGGGTTGCAAATTGGAGCAAATGCTGACACAGACTTCAGAAACAAAGGAAATTTAAAAACAAGTTATATTTTGCAAAATCAAACAGGAACACATATTTGCAACTTGCTTAAAAACTCAAAAGTTTATTTGCAACTTGCTTATAAACTCTGACTTGCCATGAAAACTACTTGTGAACAATTCTCTGTGAGTTATCATATGTGCTGGGACGGCAGGCCTCTCCATGATACATTTCTCATGTGTTCAAGTAAGAGAGCTAATTAACCATAGGTGCCAACATAGTGGAAAGCAAAACATTACATTTCATTAAATAAGGCACAAATGCAAGTTTACGTTCAGACTTTCTACTCCTTTTTTCCACTTAAAATTAATTCGTAGTGATATAAAACAGTTTGTACCTACTTTTGTGAGGTTATTAAATCTGAGACACATTCTTTCTCTTTAAACAGGACCAAGAAAGCACTGAACGATGCCCTTAAATGTGGCAGAATTTTAATACAACACAATTTTGGGTTCTAAGCAGTGTTGTTTTTCTTTTTTTTTTTTTTGAAAGTTTATTTTTTATTTGGGGAGAGGGGGAGGGAGAGGGGGAGAGAGAGAGAGAGCGAGAGAGTGAGAGCGCATGAGTATGTGAGCCAGAGTGGGGAGAGAGAATCCCAAGCCATCTCCTGTCAGCGTGGAGCCCGACACACAGGGCTTGATCTCACTATGAGACGCTTAACCGACTGTGCCCCCAGGCACCCCCATGCAATGTTGTTTTTCACTGGGTAAGTGGCACAGATGGAATCGCTCAGTTTCAGAGCACTTATCACTGTGTAGGTTTATCAAAGTCTAACGCTTTTTTTAAAGGACAAAAAACAACTGAATTTGATTTTCTTCCTCAAACGTAATAAACAGATTGCCTTACGTACAAAAATATAAGACCATTTTATTTATTTATTTATTTATTAAAAACCCACTGCCAGGACTTGAATTAATTCAACTTTATATAGCAAAGCCTATTAAAAGAAAAATATTTGATGCCGCAATAAGAAGCTGCCATAAGAAATATTTTCACTTCTCAGTGGCACACCTGAAATGACTAAGAAGTTCCTTCTGGGGGAAGGAAATGGATTAAACAAATCTTGAGGTATCCGACAGCCCTGTGATTTTAAAGACAGAAGCAGTCCTGAGATTATGCCTGTTTCAACATTCCCTTTTGCAACACGATGGTATGCTGCTCTGCCAGTCAGACATTCTACATATGGTGGTCATTCCAACTTGGCTCGTTTAAACAACAAAAAAGTAAAGCTATACAGTTTCAAATAAATGAATGGAAAGACTGACGATGTTATCTATCAGTTACGCTGCAATCCAATTTTCATCCAAGGCACTGAGAAGAGAGAATTCTTCACTTTCACAAATCATGAATATCTTCTTCTTCCCTCAGAACATCGAACTCAATTAACAAATATATTTCCTGGTAAAAATGTGATATATACTGCAATAGTAACAAGAATACGACTCAAGCTACAGTTTGAATAGAAGCAGTAGAAATTGCTTTATAATGTTTTTAGTAGACCAAATGTGATTGAATTCCTACACTTCTGATTCTGGAGCATATAATTTTGTGTTCAGTTTAATGCTCTTCCCCTACAGCTCATTCCCAACACTAGAAAAGTTTAGTCCCAGTACTAATAATAATATCCTACTATCGCTCTTTGTAAAGTTCCTAATTGATATTATCCAAGAGAAATACTTGTCACTGGAAGCTTCGGTAATCTTACTTTGTACTTTCCAGGATTCTTCAGAGCACATATCAGAGCTCCGTGGCCTCCCATGGAGTGGCCAAAAATAGACATCCTTTGGGGGTCCACTGGAAAATTGGCATTTATGAGTTTGGGAAGCTAGAGAGAATTTAATAATATGACAGAAGGTATGAGAAGTAAGTTTAAACTTTTCCAAAGTTATATAAAATAATTACACAATCAATACTTCCAAATCTAGTCTTACAATAGTATGAACTAATAAAGATGGAAAAATAAAAATCTCAGGTAGACAAGGATTCTTAACGTAACACTGGAGAAAACATGGTACATCCTTCTAGGAAAGCAGCATAAAGAAAATGATGCAGAAAGAACCTTTAAAATGTCTAAAATTCATTTCTTGGCATCTATTCTAAGGGAAAAGTCCTTAGCGGGGAAAGATGATACATAAAGACACTCAATGCAGTAAAACTTAATACAGTAAAAAATATATGTAAATATATAAGTATCCTATATTACAAAAAAGTAAATTATGACACGTGATATAATATTATGAAATTATTAACGTTATGTTACCAACAGAGTATTAGAAAATGTTTGTTTTATACAATTAAAAAAATGAACATGAAAAAAAACTTTTATAATTCTAGGAAAACTAGTCATAGAAAAAAAGTCTGGAATATACCAAAACATAGTTGTTATTTGGGCTGCAGAATAATGGATGATTAAAATTTTGTATCATTGAGTTTTATGATGTACACATGCAAAATTTAGAAAAGTGCATAAACTACACATAAATATTATTAATAAAAGCAGTGATTTAGCTACTTATTTATCCTTTCTAACTAAGCCTTGGTAAATCATTACAAAATATGTCTGAATGAAGTGGCTGCCAGAGAAATGAAAAGTTTTTTTATATATTATTTTCTTTGTATCCTCTGGGTAGTGTATAAAGGTGTCAATATAATTATTACCCTCTTTAAAAGTGTACTTAATGTTAACTTCAATTGTAATAAGACTATTGTACAAGTAAACTTTAGAACGTTCACTAATAAATATGTACCAAATAGATTCAATACTACCACACCCTGATTTAAAATTCTCAGGACTAGAAGGACTCTGTGTCCCAAACCAAACTATTGGCAATCATCAGTTAATAAGTACAACACAAATGAAATTACCTCCTCGGTTACGTAAGAATACATTCTGTAGTTAGTTTTCCAAGGATCTTCAGTGGCGTCCACATAAAACCCAGCACCAGTGCCAAAGTCCCAGCTCTCATCTTCTCCTTTAATATTGCAGCCACCTATCAAGGGAAAATCCTGTGGTTTCACCTACTTCGCAGTGATAACCTGTATTTCGTAACACACTTTTAAATGAATCTGAAAGTTCATTTGCATCTGAGCTGATCGCCAACTATTGCAGTTCTCTGCCTCTTAGGGCACATACTTCCTGGCCCTCTTGTCCCTCAATAGGGCCACGTGACTAGTTCTAGTCAATGAGGCAAGGGAGGGAATGCCCTTTCAGGCTGAAGAATTCACTGCCAAGGTGAGGCACCCTGACATTCTTTGTGAATGAAATGTCCTCCAATGTATTCTTTTTTTAAAAAAAAAAAATTTAAGTTTATTTATTTTTGAGAGAGACAGAGACAGAGTGTGAGCAGGGAAGGGGCAGAGAGACAGGGAGACACAGAATCCAAAGCAGGCTCCAGGCTCTAAGCTGTCAGCACAGATCCTGAACTCACAAACCATGAGACCGTGACCTGAGCTGAAGTTGGTTGCTCAACCAACTGAGCCACCCAGGGAACCCCTATGTATTCTGAATATATGCTTCTTCACTGTTCACCTCTCAAAGGGCTTATATCCTCTATCCTTCTAAAATGTGCTGAGATTCCTTCTCTGATGACCCCTCCCCTATTACCAACACTTCTTTTCAAGGGAAGGGAGACAAGATGCTTGTGCTGAGTTCACTATCTTGCACTGAAAATGTCTCCTTATGTATTTTGGAATCACTCCATCATGTTTCCCCTATTTATTCATCCCCCAATGGGATTTTCTTATAATCTTTTAAAATTTATTAGGTTTTATTTTATATACTTCTAGGTAGTTAAAAAGCCAACTGAGACTGTTAATAGAATTATGGTAATACGTAATTTCAGGGAAATGACCTCTTTGTAATACTCAGTTTACTCATCCAGGAACATGACATTTTTCCATTTATTAAAGTCTTCGTTTATGATCTTTGGCAGGTTTTGCAATTCTTTTAAAAAATAATTCTTCATATTTTTAAAGTTTATTCCTAGGCATTTAACATTTTTGATAGTACTCTGAATTACATTTTTTAAAAAGTAGGCTCCACACTCAGCATGGAGCCCAATGTGAAGCTTGAACTCATGACCCTGAGATCAAGACCTGAGCTGTGATCAAGAGATGGACACTTAACCAACACTTAGCCACCCAGGTGCCCCTGAATTAAATTTTTTATTACATTTCTAGTGAGACCTGTCTTGCTTTGGTGTATTATATGTGCTGTGAAAGGAAATGCACTACCTTCCTAAGGCCCGCCATTTATCTTCCAGATAGTTTTAGCTGCCATTTTTTTAAACATAATTTATTGTCAAATTGGCTTACATACAACACCCAGTGCTCATCCCAACAAGGGCCGTCCTCAATGCCTATCACCCATTCCCCCACCCCTCGCATCCGCCCTCAGTTTGTTCTCTGTAGAGTCTCTTGTGGTTTGCACCCCTCCCTCTGTTTGTAACTATTTTTCCCCTTCCCTTCCCCCATGGTTTAAATTCCACTTCCAGGGGTGCCTGGGTGGCTCAGTAGGTTAAGCATCCGACTTTGGCTCAGGTCAGTTCACAGGTTGGAGCTCCACGTCTGGCGCTAGCAGCTCAGAGCCTGGAGCCTGTTCGAATTCTGTGTCTCCCTCTCTTCTCTCTCTCTGCCCCTCCCCGCTCACACTCTGTCTCTCTCTTAAAAATTAGTACACTTTAAAAAAATTAAAGACAAGTAAATTCCTTTTCCTGACACTTCTAGGGTCACAAAGTAAGCTTTAATTCTGATGGACTGAGTTTTCAAATATTTGATATTTTCATTTCTTCAACGTAAGCATTCTAGTTATTTATATTAAAACGAATGCACATTTCACTGTATGATTGTTTGATGAAGAGAAGATGAAAAAAAACTAACTTTCAGGTGACAAGGCAGTTTATCTTTGAAACAGAAAAACTTCTTATCCATCGTATGTTCTTTTGGCACTGGTGCCAATATGGTATATTAACCAAGTTGCTCAATCTCTGTTTTGAAGCGTCTTCATCTACAAAATGGGAATAGCAAAACTGTCTGTTCTTGTAAGAGTGATGTCATGAGTAAAATTCGCAATGAGGAAAATATATAGCACAGTCTTTTATAATCATGATTATCACCTGAAAGGTTGAGATAACAGCAAAAATATGAAATACATTGTATAGCGTTACACAACTTATACTTTAAAGATTCATATTTTTACAAAGAATATCTGGAACGAGAACACTTACGAGGGCTGGTATCTGGAGCAATGACGACAAGGCCATGTTCTGAGGCAGCTTGATGATAACCAGACTTTGATATGAAATTTTGTTCCGTGCAAGTTAATCCTGCAGATGAATAGATTATTTCATGCTATACTGTGGATAGCTGATAAGAGTTAATCCCTGTATGATATGGGAAAACGAGCTCACTTACTATTAATAAAAGGCTTTTTTTAAAAGAAATAATTCTAAAGAAGATAATAAAGTTCCCTTTCTTGTAAAATTTACAACAGTATTAATCAAGAACTGTCTTAGGTTAAATGCTCCCATAGCTGTCCTTTCAAAGTCACTCACTGAAGTTTTAATTACTGAAATCCTTAGGACCAGATGTATTTGGGAATCAGAATTTTTCAAACTGGAGAATGTTATATCAACCCGACTGGGGTGCTGTCAAACATGCCAATTAAATGTGTTACTATTCCTGCATTAAAACATAAATACAATAAGTCATCATAATACTATAAATAACTTATAATTGTTTTATATATGAGTAGTCCTTAGCTACAAAATTCTGCCTGATCATCTCTGTATTCTTCATTGATTTAAAAGAGAAATGGTCGCCACGTACCTTAAATTTTAGCCTCAGTTTTTACAGCTGTTTCTTCCATTTTTCCTAGCTATCTAGCCTTTTCAGACATGTGACCGAAGAGATGACTGAATTTTCTTACTATAGGAGCCTAATACTGTAATGACGTGAGAATGGCCAAGAATAAACTGGCAATAAATGACTGAGCTAAGTACTGCCCAACCTAACACACCTTTTCCCGTGTCCAATGCTAAATATTCCACTACATCTGATGATTAGCAACATCAAAGCTTACTAGTATGCATGACTCAGAATGAATTAACTATGGAACACTTTTATAGTTTCTATTTATCCCCTAACAGCCAGCACAGGGACTTATGAAATAGTTGCTAATGAAGATTAAATTCATAATTACAAGATACAAAGTTACGAGTATCATGGTATAAAGCGTTATGGGAGTTTATGTTTAAACTGTGAGGACATACCTACTTTCACTAGTCATGGCGGACTACAGGGTCCTTGTTTGTCTACCATGTTCCTTCCCAGTACGTCTTCCGGAGATATTGGAGCCGTATCATGAAGGAGAGCTGCCCCAAATACTGCTAAAAGGTTAGCACTCTTGCTGACCTTAATGTAAATGTGTTTAGAGGCAAGGTGATAGTGTAAAAGGAATGTCTGAAAAGGATTTCAGACAGGATCTCATTCTAAAGATGTTACTCAGCCACTCATTGCCTAACCAAAATTAGGCAAGTAAGCTGAATATTCTGAGTCTCAGTTCTTTCATTTCAAAAATGGGGATAATACTGCTTATGTTTATCTTATACTATGGCTGTGAGGATTAAATGTGGTAACATGTAAAAAGCCTTGAATTGTGCCTCGGACGCAGTGCACAGTGTCTTACGCTTAAGAAATGTCAATGTTTAGAGACCAGAGAAAAATTTGTTGTTTTCTAGTCAGAACACAAATTCCTTGATTAATGTAGGAGGGAATAAACTGTAGACTCCTAGAAGGGGAGATAATTCTACTAGGAGAATTACTCTCACAAGTATAAAGACGGTTACAAATTAATATCCACTAGATCAACTATATTTTCTATGAAGAGCTTTGAGGGTTTTTTTTGTTGGTTGACAGGTTTATTGAGGTAGAATTCAGATGCCATATAAGTATACAGCTCGACTGTTGGTATATTTACAATTATGGAACACTACCACTATCTAATTTTAGAAGATTTCTATCACCCCAAAAAGAAACCCCATACCCATCTGTGGTCACTCCTATTTTCCCCCAACCCTCCCTCCACGGCCCTAGGTGGAGGAATTTAGGGCCTTATTATTATAGTACCTCTTACACAATACCCTCCTGGTACTTCTGATTTGCTTATCTTTCTTTCAGCCAAGAGACAGGTCTCCAGCGGCTGCCGCCAGAAAACAAAATGCAAAAAGAATAAGAGAAGGACTAGATCCAGTGCCAGGCTATGAGTCAGACAACTTGTTCACTCTGTCAAGGGATCTTGGGCAATGTATAACTTCTCTGGGCCTACAGAATAGTTATCTATTTTCTTTTTTCTTGTTTAATTTTTTTTTTTTTACATTTATTTATTTTTGATAGGCAGAGAGAGAGAGAGAGAGAGCACAAGCAGGGGATGGGCAGAGAGAGAAGGAGACACAGAATTCGAAGCAGGCTCCAGGCTCCGAGCTGTCAGCACAGACACCGACGCGGGGCTCGAACTCACAAACCACGAGATCGTGACCTGAGCTGAAGTCTGACGCTCAACCAACTGAGCCACTCAGGCGCCCCAGTTACCTATTTTCTAAGGTGGTCTTCAGCTATACAATACTGTTTCTAAAACAAACATGCAATTTTGTTCTTTCTTTTGCTTTTGGCAATACTTGTTGCTCTTCTAGCAAAATCAGATTGCTTTTTTCAACCACAGAAATGGGCCGCTGAGTTACAATCACACAGACACTTAATTTTTGCCTTTTATTTATTTACTTAAAAAATTTTTACCTTTTAAAACGAAATATGTATTCTCATTTTAAAAGACTGGTATTTGGGGCTTATCCTTGATAAAACATATGTAAGTGGGAATTTACTAAAATCAAAGATATAAGCAATTTTAAGGTAACAAAAAGAGCCCTCTATGATATAATTTGATTTCTACAGAGTCTCTCCTTACAATGTTTGCTTCTAAAGATAAAATACCAACAACATCTTGTGAAATAAGTTAGCAGGGAGCTTCAAACTACTGGTGGCAAAGCCTTACTGTCTCATAATCCATCCTACAGTCTTTAATATTCACCACTGCTTAAGAAGCTTTAGTATTCTTTTGTGATTTCCCAGACTGTTGCCAGAGAAGATTGGTGGAGTCCAATTAAAACATTCTAGAGAAGGCTATGAAAAAGTTATTTGCTGGTAGTTTCTAAGTAGTGTATCGTGGGTGCTCTGGTGTTTTACCTAATATTGTTCTATTTGAGTGGTAAAATCTCCATAGACTTCCAAAATTCTTAGGTAGGTACAAGTTAAGTAATTTTTCTTTCTTTTTTTAAAATAATGTTTATTTATTTATTTTTGAGAGAGAGAGAGAGAGAGAGAGAGAGAGAGAGAGAGAGAGAGAGAGAGAATGCACAGGCGAGTGGCAGGGAGAGAGAGGGAGAGAGAGTGAGAACGAGAGCAAGTGAGAGATTGATTCCCAAGCAGGCTCCACACTGTCAGTCCTGAGCCTGACACGGGGCTGTAACCGACAAACCGTGAGATCATGACCTGAGCAAAGTCGGATGCTTAACCGACTGAGCCACCCAGGTGCCTGAATAAGTAACATTTCCAAGCTCTTGCCATTTTCTGTTAAATTACTTGGTTTAACTTTAAAAGAAGTGAAATAAATATAATTCCATAGGGTTGAAGTTATTCTCAGGATAAAGTAAGAGTTGACTAGAATAGGCTCCTAAAGTCCTATAAATGGCTCAGAAAGCACACGAGGAAATCAAGATAAAAGAGTAAGATGAACCAGTTAAAAACAAAAAGAAACTCCTTCCAAAACTTAAATGCATAATACTTACCAGAGAGCCAATACAGCGCAGGGCATTTTCCAGTTTCTGCCTTGGGTGGTAAGTAGATAGCGAATTTCATTTTGCAGTTCAGTTCAACACTGTAATTTTAACAGCCACAACAAAAAAATCAATGCCTCAGACTGGTTAAGACAGAAACATAAAAATAAGTGTTTTAATGTACAAAATAAGTGATTCTACCAATATTTAAGGAACATAACTTGATCCTTAAAGAATGGGGCCAAATTAGCATACTGATCTATTAACCAACTTGAGTCTTTGCTGTGCATGGCACGTAAGTCACTTGGGGGATGGGGGAATAAATTAAAAGAATAAATGTAACATCCTCAATGTAGCACTAATATTACTAAAAGAGAAACTTTTTCTGTTTCTAAAGAAATGTATGAAATAACAAATCAGCTTTTATAAAAAATGAATTCTAAAGATCTTAAATTACATTTTTGCTCATGGGCACTGAAATGTACCACATCTTTGTTTGTCACTCATATTGTATTATAATCACTAATATCACAAATGAGGTAATTTTGACAAGAACTATATGCATTTTTCTACGTAAACAGTAATTTTGTGCAACAGTGATCGTTCATGGGCCTATTAAGGAATCAAATAGAAGCAGGATGAAAGATACTAAAATTAGATCTTCTTAGTAATTACCTGTCATGTTCAAAAACTTTCTGCAATCCTCCAAAGCACTTGTTACTGGAAATCTGTTTCAATGCCATTCTTCTCCTATTAGTAAAGATCAAGCTCATTCATTTCTACATTCATTCTTGAAAAATTTGAAAACTCATTTTCAGATAGATTATCAAACATGCAACTGTTTTCCACTTAGAATATTTTTTCACATGCTAATTTTCTCTGATAAATAACATTAAGAAACTGACTCACTTTCATGCACACAATTATACTTGTTATGCACTTTAGGAAACTTTAGTACTTTGGTATGTCATTACTAATTTGCCTAATTTATTAACAAGCTTTCTTTTTTTTCTTTTTCTGGACTGCTCCAAATTCTTTTCAGAAAGAATTTTAATTATTTTATCTCCCTTTCGTTCTGCCCCTCCCCTGCTCATGTGCGCTCTCTCTCTCAAAAATAAACATTAAAAATTTTTTTTAAAAAATTGCTAATAGTTTACTTGTCAACTCTAACAAAGGAATCAAAGAATTGGTATTACTGATTATGGCTGATTTTAAAATGGGAGGAGAATGATGTAATAATAACCATTTTGATAACAGTAAGTGAAAACATTTATTGAGCACTTACAGCGTGATCGCCACTCTGTGATATGCTCACCCCGATCAACTTCCTCGTCCCGGGAGAGTTTTTCTGAGAAAGCAATGTACAACTTTTAGATCAACAATTTTCCTTTTAAAAACATTAGTGAATTAAAAGTGCAGCTTATCGTTGGGAGATTTTGAAGTTTGGTAATTCTTTTCTCTCCAATAAATCTTTTAAATGTCATAAATAGTTTTAAACTTAAATGTTAAAATACCACACATTATTTTTAATGACACAAAAAAAGCTGGAAAAGCATCCTTACCGTAAGTGCCCGCTGAGCAAAGAACCTTCTGATTTGTATCTCTTGAGGAAGGTTCCCTTCCCCTCCTTATTACAGACCAGCCAAACACACTGAATAGAAAATCCTCAGAAACTGGAAACAGGTATTACCACTCTAGTTGTCTTCTCAATGAATATGTTCTACATAATTTCTACTGATATGCTGGGTTCTACAGTACGCTGATCAGTTGTGGTGTTACGGTCACTCTAAAAAAATACTTAACAATAATCTTAAGAAGTTAATCTTGGAAATGTCTTTGCAAAATTAAAAAAAAAATTAGTTTAAATTCCATCTTTTAGTAATGTCCTCAGTAAATCCAAATACTTAGCTTTGCATTGGAAAGCTGGGATTTGAACCAGGAAGCCTGACAATAGGACATCTACTCTGCTGCTATACTCTCCTTTCCTTGGAGGGTCTTTAAATACTCTCTTTGTTAGACACTCTGAGATTAACTAATTTTATAGGATTAGGGTTTACAATTATAGAGACATTACCTTCTATCACAGGTGTATGCATTTAATCTATAAAAGATCAATTTTTAACAAAGTTTATAAATGTTATTAATTATTGACTATTAACTTCAGCTATTCTTATTTATGATCCTAACTTAAATAATACACTGACAAAGACAGATGCATAATTTTAGCATATATACATAAGACCAAGGAATAAATTTTTTTGCTGCATTATTCTATAAGGATGCCCTATTAAATTTAGTAAGGACTGTCTGCTTTCCCAGGCCATGGTACATCTAGTAGATAAGAGATAACTAATAATTATTTGTTGAATTAATGAATAACTTATTTTATTAACTTCAGACTACCAATTATATGCAAGTTTAAAAAAATTGTTTTTTAACATTTCTTTATTTTTGAGAGAGAGACAGACGGAGTGCAAGCAGGGGAGGGGCAGAGAGAGAGGGGGACACAGAATCTGAAGCAGGCTCTGGGCTCTGAGCAGTCGGCACAGAGCCCGACATGGGACTTGAACCCACAGACCACACAAGATCATGACTGGAGCCAAAGTCAGACTCTTAACCGACTGAACCATCCAGGTGCCCCTCATCCAACTTTCAAAGTAACATATAAGAAATATAAATTTACCTGACCAAATGCTACTTGCCTTTTTGTCTGCACCAATCCTCGCCTCAGAGAGAACTCGAGATCCGGGTTCTCCTACTCCTGGCCTTCTGGCTTTCCTTTTCTCTTCACATGCACTTGCCCTACCTCCCCATTCCCTATGTTTCTACCACATTTTCTAGGTGGAAGAATCAAATTCTGCATCTCTAGGTCCAATCGTTCTCACACATTAGTGCCAGAATTTAAATGTCTTGCTGGACCCTTCTTCCAAGATATGTCACCAGCTAACAAAACTCAACACATCTGGGGCATCAGGGTAGCTCAGTAGGTTGGTTAACCATCTGACTCGATTTCGGCTCAGGTCATGATCTCACGGTTTGTGAGTTTCAGCCCCACACGGGGCTCTTCACAGTGCAGAGCCTGCTTGGGCAGAGCCTTCTACCTCTACCTCTATCTCTGCCCCTCCTGCTCTCTCTCTCTCTCTCAAAAAATAAATAAGCTATTAAAAAATTAAAAAAAAAACCCTCAGCACATCTAAAATGAAGCATCTGTGTCCCACCTTCAAACCATTTTCTTTCCTTTGTTTGCCTCTCTTTTCATCCATTCCTGTCTATGTGTGAAATGTCTTAAAGTTACTCCTTTGAATTCTCACTGCTACCATCCTAATTATACACAAGAAATGAAAACTTAGGCTCCTGCTTTGTTTCTTTCTTGTATATCCCACTAAAATCAATCCTGCATGGAAGCCTAGGGCTTCAATACATGAATTTATTGCTTAATGGATACCTATACACATTACATATTCAGGCCTAACATGGCCTGCATGCAATTGCTGGTCATTTTGATTTATTTTTTATTTTTAAAAACTGTGATTAAAAAACACATACCATGAAGTTTACTGCCTTAACCATTTTTAAGTGTATAATTCACTTGTGGTAAGCATGTTCTATCAATTTTAAAAACATGGTTAGCCTGCCCACATTAACTAGCAGAAGAGAAATCTTGGCCATCTCCAGGCTGCTGCTACAGGTGTAGGGCTTATCTGACTCACCTAGTGGTTGAAACCCACTCTGTTATTGAAACGAAAAATAATGCAACTAATTATATATATATTTTCAGGTTTGAGGTCATTAAAACTTCATAAAATTGAAACTATGAAGAAATGACAAAAGGTAAATAAAGACGAATAAAACTTTGGTTTATTTTGGTATATATATAATACTTGCCCTACTTTGGTAATATACTTTGGTCACATTTTTAACTGCGGTACTAAGCATAATCTCTTTTCCTTTATAAACATTCATATGGCTGGCCCACATATACATTTCTAATCCACCGTGGGAGGAAAAAATACAGCATCCACGAATTCCAAACGCGTTAACTTCGCTCTCAAAATTGTCTTCAACGGTCCCACATTACTTTTTTGGCCTCACTTTCTATTACCTTAAATCAGTCAAACTCAATTATGCACAATCCTAGTACAGCCTGGATGTTTCCACTGGGTGGCTTTACTCAACGCTATGGTTTAACAATTTCAGAGTAGGTTCCTCAGAGTAGGTTCCGGGGCCAGACCCTCCAGGTTAAAATTCCGGCTTCACCACATATATCTAATATGTATAATATCTAATACGATAGAATATTCGTGATTGCTCCCGAGACTAAATGAGTTAATTCACTACTGGTTGTGACACTGCTATGATATGCATGCAAATGTTAGTTATTATTATTCCAGCAACTTTGAATGCCCTCCTTCAAGATCCGCTCCAATGCCAGCTCCCTGGCAACGCCTTCAGGGGTGACCTCCGGACCCCTCCAGAACTCGCAAAACATTTACGACACGAACAGACGTACAAAGCGCTCGCTGACCCCTGAACTGGGCGCTTGGCAGGGCCACTAGCGCTTTGGGGTCTGTTTCTCTATAAACTGGGTACACATCTACCTCTTGCAGTGGAGATCGGGTCAAAGGGCGGGGAAAATCTATGCAAAATGGAAAGCGCTAAATAAACGTAGCGGAGACCGTAGGCCCGGGCACCCCATTCTTGGAAGTTCAGTGAAAGAAACGGATCCGGGACGAGGCCTGCGTCTGCAGCCAAGGTCCTGGCCTCGGTGCCCAGCGCTCGGCCTGCGGCCTCGGCTCGATCGCAGGCGGGATCCCGGCCGCAGTTTCCGCGATCAAGCCTGCGGCGCCACTGGCCTCAACGTCCGCCCGGACCAGGCCCCGCCGCGTCGCGGGTGCAGTCCGAACCGCAGGCGAGCCGAGGACATCCAGGCCTCAGTCCAGGCAGTCTTACCTCTCGGAATCACCGCGGCAAGGAAAGGGGCGGCAGCTGGAGCGCAGAGGCGGGGCCTCATCATGGCCGCCGGGGCCAACGTTTGGGGGAGCCCATCCTTGACCACGCCCCCGCCGGGCCCGCCCACTTACGGGTCTTTGCTCTTGTGTCCCTTCTCCCGCGCGGGGTCAAGCCACAGCCACGCCCCTCGGCTCCGCCACGCCGTCTCCGCCCTCCCTCAGCGTCCTCTGCTCCGCCGCCCAGCTGCCGCGGGCTCCTCTTCCTGCTCCTCCTGGCCTAGCGTCCCTTCGTGAAGGACCAGCTCGTCCACCGACCCGGGTTGTTCCCGGAGGCCTGAGGTCTGGCCCCACTTAACTGGTGGAAAGGGTTTACACGTAGGCTTTGAAATTATTTAAAAACCAGGTTATACTAGGGAGTCTGGAAGCCCCCAGGCCCCCAAATCTTTCCAGTTCACCTCCCTGAGAGCTGGAGTTCAACAAGCGGCATTTTTATTATTTATTCATTTTTATTTCCAGTGTAGTTAGCATAGTGTTACGTTAATTTTAGGTGTATAATATGATTCAGCAGTTCCATGTATTGCTCAGTGCTCATCAAGTTAGGCATACTTTTTTTTTTTTTTTAATTTCTTAAAGTTTATTTACTTTGAGAGAGAGCACGCTGCGCGCACAAGTGGGGGGGGGGGCGCGGAGAGAGAAAGAGAGGGAGAGAGAATCCCAAGCAGGCTCTGCACAGCGCAGAGCCAGACCCCACAAACCCTGAGATCATGTTCTGAGCCAAAGTCAGAGGCTTAAGGCACTGAACCACCCAGGTACCCCTGGGTAAGCATACTCTTAATCCCCTTCACGTGTTTCACCTATCCCCGCCCCCAACCCACATCAAGCATCATTTTTAAATCTCCAGTGCCAGGCACAGAGAAGGAGCTCCATCAATGTTCTGTTTTCTCCCTTCTTTGAATATAACTTACTCAAATTAATAGTTGCTGATTGATAATTTACAGCAAATCTTCCTTTGATTTTTTGATATGATTTAATTGAACTGATTGTTAGTGTAGTTTGTTGCCTTTTGAGAAAAATTAAATCTGATCACAGTTTTTTTTTTTTTTTAAGCCAGACAGACAGTGTAAATGATACAATCTGAAAGGCAGGACTAATTTCATGGGTGTGCAAACCGTGCCGGAGAACAGGGTCCCTATCTCAGAAGGACCCTTCACTTGGTACAGTTCTCTGCTTGGTGTAATTATTTTCTGCGCCACATGGTTAAAACGATTTTAAAGAGGGGTTCCCATATTTTCATATGGCACTGAACCCTGCAAATTATTGTGGTTAATCCTGCTGAAAGGACTGTGGGTGACATGACCTCTGTGGGAGCTGACA
The DNA here is from genome assembly GCF_022837055.1 of Prionailurus viverrinus. Lineage (NCBI taxonomy): Eukaryota > Metazoa > Chordata > Mammalia > Carnivora > Felidae > Prionailurus > Prionailurus viverrinus. The sequence goes on along the minus strand of NC_062561.1, from coordinate 24,371,239 downwards.
TGGATGCCAGAATCTGTCCTGTGGCCCAAGCCCATTTTGTCATAACGACCTGTGGACTAAACCTGTGCACCTGCAGATCAATTGAGACTCAGTCTGAAAATAATGTTTAATCAAAATAAAGCTTTTATTCTGGGAAAGTGAAGTTGAAGTGAAGTGAAATTTCTTTTTACTTTCTATTGTTTTTATTTAAGTTTATTTACTTATTTTGAGAGAGAGAGAGAGGGAGAGAAACCGTGAGTGAGGGAAGGGCAGAGAAAAAAGAGAGAGAGAATTCCAAACAATCAACACAGACCCCTTAATGGACTGTGAGATCATGACTTGGGCCAAAGTTGGATGCTTAACCAACTGAGCCATCCAGGGGCCCCTCTATTGTTTTTAAATATAAATCACAGAAAAGGGAATTTTCTCTAAACCGAGCTTCACAACAAAACAGAACACCTGGGTTTGCAAGTTATTTCAAAGTGATAGGAAATATTTGAAGAAAGTTAAAGGGTGTTTATTTAATAAATTAATTGCTGTGGGGTGCAAACTAACCTAATGAGCATGAAGTCGTTTATGCAAGGGTTCTGTTGTTAATACAATGTGATAATAACCAGAACTAAAATTTCTTTTACTCCACATAAATAATAAGTGATCCAGTAAATTTCTGTTTCTGCTTGAAAATATTATGTACTCATATACATGCATGGAAGCAAAGTAGGCTGAAATAATAAATTAAGGTTGATATTTCTCATAACAAAACTAGTAATAAAAATGGCTGAATATTAACTACTTAAAGAAGTAGACCCAAAATGATCTGTAAATATGTGGCTGAGAAGATTTAAGGACTCTGTCTGAACTAAAATAAATAGGGTGTAATCTTAGGGAGGCAACAAAGATCATGAAAGAGAGAAAAGCTCAACTCTGCTTAAGGTCTTTGGGAAAGGAGACAGAAAAGGCACCACAAATACATGAAGAATGGTATAATCTGTTGGACGTCAGCACTGTGCTACTTGAGAAGAGTTCTTATGGCTTTTCCACAGACTTGACCAGTGTTTCTCAACGTTGGCGCCATTGACATTTAGGACCAGATAATTTTTGGCTGTGGGAAACTATCCTGGGCATTGTGGGATGCTTAGTAGCACCCTGCCCTTTGTCCACCAAATAACAAGAGGACTCCCAGACCTCCCCTTACCTCCAAGCTTGAATTTTACTCTGAGGCTAATATAACCAGATGAACTTTCTTTTGCTTCCTGTGCATCCAAGCTGTGATGACCACAATGTCCCTAGATCTTGCCAAATGTCCACTAGTTTGGTGGGGGTGGGGGGGAGGGTGGGAAATTTGCCCCCATTTGAGAAACTCTGGCCTAGGTAAACATTTTCCAAAACTCCTTTTATTCTGATTCTGTCCTCATCTAATGACATTTTAGAAAAGAATAGCCCTCATTATTATTTAATAAATCAGAATTTGGGTTAATAATGCATTAGTCTCTGGAGAATCTAATTGGGGTGACTCATTCTCTAAGAGACTGTTCACCTTTGAATGCGATACTCACCTTATAAAATTGAGTTTCTAAATATGTATCGCTAAAGACCAGATTTTGAACCATGAGAACTCAACCCAGTACTGCAACTGTGTAGCCCTATGTCAGTGTCGCATCCCAACATTACGACCTTAATTCTAACTGCAGAGTTCAGTAGAATGGTACAGATGAACCTTAGTGAAGATTATCTAACTCCCACACTCGTATTGACAAATGTCCAAATCTAGCAGACTGTTTTCCATTTTATTTCCCACTGTCATTTTTTTTTTAATTTCTTAAATCCTAAAGCTTGTATTTCTTTTCCACCACACATTCATATTATCTGTAACTCCTTGTCTCAAAAAGATCAAGAGTGACATCAGATGGTGAACAGATCCATGAAAATGTGCTCAACATCACTAATCATCAGGGAAATCTAAATCAAAACCATTAGATACCACCTCAAACCTGTTAGAATGGCTAGACTCAAAAAGACAAGAAATGACAAGTGTTAGTGAGAAGGTGGAGAAAAGAGAACACTCATGCACTGTTAGTGGGAATGTAAATTGGGGCAGCCACTATGAAAACAGGATGGAGTTTCTTCAAAATATTAAAAATAAAACTACCATATGATCCAGCAATTCCATTTCTGGGTATTTATCCAAAGGAAACATACTAACTTGAAGAGATATCTGCACCCCCTCCCCCAACGTTCGTTTCGATGTTACTTATAATATCTAAGACATGGAAACAATCCAAGTATCTATAGATGGATGAATGGATAAAGAAAATGTGGTGTGTGTATACACACACACACACACACACACACACACATAGAATATTAATCAGCCATAAAAAGAAGGAAATCTTGCCATTTGTGACAAAATGGATGGAACTTGAGGGTATTATAAGTGAGGTAAGGGGGCGCCTGGGTGGCTCAGTTGGTTAAGCCTCTGACCAGCTCAGATCTTGCAGTTTGTGGGTTTGAGCCCCGCATCAGTCTCTGTGCTGACAAATTGGAGTCTGGAGACTGCTTCAGATTCTGTGTCTCCTTCTCTTTCTCTGCCCCTCTGCAACTCCTGCTCTGTCTCTCTCTCTCTCAAAATTAAATAAACATTAAAAAACTTAAAAAATAATAAGTGAAGTAAGTCAGAGAAAGGCAAAAACTGTCTCACCTACATGTATGTGATCTCTCTTAAATGTAGAATCCTAAAAATTAATAATAATAACTCCAAGCTCATAGGTATAGAGAACAGATTGGAGGTTGTCAGAGTTAGGCAATTGGGGGTGGGCAAATGGGCAAAAGCTCAAGTGGATTAAAGCTACAAATTTCCTATTACGTAGTTAAGTCCTGGGAGGCAGCTCAAGATGGCGACCCAGGAAGACCCTGAACTTATTTCCTCCCACGGACACAGAGAATCTGCAATTACATATGGAACAATTTCCTCTGAAAAAGATCTGAAAGCAAGCTGAGAAACTCCTTCACTTGGGCAAATGAAAACATCGTAGCAGGTACGAGAGAGGCTGGGATAAAAGCTCACCTTTAACTTCCCTCCCACGGTGACTCACAATTAGAAGGAATCCCACAAACTTGAAGTTTCTCTGTGAGGAATGATGAGTTTGTATCCCACATCAGGCACCCCCAACTTTTAAGACCTGCATCCGAGAAAGGAACCCACAAAACATCTGGCTTTGAAAACAAACAAGGCCCGAGTCCATGAGACCAGAAGGGAACCAAGGAGCGGCCCTTAAAGGGCTCCCGCAGACTCAGCTGCCCTAGGGTCTAGAGTGGAAGCAGCTCTTTGAAAAATACCCAGAATTTAGGTGAAAGAGATTCAATTGCTAATTTTAAAGGATTCCCGGAGGGGCAGGGGCCTGTTGGGATACTCCTAGCGATAGCACTGGTGGCAGGCGCCATTTTCCTTTTTTTCCCCTAGACCTTTTTTCTTTCCTTGGTGGGCACCTTCGGGCTCTCCCTCTGCCGGGCTCCACAGCCTCATTATCTCCCGGACGGGAGCTTTCAAACAGTCTGGTGCCCCAGGTTTTGCAGTGAGAAACCAGGGATAGCTCCTTGATGGGCTGGCTCTGGAGGGAAGAGCACCAGACTTGCACCCCTACAGCCCTGGGCTGATAGCAGACTGCAACACAGGCCTGTCCTTCGGAGGAGGAGGCCTACTTTGCTTTTTCTCGAGCTTTGGCCTGGGAAACAAGCTACACTTCTGTTCTTATCTCTTTCTAAAGAGCTCAACGTCCCCAGCCAAATGAGTACCACCTTGACCTTGCCTTTCACTGATTTCAAAGCTTTGTAAAAAGTTACATATTGCCAGTTTCATGATTTCAGTTAGATTCAACCAAGTTTTTAACGCATTTTAGTTGTAATATTATGTTTAATATTATATTAATCATATAAAAATTTATTTGAGAAGTAGAACGCTTAGAAAATATGGAATAGTGGAAAAAGAAAATTAAATCACCAATAATCCGACTGGTTAAGAGAGAATTTGGTTTAATTTCTCTGATAGGTCTTCCGTTCATTCAAGTTTTGAAACCGCTTGCATGCATAATTTTTTGTGCCTGACAATTTTTTGGAAGCCGCAGTGAAATATTTTTTACCTTCTAACATGATTACTTAGATTTTAAATGTCTGTTTTTAAAAAGGATAATTTTGATAATTTGTATTTTCAAAAAAAGCAATCTCTTTTATCCAATTTTGTATTTTTTGACATTGAAAAATTTAAATCTCCACTCCTGTGTTTATCACACTTTTTTTCCTTGTTAGTTTTGAATGTTTGTGTTCTTTCTTTTTTTGCTTGATTCTTTCATTCAGATGGGAATTTTTTTTTAGTTGACTTTTTTAAAGAACAATTCTTAGATTTACACTTAAGGTTTTAAAATGCAAAATATAGATACATTCTTACAAAAGGAATTATTGGGTCAATGGTTTTGGACATTTCTACTGCTCTTGAAATAAATGTACTGCCAAATTGCTTTCTAGACAGTTCATAAAACTCATATGCAGTATTTATCTCTATTTCTCTGTTTATGAACTGGGCCGTAATTGTCAATTATACTTCAATAAAGTTGGAACAAAATTTTTAAAATGTAGGGGCCGCTTTTAGGCAACCAACTTCGGCAATGGAAGCCTGAGTAAGGTAGAAGAGACCACAGTGACCCCCTTGACTGAATACAAGCAGGCACATTAGGACCCACCTCTAAATACCCATAAGCTCTAGCTGACCAATGTGACCAATGTGTTACTTACACCCAGACACAGATACCAAAAAAGGGAAAATTCTGCACCTTCCCCCTTCACTATAGTTCCGTACCACTCACTGCCTTGTGGCAGACAGTCTCTCCTTTGCTCTCCTGACAGCTGCTCCCTTACAGTATATTCAAATAAATTCCTATCTCCTTTGTTCTGCTTTAAGCGGATTCTATTACTGCCCATTCTGTCAGCCCGTCCCTGATCAGGCTGCCTCACAAAAAAACACAAAACCAAGATGGGTTATATTATGTATTGTTTCTAAAACTACGCCATCATTTACTTTTAATAGCTGTCAAGTGTTTCCTTCAGTGATGTACCATATTTTATTTAACCAATGCCTTATCATTCTGGGGAGCTATGCTGCATAAAAACTACCCTAAAACCTAGTCATATGAAATACCATTTTGTTGTGCTCACCCTGTGGATTAGGAGTTCAGACAGAGTACAGTGGAGATGATTTATCTCTGATACATGATGTCTGTGGCCTCAGCTGGGGTCACCCAACAGCCAGACAGACTCAACAACCAGGGAATGGAATCACTGGTAGGTATTTCCACTCACATGTCTGTGGTTGCTGCTGGATCTTGTCCAGAGCACTTACCTCTCCGTGTGGTCTGAGCTTCCTCACAGTATGGTAGCTTGACTGCATTTAGACATTTTTCATGGCGGCTGACAGTCCTAAAGGTGAATGCCCCCAGAGCACCAGGCAGAAGCTGCCTAGTGTCACTTTTGTTGCACTCAGTCAGTCATGGTAGTCACATCAGGAGAGGGGACATAGACTCCATCTTTTGAAGGAAGAAGTGTCAGAGACTTTGTGGATAAAACCACCACATCTATTATGAATAGTTAGGTCATTTACGATTTTGTTCATTACAACATAGCAATGAACATGTGCATACATATGTTTGCATGCACACGGTAAGAGTTCCTACAGGGCATATTTCCCATAAATAGAATTGCTGCTCCATGGGGATGCACATTTAGAATTTTGATAAATCTACCTAATATCTCTCCCATAGGGCTTTGCCAAATTTATGCACCCTCTACAATATGAAAGAAGTTATTTCTTTACCGCTTTCCTGACACTAACCTATATATATTTTTTAAATTTTAACCCTGTTATTGAGGAGTGATTGGCATGCAGAAAGCTGTTGATATTCAATCTATACAACTTGATGTTAAAACTTTGGTAGACATTTCATATTGGTTTCCCAAAACATTGTTCTAATTAGACTTCCACCAACAATATAGAAATGTGTCCGTTTCTAATGAACATCACCAATTCTGCAGAAGATCATTCTCTTGCTAATCTGATGAAAAAATTTGTATTTACCTGGTTTTTGAGAAAGCTGAGTATTCCTAAGTTTGTATTCCTTTTTCCACTTTTTAAAAAAATTTTCTACATTAAAAAAAATTTTTTTTTAAAAATTTACATCCAAATTAGTTATTATATACTGCAACAATGATTTCAGGGGTAGATTCCTTAATGTCCCTTACCCACTTAGCCCATCCCCCCTCCCACAACCCCTCCAGTAACCCTGTTTGTTCTCCATATTTAAGTCTCTTATGTTTTGTCCCCCTCCCTGTTTTTATATTATTTTTGCTTCCCTTCCCTTATGTTCATCTGTTCTGTGTTTTAAAGTCCTCATATGAGTGAAGTCATATGATATATGTCTTATGTCATATATCATATGATATATGACTGACTAATTTTGCTTGGCATAATACCCTCTAGTTCCATCCACGTAGTTGCAAATGGTAAGATTTCATTCTTTTTGATTGCCGAGAAATACTCCATTGTGTGTGTGTGTGTATATATGTATACATGTATATATATGTATATATGTGTGTGTATATATATATATATATATATATATATATATATATACCACATCTTCTTTATCCATTCATCCATCGATGGACCTTTGGGCTCTTTCCATACTTTGGCTATTGTCGATAATGCTGCTATAAACATGGGGTGCATGTGTCCCTTCGAAACAGCATACCTGTATCCCTTGGATACATACCTAGTAGTGCAATTGCTGGGTTGTAAGGTAGTTATATTTTTAGTTTTTTGAGGAACCTCCATACTGTTTTCCAGAGTGGCTGCACCAGTTTGCATTCCCGCCAGCAGTGCAAAAGAGATCCGCTTTCTCTGCATCCTCGCCAACATCTGTTGTTGCCTGAGTTGTTAATGTGAGCCATTCTGACAGGGGTGAGGTGGTATCACATTGTGATTTTGATTTGTATTTCCCTGATGATGAGTGATGTTGAGCATTTTTTTCATGTGTCAGTTGGCCGTCTGGATGTCTTCTTTGGTGAAGTGACTATTCATGTCTTTTGCCCATTTCTTCACTGGATTATTTGTTTTTTGGGTGTTGAGTTTGATAAATTCTTTAATAGATTTTGGATACTAACCCTTTATGTGATGTGTTGTTTCCAAATATCTTCTCCCATTCTGTCAGTTGCCTTTTAGTTTTGCTGATTGTTTCCTTTGCTGTGCAGAAGCTTTCTATTTTGATGAAGTCCCAGTAGTTCATTTTTGCATTTGTTTCCCTTGCCTCCAGAGACATGTTGAATAAGAAGTTGCTGCAGCCAAGATCAAAGAGGTTTGTGCCTGCTTTCTCCTGAAGGATTTTGATGGCTTCCTGTCTTACATTTAGGCCTTTCATCCATTTTGAGTTTATCTTTGTGTATGGTGTAAGAAAGTGGTCCAGGTTCATTCTTCTGCATGTTGCTGTCTAGTTTTCCCAGAACCACTTGCTGAGGAGATTCCTTATTCCATTGGATATTCTTTCCTGCTTTGTCAAAGATTAGTTGGCCATACGTTGTGGGTCTATTTCTGGGTTCTCTATTCTGTTCCATTGATCTGAGTGTCTGTTCTTGTGCCAGCACCAGACTGTCTTGATGATAACAGCTTTGTAGTATAGCTTGAAGTCTGGGATTGTGATGCCTCCTGCTTTGGTTTTCTTTTTCAAGATCGCTTTGGCTCTTCGGGGTGTTTTCTGGTTTCATACAAATGTTAGGATTGTTTGTTCTAGCTCTGTGAAGCATGCTGGTGTTATTTTGATAGGGATTGAAACACTAACCTGTATTTGAGCGTATTTCCAGGATAATACTTTTTCTGTCAAGGAATTTTTAATGCATAAATAGTTTTCCATATAATGAATTTTGCCACTCTTCTATTGTTTGGGTGTTTAGATTGTTCCTAGTACTTCACTACTCTAAGGAATTTGATGATGTATATATTCTTGTAAGTAAACCTTTGCCCACTTTCTTAATTATATCCTAAGGATACAGTCCTAGAAGTAGAATTGCCAAGTCAAAATTTATCCTCTTGTTTAAGCCTCCTGATACATACTGCCTAAATAACAGAACATTTATGTCATTTTACATCCCATCAACATGTCCTTTCATTAGACAATGTTCTTCAACAGTGGGGCACTTAGCATTTTCTGATATATAACGTAAAGCACATTTAACTACAAATTTTCAGAGTCAACTCAGAAATCACATCGAACAACTCTCTAGTTGTAATTCTCTAGGAATAGGATGTTTTGATGAATGTTTTGTGTCTTTTTCACATGCACCATGTGCTAAAGAAAATAGAAAATTCAATACTTGCACTGCACCACCTGTCTGTATTTCCCTGCGCCCTTTATAACTACATTTACAGAACCATGCTTTGGCTTATTTTCTTATATAGATGGCTGATATGAAAACATATAGCATTTGAAAAACCTCCATATAATATTTTTAAAACAGTTCAATGGCCTCTTACAAAATCCCCTAGGAGTATTTCTCTTAGCCCTAAGGATCTGAATAAAAGTTTGTTTTTCCCAATAAACTAGTGTACTTCTGTCTATCGGTGAGAGCTATGTGGTGTACTTCCTTTTTTTGTCCTGGTTTTTAGGATGATCAGAACTAAGTTCTATGCAATTACTATAGCATTATTCACTTTAAGCAAGATTTTTTAAAATATAAATTTTCTTTTGTCCTTTTTTATTTCTCTTTTTTTGTGGAATGTTCAGCTCTTACTATAATTAATCTACCTTTAATACTTTTTAGAGGTAGGGAGAGAAGGTCAAATTATAAACCAGTTGATAAAAATTATATCTTGGGGTGCCTGGGTGGCTCAGTGAGTTGAGCGTCTGACTCTTGATTTTGGCTCAGGTCATGATCCAGGGGTTGAGGGAAAGAGTGCTGTGTGGGACTTTACACTGGGCATGGAGCCTGCCTTATGATTCTCTCTCTCTCTCCCTCTGCTCCTTCCCCCTGCCTCTTAAAAAAAGTTATATCTTTAATTAGTAATATAGATGATTTTGGGGTTGGGCTAAATATGTATTAATTTTTATGTATGACTTAGAAACAGTTTAAAAATTAGAGTGTGAGTTATTTTTCTATTCACCTTTCTTTGCCTGGCAAAAGAAACTAGGACTTTGGGAGTAATCAAAGGCTTTATTTTAAGTTTAATCTGATTTTGTTTTTATAAACTGTATTTAATAAAACATCTAATGGATTCCTTTATAACACAGAACTAGCTATAGAAGAGAGGTTTGCATGTTTTAACGTTTTATATTTACACAGATGACAGATCTAGCAACTGTAGGTTGACAGCCTGAAATAGTTTATGTTTCTGGTTCTGTATTTTTTAAACATTATCATGTTTGGTATCTTGGCTTTCTGTTATTATGTGTTAGCTTGCAAATATGACATGGGAGACTGGTTAGGTTTCCAAATGTCATGGGAAAATAGGATTTACATTTCATAGTTATGTGTACATTTATTTGTCTACTGAGTTAATTCTGTGTCCCTTCCACAAATGTTCTATGAACCATGTAAAATCAATTCTGATTGTAGCTAGTTAAACAGCAATTTCCTCCTCAAAAATGCTGTTTCGAGAGATGAGACCACTGGAATAAAAGTTACCCATGACTTTAGCCATGAGTCATTTCAAAGAACTCAAGGTTGATTCAGTTACTAATGCATTCATTCAGTATATATTTGTTTACCTTTTATGTATGGGATAAAATGGTGAACTAGACAGCAGTAGACAGGCAAGGTTCTTGATCTTATAAAACTTACATTCTAGGGGTGCCTGGGTGGCTCAGTCAGTTAAGTGTCTGACTCTTGATTTAGGCCCAGGTTATGATCTCATGGTTCGGGATCTCAAGCCCTGTATTGGACTCTGTGCTGACAGTGTGGTCTCTCTCTCTCTCTCTCTCTCTCTCAAAATAAATAAATAAACTTAACAAAATAAAAAATAAATAAAACTTACATTCCAGAAGGAGGAGCCAGAAAATAAAATAAAAATAAATATGTAAATAAATAAGAAAATTTTAGTTAGTTGTAAGTACTATTCAGAGAATTAAGTAGGGATATAGTAATAAGCCTCTACTTTAGAAACATTGGTCATAGAAGGACTTCTGAGGAGGCTAAATTTTAGCTGAGATCAGAATCAGAATAGTTCCTTTCTGTAAAGATGAGTGGAAGACAACTCTAAGTAGAGAGTATAGGTAGTGCAAAGGCCCTAAGGTAGGACTTGGTGTGCTTCCACAAAAGAACGAAGGCTAACAGGGCAGATACTAAAGATGCTCTGATTTTTTTTTTTTTTTTTTTTTTTTTTTTACTCTAACAGAGACTCTCTTTTAATACCTAAAGATCAAAATGAGAGGCACCTGGGTGGCTCAGTTGGTTAAGTATCTGACTCTTGATGATCTCAGCTCAGGTCTTGATCTCATGGTCTTGAGATCAAGCCCCACACTGGGCTCCGCACTGGGTGTGAAGCTTATGTTAAAAAAAAAAAAAATCGAAATGAAAGGCAGCCTTTCCCATTTCTAACGGCTGTTCTGCGTTTTTCTGATTCTGAGATAGGAGTGCACAGTGCTATTACTAATAACAGTAGAGACTCATATAGTGCTTCCTACAGGCAGGTACTATTGTAAGTTCTTTACATGTGTTAACCTATGAGATTATAAGATACATATTTTTATGTTTATGTTCTTGTAGATGAGGAAACTGAAACACAGATAAGTTACTTAACATGGGATCAAAGAGGTAGTACATGGCAGAACAGAGATTTGTTTCCATTAGTCAGAATCGAGAATTTGTGTGTTTAACCATTAAACCATACTGCTTCTTGATAACAGTAATGAGGAAGATAGTGGCATACACCTTTATTTTTGCTATCAAAGCATTGTAGATTAAACAAATCGATGTTATCCTCATGTTACATCTTATGAAAAGAATAAGGAATTGGTATTTAAAATATAAGATACTGGTTACAAGGACATGGGTTTATTTTGCATCACTGGGCAAAGTAAACTCATTTGCCATACCTTCTGGATCTATACTTTCTGGATCTCCACTTATACCATCATCCATTCATCCATTCTTTTACCCACCAATAATTACTGTTTGCCTACCATATATACCAGGCACTTTTTTAGGTACTACCAATACAGAAATGGACAAGTTAGTCTCTGCTCTTATGGAGTTTACTTTTTCCAAAAGTGTGACAAAAATTCTGTATTAGTAAAGCAAATTTTAAAACTAACTCAGTTAACAGAATCAAATATCTTCACATACAGTTAATTTTGTCTTTACAGATTACATACTAATTCACAAGGGAATAAATGACTTGAGTCAAGGCATTTGCACAGCTGGAAATCAAGTTTAAGATTAGATTGCCATGAACCCAAGTGATCTGGCTCCAGCCTAAACACTGAATGAATCCACTTACTTGGAGCGGACCAAGGTTTGCAAGAGAGGCAGCATCTGTCCCATAGAATGGTAGCTGATGTGTTTGTCAATGACCAGTGCTTTCAACTCTGTAAAGTTCAGTTGAACTTGAGAAGACATAGCCAGTATCTCCTGATTCTTAGTAAATGCTGATCTTTTCCAGTTTACCTTCTACTAAATTAGGCCACAGAACCTGGAAATCAGCCATGTTACATAAACACTCTAGAAGCATTACGCTGTGAGTAGGAGACAGGGGTAATGAGCCATATCTAAAACTGTTTTTATTGGAATCCATAAGAGAAGGAGAGAGTAGAGTTTTTAAAAAGTATGAGTGAGATGAGTTAGTGGAAAATGAGACTAAGGTGAGAATAAATGTGTGAATATTAGAGATTTTTACAGACTGGAACTTGATTTGAAATGGAAGAATGGAAAAATGCTGAGACCATTTTGGACTTAATGGAAATGGTAAGGAAACTGTGATAATTTTATTACTATATTTGAATTGCCTGGTACTATAAAAAACCAGTCTTATAAGACTGCCAGATTTCTGGAATTTTCATGAACTAATTATATAAAACCATAGACCAGGATGTTTCAGGAATACACTTGGGTGAAGTCAGAGCTCACATAATTTTATCTTACTTTAATTTTATCATCGCTTGACAAAACTTGTTTAATAAATGCACTTTCTTTATAAATCTGGTGCCACATTTCTCAAAGTGATGTTGAGAAACTCGCATTTCCTTAGGAAATTATTTAGATTCATGTTTCTGTGATTAAATGTGGGAGTGGTAGGTTAAACAAAGGACTTCACTGAATCTTCAAGGTGCTAGGGAACATATAAATCTCCCCTCGTGGGATATAGTACTGTTTTTGTCTTAGAGCACTCTGATAGATTTGTATCATCTGAAACACAATTTGGGAAATTCCCGTCTAGTTCACTGGTGGTCATGTTCCCATTGGATCAGACCCCATAATCTTTTTCTAAGTCCTTAACTGTTTGTATTCCAAGGACGACTTAATGTCTCTTTATTCTTAATATCATAGTATCACCTGTTTCTTAAACAAGAAACTCCAAGCAGTTATATGTTTGATCGCCTTTTATTCTACTTTCCCAGCCAATTGTCAACTCCTACTTCATTTTTCTTCCCAGAATTTCACAAATATTTCTCACTTTTTAATTTTCTGGAATTACCTCCTCAAGAGGGGGGATTTTTTTTAAAAAATATTATTTATTTATTTTGAGAGAGAGTGAGAGAGTGCAGGAGCAGGGGAGGGGCAGAGAGAGAGGGAGGAGAGAATCCCAAGCAGGCTCTGTGCTGTCAGGGTGGAGTCATGTCAGGGGGCTCCATGTGGGGGGTCCATCTCACCAACTGTGAGATCGTGACTGGGGCGGAAACCAAGGGTCCAACACCTAACTGACCCATTGAGCCCCTCCAGGCGCCCCAGAAGGGGCTTTGATCAACATATGCCTTGGTTGTTTCAGCCCCCTCGACAGGCCTAATTTCTCTCCAAGGATATTTTTTATTACTGATAAAGATGTCACTCCTTCTTCTTTTGACCACGTTGCCTTTTTGGTTTCCTTGGAGGAAACATTTGTTACCTGATAGTCCTGCTAAGTGTAATTTTTAAAAAGTCATGTGCATGTGCATGATTCTCATACAAGTAAAATGAGTAACATGAATCAAAGACTTTATTCAATTTATTTATTCTTCTTATTATTTTTTTTTAAATTTTTTTTTTCCAAAGTTTATTTATTTTTGGGACAGAGAGAGACAGAGCATGAACGGGGGAGGGGCAGAGAGAGAGGGAGACACAGAATCGGAAACAGGCTCCAGGCTCCAGGCCATCAGTCCAGAGCCTGATGCGGGGCTCGAACTCATGGACCGCGAGATTGTGACCTGGCTGAAGTCGGACGCTTAACCGACTGCGCCACCCAGGCGCCCCTATTCTTATTATTTTTAAAAAAATTTAATGTTTATTTATTTTTGAGAGACAGAGTACGAGCAGAGGAGGGACAAGAGATACAGGCTCCAGGCTCTGAGCTGTCAGCACAGAGCCTGACGTGGGGCTTGAACCCAACAACTGTGAGATCATGACCTTAGCCAAACCTGGTGCTAAACTGACTGAGCCACCCAGGCACCCCAACTTTGTTCAACCTCTTAATTAAAGGAGAAGCTAGTAAGATGTTAAAATTGGTTCAAAGTTTTATAGTCAGAGATTATATTTTCTACTAGATAAAATTAATCTGCATTACTATAAATATGAGTAATTTGCATTGTGACTAACTGGAATCATTTGCATTGCTACAAGTTTTCTATTACTTAACCTCTACCCCTGTAGCGTTGTAGAATAGCCTCGCCAATAGAAAGTCAATCATGGATGCAAGCTCCCTTACAATCAGGTAATACCCAGAGTGTCCATTAGACAATGCCCAATCTCCATCCAGGGCACTCCCAGTAATCTTTTTGCCTATTTTTAAGTATTGGGTAATTTTTTCTCAGCAGTCAGTAATTCTCCACTGACAGTATTTATTTAATCAGTGTTTGTGTTACTTTGTTTCTACAGTGGTGCCACGGCCTGGGTTTAGTAACTTCTAGAGAAGGATTTATGTGGGTTTAGCTTGCCAGGTGAAGGCCTTGCATAGTTCCACTGGAGACAGGAATTTTAAAGCTTTCTGTGAGAACATGAGAGAAAAACTTTTCCTAATTAAAGAAAACTAAAAATAAATTTCCACTTAGATGTAACTAGGCAGTGGATTTTAACCTCCTAAATGTGCTCCACTTCCCATTCTCCAGCCTTCCAAATACTGAGCTAAGTATACGGTCCCCTCATTATCACTGCACACTGCAGATGTGAGGTGGCCGTGGAAGTGTGCCTTCTTGAACGAGGCTGTCGTCTAGAATGATTTCTCTGTGAGTAAGGATAGCTGGTCCTTGCAGAGATGAAACCCACATATTTGGACTCTTCCATTACCAAAGTGGGTAGAAGTGACAACATAGTTCAGTTATAGTGGGAATATTTATTTGAATCAAACAAACAAATTAAAGAAATCCTATCAATCCACTGGATCCTTTATTCTCTTAGTGAAAGAGATCAGGTCCTTTCAGTAAGCAGATACCTCTGGGAGGCTGGATTGTTTATGCATAAATCAGTCTTTTAACCAGTGCCTCTTAAACTGTCTGTGATGAATAACTGCACATATAATGCCCAATGTTATGGACAAAGATAATAAAAATGAATTTCTCGAAAAACAAAACAAAAACCCCCCACAAAGGCCAAAATGTAAGTAAGTTCCAATTTTTTAATTAGTAGATTAAACAGATAAAAACTACATTTCGGTAAATATAATTAGCATAATATAAGAAGAGAAAACTCTAATTAGAAAAAATGTTTATTGAATATGTTCATGGGAATAGATGATAATCACTAATTACTTTTTAAATTCCACATTCATAAGTAAACTAAAAGTTGAATCAAATAGTCATTCCCACATATAAAATGCCTATATGCATACTTTGAATGAGCATAGTGCATATCAGTATTAAAAGTGTCGATATGAGGGGTCCCTGGGTGACTCAGTTGGTTGGGTCTGGGTCTTAAGTTGGTTAAGCATCCGACTCTTAATTTTGGCTCAGGTCATGATCTCATGGTTTGTGAGGTTGAGCTCTGGGCCGGGCTCTGTGCAGACAGTGTGGAGCCTACTTGGGATTCTCTCTCATCTTCTCTCATGCTCTCTCACACCCTTTCTCTGCTCCTACCCCACTTGCTCTCACTCTCTCTCTAAATAAATAAATAAACTTAAAAAAAAGTTTCTGTCTTATTTTTCCTTCCCTTTCCCTATGTTCATCTGTTGAATTTCTCAAATTCCACACGAGTGAAGTCATATGATATCTTTCTCTTACTGACTTATTTCACTTAGCATAATACGCTCCAGTTCCACTCACGTTGTTGCAGATGGCAAGATTTCATTCATCGCTGAGTAGTATTCCATTATATATGTACCACATCTTGTTTATCTATTGATGGGCATTTGGGCTCTTTTCATAATTTGACTATTGGTGATAGCACACTGTAAACATTGGGGTGCATGTGTTCCTTCAAACCAGCACTCCTGTATCCTTTGGGTAAATCCCTAGTAGTGAAATTGCTGGGTTGTAGGGTAGCTCTCTTTTTAACTTTTTGAGGAAACTCCATACTGTTTTCCAGAGTGACTGTCCAGTTTGCATTCCCACCAGCAGTGCAAGAGGGTTCCCCTTTCTCCACATCCTCACCAACATCTGTTGTTTGCTGACTTGTTAATTTTAGCCACTCTGACCAGTATAAGGTGATAGCTCAATGTGCTTTTGATTTGTATTTCTCCGATGATGAGTGATGAGCATTTTTCATGTGTGTGTTAGTCATCTGGATGTCTACTTTGGAAAAGTGTCTATTCATGTCTTTTCCCATTTCTTCACTGGGTTATTTGTTTTTTGGGTGTTGATTTTGGAAAGTTCTTTATAGATTTGGGATACTGACCCTTTATCTGATATGTCATTTGCGAATATTTTCTCCCATTCCATCAGTTGCCTTTTAGATTTGTTGGTTGTTTCCTTTGCTGAGCAGAAGTTTTTTGTCTTGATGAAGTCCCAAGAGCACTGCGTGCCATATGTATGACATAGTCACTGGGTTCTACTCCTGAAGTCAGGACTACACTGTATGTTAACTAACTTGAAAATAAATAAACAAAAGAAAATATATAAAGCACATGAAAAAGAAGTTTCAATTTGACAAATGAGTTTGCCTTTTGTGTGTTACTTTATCTAAAGTAGGGTGGATTGATAACTTGTGTTACACATAAGGGATAATAGACGTCTAAAATGTTTTTATGTTTTGTTTTAATAGCACCATAGTGGAGAAAACAGTCTTATGGAGGTATATTACAAGAGTGGTAGAAAAGATTTTAGAGGAAAAGATTTTAGAGGAATTTCCCATGCTTGGGATATTCATTTTTGGGTAACATTTTATGATGATGTAATTTAGAGATTACAAAATAATTGCAAAAATAACATAAGGAAGTATTGTACATCCTTTACCACTTATGCTCTATCAAAGACACTATTGAAATTTGAAATAACCTCGTGCCATTATTGAAATCAGGAAATTGACATTATATAACACTATTACCTAATCCACAGTTCATGTCTGAATTTTGTCAGGTTTCCCTTTGAATATTCAAAGTGTGTGTGTGTGTGTGCGCGCGCACACACGCACACACGTGTGCATCTATGTGTGTGTGTGTTTTACCCCTCACAGTCCAGAGTCATGCATTTAGCTGACATATCTCTTTAGTCTCCTTTAATCTAGAACAGTTCCTCAGGTTTTCTTTGCCTTTTTTGAAGAACACAGGCTAGTTAATTTTAGAGTATCCTCTTTCTTATTGAGTTTTTGTTAGTTTTAGCATTCATTAATGCTTTTCTAGCTTTCTTGTTTCTTCTGTCTTTATTAGCGGGCATTCTAATATAAGGAAGATGTTTCCCTTATCCTCTATTTGTTTATTAATTCACTTATTTATATCAAAATGTACTCATGCATTTGTATCTTTCAATGGGTTATGTAATCCATTACTAATATGATTTATTCTGATGCTTGAGGTGTCCCAGATTTTGCGAGGGGCTCTCATGTCTTTCTGACATGTTTCCATTATTTTTTTGAGCAATTTCTTACTTTCTGGAGCAACAAGATACTCTAGGCTTATCCCTGCCCCAGAGCCAGAGTCAGTCTTTTCTCCAAGGAGGTCTGTTTTTATAAATTAAGATTTAGGAGTTAAGTGTGCTAATTGCTTCTGGCATGTAATTGCTTCTGGGCCCTTTCAGGAAGCCAGACTAGAATGGGCACACATATTCCTGTAGGCATACCTTCCTGTATTTGTTTCTATACATATTAAGATTAATGTGTTCAGGCTGATGTCCCCAATTCCTGTCCAATGCCAAGGCCTAGTGTTCCCTCCTTTCCATACTTGTAATTCTCCTTTCTATCTTCTAGCTGTCTGTTGTCATTGATTGCTAATTTAATTTCCTTGCTGTCAGGGAACATACTGTGAAAGCTTTCAAACTTTTGAAATTTATTGAGACATTCATACAGCCCAGTATAATGTCTGTTTTAGTGAATATTCCATGTGCACTTGAATATAATATGTGTGATGTGGTGTTGAGTGACTGTTTATAAATATTGATGAGGTCCAGTTGGTCAATAATGTTGTTCAGCTACTCCATATCTTTACTATTTTTTGTGTAGGTAGTTTTAAAGGTGTTCCATTAATTTTTCATAAAAGGGTATTTAAATGTGCAGCCATGATTATAGATTTGTCCTTTTTCTTTAGTTCTGTCAGTTTTCCTTCATGTATTTTGAAACTCTGGTAAACATTTTTTACTGTTATACTTTCCTGATAAATTGACCCTTTTTCATTTTGAAGTATCTCTCTTTTTTTTTAATTTTAATGTTTATTTTTGAGAGAGAGAGAGAGAGAGAGGCAGAGAGAGAGGGAGACACAGAATCTGCAGCAGGCTCCAGTCTCTGAGCTTTCAGCACAAAGCCCAATGTGGGACTTGAACCCACAAACCATGAGATCATTACATGAGCTGAAGTCAGACGCCCAACCAACTGAGCCACCCAGGCACCCCCTGAAGTGTCTATGTCTTTTAGTAGGAATGTTCAGTCTATTTACAGTTAATGTAAATATTGGTTGAATTTACATCTATACGTTAGCTATTCATTTTCTGTTTGTCCCCTCTGGTTTTTATTTTTTCTGATATTTTTTTCTAGCTTTCTTTTGGGTTCGTTGAATATTTGTCAGTGTTCTATTTTCAGTATTCAGTATTCTTTATTGCCTTTTAATCTAACCTTTGTATTTTTAAAAAAAGTTTATTTATTTTGAGAGAGAGAACCAGAGTGCAAGGAAGTGGGGGAAGAGCAGAGAGAGAGAGAGAGAGAGAGAGAGAGAGAGAGAGAATCCCAAGCAGGTTCATTGCTGTCACCACAGAGCCTAATGTGGGACTAGAACTTGTGACCTGAGTTGAGCTCATGACCTGAGATGAAACCAAAAAACTGGACACTTAACTGACTAAGCCACCCAGGCGCCCCAACCTCTATATTTTTTTTCTTTTCTTTTTTTTTTTTTTTTTTTAAATTTTTTTCAACGTTTATTTATTTTTGGGACAGAGAGAGACAGAGAATGAACGGGGGAGGGGCAGAGAGAGAGGGAGACACAGAATCAGAAACAGGCTCCAGGCTCTGAGCCATCAGCCCAGAGCCTGACGCGGGGCTCGAACTCACGGACTGCGAGATCGTGACCTGGCTGAAGTCGGACGCTTAACCGACTGCGCCACCCAGGCGCCCCCAACCTCTATATTTTTAAATTGATTTCTTTAGAAATTACAATGTACGTTCTCATTTTACCATTGTCTACCTTGATTTAATATTATGCCACTTTATGAAATGAGAATTTTGTGACCATATAGTTTCGTTTCTCCACCATCATTCTTTTAGCTATTGTAATCATTAATATTACATCTACATACATTATAAACCACATGATATGACAGCAAATATATGAAATATTATACATCCAAGGCTATTTGTTGCAGCATTGTTTATAATGGTAAACCAAGGAAAACAACCTAAGTCTCCGTCAGTAAAAGGCTGGTTAAATAAACTGTGCCACATCACAAAATGGGATTCTTTGTGGCCTTACATGAGAATGAGGAGGTTCTTTGTGTACAAATATGGCATGATCTGTAGTTCAAGGAAAAAGAAAGGTATAGATTAATGCATGTAGTATGGTACCTTTCATATATAAAAGTGGAAAAATATAAGTAGGTATTTGTATTTGTGTAAAGAAATACTGGGAGGATACGCAAATCTACTGAAGTGTGCTATCCATAAATAAAATTTTGGAAATGAGGAAATGAGGAAGAAAATGAGGAAACAGGAAGCCATGGGAGTCCTAATTATTTTGGTTTGATTTTTTGAAAACATTTGAATCTGTTAACTATAAAATTAATTTTAAAGCAAAATGAAAATATTTATGTTCTGTGGTTAGCTGTAAAAGAAATACATCATTTATTTAGAAGTTCTGCTCATTCAGTGTTGAATCAAAAGATGATGACTCCAGGGGAAGGTGGCCCTGTGCTGCTGAAGGTATGTGCCACACAGCTTTCCCCTTTCTTTTCACTTGATCATATCCACCACCTTTTATCGTTGATTTTAAATGACCATCTTGTGTATCCTGGCCTTTTATTCTCTCAGAAGAATATTTATTCAGGAAATAAATGCTACCAACTATTGATGAAGGATGTATATTTACTTTGGGCTATTAATTTTTGTCAATTGCTAGATCTTTTATTCCCTTAACTTTTTTTTTAAAGTTTATTAATTTTGAGGGACAGAGAGTGCAAACTGGGGAGGGCAGAGAAAGAGGGAGACAGAGAATCCCAAGCAGGCTCTGTGCTGTCAGCATGAAGCCCCACATGGGGCTCTATCCCACAAAACATGAGATCATGACCTGACCCCAAATCAAGAGACAGGTGCTCAACTGACTGAGCCACCCAGGTGCCCCTGTTCCCTAAATTCTTAAATGTGTTTTGAGTAAACTGTTCTCCCAAATGTTAGCAAAAGAGTATATAAGTACTGAGAAACAAGTCTTATGAATATTTTCTGAATGGATTGTTGAGAAGACTGCTGGTTTGTGTGTATAGACTACACCCATCTCAGCCCTGCATGAGGCATTGTGAGTCCAGGAGATAATGGGTTCTCAGTAAGAGAAACATACAAGACCAGCAAAGAATGGCTAAGCATGACCAGGAAAGAAAAGATCTGGGCCACTAGTTAGAAACATGAAATAGGGGGAAAAGATATTCACATTATTGATAAACTACTAAGGAATCTTGATCGTAAGTTTGTGAAACCTATGCAAACAGAAAACACAAAATACAGTACAGTACTTGGGCAGCCTGAGTGTCTCTGGGTTGAGCGCCTGACACTTGATTTTGGATCAGGTTGTGATCTCACAGTTCATGGGGTCATCTCCCCTTTCCTCCTCCCCCCAACCCCATCAGGCTGTGTGCTGATGGTGTGGACCCTGCTTGGGATTCTCTCTTTCCCTGTCTCCTGACCCTGCCCCCTGCACGTGCACTCTCTCTCTCTAAAAATAAATAAATAAACCTAAAAAAAATTACTGAAACCACTTCCCTAAGAAGAAAAGCAGACAATTAAAAATGTAAATTCTTTCCATGGGCACCTGGATGGCTCAGTTGCTTGAGCATCTGACTGGCTCAGGTCATGATCTTGCTTGTGGGTTTGAGCCCTGTGTCAGGGTCTGTGCTAACGGCTCAGAGCCTGGAGCCTGCTATGGATTCTGTGTCTCCCTCTCTCTCTGCCCCTCCCCTGCTCATGCTCTGTCTCTCTCTCTCTCAAAATAAATAAACATTAAAAAAAATTTTTTTTAATGTAAATTCCTTCCAAAATGATGGACAAGTTTTGTGTAATATCCCTCGAAATTCCAAAGGTGTTCTTGTGGAACTTGGCAAATGATACAATTCATCTGGAAGAATAAGAATTAAAAATTTTTAAAAAGCCCTAAGACTTTTAAAAAGTCCTAAAACATGGGATGGATTGATTGTTAGTGAGGCACAGGGATGATTAGACAAGAATAAAGTGGACATAGCAGCAGGTGAATTGTGGAACCCACATTATGCATATAGGATCTTTTATGTACAATTTTTTCAGCTGTTTTTCTTGTTTGAAAATTTTCCACGTAAGATGGGAAAATCTATGCCACAGCTCCCTACTTTTATCACATTAAGTCTAAATGCCTCTGCCTGGCTGTTAAAACTCAGAATTAAAAAGTTGTGCTATACCTGTCCAACTTTATTTCCACTGCTCCCTATCAAGCCCTGTGCTGTAACCAAGCTAATTTCCTCACTCTTCCTCACTTGTGCTATGCTCATTTCCCCTTCCACACTTTTGCTCCTGCTCTTTCTCCTGCCTAAGATGCCCTGATATCCCCTTTCCACTCATCCTAATCTTGCAGTCCTCCATTTAGGCCCTGCTGAATGCAGCCCTCACTGGTCCATATATGTGGATCTATTGCCATCCTTATGATTTAACGTAAACTCTGTGGTGCCTTACATTGTTTATTATCAGTCTAGTCATACATAATTGTGAATCTTAATGCTTCTTTGTGTTACTCAGTGTCTGGTATAGTACTGAGTAGTAGATGATCAGCCAGTAATTGCTAGATGGCTAATGGATGAGCAGTAACCATAGTCACAGATTCAGTCCTTGAATGATTACTGTCCTTTGTTTTTTCAGGGGCACACTGCCTGCCATGGTTATGGCATCTGCCCCATCGGAGATTTTCAGTAATTTCTGGATAAATAAGATTTTTTTTAGGTTTCTGCCCTTTCTCTTTTTGAATGCCTGTTTTTCTATACATTATGTCTACTGAATAGGCTAGAATTCCAGTTGCCATATATTATACAAGCATAAACAAACAAATATGTAAGCAAATAAGTAAATAAGCATCCACAGATTCACTGGGAGATTAGTGAAATTTCAAAGTTGGAAGTACTTTTTCCACTTGTGTCTAGAAGGGATGCTTGCATGGGGCTACTGTAAAAGAATTGCAGATTATATATTAGTTTCCTATTATTTATGTAACAAATTATCACGAATTTAGTGACTTAAAACAGCACAAACTGGGTCGCCTGGGTGGCGCAGTCGGTTAAGCGTCCGACTTCAGCCAGGTCACGATCTCGCGGTCCGTGAGTTCGAGCCCCGCGTCGGGCTCTGGGCTGATGGCTCAGAGCCTGGAGCCTGTTTCCGATTCTGTGTCTCCCTCTCTCTCTGCCCCTCCCCCATTCATGCTCTGTCTCTCTCTGTCCCAAAAATAAATAAACGTTGAAAAAAAAATTAAAAAAAAACAACAGCACAAACTTATTATCTTCTACTTTCTGGAGGTCAGACATCCACAATGAGTCTTCCAGGCCTAAAATCGAAGTGTTGGTGGAGCTGTGTTCATTCTGGAGACCCTAAGTGGACCCAGGTCTGGCACATTTGAGAATAGCAGGGAAGCCAGTGCGGCTGGACAGAGCTAGGAGAGTTACAGAAGATGAGCTCAGAGAAGTAAGAACTGGGGCAGATTTTATAGAACTTTCTGGGCTCCAAAAGGACTAGACCTTTGACTGTGTGAGGTGGGGAGCCACTGGAGGCTTTTGAGCAGAACACTGTTTTCAGAAGGATCCTTCTGACTGTTGTGTTATGAATAGATTTTTAGGGTAGGGTAAGAATGGAATCCGGGAGACCAGGAAGGAGGCTACTGCAGTCATCCAGGTGAGAGATGATGGTGATTTGGGCCAAGGTGGTGACAGAATGGGGTGATGAATATATTTTGAAGACTGAGTCGACAAGGTGTCCTGATGGAGAAGACATTAAATGTACAGAGAGAGAGAGAGAAAGAGAGAGAGAGAATCTAAAAGGAACAACAATTGAATCCCCTTTGAACTACTCTTGGAGCATGGAAAGGGTGTGCAGCATGAAAAACTTATACCGAACTGTTGTCAGTGACATGAAATACAAGAGCCTAAATGGCTGTGAAAGGAATCTTCCCATTTTGCTGTGTGCTGCTGAGTATTTGAATCTTTTACAACAACAATATAGTCTTATGTTACTTGCATGATATAAAAAAAAAAAGTTAACAGATGAGACTGACAACTTTTGTCAAGGACACTTCTCCCTTCATTTGGGCAACATGTATGCAATTTTAACATGAGTTTTATCAGAGATGTAGGTTAATTGAGACAAATAGTTAGCACCTACAATTGGCAAGAACACTGCAAAGTGCCATGGAATCATCTGATAAACAATTATAAAGAAAAATGCAATCAAGAGTGAACAATTAAATTTGTTATTGACTCAGGAGATTGAGATACAGTTGAGGTTAACAGATGTATAATTATAGATCATGGTGCATTTTTTAGAAGGGAGAAAAGTTTACTGATTGAAAGAAATAGTGATCTAACCATATTGTTAGAATGCTTAAGGAGAGAGAGGTACAGCCTGCCTTTTTTTTTTTTCCTACAGAAGTCCCATAATCCTGTACCATTTGATGAATTCAATATAGATTTCAACATCTTCCACACTGATATGGAAGTACACCAGTTAGACTTCATGTGGCTCTATAGAGTCTTTTCCCTAGATTAGCAAGCCTTTCCCTGTACACAGAGGCTTTTCTGATATTCAGTGCATGTTTTCAAACATTAAAGATGCAAAAATAAACTGACTGCTTCTTTTTGAATTTAAAATTCAGCTAAGTCTATGAGTACATTCACACAAAAAATCCCCTGGGGTGGTTCAGAGGGCTAAGTGGTATAGTTATAGGGCAGTGCTCCATAATCTCTAAAGCACACGACAATATAAGGAATTACTGTTTTGATTTCATTTATCTAGCTTTAAAGAGATTTGAGATATTCTAGACACATGGATTTCTAGATAGGTGTAATGTGCCCATTTAGACACCATTTTAAAAATGAATTATTTTGTTTTTGTTTTTTATTTTAGGGAGAGAGTGTGTAAGTGGGGGGAAAGGGGCAGAGGGGGAGAGAGAGAGAGAGAGAGAGAGAGAGAGAGAGAGAGAGAGGGAAGGAGGGAGAGAGGGAGAGAATCTCAAGCAGATTCCATGCTCAGCACAGAGCCTGATGTGGGGCTTGGTCCCATGACTCTGGGATCATGACCTGAGCCAAAATCAAGAGCCGGACACTCAACCGACTGAGCACCATTTGGCGCCCCCAAAATGAATAACGAATTGGAGTATTCCTGAGCTCCTTTCAAGT
Organism: Prionailurus viverrinus; assembly: GCF_022837055.1. NCBI lineage: Eukaryota > Metazoa > Chordata > Mammalia > Carnivora > Felidae > Prionailurus > Prionailurus viverrinus. The sequence goes on along the minus strand of NC_062561.1, from coordinate 24,346,862 downwards.
GTTCCTTGATCTCTTGGTTCCCTCTTCATCATTCTGGATGATGAGAGTTTTTATTGTCCTAGACCCAGGCCGGAAATGAGATTTCTCTCTCTCCATCACATGCAGGTACAAGTCTTGATCTCCTTTACTCTCTTGATGCTGTGGCTGTTTTAAGTCAGGGCAGGCTCTTGGCTCTAGTTTCATAGGGCCACAGCCCTTTATCCAAAATCCTTGGGACCAGACAGATGTGTCTGTGAATTCAGATTATCCTGATTTTAGACAAGGAATCTGGAACTTGAAGCACACATTCCATAACATCACCAGCAGGAGCTAGAACAGCAACGAGGAATTGGATCCTTTAATATTTCTGCAGCAAAACATAAAGTCACACCAAGGGGGACGACTAAACATTATGCAAGATTTATCATATCAGCTCAGGGCTGGTTTTGTCATAAATGACTAGATCAGGTCAGGTTTTGCTACCACATCAGTCATTAGGAATTCTTTTTTAGTTTTCAGAGCTTTTTGGCTTTGGAATTGAGGGTAATGGATTTGGGACTTACAGTTAAAAAACTCAGTGCCTGTTGTATAATAGTTCCAGGAAAGCTTGATGCTATAGTCCTCCCATCTCTAATTTATTCTTTATACTAGCACATTTCAACATTTTGGGCTTCTCCACCCTTGCTACTATTGCTTTACATAAGGCTCGGGCTTATACCGTTGAAGCCGTCGGCACCCTTAACCTTCAAGTGTGGGCTGCCTACTGGCACCCGAAAGATCAAAGGTACAAATCTATGTGTTGTTTTTCCACCAATTCTGTCAGTGGCTCCCCTATGCCCACAGGAGAGAGTCCTAACATGACAAGTTTGCAATTCAGGGTTGGCTTTGACCGGCCCCCTACCTGTACAATTGTACCTCCTCTTCTGTTTCTCTCTTCCTCCTTCACTCTCAAGGTTAGACCTAACAGTTCTCGCTGTCCTCACTTTTCCAACTTTGGAGCTCATCTGTTATTTAAATGCCCTTCCCTTAGGTCAGCTTTGTGAATTCATACATGTTCATGGTGCAATTCAAACATCTCCTCATCAGGGAAGGCTTTTCAGCTCTGCTGAGGTAGAGTTGATTGTTCTCTTTTTGTCACCAGTGTGCTTAGAATATGTATAAATATATGCCAGCAGAGTATCGATGGCATTGTTGCAGATTTTATCTACCTGTCTGTATCTCCACCTGGGCTGCGGGCATCCCGAGGGCAGAGGCCATGACTCCATCATCTCTGTATTCCCAGCATCCAGCTCAGGACCTGGTACATTTTAATTTTTTTTTTTTTAATGTTTGTTTATTTTTGAGACAGAGAGAGACAGAGCATGAACAGGGGAGGAGCAGAGAGAGAGAGGGAGACACAGAATCTGAAACAGGCTCCAGGCTCTGAGCTGTCAGCACAGAGCCCGACGCAGGGCTCAAACTCACGGACCGTGAGATCATGACCTGAGCCGAAGTCGGACGCTTAACCGACCAAGCCACCCAGGCGCCCCAGGACCTGGTACATTTAAAAAAAACATTATTTGAAGGAATGAATAACTGGGGTGCAGTCATACCTTCAGTTCAACGTTCTGAAAAGTGATTCAAGGACTTACTCTTACAAAAATACCCAAGGTCTCTTAAAAAACTTCAGGTTTCTGGGCCCAACCCTAGATGGCCCCGAAGAGAATTCCAAAGGGAGACTCTGAAATCTGCACTTTAAACAAACTCATGGGGTGTTTTGAAAGCTAAAAGCTGTTATTTTGGGGGTCTTTGAGGCACGTGGGAATTGTAGCAGAAAGAAACTGTTCAGGTGATTTTCTTTTCCTACCCGCTTTATAGTTTTTCTGCCTACCACTCAGCCGTGGCTGTTCTTTAGATCCCATTTCCTTCCTATTTCCCAGTCTTCAATTCCTAATCTGTTTTACAACAAGCAACCAGACAATAGTAATCAAGAGCACCTCATCTTCTGATCCTTGCCACAATCCCGAGGTACAAGGAACCTCAAGTTTATGAAGGCGTGAGGGACATAATATTGCTTATTACATAGACAGATTGACTCTGCTTCGGGGTTTGAGGGCATTTTCTGTGGAACAAAGAACAGACTTACGTCGATGGCCTTGATGGAGGTTACTTTGGCCCCTCAAGTCCTTTTCACTCATTTCTCTCTGTAACTCTGTTCTGGAGATCTGAGGTGGCTGGGCAGCTAATGCCAAGAAAATGTCAGCCAGTGATACAAGAATTCCTTTATTAGAACAGGATTTTTCTGCCCAGAGATGGCTTCACTAGAATGGAATGAGGCCTTCTCATGGACAGTCAGGACTGATAGTCTTCACAGACTCATCATCAACGGACAAACAGACTTATCATCAAAGGGCAGAGTTGAAAAAGGACATGGGACTTTCCTTCCTTCTTCCTTCTTATTGCTACTCTATATAATGACCCCCAAGGGCAACAAAACAAAACAACAAAAAATTACTTAGTTTTCTAAATAAAAACAAATCTGGGCCTGAGCTCCCCTCCCTCCTCTCCCTCCCCTCTCCCTGCCCCCCAGGTTTGGAGAACAGTCCAGTTTGGCCACTGTTGCCAGGGAGTCGATTATTTTACTTTGTAAGAATCCAAAGGTCATCGTCCAGAAACTTGGAGACACTCATGGCTATGGCTGTGCTGAGGAGGGAGGCTGGGAAGCATATACCGCCCAGGCCTTCATCAGGTCTGGAGTGCTTTTTTTTATTATTATTTATTTATTTTTAACATTTATTTATTATTGAGAAACAGAGAGAGACAGAGCATGAGCATGGGAGGGGTGGAGAGAAAGAGGGAGATACAGAATCTGAAGCAGGCTCCAGGCTCTGAGCTATTAGCACAGGGCCCAACACAAGGCTCGAGCTCACAAACCACAAGATCATGACCTGAGCTGAAGTCAGACGCTTAACTGACTGAGCCACCCGGGTGCCCCAGGCCTGGAGTGCTTTTGCAAAGGCATCTGCTTTTCTCTTCTCTGCCATTCACTGGGAGCCAGACAGAAGCGTTCCTGAGTCCCAGGGCCCTGGATGGGGTAGAGGATAAATCTTTCTCACTTATAGAAATGCTCAACCTGCACTTTTCCGAAACTCAGGGAACCTGTGGTGCAGACCGTCACCTCCACCTGCAGTTTAAAGCATTAGCTCTGTCTTCTGTGCTTCTGATAGAACACGGTCTTGGTAGGTCTGAAACAGGCCTGTTCACCAACCCCCTTGTGGCAAGGAGCCCACAGAGTTTTAGAGACGGGTGGAAGTAGGCAAATGAAATTATTCCTTTTAAATCCCTACAGGTAAAAAAGCTGCAAACAATCGTGGGTTGTTTTTTTTTTTCCTTGCTAACCCACCTTATTATATAAACACCAAAGGAAAAGCAGGGTAGGGATAGATTGGTTTGAGAGGCTTGCCAGACCTCAGGTGTAATTTTTGCCTATGACTTGGTAGCTCTAGAGATCCCTTTGCCTTCATTTTGGTCCTCCTTTGTGTGAGAGATAGGCAGGCAGATGCTCTTAATAAGCAGAGCTGTGTCTTTGCTCTCTAGCTGGTGACGTTAATAGTCATCATCTAGAATAGGTCAAATGCTGTCTGAGGATCTACCTTTAGTTCTTACAACACCACGAGGTAGTAGCATCCCCATTTAACAGATTAGTCTCACAGAGGTTAGGTAATTTTCTCATACAGCCCCATTAAATAGTAGAGGCAGAATCTGAAGTAATGTCTATATTAAACTCCTAAACCCATGCCCTTTCTAACATTTTCCTAAGTGTTTTCCCATTAGGTTTAAAACACAACCTCCCCTAATGGCCTTACCATGAACTTTGAATTGGTGCAGTTTTCACTAAAATAAAGCCCCCTAGCTCTCTGGTGTAACTTCTTGTTATAGTGAATCCAAGGAATATGGAATAACTCGACCAATGCTTGCTGCATTACAGGGGAAAATATTTTATTAGCTTATTTTTATTAACATCCTGTAGTTAATTCCCTCATTTCTTCTTAGAGTCTTGGTTTGCAGATAACTAAACCCATGCTCCTCTCTGCTCATGGGTATAAGCTGGGCATCGTACTGAGGGCTGCAGGCCACTTGTGTCATTCTTTGCCTTTCTTCTCCTAGGTTTGTCTTCATAACATCAGGGTCAGGTGGTTGGAGGACTCTGCTAGCCCAGTCAATAACACAAATGTTTCCAACTCAGCCACTCAATGATTTCCTCCTCTACTGAGGCTTGGCAGATTTATTCTTCTGTGTTGTCTAATTTTCTTTAGATTGTAAGATGGCTATTTTAATCACAGTACACTATGTTACTTGTTGAGGTCATCAAATCACAGTTCCTAGGGAGAGTGCTGGAAAAGCGTCATTGAGTTTGGTTCATCTCCTGTCCATTGTATTTTCTGGGTTTCATATTTAAGCTTCTGTATTTTTTAGCAATGACTGTTTTGCAGATTGCCCCATAAAAGAAAATTGGCTGGCTCGCTTTTTGGTAACATTCTTTAAAATGTGACTGTTCTGTTTTATAGACTAGGTAACAGGTAGGAAATTGGAAATTATTGTATTACAAGGGGAAAAATAGGAGTGCTATTTGAAAGAAATGGCTTTCCTTAACAGAATAGTAAGTCAATAGATTTTTTACCTTTTCATATAAGGTGCTGATTAGACACAGTACTGAACACTTCTTAACCTGTTACATGAAAATTCTTCTTCTGTCCAGGGACCCAATGGAAGTTGGAGGGTACATTCTGCACAGTCCACACAGCTGATTGGATTGGGACGGGCATCTGGCCTTACCATGGTAGTGGACCATAAGAGGGGCTCAGAACAAAATCTCTGCCTAAATAGGGAGAGTATGGACCAACTACCAACTTGATCACCATCTTTTAGAAATCTGAACAGGGTAGTACAGCAAAGATCAAGTAACTAGTGGCAGGTGTAGAAGATGGAAGTCCATGAAGTAGAGAGAGGTTATGGTGGACCATGAGTGAGAGTGTTACAAGTAAGGAGAACCTGGAAAGAAGCCAACTGGTAGGTGCAGGAGGAGTTAAAGAAGCACAGAGAGGAACAGGCTGAGAGGGAGTAGCTGGATCCCATGGATGATCAAACCCTCTAATCAAGGTGGAAGAACTGGTGCCTGCATAACCTCAGATCTTAGATTTGTTATGAAACTGGGCTTTTCTTTTTGGCTTCTGGGAAGTCTACTTAGCATTTGTGATTCCTCCTTACTCATTTTGTGTGCCTCCTGACAATAAACTCCATGCTCTCTGAAGGAATTTGAGGACATTTTTCAACAAACCAGCATGTCTAACACTCATTTTAAATAGTATTTTTATCATTAGTTCAAATTCATTCTTTTATTCATTAGTGCAAGATATAGAAAGGAAACAGCAGAAATGTATTTTTAAGCATAATTCTACTAGCATGAAGGACATAGTGTTTGTTCATTTTAGCCTTCTTTGGGAGGAACTTAACGTGACATACGTTCTCTGGGTATGAAGGTAAGCCAAGAGAAGAGACAGCAATCAATATATGGTGATTGTATCTTGTAAGATCCGGAATGATCCTTTAGGTAAGCATTAATCATGTTGATGATGAACTATACTCACAGGTTAAAATGTTTATTCAGCAATGTCTCCTGTACTCTGCATTATAGGTTAGTGAAGTTAGGAGGGGTTGTCCCTCGACAAGGTTAGAGTTCTGTTCACCTTTTTTTTTTTTTTTTTTTAATTTAACTTAGGAAGAACAATCTTGGACATAATGCAGGCATGATGGAGATTTGCTCTTACATTTCTGGAGTAGGGAAGAAATAGAGCAAGTGGCTGAGAATATGGACTGTTGATTCAAAAATCCAGCTCTGCCATTTACTATGTGTGAGCTTGGTCAAGTCCCTTAATCTTGAATTTCCTTATTTGCAGAATGGAGATAATAATAGTATCAAGCATTTAGTGTTGATGCTGTAAGGATTAAATGAAATGATATATTAAAGGACCAAACAATACTTAGCATTCAGTAAGGGTCCAAATGAATAGTTGTGATGGTAGAATATGTCATAGTTATTGTGTTTGTTGTAATTATTACTGTTGCTGGATGGTGTATTCCAGAGGGTGGCTAGCCCAACCCAACAGCCAAATTTGGCCTGCCACCTATTTTTATAAATACAGTTTTAATGGGAGACAGTTATGTCCTCTCATTTGCTTATTGTCTTTGTCTGCTTTCACACTACAAGCAGAAGAGCTGCATGGTTCTAACAGATCGTATGGTCCACAAAACCTAAGATATATACTACTTGGCTGTTTGTAGAAGCTGTTTTCTGATCTTTGGCATAGTGGAAAGAGGAAACAGTAAAAGCATAACAGTCATACAGCTCTGAACTTGAATTCTGATTGGAGTCGTTAGCTTAGGGAAACTGGGCCAATTTCCCTTTGAGACCCAGTTTCCTCACTGGTTATAGTGAGATACACTATAGACAGATGGACATACGTATCACTGTGATTACATATGTGAAAGCCCTTAGTACCAAATAGTTGCTCAATAAATAGTAATGTCAGTGTCTTCCTTTTACATTCTTCCTTCTGCTTTCCTTCCTACTGTAAGGAAGAAAGATTGGATAGTTCTGGGTTTAATTCCATGATTTCAAAAAGATGGCAAAACACTGTAGTTTATGTTCATATACACGTTATCATCTACCTACAAGTAGCTGGCTGTACTTTGCATGAATTCTCAGAACCAAGTAGGACCACTCAACCCTTAGCAATGCAAGTTATTATTGAATTCAAATAAAAAAAAATTCTTCTCCAAGGGGGAAATAATTTGTCTTTCAAAGTCACTGGCAAATTCAAATTTGTGTTTCAAATTCAAAGTATTAAGCAAATTTCCTAAACCAGAAGATTATATAAATGCACCTATAGCTTCAGTGTTTTATTTATTATGCTTAACATGAATTGAGATAGCATGATATTTGCATCATGATTACCATTATAATTCTAAGGGTGACAAGAATTATTCCTTTTGAGTGGTGCAAGTTGGTTAGGTCTATCTGGTGGACAGATGGAGGACCAAATGTGAGTCAGAACTTCACATACTACTGTAGACAAGTACAGGGATGAATTTATCAAAGACGATTTCTCTGGTGAACTGAAGGCTGAGAATAGCATGACATTTTCATGCAAATCACTCTTGCTCTTCAGTCTTGGAAATGTTTAGTTGAATTAAATCTGTCATACTCATAATCACTCATGAATAACGAACATTTCCTATTTCCTGCTAACTCAGAAAAAAAACGCACCATCTCATTTTTAGAAATTAAATACTTCTAGATATTTCTCATTTTCAGAGTATCAGACAAGTTATTAAATGAGTACATGCTGAGCAAATTAGTTTTGAATTTTATCATCGTTTTATTTCTTTTTAATTTTTTTTATTATTAAAAAAAATTCTTCTCTGTTTGCTTGTCTATGTTGACTCAGTTCCCAGCTTTTGGATAGTCTTCTTTATATAAACTATTGTGAACCTGTGTTGTAGAATGCAGAACATTGATAGTAGAGCCTGGAGATAATGATATTGAACATTATATCTAGTTTTAATTTTCCCCCCTTTAAAATTAACTTCCAATTTCAATATTTTTAACACTTTTGCCAGTGGCCCACATGAGTCTGCTTTTCACTAGGGCCTACAGTCACTGAAACATCAACGTGAGAGAGGTGGCATGCCCTGGGGACACCTATCAGATGCAGTCTCTCAAGAAGCATCATGGATAAGTGTGTTAATTAGAGAGAGGAAGATAGAGAATCCCAAGCAGGCTTAGGCGCTGAAGCCGGACTTGGGGCTCAAACCCATGCATGACTTGTGAGATCATGACCTGAGCTGAATTCAGATGATCAATTGACGGAGCCATCCAGGCACCCCAGGAATAATTTCATCTTGAGACTTCCTACACTAGACGATGTCTGAGATATAACATAAACATAGTAGACCCTCACTGACAAGCATGTTGAGAGAGTGTTGCAGCACTGGTTTCTCAACCTTATTTAAATATATTTTTGGTTATATGAATAAATACGCCATATAAACCATGGACCAATGGGCCCTTCTTAGATCCTTTTCTTATATAAAAGGAGAAATCTAGAGATTGGAAGATGTGAGGCCCTGATCCTATTGCTGGCTCTGATCAGCTGCTTGGCCAGGTGGCCTTGCATAATTTCTCTTATTTCCCTGGCTCTTTATCACCATTTCTGCTAAAAGAGAATCCTGGATCAGATGATGTCTAAGCTTATCTAGCTTTTTAATTTATTGAGTATGTTTCTTTTTGTTCCTTATATTTTAGTAGTTTAGAACCATTACATAGGCTAAATAAGTAGAGCTCATACAGAGAATTAGTCACTTATGTATTTGGATGTTAGAGAACTTTTCTAGGTCTTCTGCAGCTCCTGTGGGAATGGTAATGGCTAACCAGAACTGTCTTAGCAAAGCTGGAAGGAATTACTGAGTTTCATTCTATAAGAAATGTGTTTGACGGTCTCAGTAATAATTTTAGACGTGATTGTACAATATGAATGTATGTTCGTTTAACTATTGTTACTAACCATAATAACAGCATTTTCTGTTCAGGATGCATATTGATTTTTGAGACTATGGTTAATCACCAACTGAGTAAAACCTTCATGCAAGCTCAACCGGTTGCTTTTGGCCCACCTTTGATTTTAGTTCCATCTGCAGTGAAGAGTTCCAAGGCATCTCCTGGTAGGGGAATTGATCCCTAACTGTCTGTGGATCCTTGGTACCATACCCTTAAATAGACTTTACTTATTCCCAAATTCTATCTGCTTCTTGGGATCATGCTCCACATAAACAATCTGCACTCAAGTTCTTGTCTTGGCTCTGTACTTGGGGTCACCCCAAGTAGACAAGATCATCAGAATAATAGCATATTATTACCTTTCAATATCTGAAATAAATGTAGGACAGGAAGTACAGATTGTGCTGTTCTCCAGAAGCCAGAATAAATACCTTTGAAGATGTTATAATCTTAATTATAAATAAAAACTTAAATGACCTTGGCTCACTTTCAATAAAAATCTAGCAGTTAAAAAGAGACCTCCTCTGCACCGTGATATCTAAATCTTTTTGAGCTTTAAAAATTTAACCCTTTAAGGAAATTGAACTTAAATAGTGAGAGTACTTGTTCTTCAGGAATCTCGGGGGCTGTTATAAAGTACAACCTGATATCTGGTAGCAGCTAGAAACTGTGCAGAAGGGAGGCTGATTGTAAGAAAAATGCCACGTTAGGGATCATTTGTGTTGATAATCTGACTCTTGGTCTCATATCTTAGAAACTCCTTGGATCATTAAAAATTTGATTTTTCTCATAATATTCCCATATGAAACGTAAAACTGTCATTTATTTGCAATTCATCTAAAAGAATTTAAGAGAATGTGAGTATTGTTCCAGAATATTCTTTGGTCATGAAGCTGTGTCTTGGTTCATCAAAGCCTTGACTGGACTCCATAGCATTGAGATGAGCATAAACCTAGAAGAGAACTTTTGAAAAGATCAGTGACTCTAGTCCCATAGTATACACTCAAGGGAAGAGAGGCTTTGTTTGTGCAGGTTCAGAAAGTAGCAGCAGACTGAACCTCGGTTTCCTTCCTCAGTCTTCCATGACAATAGGGTTACATCAAATCCTGAGGCTCTAATTAGGGGTGAAAACCACCCATCATGTGTTAGCTAAGGTGGATATACTGTTGTTAAATATCAAAAACGAAGAATAGAGCTAAGACTGGGGTATATACCACTAGGGAAAATAGGGAAACCATTTGTTTTAGCAAAACACCTGTTAAAATAATAAACATTTAACAAAATTTTTGTCTTACTGCATAGCGACTGGGGCAAATGTCCATTGGGTATTAAACTTGAGATAAACTTAGTAATATTATTAGTGTTCTCAGTTAAAATCAAATCTTAGAAATCATATGTTTTCTTTCAAATCGCTGTTATTATTATGGTTTGAAATTTAATATTAAGTTATAAAACTTTATATAAATTATGGAGTTTCTGAAGGTGCTTGTTTTTCTGTGGGTCATTTGAGTGATACCAGGAGACTATTTCTTGTCCCTAAATTTCTTTCTCACTTGTCTTCCTGGTGCTAAAGTTTTACCTTTTGGATTAATATCATGGTGAACAGCTAAAGGGACCTCAGTGATAGACAATAGTTTATCAGCCTGAATTACTTATTGGTGCTCCAGCAAAGAGGAGAAACCTAATGGAATGGGTCATAGAATGGGCAAGTTTTGATGTGAGCAGGAAGAAAGAGTACCAGCAAAGGGAATTCTGCATCATGGTGAGGACAAAGCAGAAGTAAAAAAAAAAAAAAAATTAAAAATGAGAGTATTCACAGAATGTGGAAGCTATTGATAATAATATTGACTATCCCACAATTTGTCTACTTTTTGCTCTGATAGCCAATAATATATAATGGCTGTGGTTTTTTTCTTTTTAATAACAGTTATTACATTTACATAGTGCTTTATAGGTTATCAAGCACAGCTATAGTCATGACCTCATTTAAGTGATGCTGTCAGTCAGGACAGGTGCTAGTAGCTCCATTTTTAGAGACAATGAAATTGAGACACAGGGTTATTAAGTGATTTGTCCAAGCCAAGATGGGATCTCGCATCCTTTGGTTCTAAACTCAGTTCTCTTTGTTCTCTCCAGATTGGGTAGAAACAAGAACTTATTTTTCAGAGTCAGATGAGCCAGGCTTGAACTTGCCACTCATTCTTTTTTTGGCAGCTGTGGGACGTTGGCCGCATTACTAACTGTTCTGAATCTCAGTTTCTTTATCTATGAATAATAAGGCATAATAATACCTACTTTATAGGATTGTTGTGAAGATTCCATTAGGTGAAGCAAACAAATCGAACAGCTTAATGCCTGGCACGTGGTAGGTACTCAATACAGGGAGCTATAAACACCTGGAAAAGATACCTGCTGTCCCTATTTCATAAACTTTTCCAACATTTAGAGGTGAAATGACAAATCAAGGCAGCTTTCCAGTTTATTCAATGATACTGTGTCTTCTTGGTTTACTTTAATTCCTGAAATTATCTCCTGTGAAAATGTGTGTACTGTTTGTGTGAATGCACCTGTGCATGTCTTGGGGTACGCCTGTACACACGTGGCCATCAGTACCTGTGTGCATGTGTTGGGGTTACAGCAGCAGTTCTCTATGTTTCTGGGCTGTGTGCAACCAGACAGAGTGACCAAATGTGGAGTGTCTCTGCTGCAGATAACTGGAAGCTGAATCATAAGCAGGTAAGTCCTAGTTGAGTCACTGAACTTCAGAAGAACAGGCTTTGTTCTCTCAAAATATCTAAATGATACATGGAGTTCCTAGTGTGAGTATCTGAAAGGTGTGGGTCACTCCCTTTGGCAGACAAAACTATGGACTCACATAATTGCATTGATTTTTGAGTAGACTTTATTGATAATTATTCCTTCTTTCTTGAAATCTTTTAGAATTACCTTGATTAAAATCATTACACAAAATAATCTTCACCGTATTTATTATATATGGCACAGAATAATTAAACACTTTATGAACATGTTTCATAGATGCGCAAATGGGAAAAGCACCCTTTGCCAAAAGCAGTACAGTAACTTAGTTCAATTTGGCTACGGTAGCACTTTAAAAAATGACCATGAGGTGGCGCTGTGGCCAAGTAGATTAAGTATGTCTAAACTGAGTGTTTCCCCTAATTAGGTATGGCATTTAATTCCTTCCTTTAAATATAGAAGAATCTACCATTCAACTTAAAGTAGAGTAAGGTTGGTCACTGTATTTTAATAGTATTGACTAGGAGTGAGTCCTTTAATCACAGATCCATAAATCATTCAAGCACCGTGTTTCACTGGGGCTGGGGGTGTATTTTTGAAATCCTTAGTAGTCAGAAAGTCCCTAGACTAAACAAAGGGCCCAAAGGTACCATTTTATTCAAGATCACTCAACTGTATATAAGGACTATTGTTTTCACCACCCTTACAGAATTGTGTTAAAGTCTTCCCATAAAATCAGGTGAATTTCCAGTTTATTTAAAGAGCTGATACTTCTGTTACATTTTAATCTGCCTTTGACCGCAATGGAAGGTCATAGAAACATTAGAACATGAATTCACATTTTAATGGACAGGATACAAACATGCACACATGTGTATATATTGAAGGTTTTCATTAATGACTTCTTGCTTTTTCTCCATATAAATATATAAATATCGAATAAAGTGCATGAGAACATGTCTGTACATGTACGCAGATACATGGTTGTCTATATACACTTGAATAGATACTTATGGAAAGAAAACACATACACATTTGTAATATATATGTAGTCAAAAGATATCTGTCAGGCAGTATTTATGTTCATTCTGATCAAGATTGAGTGTATGGGGATAGAGTCTGGAATTTTTTCTCTAATATTTAATGAGATGTGCAGAGTTACAAACTAAGGCAAAATACAGTAGAGAAGAGATTTTTTAACATTTGTAGTTTTATCAGTTAGTATGGTGTAATCATTAAAGTAGTTCAGTTCAAATGCAGCCTTGATACAAGTGGCTTACTATAAATTCTAGCTTTGAAATACATATCTTTCAATGTATCTACAAGGACATAATTGGATAGCCTTAATACATTTCCAAATTACACAGTGGCATCTCCCACATTCTTTAGTTTTCAAATCCATAATATTTTTCAAATGGCTTAGTGCAAAACACTATTTTTCATTCAATAGAAATGCTTCAGTATTGTAATCTCATACCTAACTTCTATTTTAGTAAGGATATGTAATTTAATCTCGAGTGACGTCAAGGTGAATTAACTGCTGTTAGTCTTTCTCTCTTTAGCAAACTTTTTTACATAGCATTATATTATTGCTTTTTTTTTTTTATGGAGTCCAGTGTTAGTAAGTAATAAAGAAGTTAGTTTTTATGGAAATGAAATTTCCATAATGAAATTTCCAAATTTCCATAATGAAATTTCCAAATTTCCATAATGAAATTTCCAAATGAAATTTTGCTCCAAACTTTGGTAGTCATAGGTTGGGCCCAGGTTGAGGTGTATATTTCTAAACTAATTACAAATTTTGACCTCATGTAATATTTCCCCTCTCGGTCATTTGGTTGATATTCATCAACAACCAATCAGGAAACTTACTGAGAAAATTACCCTCAGGGTCAAAACAAGCCTTTTTCTGAACTATGTAGAAGGAAATAGTTTGAACCAATTCTCAAAATGTCTGTTAATTAATATTTTTGACAAGGACTCTTCCAATTAGGTCATTTGCTTTAAAAGCAGGGATTTGTTTTAATTATTTTTATATCCTCAGTACCCAGGAAATTTCTTCACAGATAATGTACACTCAGTAGATGATCGTGAGACCAAAGCTGAACAGTTTTGGCAAATAATAGAGATTAATTGATCAGAAAGCATCAATTTACCTGATGGGTGCCAATGGGAAAGTCACCTGCATTTATTTTACAGAGATCTCCTAAGACTGTACTGCTGGCAGTAGCCAAAAACCTGAGTTTATTCCTCAATCTTGACACAGTTACATCAATACTGCTTACTGCTCAACGGAGCGCATGCACGGTGTAGTCATTAAACAGCGAGTTACCAAACACCACTATGGTGTCGTTTAGGAGAAGCAGTTTCTAGAAATGTATTTGGTAATGTTAAGTTATCCTTTTGATAGTTTACCTATGAGAAGAAACACTAAACAAGACCACATTGGAAATTCAGAATAAAGCACAAATAGTAGAAGAGAAAGCAGCAGTAGTTATTAAATAACATTTTAAAACTTTTTCACTTCTTTGAAGAATTAAGTTGAAATGCAGCAAATGTCAGCAACTTTGTGAATATTTCAAAACGACATCTGTGAAAAAGCAGGAATGAAAAAGTTGTCAAGTATTTCATTTAATTATCTTAACAATACAGATTTCATAACACCGTCGTTAGTGTCTTTTTTGTTGTTGTTCAAAATATGTAGCATAAGTTTTAAAGAGGATTTTTCTTTAAGAGGTCATTATATTATATTCACCCAACTTCTCACTATTTGTAGCTATTGTTATTTACAGCAATAGGTAACCAACTCATGCCATCAACTAACGTAGGAGCAAGGTTTCCACTTGGAATAGAAGTTAATTTAGACTTATTTATGGCCTCATTATAATTTTACAATAAAAGCTAATTATTTTAAAGATGTATATCATTTACAATGTTAAAAATAAGTATCGTAAAGCTCACAGCTGAAATGCTGTCAGAACATTTTTGAAGTGCACATTTTGTGTCTTTTAACCCTGCCTTTTTTTTTTCATTGACAGAATAAAATGAGGCATATAAATATTATTGTTGGTTCTACTAGATCGGCCTAATTTTTTTTCCAGTCTCCCCTTTGTCTTTTTTTTCCCCCAGATAGGTAAAAATTTGCCCAGTGTGCCCTCCATGGTTGCTATGGCAACCAGTCTATCACACGCAGCTAACCTTTTCATTCACTGTATTAATATTGTCTGTAGGAGCATCTTCTGAATGTTGTTTTCCTAGAGCAACCATACTGTAGTCGTTATCTGTGGTCTTGGCATCTTTCTTTGAATTCTTTTTTTGTCCCATTTGGAGTTGACTAGATTTGTAGGCCAAGGCCGGTATAGTGTTCACTAAAATTAACTGCAATGGTTTTTTATTTTCCTTGTACTGACACTGAATATACCGTGAAAAGGCCGACCTGTAGGTCTTGTTGAACAGTGTATACACGAGTGGGTTGACCGCTGAGGAGAGGTAACCGATCCAAACAAACACATTGAGCAGGGCTCCGATGATATCCTCGTTGCAAGACTCTTTGCAGATGACGGCCATTATGTTCGTGATGAAGAATGGGCACCACATCACCACAAACAGAAAGAAGACAATGCCCAGCACCTTGCAGGCCTTTTGCTCATTGCTGATGGACTGCATAGTCCTTCTCCCATAGGACCCTGGTTCCCTGTGGATTGACCGCTGGAAGAGTTTTTCTGAAGACAGGGAACTCTGAGGAAGGAAGCTGAAAGAAGCTAGTTTGGCCCGTGTGCCAAGATCACTCACACACAAAGTAGCTTCTTTCTGGAGTGACTTGATAGTTAGAAAGTAGGTGATCACCATGATGGTTAAGGGAATGAAGAATGACACAAAAGAGCCGATCAGGACGAAATTATCGTCAGCAAGTAAACAGCTCCCTTTCTTAAAGACCTTGGAATCATCCTGTAGTCCAAAGACTGGTATTGGCATAGATATCCCTGGAGTTGGACAGAAAACGAAACATGATTATGAAGGAATCATCTGTGAGTATCGCTACATCATGGTGGCTGTGCAAAGGATTCTGTATTAACATTGTTTAAAATCTCAACATATACCTTCAATGAGAATTTAAAAGTCTCCCGTCTTTACAGGTATTATGTGGTTATTATATAAAATTTAATATATGGTTATAATATATGGTTATATTTAGTGACATATGTAGTGATAATATACTAATGTATATAATATATATTTACTATATATAATGCATGGTTTCTTAAACTTGTATGTTGTTTGCCCTATAGAGATAGTCCTTTACTTATAAAGAAGTACAATAAATCTAGCTTTAATTTTTCATGTTTTTTCTGATTATAACATAATTCTTGTTAATTGCAGAAAATACAGAGAGTCAAACAAAAATAAAAATGACCAATGATGCTATCACACAGAGATAATCACTATTAACAATATGATGCTATTTATTTTAGACACACACACACACACACACACACACACACACACACATACACACACCATTCACACCCATTTTATAACTGAATTTCACATTCAGTTCTGTAACTATTTTTCCCCTAACATTATGAGTATAGTTTATAAAAAGAACTTTATGAAATTGTAAACATATTTTCTTTTCAGAACACTTGAAAAATAGAAAAAAGTAACAATAAAGAATAATAATATATATTCTTGCCAGCCAGGGAAAATTCTGATACACATTTTATGTAGTTTTTCTTCCATTTATATGCATGTGTAAATAATTATGCATATGCAGTATTTTATGTGCAGTTTTAGATCTTCCTATTCCATTTAACATTCAATCATGCAAATTGCACATATTTTAAAGTATTTTTGAAAAATATAATTTCCTAATGTGAATTAAAGTAAGTCACCAATTATATTTTATATTTTATTATTTTAAATCTAGCTAATTTTGATTCTTTTTTAAAAAAGCTTTTTACTGGGGCGCCTGGGTGGCGCAGTCGGTTGAGCGTCCGACTTCAGCCAGGTCACGATCTCGCGGTCCGTGAGTTCGAGCCCTGCGCCGGGCTCTGGGCTGATGGCTCAGAGCCTGGAGCCTGCTTCTGATTCTGTGTCTCCCTCTCTCTCTGAGCCTCCCCCGTTCATGCTCTGTCTCTCTCTGTCCCAAAAGTAAATAAACGTTGAAAAAAAATTTAAAAAAGCTTTTTACTATCGAAAAGTTCTCACACATACAAAAAAAGTACCACCGAAAAACCAAAACAAACCTAGTACAATGAACCCATTACCCAGCGCCAGCAATAATTAATTCATGGGAAATCTTGTTTCACCCATACTCCCACCTGCTACAACTCCTCCCATGTTATTTTGAAACAAATCCCAGACAGCATATCATCCAATCTGTAAATATTTTCATATATAGATATAAAAGCTATGCATTCTTTTATATTTTAAAGTTTATTTATTTATTTTGAAAAAGAGAGAGAGAGCAGGGGAGGGGCAGAGAGAGAGAGGGAGAGAGAGACGATCCCAAGCAGGCTCCATGCTGTCAGCATAGAGCCTGAAACAGGACTCAAACTCACAAACTGTGAGATCATGACCTGAGCTCAAACCAAGTCATACGCTTAACCGACTGAGTCACCCTGGCACCCCAAAAGCTATGCATTCTTTAAAAAACCCCAAATATTACAGTATCATTCCCACTCCTAAGTAGAAATTTAATATTTCTTTAATATTTTTAAATATGGAATCAGCGTTCAAATTTCCAATTGGTCCATAAAAATGGTTATATGTTTTTAGTAGTAGAACATTCATAAGGGTGGAATACAAAATCATAAGCAGCCACAAACTTTTCTTTTATTGATAAATACGGGAGTTAGGTATGAGATGAGAGAATACATGGGAACACTAGCCCATGGTCAACTGTTCCATCATTGAAATTTAGAGAACCCATGCAGCTCCCTTAGGCACAGGGGTTAGGCAGAAGAGAGAACAAAGTGAGTTAAAGGAACACTTGGCCTCTAATGGTGCTAATTTCTCCCCCATGATGTAGGACCTTATTTAAGGGAGATTGAGCCGGCCACTACCACCACTGTGCAGTTTTGGGGGACTGGGAATGTCTTCCTCTACTGGCCTGGGACAGACCAAGACAATCATGTGATTGCCATAAAGGAAGAGTCAGGGAGAGAGGAAGGAGAGAAAACATGAATCAAGTAACTACTTTGTATAACTTAGTTTAAGGTGGCTTCTTTCATGAAAGGGTTGATGCCACAGGGGCATCCTGGGAGAACATCAGAACAAAGTTTCTTCCTACCCTCTCCCTCAGAGCTGTGTAACAGGGAGCATCTTGCTCACTGCTTCTGACCATCAGTTAGAGCCTAATAAATGGTCACAGTCCAGCCAAGAACACAGGTTCATTTCAGATTTGGGAGCTGCTGCTTGTTGGACTCTTCTATCCATCTGGGAAAACTTCCTTTGAGGCTCTGTAATCTAGTTTGTGCATACTCAGAACACAGTTCAGCTCCATCCAACCACGCACCTGACTCTCCTAACCTCACATTGGCCATCTTTGCAAGGAGGGGACATTAGCTTGAGTTAATGTTTAATGCAAGTCTTTCTCAGTGGCATTTGCCATTATCTTCACAAACTTAATTGACAAGTATTTGTCACTTGTCCATGCCGGGCCATCCCAGTATTCTTGGAAGGTGGAAATAAATGACATCAGAGCTTGGTCTTAAGGACACTGAGTGTGGTTAATGACTCTTCATTTCCTTTATTCCTCTCTGTCCCTGGCCTGTTGTTGGGAACATTCTATGGCCCGGGGACATCCTCTGAGACTGTATACATACCAGTTTTGTTTAGCCTTCAGAAAACTCTGGATCACAAAAATTAAGAGATGGTTTCTAAGAAGAATGTTTTGTTTTCCAGGTGTTTGAGTATGTACCTGTGACAGGTGTTTCCTGTACTCATCTAGAAGGTCTTTGTTCGACAGTGTAGTTGCTCATTGGTTAGAATGGAGGCTTTGGAGTGAGACAGGCCCTGGATTTGAGTCTGTGTCCTGGCTCTGTGCTCCTGGGCTGGTTACTTCATTTTCATAGTTCCTCATCTATCACCAACGTGCCTCCGTGGATGTGGGGAGGATAAAATGAATCCAGTGTGCAAACACCTAGGACAGTCCTTAGTCCAGAGTGGATGTTCTGCCAATGGTAGATCCACATGGGAGTAGCCTGCTCCACAGAATCACTCAACTTGAATACATTAACTTGATTTTGTTCTATTTTGTCTTAAACCAAAAGAAGTTAAAAAAATTTGGCTACTGGCTATATTGTTAATAATGATGTAATTATTAGCTTCTGCCAGGGTAGACAAAAGGTCTCAATCAATTTTAATTTTCTACAGCTAGAGCGGTTGATTGCTTTTCTGTTGTGATGAATTACAGCCATTACTATTAGTCATGATACACATAAACAAAATACCAACTGTGTAAAAAGGTATATGGTTTTGTTATTAAACTCTTGGGTGTGCATTTTCCTAATGCAAAGGAAGTTGCTACTGTGAGTCTTTTGCCCTATTTTGTTTGCAGCCTGGTTGGTGGTTTATATAAGTGGCAATTCTCAATTAACCAGAATAAAGTACTACTTAAAACACAAAACTCTTCAGTCATTTGGAAGTCAGGTGAGTGTACTTGTTTGGCAAGAACAAAAGCACACACACCCTCCAGAATGGCTCAACTTCTGTAGCCAGGGAGAAAAAGGGATGATGGAGCCATTTTACAAAGTGGAGATTCCCTCTTTTAGCTGCCTGGGATAAAGAGCCACTTTAAAATGCATATGGCAAGAAGCGCCTGGGTGGCTCAGTTGGTTAAGCGCCCGACTTTGGCTAAGGTCATGATCTCACAGCTTGTAAGTTGGAGCCCCACAATGGGCTCTGTGCTGACAGCTCAGGGCCTGGAGCCTGCTTTGGATTCTGTGTCTCCCTCTGTCTGTGCCCCTTCCCCGCTTGTGCTATGTTTCTCTCTCTTTCTCTCTCTCTCTCTCTCTCTCTCTCTCTCAAAAATAAATAAACATTTTAAAAAATTAAAAAAAAACTCTTTATAAATTGGATATGGAACGAAGACACAGGCAGGCTGTCTGGAAGGGGGACCTTGATTTGGAGGAGGAGAATCAACCTGATTGTTCTTTAAATGACCCATTCCTCTTTACATTTAACACGAATGTCCTGACTATTGTCAATTTACCATTCTTTTTTAGTGCCTCACTTGTAGTAAAGGTCAGCAAGGGTTTATGGAAAGAAAAACTAGACAGTTAAAGCAATACTCTGTAAAAGAGGGGAAAGAATTTTATGTCAAAGAACTAGAACATTTAAGGAGGCTTTGTGGGTAGGAGAGAGTTCAAAAACTCTCCTACCAAGAGAGACGAAGACACTGGCTCGTATCCAAGGTTGCGGTCACAGCCATCTGCAGTGCATTAATTTTCTGGCTGCTTTGTTTGATAATAGCTGCTTTTGGAGACCTGACATCTCCTCTCACTTGAAATTTCTGCATATAAAGCATTTTCCTTTATGAACAAATAGACAGTAGCTTAAACTACGTGACTCTGCATTTTGTTTAACATATTTTTCTGAGGAGTGGTAAATAGCAGTCAAGATTCAATATCAGTACTGGCTCCTCCATGCACATTTTCATTTTGTTTTTTTCATTAAAATTCAGACAATGAAATGCATGGGAAATACTGACACCCAGGAGCATGAAGACTTGGGCCGGTGTCGTGTTTTAGGGTGCCTCTGCTTACTCTGCACATTAAGTTTGCACCTCTGGTTAACATCTAACCATGGTCTGGTGAATGGCCTTAACTCTGGAGCACTGGCTGTGAAAGATAAGCTTTATTCTTAATCCTAGCTTTTTACGCTTTAATATCTTGGGACTGAGTGTGCTTCTGCAGGAGCGTTTCCTTGGGAAATAAGAAGGTGCCTTACTAGGTATGATCCTCTGATAGGGAACACGACAATGGAGTCCGCAGGGCCTCAGGTCTTGTGGGGGGTAGAGGGGAAAGAAACAAATACTTCAGGGCTTTTGTGAAAAAGACTGAATTTTGGTTCATGGGTTTCATTTCCTCTGGAACTACTTCCTTTCCTTTGTATTTTAACTCACACCGAATGTTCTCCAGTAATACGAATGGCTTTACTATCAGTTTGACAGAAAGCGCCATTCGTGAATACCGCAGGATAGTCATCATACGGCAGGGAGAGAGAGAGAGATGGGGTATCTAAGGGCAACTGGGGCTGGGACTCATCCTTCTAATAGGAAGTGTAAAGTTCAAGAGTTGCTAAATTTCTTATAATCTATGGTCTGCTGACCAGGCAGATAAAAGTGAGAGCTAGATCAACATGTCAGTTACCCAAGAAATTATGTTTCTTTTTAGATTAATTCTTAATATCTCTAATAATAAATCATAACTTCTCAAAGTACTTTCACATGTATTCATTCACTCTTGACTTTTTTTTTTTTTTTACAAAATCGTAAAAACATTACCCACACTGTCCTATGGGTAGATAAAAATTTCAGTTTGTGGAAAAGCTGAGGGCTAGCAAGCTTAGGTAATTTATTTACACTCATAGCAATTTAGGGGCAAAATCCAGACTCCTATGTAAATTTCTCATTTCTTATGGATGATTTTTTTTTTCCTACTTGCTTATTTACAAGAGTAGCTACAAAAGTCTACGACTATACCAGAGGTCCTTAACATTGGTTTCAGGAAGTCTGTGATGTTTCTGAAATCTGCACAATTTTCATATATGTGCTTACTTTTTGACACAGATTATCAAAAAAAGTTCCAGGCCCCAAAGCAGTTAATAAACACTAAGTTATATCGCTTCCCTGTGTCAAGAGCACACACACACACACTCTAATGATTCTCTGTATTTTGATACTTTCTTTTTTTCATTCTTTAATCTCAAAGTCAAAGTTTCCTCTGGTGAGACATTATTCTTTGAAGTCAGACAGCTATTCTAAAACTAAAATCCTTATAATCAACACCTAGTTTCCTCTTTTGTATTGTAGTTCTTCCTTTTTTTTTTAAGTTTTTTTAATGTTTTATTTATTTTTGAGACAGAGAGAGACAGAGCATGAGCAGGGGAGGGGCAGAGAGAGAGGGAGACACAGAATCTGAAGTAGGCTCCAGGCTCTGAGCTGTCACCACAGAGCACAATGCGGGGCTCGAACTCACGAACCATGAGATCATGACCTGAGCCGAAGTCGGACGCTTAAGTGACTGAACCACCCAGGCGCCCAAGTATGGTAGTTATTCTTAAATTTGGCTGCATATTAGAATTACCTAGGGAGCTTTTAAAAATTACATTGCATGGGCACCATTCCCAGAGGTTCTGATACTGGTACTTTTAGACAATGGTAATGTTCGGACCCCACATGAACATTGTTACTCAAACAAAAGAACACCTGGGTGATCCTGATATGTAACTAGTGCTGAGAACCTGGGATGTATAGGGTGAGAAGCATAGTACAAATGTCTTTATTTTGAAAGAAGAGTAAATAGAGGAAAGTCTTATAGCTGCTCCCTTTGCCTTTATTAAATAACTCTATTAATTTCCAAAAGGCTCGGGCTGACCTCAAGTGGAGAAATGATGGAGAGTTTCCAGGGAAAGAAGCCTGCCTCCACCCCTCCCTCAACTTGGCTATGAGTTATTTGGGGGAAAAAATGTGTTGAGTGAGTTATTGTATAAAGCTACCCATCCTTGTTTTAATAGTTTGACTGTTATGGCTAAATGCCCCCAAAGGCTTAAAGCTTGTGTTGTGTCCCAGGAGATAGGAGATACTTGGAAGAAATACTCAGTCTCCTGAAGTATAGCCAGTCGGGAACTACCGAAAGCCACTGGCCCAACTGCCCTGTCATGGATTCCTGGAAAGATGGTCTCTTGCTCTTCAGACCCTCATCCTGTTTCCTTTCAGTTTCGTAGCCTGGAAGTTGTGCTTTACTATGATGATCTTGCATTGAAAGGTAAAGGGACTGAATTCTGACTTGCAGGATGTGGATTGTCAGCTGTCGCTCTGACACCTGGCAGCCCATCATGTCTTTCCTTCCAAGGCAGATTGACTTCCATGTACCATCTTTTCCCATCAATGTGTTATGTATCCCACATAGAATCTGAATGATATGTTGGCATGTGGATAAATGATCAGAGCCTCATTTTGCTGTTGGAATCACAATTCGTAGAGAAACTTCTCAAATTCTTCAACTTGTCATCCACTGACCCTTTTTTAAATAAGCGGATATTACAGTATTCACCAACAATGGAAAAGTTTCTTTTAGCAATATGCTCACAAACAGAGGTTTATTTAGAAAAAAAAATCATCTCTGCTTCATATTACTAAACCTCATCTTCAAAGTATCACATCCTTTCCTCCATTTGTTTTAAAAGATCTTGTAGTGATTCTTTCTGAAAGCATGGGGAATGGGTCTCACATGTGACGTCTCATTTCAGAGACTCTGGTCTAGAGTGTGTTCAGCCACAGGGATGGTAGCTGGAAAGTTGGCTTGCAGCAGGTGACCACATAATCCAGGCCCACAGGTTGTCAATTCTCCTTCCCTTAGCCTCTCTTATACTTTCCCAAAGCAGCATTTATCATATGACATAATGAAGGACTACAGTTGCCCTAATGCTCAAGCCATTACCAACTACTGAGCCCATCCTACAAGGTCTTTGTGATCTGGCCTTAATGTGATCATTCAACGTTGTCAATTTTTGACATAGTCATGTGGCAGTCTCTCTCTTCTTTATGCCATCTCTTGAACGATTCAGAATGGAGTTATATATAGCTTGATTTCTCAGCCAATTGGCTGATTTCTTCAGCCAATGATCTGAAGAACTCTCAAAATCTGCCGGCTCCCACCTGTGTCTTTTCCCAGTGGCTCGCTTGCTGGAACATTGCAATGTGCCACTGCTAGAATGAGAGAGGTCCCATTGTTTTGTACCTGTAACACCTCAGACAGCTAACTAATAATCCAAGCCCAAGGTGTAGTGGCACAGAGATGCACAGCCGGGAAGAACCCTGGGGGCGTGGCCCTTGAAAAGGAAAGCAGTCACAGGAGAGAAGACACAGGCTATAGCTCAGGGATGCAGGTCAGAGAGGATGTGGTATCTGTGGCATGTCGTATTTCCTCTGGGGAAACGTGTACTGTAAATAGTAACTGAAAGGTAGACTCACTTCTCCATTTTGCCCTGGTTCAGTTCTGATTCCATCCTCTTTCCTGAAATAGTCTACCAACCAGTGGGGGCTCCAGAATGTCTCTGTAGCAGGGCCCTACGGGTGGTATCTGGCTGGGCATGGGAGACTGAAATAACCTCATTTTGTGGCTCCATTTGCAGAGGAAGCATACTGTTTTTGCTTTGACTCTATGATTGTTTGGGTTTGGGGGGCTGCAGAAGGAGGTTATGTGCCCAAACCACTCCCTACATTTAAGATATATCTCATGACATCTTTCTTTAAGGACATGCCCTGTATGAAGCTTTCCTAAAATTCTCCCTGTAATAAGAGCTCTTTTAGTCTATATTCCTTCATCACCTTCATAAATAATTTATGCTGTGCTAATTCACACTTCTAATACCTTAGAATTTTTCTCTGGAAGTGTCATTTCACCCACGAGGCGATAATCTCATTAATGGCAGGGGTATCTTTTACTTACTGGAAGCCACTCCAGCATTTTGTGGGATTGACGAGTGAATCAGTGAAAGGGAGAAAAAAAAAAAAAAGGAATCATAATCAACTTTAGTGACACAGCTTGAATTTACTGCATTATTTTATAATGTTTCCCTTCATTTTTGCTGGGAAAACACAATAAAATGTGGCTTCCCAATTAGCCACTGAGGGCAGAAAGAAGGAAAGTGCGTATTGCAATGATACTTAATAATTTGTGTACTTTTCGGAGAGAAGAACATATAAGATTAACTAGCACGTGCACTGACTACTTTGACAGCTAAAATCACCAGGGGAAAGATGCTGTAAAATACAGTGCCTGAGCAGGAATCAGGAGACCTGGGCTTATTCTTGTATGTTTTGGCTCATAGTCTGGATGTAGGGCTGTTATTTTTCTCAAAGCTCTCTTTCAGATAGACTGAATGAGTGTGTGTTGACAAATAAGAGCCTGATGCAGTGAGGTAAGTACAGACTGGGCCACCCCAAGAGGCACGCGTGCGCCCTGGCTGACAATCACCGACTGTGTGACCTTAGGTTACTTAACTTTGAAGCCTCCCTCTGTGAGGTGCAGATACATAAACAGAGGACCTTCCATAATTTACATATAGGGCTTTGGTGAGAAAACAGTGGGGCCATGTGTCTGAACTATTTTGTAAACTTGTGAGATGACAGTGATTATAATTTACTTAGTGCTATGCTAGACTCTTGGGTACCTCGAAAGGCCTTTGAGAACCTTCATGGAGCCTAAGATCTTTATCTCCTAAGATAAAATACACACACTTAATCGAGACAGACAGTGGTGCGGAGTAGAATGAGATCAAGAGGGGGTGCCTGGGTGGCTCAGTCAGTTGAGTGTCTGACTTCGGCTCAGGTCATGATCTCACAGCTCGTGAGTTCGAGCCCCGTGTCGGGCTCTGTGCTGGCAGCTCAGAGCCTGGAGTCTGCTTCGGATTCTGTGTCTCCCTCTCTCTCTCTACCCCTAACCCACTTGCAGTCTGTCTCAAAAATAAATAAACATTAAAAAAAATTAAAAAAAAAAAGAATGAGATCAAGGGACAAAAGCAGCCACATGGATAAAGATGGATGGGTGTGTGAGCTCAGCATGTGATGCTCATTGTGGGTTACCGTCTCCGGGGGAAAAAGCTGTGTAGGAGACGAGTTGCTGATTCACGTCCTGTGAGTGAACAGAATCCAGATGGCAGTATGATCTGGATGGGGGAGACAGGTGTATGATTGCTGTGCACCCAGGACCCCGGTGCACCTGGCCTTGCTGGGTTGAGTTCTGCTGTGTTTGGCATGCATCTGTGAACTCAGGAGCAAGCACACATGTTACTTCTCAGAGGCATCAAGCAGGCCTCTCTGTGTTAGCAATCAGTTTCAGTTATCCACCCGTTAATCAAATATTAATTGAATATACAGTGAAGTAGGTACTTTAGGGATTTGAGAGGAAGGAGGTGCTTGAGTCTATAATCGCTGCTTTCCATTCCAAGACTTTTTGCTGTCACGCATGAACTCCTCAGTCCAAACCAAGACTAGGGAGAAAGACGGCACAGAGATGTAAGCAGAAAAACTAGGTTTAACAGGGGCGTCAGTTGGTTAAAAATAATACAATCAAAGGAAATCTGTATTTAGCCTGGATTTTTTTTTAAAGTTTATTTATTTATTTAGACAGAATGTGCATGAGCATGACCAGGGGAGGGGAAGAGAGAGAGGGAGAGAGAGAATCCCAAGCAGGCTCCATGCTGTCAATGCAGAGCCCTACGTGGGGCTACAACTCACGAACCAGTGAGATCATGACCAGAGCCAAGATCAAGAGTCAGATGCTTAATTGACTGAGCCAGCCAGGTGCCCCTGGGTTCTTGTTTTTTAAAGGCAGCTATAATGAGAGATAGCAGTTCTCAAATGTTTTGGTCTCAAGACTCCTTTACACATTTAAAAATGATAAAGGACTCTAAAGAATCTTTATTTCTGTGGATTATACCTATAAATATTTGTGGTATTAGAAATGAAAACCGAGGGCACTTAAAATAATGATGTATCAATTCATTAAAAAAGAAAACTAATAAACCCATTCCATGTTAACATAAATAACATTTTTTTAAACGTTTATTTATTTTTGACAAAGAGAGAGAGAGAGAGTGAGAGAGAGCATGAGTGGGGGAGGGTCAGAGAAAGAGGGAGACACAGAATCTGAAACAGGCTCCAGGCTCTGAGCAGTCAGCACAGATCCCGACGCGGGGCTCGAACTCACAGACTGTGAGCTCGTGACCTGAGCTGAAGTAGGACGCTCATCCAACTGAGCCACCCAGGTGCCCCAACATAAATAACATTTTTATGGAAAAGAATTATATTTTCCAGAACAATAGAAGAATGGCAAATGTCAAATGTCAATAGAAGAATGGCACTATTTTGTAGTTTTGAAAGTTTCTCTTATGGCTGGTTTAATAGAACACAGCTGGATTCTCACAGACGCTTCTGTTTTAGTCTGTTATATCACATACAACATATCCTCCAGAAAACCCCACCATACCCTTATAAAAGGATGAAAGGGAAAAGAGAAGATAACACCTGATTTCTTGCGAGCTTTATGGAGATATAATTGACATATAACATTGTGCAAGTTTAAGCTGTAGTGTGTGATGATCTGCAGCACCTATACATTGAGATGTATTTGCCACAATAAGGTTAGTTAACACATCCTTCACCTCACACAATTCCCGTTTCATTGTTATTGTTATGGTGAGAACATTAGAGCTCTACTCTCCCAGCAACTTTCCAATATACAATACAGTTTTGTTAACTGTCGTCACCATGCTGTACCTCGGAAACCCCAGAACTTATTTATAACTAAGTTTGTACCCTATGTCCAACACCTCCTCATTTTCCCCGCTTTTCAGTTCCTGGTAACTACCATTCTTCTCTGTTCCTAGAAGTTTGATGTTTTTAGATTCCACATGCAAGAGAGGTCATACGGTATTTGTCTTTCTCTGACTTATTTCACTTAGCATAATGGCCTCAAAGTCCATCCATGTTGTCACAAATGACAGGAATTTCTTCTTTTTCGTGGCTGAATAATGTCACATTGTATCTATCTATATCTATATCTATATCTATATCTACATACATACACATATCTATCTATCTATATATAGATATAGATATAGATATACAAGCCACATTTTCTTCATCCATTCATCGTTGGGCACTTAGGTTATTTCCATGTTTGACTATTGTGATACGGCTGCTACAAACATTGAGGTGCAGATATCTCTTTGAGATAGTGATTTCTTTTCCTTGGATATTAGTACTGTTGTTGTTCTTGTTTCTGTTGTTATGAAAATAGTATCAATTTCTTGGACATCTTGAAAGCATCTCAGGTATCCCCAGAAATCCCACTGATGTAGGAGGAAAACTATCAGCTTGGGATCAGAAAACCCACGTTTGGATTCCCTATGACTTTTAAGCAAGCCACTTAATCCCTGTGAGATCTTTCACCTTTAAAATGGGGAATGTTCTATTATTTAATAGTATCCCCTTTAACAACTTACCATGAGGGACAATGAAAATTGCTGTTCTCTTGGTAATAAATACAGTATTGTCTAGTAGATGGAAATCATAGAGAAGAATGCTCCACAGCCTTCCTTAATGTGCTGAGTTCTTTATTCTGTCTAAAAATCCCTTCTGTAGCTGAGACCTCCAATGCCCCTTGTTTGGATGTCATAGAAATCCAAACCAGCCTGATGTCATCTTTACAGTTTAGCTTAAAAATCTGTGCCTCGCTTGCTCATGTAGAAGTCTGTTAATATGGAACCTGGTTATCACTTACCTAGAGGCCTCGTAGAGCAAGACCATCGCCCAGAATGGTTGATAATGGACTCCTCAAAGCTGTAATTTTCCATAACTGACTAGCAAATGATGAAAATTTAATGGCCTCTTCTGTGAATGGTGACAATTAAGTCAACTGCCAGGAGTACTGAGTAACAGGTGTGTAATATGATATTGCTTTAGAAAGTACATGCTAGGATTCACAGAGCAAGGATAAAGAGAGATTTCTACTGTGTACTTCCTCTGTGGGAACAAGGATGGCCTTACAAAATCTGGGGTTTCTTTCACAGGTGTTAGGGTTCACAGATATCAGCGTGATTGGCTTTCTCCCAAGGCACCCCCAATGAAAGGAGGGTCTGCCGTTGCTTGTTTTATCAGTCAGGGTACTTTGGTTTGAAGCAACAGAAGCTGATTTGGGCTGATGTAGCAGAAAATGAGTTTAATAAAATGATACGGAGTAGTTCAAAGAATTCTTGACAGGGCTGGGCTCCAGGCTAAAATTCCAGGAGTAAAATTGCATTACAAATTTTGTTTGATGAGGAAATGTCTGTTTTCCTTGTCCTCTGAGCACCAGGGACGACAACAACAGAAGGTCTTGCCTCACCAATGCCACTTCTACATCAGGGACTCAATTACGCAACTGCTGGAAGCCGGACACCTCAGCCACCTCCATGCTGGCAAAAATAGAGGTGGTTTGCTCACCTATTTGTTCACTTTGCTCTTTTCTACATCACAGTTTTGCCAGGGTACTGCTATTTGGGTGAATCTAGGCGATGAGCCAATGTTCTAGCTATAGGGAAGGCTTGGAATTTGAGTTCTGCTTCTTGGGAATTTCCCTAAATATAGAAAGGTTAGTTGAAAGAGACAGGCAGCCACAAATATGTCAAGAACCCATTTAACTTGACCTTTATATGGCATGATTTGTAGCTGCTGTAACTGAGCTGGGCCTGGGAGATGCTTCTCCCAAAGATGGCGATGCTAGAATTTCTGACATTTTCCTATGTTCATCTTTTTTTCCTGTGATTGTTCTCTTTTCTCTGCCATCTCTGTGGTCAGCATACGTTCAACTATTTAATATTTTAAAATGAGCCAATCTGGAAATTACCTACCGGTACCTGTGAAATGTTTGTGGGGCTAGCGTGGTCATATAACTGAGCCATGTTGTGGGGTATAAGGTGATAGATAGAACAGTACTTGGTAACTTGGGAAGTGTCTAAGGACAATCAGGTTCAGTTAAAAAAAATACACATTATACAAGCCAGAGAAAACATATCTCTGGGCTAGACAAATTTTTCATTATTCAGTTAGCTTGGCACAGGTTTGGAACTTTAAATAAACTTTATTTGGGGTTCTTCTTTATTCATATCTCTTATGGGCTTCTTATCTTGGCTTTGCTCTTGGGATCACTGGTCCTGCATTGATAGATTGACACTATTTCTATCACAAGGCTCAATCACGTTTTTGTTTTGGTTCCTAAGCCCATCGATCAAGCAGGGTCTTGATCTCAGCATGGGTGTCAGATGCAATCCCCTTGGATTCAGATCCAGTCACACAGGTGTCACAGAGGGTGGATAAGCTCTTGTTCTGACAGTGTCTGTGGAGGAGGGGACACAGAGAGTCCCCAACTAGCAACTCATTTTTCTAACCTGAGCTAAACTTCAGGATCTCCCTCCCGTCTTAGCCACCATCTCTTTGAGCTGCTAGGATTCTAGAAATTTACCTGTAGTTCCACCTTTCCCATCTGGTCTGGCCCAGACCTCCAAACTTCCCATCCGGTTTAGGAAGCCTGAGATGAAGAGCTTTGGGTTTTGATTCCTCTCAGACTGTGTTTGTGGTGAGATTTCATTTACTCCATCTTCTGCATAGTCGTTTGTATCCTGAAATTTTAGTGGTTTGGGGGAAGAACATTTTTGTGACATCGGAGATACAGTTCTCTGGTCTAATTTCTGCTTCTGAATGCCCTGTCTTCTTTGGTCTAAGTGGTTTTGCAGAAAGATGCAGTGATATCAGATTAAAAAGCAGCCTTCACCACGAAGTGTTATCTGGTTGTTATCAAGACGATCATTTGTTGTTGTTGTTTTCAAAGACCTAACATGGAGCTTAACGATCAGCTGGTGAAGCATCTTCCTTTCATAGTTGGTGAACTAAGGTAGAGAGATATTAAATGCTTCTCACAAGTTTACACTGATAAAAGAGTGGTGTACTGGCAAAAAGAGTGACAAACCCTATACTTACAGGTATCCGCCGTATGTCAGACACTGTGTAAGCCTTCCACAAATTTCATCCCCACAAGGTACCCATAAGGCAAGAGTTATTATCCCCATTTTCAGGTGGAGAAAACTGTGTTTCCAAAATATTTTGTAATTGGCTCTAGGTTTTCAGTTAGTGAATGAATGGACTAGGATTCCAACGTAGGCCTCATTGGTTTTCTTCTGTACCTCGCTTTGTGTTAGGACCTTGGCCTTGCGTTCCCTAGTCTAGAGGCCCTTTGACTACATCAGCATTTAGTCAGCTTTTTCATTTGCTTTCATTTTATAACAAATACTTCGTTAGGCTTTAAGGATTATGAGTGTTTATTTGTAACACTTGAAATGTTGAGATGCACTTGAACGTTATGTGAGATCTTATACATGGGAGGTAGGAATAGAAACCGGAGATAAGGAATGGAAAACAAATCAAACCTCCACCTCAGGGCTCATGAAGCTCTTCAATAAAAGTATTCTATTCAAGGTCACAAACAACTCTTTAATAAGGAGTAAACAAATATCTAGCTACCTATGTTGCCTCTCAGCTTGGATGTCTTGAATAGGCACCTGTAGCCTTACACGGTCACAATAGAACTCTGGAATGCACACTGCCTCCCTATCCCCTGAATGCCCACTTCCCATCATTTCCCCATCTTAGCTAATGGTGCTACCATCCTTCCAGGTGCACGGCTCAAAAACTTAGAAGTCGTTCTTTCCATTAGCCTCCCCTTGGAAAAACCTCACCCACATCCTATTAATTCTATCTCTGAAATATATTTTCTGTCCAAGTCTGTCCACCTCTCTCCATCTCCACTGCCGTCTCAGTACTCCAAGCCATTAAGACTCACAACTGGATTATAGCAAGATGCAATCCCCTTGGATTCAGATCCAGTCACACAGGTGTCACACCAGGTGGATAAGCTCTTGTTCTGACAGTGTCTGTGGAGGAGGGGACACAGAGAGTCCCCAACTAGCAACTCATTTTTCTAACCTGAGCTACCCTCACTGTTTCTACCCTTACCTGTGTACTCCCACCCCTGCTTAAAACTCTCAGAGGTCCCCCACTACACTCAGAACAATGTCCGAACTCCTTACTTGGTTATAAGGCTCTGCTTACCTCTCTTTCCTTGTCTCCTACACTTATCCCTTCTTGATGAATTGCTCGAGCCACATTAGCTTCTTTCTGATCCTTCAACCCCAAAAGCTGGTTTCCACAGTAGGGCCTTAGACTTTCCTGATCCCACTGCCAAGAACATGCCCTCCACTGACAATCCCAAGGCTGGCTCCTTCTTATTCTTCAGCATCAGTTTTAATGCCCTCTCCTCAGTGAGGCCCTTCCTGAGACCTTCACATAAATTAGTCCTTCCTCACCCCTACCTGAGTCACTCTATAGCACATTTCCCTGATTTGTTTTCTCCATAGCATTTGTGACTCCATGACATTTTTTGTTGGTCTATTTATTTGCTTGTTTGTTGTCTGTCTCTTTTCATGAATGTGAACCCCATAAAATCAAGGCGTTCTCCTAAGATAGTGGCTGCCTGGCACATAGTATTTAAATGGTAAATACTAAATAAAGATCTGTGGAATAAGTGAACAGGCAAATTCAGAGGCCTTTGGGAAATAAAAAGAGAAATTGTGACTAGATGGTAGACATCTTCATTATCTTGGTTATAGGGGT
Source organism: Prionailurus viverrinus (assembly GCF_022837055.1). Lineage (NCBI taxonomy): Eukaryota > Metazoa > Chordata > Mammalia > Carnivora > Felidae > Prionailurus > Prionailurus viverrinus. The sequence continues at coordinate 24,315,093 of NC_062561.1, read as the reverse complement.
AAGGGTAAGAGTTTGCCCAGAAAAGAGGTCATTTGGGCCAGGAAAAATTCTGGTAAATTAGGGCTTTTTAGGTGAAAGGTAAAGTTATTAAATATGAGGGCTTTCTACAGATATTACTCTTTCTCTAATATCCTGGAGTTGATAATACTTGATCTTTACAACCTAACTACTTCAGGGACACTTTGCCGCGGTGGTAGTGATAAGGACAGTAAAAATAGTAACAGCAAATCTTTGTGTGATGTTTCCGATGTTCCAAGTACTAGCCTGAGCACTTTATACCAATTAGCTCACTTGATCCTTAGCAGCAACCCTGTGAAGTACATACTACAGTGTCTTCATTTGCTGATGAAACACTTGAGGCACAGAGAAGTGAAGTTTGCTTCCTGAAGTCACACAGTAACTTGCCTAAAGTCACACAATCCTAGGTAGGAACTAGGACTTTGAGATGCACTTGGCCTGGCTCCACAGTCTGTGAGCTGCTTTGCTGTGTGGCCTCAGCCCAGCTTAGCCCTCAGGCCCACAGGCTTGTGTGTGTGTGTGTGTGTGTGTGTGTGTGTGTGTGTGTGTGTTGGTGTTGGGTGGGGGAGGGATCAAACTACCCTGCTGCAGAGAATCTGCTGCTTGACGAGCCCCATCAGTCAGGCCTGGTTCCTGCACCCTGCAGCCTCAGGTCTGGATCCTGACATCCCTGCCGTGCTCTACTGATAAAGTGAGTGCGACTAGCTTGAGTCTCCTTCTTCCTGTGTTTGGGCACACGTTTCACATTTAGAGTCACATAGATGCTCTCCACAGGAAGGCCAGTCATGGCCCTGAGTCATGAATGAGATACCATACGGGACGTGCTGTTGCGGGGCTCATGGTTGTGGAGTCATTATGTACTGTAAGCCTTTGATATCCACCCCTCAGGAGTTTTTTTCCCCCTAATTTAGCATTTTTACATTAGTATTAACAATGTTAACATTTAAAAAATTATAATTTCCTCCACTTAAAAACATTTTTTTTACATTTATTTATTTTTGAGAGACAGAGAGGGAGAGTGAGCAGGGGAGGGGCAGAGAGAGAGAGGGAGACACAGAATCCGAAACAGGCTCCAGGTTCTGAGCTGTTAGCACAGGCCCCGAAGCGGGGCTTGAACTCACAAACTGTGAGATCATGACCTGAGCTGAAGTCAGTCGCTTAACTGACTGAGCCACCCAGGCACCCCTCCCCCACTTTTTAAAAGTGGATACTTAAAACTTATTGAGGTGTAACACCCACAAAGAAAAGTGTATAATCAGAGGGTAGAGCTGAGTTACTGAAGGTGAGTGAATCCATGTGCCTGACACACAGCATTACCAGCACCTCAGAGGCACCCTGGAGACTCCTCCCGGTGGCCACTCCTCCTCTCCCCCTCCCCCTTCCCGAAGGTCCCGGGTCTTCTTCCTCTGCAATAGATTAGCTTCGTGTGCTTGTAAACTCTCTATATTGGAGTCACTCAGCATGTATTGTTTTGTGCTTGGCTTCTCACTAGCAGTATATTTGGAAGATATGTTTTTAAACATCTGCGAAGTGTTAAACTCGCTCTTATTATGGTTTCAGGTATTTTAGAAAATAATGAGAGTTTACAGGCACTAAATGTTGGAAGAAATGGAAATTTATACCCGTAAGGCACTCTGCATTCTCTTTTTTATTGTGGCAAAACATACATAGAATTTACTATTTTAATCATTATATTCTTTTTTAACGGAATTTTATGCTATATCTTTGAGGCATATTGAATAAGACTTGTTGGCATGATTTCTTACTATGCTTATTTTCTTTTCATGGGTTCCAGAGGATTAGCGTCCTACACCCGTTCTGATGCTGAATGCTTTTCTTCCAACTTAACCTTTATATGATTTCAGGGGTGGGAGTGGGGCAGAAACCCCCTGAGAATGAATAGAAAATTTATGTTGTTGTGACTGTGTAAAATTTTCATTAGACAGGTAATCCCCTAATACTCTGTAAAACAAAATTGATTCTGAATCACTGAGCGTGGGTGTACAAAGGCTATGTTGTGTGTGTCCCCAAAAAACCAAAAAGACAACAAAAAAAACCATCTCCAGAGTTCTACTTCCCCTGGATAGTTCATTTCTGAAAATGTGGAAGCAATCTGGAGCCTTGCGAGACATTAAGGAGACAACTCACAGTCAAAATATAATGAGTCCGATAGTTTCAAGGAAATGCAGGAAAAGTGGTAAAGAATGAGTTCCTTTATGAGTCGTGTATTCAGGTTAAAACCCACAGACGCACACTCCACAAAACACATTAATTCATTCACTTTGGTATCCTGTGGAGAAGTTAACTTGCCAGGCTAGACACATGTTAAAATTGAAGCACTTAGAATAAGTCAACCCAAAAGATACTTTCACACAGGATATCTATCTAATGGGAATAGGAACATGTGAAAAATTGGTTCAGCTTTCCACCTCGCCTTATAAAGTTAGGATGGTTTTAAGCCAACTGGGAGAGAAGTCCTCCTTTTAACAGTATTTTAGGCAACTGGGATGGTTGTGGATCAGCTAAATAAGCTGTGAACTTACTCGTGATGTACTCATCACTTTTCTAAAGTTTGTGACAGTAACAGGGACATTGTTTAACCAACTTCAGCCCGCTAAACATTTGACCCCAATGCATCTTGTGGTACAAATAACAATCCCCCCCAAAGTTTCCATCTGTCTCCTGGAAACTGAATACGATGTGTTCCACAGCAAAGGGTAATTAAGGCTGCTAATTCGCTGACCTTCAAACAGGGTGAGGATCGTGGGTTTTCTGGGTGGATCTGGTTTAATCACTAGCGTTCTTAAAAGTGGAGGAGGAGGAGGGCGAGAGGTATGTCAGAGTGCTTCTGTCTTTGCAGAGAGTGGCGGGTGTTCTCTGGAAGCTGGAAGTCCCAAGTGGACGCTTTTTCCCTTAAAGCCTCCGGAAGGGATATAGCCCTGCTGACATTTTGAATTTGGCCCAGTGAGAACAGTTTTGGACCTTGAGCTGAAACTGTAAGTTTTGAATTTACGTTTTTTTTTTTTTTAACTAAAAAAGTGCTAGTGTTTTAGAGCAGCAAAATAAATGTATGTTGGCTGGCCCCATTCTTGCTCCAACATTTGGATGTTGCTGTAGCTGTGCACACTCCTGGAGAGGGTGGGGGGCTGCTCTTCAGCCTGGGAGGACTAGGTTTGCTTGTGTGGAGGGCTCCTCTGCTCCCACTGTTTTGAATGGCATTACTTTGCGTTTGGAGTGATCGTCACTTTGAGAATCCTTCAAGGGGATGGACTTGGTGGGTTTTTATGACCTTCAGACTTCTGGATAAACTTTCAAATTTTTCTGTGAGCAAGCTGTAAGTAAGCAATGCTTTTCACTTTTACTAGCCTATTAAAATGTAACTCAGAGCTGTAGACAAGTAGGGTAAAGTGAGGCCCAGTCTGGGGGGTGAGGGCCCTGGCTTTTCCCTTGTTCCTTCCTCTGCCCCATGCAAGCTGTGGTTATTTTCCCAGAAACATCTTTACAGGAATTTCATCAAGGTCAAGTCCTACCGGCATTTGAATTGACACCATCAAAACCGTGGGCTAATTTGGGGGAGAACAAATATCTTAGTCCTGTAACGTACAACACTAAACTATCCCAGTACAAACGTGTTGTATTGAAAAGGCTAAGTCTTTGATGTCCTATAATCTTAAGGTTTCATTGTTTTCCCCCCAAAAAAGATCTTGTAAGTTTTTATGTTAACCTGTCCTTACATCCAGTATTGCTGCGTTATTCTTTTTGCTCATTTTGTTCCTTTGTGTCGTGTATTACTTCTGAATTGTGGGGTAGAGGTTGGTCTACTTGCTACGTGTCTTTTGTAGAGACTTGGTTTTCCTATGCTGAAATATTTTTTTCTTGTGTGTTAATATTGCTCTGGGGATATAAGCTACCACAACCAAGTCTATATAACAGAAGAAGGGGCTGCAGCTGAAGCCCTACTCTGTTCCCCTCCTGGTGATTCTGGCTGGAGTGGAAGGAGGAAATGAGGGCAGAGAACCTCTAGAATTAAAATGTGGGCTTAAGGCTCCCTCCACCCCCGCACTCCCCATTTACCTGCATCCTTCCCAGATCCCTCTACGGACACCCGTCTGGGCTGCTACTCTAGATTCCAATTTCTTGGGTTGGGAGGAGCAGGAGGAGAGAAAGCTAAGACCAGACAGGTGGCCTTTCACCCTTCACTTGCCTAAATTCTGTGGTTCTCGACCCTGGAGCATGTTGGGACCACCTGGGAGCTTTAAAAATGTTGATACTTAGAATGAACTGAGTCTCTCAGGAGCTGCAGGTGAGGCCTCAGGCCTAAGGAGGACTTAAAACTCCACAGGTTATACTAATGTGCCACAAAGCCTAAGCTCTATCTAGGTGGCTCTGGGCCTATCCTGAAGTTGGTCAACCAGCTGGAGGAGGACCTGGGCCACCACTGTTGTTTGTCTTGGCTTGGTCCTGGGCTGGTGGGCCCCTGCCAAGGGCCTTGTGGAGGTTCCAAAAGGGAGCCAACCACCCTGTCTGTGGCTCTCTGGCTTTTCCATCTGGGTTACGTGTCTGCCATGTATGGGTCTAATCCCCTTCTCTAAGGTTTTTTTTCCAAAGCTTTTATGTTCTAAGATTCACCAACTTCCCTCTTAGGACTGCCAGCTGCCTCTTGTAAACCTGATCCACTTGCCTACATGACAGCACCTGGAGAACTGAAGGGAAACTAGCCTGAAAGGTCCTGGTCTTCGGTGTCCTGTATATTTTGCTTCAGAACATTATCCAATTGAGGGGTTATTGGAGAAGACCCAGGCCACATAGTGCCAAGTCTGGGATTAGATACTTAACAAAACAAATTTATCCCTGAGTTCTTGTGAGGATTAAATGGGATAAAATAGAAAAGTATGCACCAGCAATGGGCTCTCAGGAGGTAATCCTAGATATTAGCTGGAGGTTAACTGTTGTGGGGGGAATAGGATAAAAACATTAACTGATAAGTGACCAGGGATCAGTTATCTGAGAATAGAAGAACCATCTAGTAGGTGGTGGTAAAAAATCACAGACTTAGGGGTTCCTCAGTGGCTGTGAGCCACACCTCAGTGCTTCCTTCTGTTAAGATCGCTTATTAGAATTGGCTAGAATTTAGTTGATGAGATTCCTCTGTTAGGCTACAAGAGGGGCATTAAACCTCCTGTAACTTCAGGCTTGGATTGGCTGTTGGTAGAAGGTGATAAAACTTTGTGTCTGGACTAAATGGTTTTTGTTTTTGAGTCCGTATTAGAATATATTGGAATAAAATCTCACCGTTCCAGGTCTGGCCCTATCTGACCTCCAGTCTCTGCCGGCTGGAATCTGCCCTGAGGTTATTAGTCTACCTAACAGAACTCGGCAGATGTGATAAGAACATTTGAGGCTGAAACTGATTGGGGCTAGTAGACCATAGATGACTTTCTGTCCACCCCTCCCCCCCCCCATGTTGAGATCCTAACCCCTAGCACCTCTGAATGTGTCCTCATTTGGAAATAGGATCTCTGGAGATGAACAAGTGAAAATAAGGTCATTAGGGTGAGCCCTAACTCAATATAACTGGTGACCTTACAAGAGGTGAAATGATGGTGGAGACCACACAGGGATAACACTATCAAGATGAAGGTAGAAGTTAGATGATGTCCATCAACTGAAGAAATGCGGAAGATTGTCAGCAAACCAGCAGGAGCTGGGAGAGAGGCATGACATGGATTCTCCGAGCCATCCAGAAGAATTGGCCCTGTCAACATCTTTACTTTGGACTTGTAGCTTCCAGAATTGAGACCGTAAATTCTTGTTTGAGTTGCCTAGTTGGTAGTATTTTGTTATGGCAACCCTAGGAATCCAGCACACTATTTCTGTCTGCCTCTCAGGAGCAGGGATGCCATGGATTGGTTGACTTCGGAGACCCTCATTGAATGACTAGGTTGGAAGTGAAAAGGCTGGTATTTGACCTTCGGGAAGGGTAGTATCCCATGATCCACTTAAAGACTTTGCTAGTGGGGGGACCCTTTTGTGAGACCTGAGAATCTCAGGGTAGGTGGGGGCGCTCTCTGGATTTTTCACTTCCTGTGGGGTGAAGGAAGGAAGTGCTCTGAACTGGGGGACATCCTGGGCACCTATTTCTTAGGCTTTCCGTTTTTGTGGGATTCTCCTATCCCATATGGTGATGTAAAAATCTGGTGGGATAAGGGAGGAGGAACAGAACTCTAAAGCTTTCCCTCCCTGGAAAAGCCTGAGGTGGGTGGGGAGGTGGGGACCTTTTGGTGTTCTGAAGGGCCTAAGAAAATCTTAAGACTTGGAAAAAAATATCCAAAATATATGGAACCTCAAACACTTGAATATCTAAACTATAACCCAGCCAGATCGGTTCAGATAATTTCAGATCAGTAGACCACATGAAATCCTATTTAAGCTATGATGTGGGTGAAGTCTCTAAATGTAACAGTAAGCAAAAATCTTCAGCCCTGGGCATCGGGGCAAGTGGTTTTTCCTCCTCTAGCTACTACCGTCTAGCACCTACCCCCCTTCCTTGCTCGTACACTGACCTCTGAGATGAGAGACTTTGTGAACGGAGCACAAAAGACCTGGAATAAAGGAATCCTTGGTGCTACTTCATCTCTGATACATGGGGAAAATGGACTGTTGTGACAGTGGGCTGGGAACAAGATTCAGGTGATTTTTCTCCTTGCCAGTGCTTCCTTGTTTTGTAAGAGTCCCCACTTGAAGTAGTCGATCTCCATTAAAAAATTTTTCATTAAACAAAACCCAGCAATCCCCTGTGGCTTCGTAATCAAATATGCAGTTTAGAAAAGATGTGAAATGAAAGCACATACATAGGCACTATCTCCTAAGTCGACAGTGAACCCTCAATAAGTGGAGGTAGCCTCTATTTTTCCTAGGCAGACAAGTTGGAAGTAAAGATGTAAGGTGTTCCTTCATTCACTCTGATCCAAGCTTCTGAAACTCAAGAAGTTAAAAAAAATGCAGAGTTTTTAATAGCAGTCCTCTAAGTGGACATGAAGCTTGGTTATCCCCCTCCTTTATGGAATAGAAGTCTTTTAAGTGGATAGGAGTCTGAGACCCTAAAGCTGGTAAAAGGGAAGATAAACGTGTTCTTTCTTAGCAGGCTTCGACTCTTACTAACAAAACACAAGGATGAAAGGACCCCTAGAATAGTAGAGTGATGGTTGTGGGTTGTTTTTTTTTTTTTTTTTTTTTAAATGTTCATTTTTTGAGAGACCAAGCATGAGTGCGAAGGGGCAGAGAGAGGGAAGATGCAGAATCTGAAGCAGGCTCCAGGCTCTGAGCTGTCAGCAGAGCCTGGCCTGGGGCTGGAACTCAGGAACCAAGAGATCATGGCCTTAGCTGAAGTCTGACACTTAACTGACTGAGCCACCCAGGTGCCCCATGGTGATGGTTATATTTACGATCTAAGTACTTTGATCCTGGGATCAGTTTCTTCTTAAAATCCTCATAACTTAGGTTAAAGGGATTTCATGATCTAATTACTCATCCTGCAAATACTTTTTGGATGTCAACTAAGTGTCAGGCATGATGCTAAGTAGGGTGGATGCCTGGCCAAAACAGCCAGTCTCTGGCCTCATGAAGTTTATAGTTCAGTAGGAGGCATTAAGAATTCATGGTAACAGGTTCATGGTAACTGGTGCTGTGAAGAAACCATGGAGCACACTTCACTTGAATTTGAGGACTGATCAAGAACGCTTTCTATAGAGAGGGACTCTAAGTTATGACTCTAAATAAGAAGGGTATATATTCAGGCAAACTGGACAAATTGCCTAGAGGCAGAAAAGCACAGCACATAATAGGAACTGAAAGTAATTCACTAGGAGGATCCTCAAGAGATAAGAACTTGGAGAGGTATGCAAGAAGGGCATTGTGAGCCATTTGAAGTTTTACTTTTATCCTGAGAGCAACCGGTTGCCATTAAATCTTAGTGAAAAGGATCAGAGGAGTTGCCTGGCAGTGCAAAAAAAAAAAAAAAAAAAAAAGGGATTAGAAAGGAATTAGATTAGTAATGGGGCTGATGCAGTAAACAAGGGGAGAAGTGACCAAGAGTGGCAGTGTGGGATACAGGAGCTACTGAAAAATAGAACTGGTAGAATTTAGTGGGTATGAATGAGAAGCGGAAGTGTGTTTCTGTTTCTTAAGGTTAATAGAGTGGTACCCCCCCCCCCCCCCCCATGGAACTTGAACTCCAGGAGAAGGATCAGTTTTAGAGAAAAGGAAAGGAAGTTAGCTTGAGACACACTAATTGGGAGACAGGGCATATCCAAGTAGAGCTCTCAGGTAAACAGATTCATGAGACCTGGAGAGGGAAGGTGCTAGAGACTCTGGCAGGAGGAGGAGCCGCTCAGACTGCTGTTGGAGGAGGACCCCGGAAAGCAGTACTGAGCTGAGTTTTGAAGGATGAATAGTAGTAGTTGGGTGGTAAAGAAGGTAAAGGTGCTCCAGAAAGGAGCAGGTTGGTGAAAGAGACCAGAATGCATCGAGGAACTGTACATGGTATAGGGGATTGAGATGGAGTTAGGAAGGCAGGAAATCATGAGGTCTTCCATGGCCTGTTCTATGCCTAAGGGACTAGGAAGGAGCCAATAAGGTTTCAGACAGGGGAGAGACCTCCTCTTATCTGTGCTTTAGAAACCTAAGTGACTAGCAGGAGTACAGGAAGTGGGAATAAGTCACGCTACTTAGGAGAACACAGTACTACTCCTGTCAGAAAAGAAGTTACAAACTGAGGCAGAGGGGATGGAGAAAGGGTGAATCCAGGCACTACTGAGACAGAAATGGTAGATGGAGCCATGGACTCAGGCAGGAAGGCAAGAATGGTGCTCCGGGTTCTGACTTGGCTGATGGCGGGTCACTTGGTAAGGACACCAGATGGGTGATGATAAGAGGGAGTTTTAGGGAAAGCAGTGTAGATGGGTCACAAACCTCGGTTTTTCATCTGACTCAAGTCATGAGTTACTGAAGCATTAGAAGTGGCAGTCACTATGAGAAAAAGCAACTTTTACTTCCATCTGCAGTAAAGAATTTGCAGTGATGTCCCTTTTACCTGTTTATATCCATATTGAGGTTTAGGAATTTTCACTCCACGAAATTACTTTTTTTTTTCTTTTTTTTTTTTTTTTTTGGAGAGAGGGCGAGAGAGTGTGAGCAGGGGAGGAGCAGAGCGGGGGGGGAGAGGAAGACACAGAATCTGAAACAGACTCCAGGCTCTGAGCTGTCCACACAGAGCCTGATGTGGGGTCCAACGCACAGACCTCGAGATCATGACCCGAGCCAAAGTCGGACACTACACCAACTGAGCCACCCAGGTGCCCCAAATTACTTTGTTTTCTAAAGAGGTGTCCGTATTCAACACGTGGAGGGAAAAGTACTAGGACTTAGAATTGGTAGCACGGATTTCTTTCGCAAGTCAGATACAGATATCGGTAAGAAAAGCTTTTTAATAACTTGTCCAAGGCCTCAAGATGTTATATGGCTGATCTATTTTTAAAGTTTCAGCTGAAATGTGAAAAGCTTTCCTTGAACACCTTCTCTAAATAGTATCATAATAGTGGGAGCTATGGACTATGTGTTCAGAGCACTTCCATCAGCTTCAAATCCTGCTTTTTGTTTATATAGTTGTCATTCTTACTGAAATGTCCTTGGTGTCTGTGTTGAATAGGTCAGTGAAATCTTTTGACGGTCCCCTGTGACTACACTCCTAATTCGCGGTCAGAATCTGCTTTATGCTGGCTTATGATACGTGGAAACCTTTAGAATTTGAGATGGGCAATGGTAACATGAAAAATGGAAGAAAACCTGTAGTGTCAGAAATGGTAAGTGGGTGGGTCTGTGCGTGTTAAGGTTGGAGATGGGGAGGTCTGTGGCCAGGGAGGATTGCAGAGCTATCACCCTTTGTTTTGAAAGAAGGACAAAGTTGCCTTGCTTTCAAAGAGGAGAGCTGTATGGAGTACAAGTTTCTTAAGTTTTTTAAGGTTTATTCATTTCTGAGAGCGTGTGAGTAGGGGAGGGGCAGAGAGAGAGGGAGTCGGGATCTGAAGCAGGCTCTGGGCTCTGAGCTGTCAGCACAGAGCCCCAAGTGGGGCTCAAACTCCTGGACCTCAAGATCATGACCAGAGCCCAAGTCAGATGCTTAACGGACTGAGCCACCCAGGCAGCCCAGTCAAGCTTAAGTTTCTACGACTGAGAGATCCTGAATGAACCTTCCTCCAGAAGCTGGCTTAATTGGATCCCCACTGGGCAGAATGAGTTCTTAATCAGAACATATTTTATTTGCTTAAAATTAATATTGTTGAAGTTATCCTGTATTTATCAACAAAGTGGTCATTAATGGCCATCAGGGGCTGACTGACAGATTCCATTACTGAAATAATGAACTATGATGGGTTACTATTAACATATGCTAATAGTTGGACTTGTGCAGAGCACATGAGCCTGGAGTGAAATTCATCTGCTTACTCAGGTTAACCCACAGGGAGGAGGTGAGGAAGGAAGTAATGAAAAGCACAGGGAGCTTGATGAAAAATGAATGGCTTGCAGGAAGAATTCCTATAAACGAATGCAAATCCAGATATATATCTTTTAATTACCATATTGGAAAGGTTGATTTAAAATTAGACTTGCCAGATGTTTTTGTTGGAGGCAGGAATGGGGAGCTGACTGAGTGGGGGGGGGGAGAATAGGAATTTATCCTTTCAAAAGGTCCTAGTTATTTCATAACAGCTGGTAGGAAACTGAACTGAAATCACGTTCAGAGGGAAATGGAGGAGAAAAGCTTAGAAGTGAGAAGGAGGATAAATCAAATCCTATGGAGTGTTAGCGTTTCTGAAGTCGGGAAGCTTGGGCTGCTGTACACAAGAATGCGATTTTCTTCTCCTAAGCAGCTTCTTCCTCCCTGACATTTGGAGATGGTAAAAATTTTTCTTCCCTTATCCCCCAGGCCATTATTAAACTTGGATTATCTCCAGGCACATGACCGGCAACAACAAGTACTTAAACGGGTTCCCCTCCTCCCTCCATGGACAACCCCCAGTCAGCTGTGGACAAAGGAGTGAACCTGCTTCTAGGATATAGTTTGGGAGACCATGGAAAGGCCTGTTCTCAAATGAGCTCTCCCACCTTCCTACAATTTTTCAATCAGATTCATTCATTGTATCAAGCATCTTGATTCCCCCCCCCCCCCTTCCTAGTTCTTTGTTCCTGAACACTCCTTTCTGGAAGAGGTAGGAACTTGGAACCTACTAGCTCAACTAAAACCTTAACCCAAATAGAAGTCCTGTGGGGACTGAAGCAGGTAGAATAGATGATCGGGAAATCAGCATATGAAAGAGGGGGAGAGTAATACACTCCAAAGGGAGAAGAGTGGATTTTTCTTTTTCATGGTAAAGAGCATTTATTTATACAATGAAAATCTTTTTCATTGGTATCATAACACATTGGCTTTTTTTTTTTTTTTAACTATGGCATTCTGCATAAACGGTATCCCAGTGTGGACCAAAATATTTAAATGATGATTATATACTAGATAAAGGACATTTGCGCAACTTGTTCCAAATTGGGTAAGTCCCCACACTTAACATATTCAGACCAAAAGCCTTCCCCTTAAAATAAGGAATAGGACAAGGATGCCTGCTTTTACTGCTGCTACTCAATATTTGTACAGAAAAGTCTAGCCAGAGCAATTAGACAAGAGAAAAAACATCCAAATTGGAGAGAATTAAAACTATGTCTATTCATGGATGGCAGGATTCTATATTTAGAAAATCCCACAGAATCCACAAGAAAGCTGCTAGTGATGGTGTGTTACAGCAACCTCAGAAAAGTCCGTCACATTCTGAAGTTCTGGGTGCAGGTGAACGTGGGGTGGGGAGAGGCACTATTCAACCCACTATACTGGGCTTTCAGATTCCTTTACCGACAATTATTCTTGTATTCCTGTGCATGTATGTGTAAAGAACTCGGTTTTACCTGCTCTCCTCTGAAGAGGCTCCTTCTCTGGCTCTGTTTCTACTGCCAACTTCCCCAATCACTAATTGCCCAACTCAAGTCAATTTGTTTTTTTTTTCTTTTCTTTAAACTTTCTTTAAACTAACGGGGAGGGGAAGGGGGAGGAGGAGAGAATCCCAAGTAGCTTCTGCACTGTTGACGCAGAGCCCAATGTAGGGCTCAGACCCACAAACTGTGAGGTCATGACGTAAGCCAAAACCAAGACTGGGACACACAACTGAGCCATGCAGGCTTACTGATGGCAGTTGTCATACCTTGATATATTACTGAAGAGCCTAAGATGGTAAATACTGAATTTATTAGGGAGGCAACCTCACAGACAAGATTCTGTGTTGCTGTTGCCTGTCCTTTAGTTTCTGGATCAGGTGTCTAAGACCTACTAGTTTATTTCATGAGAAATGAGTTGGGGGTTTAAATGATCTCTATCCAAGCGTGCAACAGAGTACTGGATGAAGATGGGGAAGTTTCTTGTCTGACTCTGTTCTAATGAAGGAAATTACTGTACCTTCTGAAAGTATACTTAAACTCAACAGTTACTACACAGCATGTAGGAACTACATCTAGAGTTGGGAACCAAGCAGCTCAAAGCTCAAGCATATCACACATTGGAAGAAATAGACTCGTGGCAAGCAGTTCTTAGGGGGCAGTGGTGGTAGGGATTTTGTGTATTAGATCATTTCGAGCCTACTGTGGTAGGTATCACAACCAAAGAGTCTAGAGGTAAGCACTGTAAGATCAGTTCAATCCAAATAAATGGGGAAGATAAACGGTTTCACTATACAGTCTAATATAAACAAGAGAAAATTAGCTGGAAAAGAAGTAGAACTATGGTTTTAAATGTGGCATACAGGGACCTAGAAGCCCCTAGTGAGAAACCCCAGAAATAGGAAGAAGAATGAGAATTTGGCTGACCAGTGAGGGGAAATAAAGTTGTGAGTGGTTTCTGTTAAACTGATGATGACTTACGTTGGGTTCACTAACTCCATGTCCTCTAACTAGTAGTGGCTCCAGTAGTAAAACCTAGTAGTTTAAAAAATTTGGGGTTCAGACCTAAAGGAAGAATAGGAAGTGAAGTGAATAGTGGGTGGGGGAGGAAGTCCTTGACCCCTGAAGCAGGAGCAAGACTGGTGTGGGAAAGTCAAGGCAGGTCTGAAGGGAGATACGGAACAAGTTGGGTAAAAAGAGGGTGGAGACATGAGCAGGTGTGGGGGGGGGTGGGCAGAAGGACTTCCTTAGCATCTAAGCCTAGTAAACACCTCTCAAACTCCTCCTAAAGGCTGGTAAGCCATTAGAAAAGTTACTAAAAGCTCTTTCAGAATCCCTCCCTCTCAATTCTGAGTACCTAAAATAATGAATCAAACCTCTGGGTGTTTAAACATTCAACTATTCAACCACAAATTAACTGGGTTAATAGGTATATGTATTTAAAGAGTATATAACAATCTTGGTACTGTTCTGACCACTTGATTGTCATTAAGATCTCTAGGAGCATGAAATATGTGGACCATAGCTGACTGCTCTTGAGGTGAATGATGCTAGGACTCCTGACTGATGTTTATCAAGTACTGGAATCAACTGCTAAGAAATAGGGTTGTTTGAGTTTGCCTTCACAATGACAAAGCTGATAGGAGTGCATCATTGTTACATATGACATTTTCAATAACACAAGTCAGACCTATAGTAAGGCCTGTCATGCAACCCATCCAAGAAAAATTAGGTTCTTCAGTTCCTATAATAAAACTATCACTACTTCACACAAGTATTTCTCATATATGCAATCTAAAAAATGACATTTCTATAACCTCAAATAAGTTATTGGGGGAAATATTAAGATGTCTACACTGCTTTTAGGTACATGGTCCGCATTGGTGTGAATTCACTACTTACATAACTGTTTAATTCAGTGGGAGAAGATATCAAGGACCTATGTTCACTGCCTTCTCTTTGGTATAACCCTAGTTTACTATGTGCACGTGAGGGTAAAATTAATAGGCATTTAAGATGCTTTAATTCAGATTTGCTTTCCCAACAATTAGATAAGGTTTCATTATAAGTCAAGATACAAATTGGAAATAGCCTATTGCTTATAAAGACTTAAAGGACAAATACAAGCGAAAAAAGGCTTAATTCCCCTTAATAAGGGGAGAGACCTTCCCCTTCCTTTTCTTAAGGCATTTTCTTTGATCAAATTGTAATGGTATATTCTTTCTTGGCCTTGTTGAATTTTAAGTCATCTTACAAGCTTATTGTGAGTCTTAAACGAGGGGATATCTTAAGGATCAGGAAGCCATCCTTTTGAAATGTAATTATTAAAGGAGATCTTACAAGAGTGATGCTACATCTACCAGGTTCTGTAGGAAGGTGGAATCTTAAGTTTGGCCAATACCTCCCAGTGATTTGCAAAACTGCCTCCTGTCATAAAGATGAGAAATTCACATTTGTATACAACAAATTAGCTAACACAGATAGTCAGGTCATGCCAATTACCAGGTAAGTCTAGGATGAACTTTGTGAGACAAGTGTTGCCGGCAAATCCTGTATACTTAAGGACCAGTTGCTTCAGACCACATGGGTATCCGGCTGTCACTGCCTGGCTAAATAAAGGAAAATTCACCCTGTCTCCTCAGTCTCAAGTTGCCTGTGATGCAGAGTATGTGCTGACCAATGCTTCTTAGTTAAGAATTCTCAGTTGTTTTGTGGAGAGGTTTTCTGGGTTGGGAGAATCTGTGTTTAATTTCTCAACAAGATCTAAAATTGATGTTCTATTTCCTGCTGTTAAAATATTCTGCCAGGCCTCCAGCAGATGTGAATACTTAAATGACAAGAGATTTTGAGAGACGTTAGGAGACTGGTCTATGGGTTAACCATGAGTACCAAACTTGAGTTCTCCTATTTCCATATCTGGCTACTTGGTACTGGAAGAGATTTTGCTACCCCTCCCCATATTCTGGGATTACAGCTAATCCTGTAATTTGGACACGGAGACCCTGATGCATCAAAGAAGGAGAATAGCAAACTAGATTGTCCTAAGTCTCATGTGGCCAGGAAGTGCCAGCTGGCTGACAAAAATTAGTGCATGTGGGGAGGGAACAGTCTCAGCTGTTGAGGACTCAAGGTCAACAAGAAAACCCTGATGGAGAGTAAAACTCTTGCTGGCCTCATAAGACTGTATGAGACCAAGCAATGCCCCAAAATTCATAAGAAAAGTGTTGAAGGGACTATTGGGCACAAGTTCTAGCACCAGGACTTCCCACAGACTGCCATACAAAACCATCGTAGCTCTACCAGGTTGACATGCAGAGTATACCTGTTCACATGGGCTGTACCTGGAATGATGCTGTCCATTGGAACTTTCTGTGATGGAAGTGTCATATATCTGCTGTCCTACACAGTTGTCACTGGCCATATGTGTCTACTGAAAGTTGAAAATGTAGCAATGTGAATAATTACCTCTTATATTTTCAAGTTTAAATAGCAATGCACGGGTTGAGTGGTTCCTTCATGGGTAGCTTTATGGAACTATTTGATTTAATGGAAATCTTGGGTTCACTTAGGGTATATGTGAAAATATACATCACATGTGTTATGAGGGGGAAATAAGTCTAGGATACTGGTGAGGACCTATGAATGACATCAGGATATGTAGACACTGGAGTGGAAGTTCTAAAAGTTGTTAGCAGTGATGGGAATATTGGGATGCTCAGACCGAGGTAAACTCCTTTGGGCTTTCCAGCCATCTCATGAGGCCTTTTTGCTGTTGGTCTCACTTCATTCTTTGCAAGTTCTGCTATTTTGTCTACATCCTGGGAATCCTAAGAGGATTCGCTTGGGAGAGTTTTAGAAATTGCTTTGTAGATTAAAATTCAATATCAAGTGTTTATTACTCTGGGCAGTCCTGACTTGGAGAGATTAGACTTCTGAAAGCTCACCTTTGTAGATTTCAGACATGTGCATCTGTTACTAACCCAGGAGGCCAACGCATACATACTGCTGGATCAGGTAGTCTGTTTACCCGGAAAGCTGACTTATCCTTCTGCCGCCTCCTAGTCCCCCCTTTTCCTGGGGTCATTCAGCTCCTAGGTCGAGCTAGCACAGACCATGCCTAGAGGCCTGAGGACAGGGAGAGGTAGAGATAGTAACTGAGCCAGAAGATCTGTATCTGCGTCCCAATCCTACCTCTTTAGGAAATCCTGTGCCTCTGTTCTCTCCTTGAACAAACTGAGCATCAACTGTGGGTGGATAGACATTGTTGGGGGCTGGAGATTGATCAGGTACTAGATTACAAACTTCTACCCTCATGGAACATAGATTCCAGTGGGGGAAGCTGAAGATAAACATAAATACACATAAAAAGAAGGTAATAAGCTGGGTAGGGTGGATGGAAGGGTAGACAGGAAAGAATGTGAGAAGTTCTCCAGATGGGGTCAGGTAGGCTTCTCCAGAAAATGAACACGGGAGCAAAGCCTTGAAGGTACACGTCCTTTTGGCCCATTTCCTATTTGGGGAGGAGCTTTCAAAGTAACACAGTTCTGGATCCAGAAACAGGAAAATACAAAACCTAGTTTGTTGTATATAAATGAGTTTTCATAGCTTCTATATTTTATATATAGTTTAATGTATTAAACCACACTTTCCTGGACCTAACGACCTTGAAAACAGCTCCTCCAAGATGCTCATTACATGTGAGGCCCAGAGTAGATGAAGTACCTGGCATAGATGATAGCTAAAATAGTGTAGATCTTCTTTACAAGCTGGTACCAAGTGACCTTCATCCTAGAAAGTGAAGGCAGCTCTCTTGTCCCCTGATACTGATAATTTGCCATTTTTAATTTGAAATCTGTCTTGTTTCAGCATTTTTTTTTCTCGCCAATTTAGATCAACTTTGTGACCGCCTGGTACATATGATGTGCAATATAGCATAAAAAAGAGCCGATCTAACACTGTGTGTTAACTACCCTGGAATTAAAATTTTAAAGGGAGAAAAAAATTAAACTGAGGAGACCATTCTCAACAGAATTCCGAGTTGTCGTTCCTCCAGAGCATCTCTTCAAGGCTGTCTGAAAAGTGAACAGCCTTGGATGACAGAGCTAACCTCTTCATGTGGAGCAAGGGGCTGGTTGCTTACTGCTCACGAGGAAGGATTTGGGTTTAAGCTCAGGTTCATTTCCTGTAATGCAGTACACTGTGTGGTTGTGAGATGGCTCTCTGGGTGGCACACTGTGGGAACTAGGGCTCGGGCAACAGGTATAAGAATATTCTGATACTCTATGCGAGGAATCTCTGACCCAAGAGTTTGATATCCTCTGCCAGCATCTATAAAACTGGCAAGCTAATTTGTTAGCTTTGCACGTAGAGGTAAGCCTAAGATCCACATTAATTCTTCACATCTATTATTTGAATTAATTAGATTTTGCTAGAACAGAATAGTTAAATTTAAGAAATAATAAACTTGAAGTTACAGAAGAATCTACACCTCATTTGTCCCGAGGTACAAAATAACCAGATCATAAAGTAGAATATAAAGAGGATATTTCATTAATTGTCTCAGTATTGCAGAGAGATGGTCAATTCTTAGGTAGCTTGTTTCCTTAGGCAATTAGAAACCTAGATGATATAAATTGTGAATTTAAAAGCTGATCAGTGGAAATCGTTCCCATTTTAAAATGTTTCCTTCCCATCTCTAAAGCCATGCGGATGTCCTCTCCCTTGAGAGGTCAGGCTTCAGGAAGCACATAACATTTGCATCATCTGAAAGCTCAGCATCCTTGGATGTGCAAAGCTGCCAGAGCTGGGTCAGAGTCCAGCCGAATGGAATCACCGAAGGCTGCTGTGTGGCTGGAAATGCAATCTGTAGATGAACTAGATGGCAAAGCTCTAACAGCTTGGTATTGAGATTTAACCTTCCTATAAGGTCTTGGAGGGTGAAGCCAAGAACAAATAACTATTCAGAAGATCATGTATTGGGAAGAATCAACCATATGAGGAAGAGCAAACTCTGACTGAAGGAATTAGATTACCTAACACTTGACTAAAATATTGCTCGATTCTTTTTATCTCTTAAATGAAGGAGTTAGCACCATCAAATGTGTAATTATACCTAGTTCTTTTGAGAGTGTTTTCACACAGGTGTAGAATATCTTAAATTCTCTATATTTGACTGCATGGGGATTTCATTGTCTACACCTTATTTTCATGATCTATCATGAGGTACTTCCCCAAAGAAATCTAGGGTGGCTCTTTATCCTTGAAGCATCCAAAAGTGCTCTGTAAACAACATCAACACTTGCCAACTGCTGACATATTGCCATGTCTGAAAATGGAAGGGTTCACTTCTATTAACAGTGCCACACACGATTTCAACACTTAAATGAGAGGAAACAACTTTTTGCAAATCTATTTAAATCTTGATAATTGATTGACTGTCTAACAATAGTATAGCTTGTGATAAACCTTAGGGAACATGAAGGGAGGAAGGAAACAAGATGAAAGGAATAAAAAGTGATTAAACCAGGACACTAAAAGGACAAGCAACAGAAGAAAAAGGTAAATTGGACTTAATGTCCTTCCATGCACAAGTGTAATTTTGATTGTCAAAAGGACAACCTATAAGGGAAAATATTTGCAAGTGTTGCCTGAAAGGCTTATGTCCAAAATACGTAAAGAATTCCTAGAAATCAAAGGATAAGCATCCCAATTAAATTTTTTTATTACATTGACTTATTTTTGAGAGGCAGAGAGCATGAGCGGCAGAGGGGCAGAGAGAAGAGACAAAGAATCTGAAGTAGTCTCCAGGCTCTGAGCAAGTGTTCAACACAGAGCCTGATGTGGGGCTTGAACCCACGAACCGTGAGATCATGACCTGAGCTGAAGTTGGACACTTAACTGACTGAGCCACTCAGATACCGTTAAGCATCCCAATTAAAGGGGAAGAGTTGGGGTGCCTGGGTGGTTCAGCTGGTTAAGTGTCCAACTTAGGTTGTTGAGGTTGTGGTTCGTGGGTTTGAACCCCACGTTGGGCTCCGAGCTGACAGCTCAGAGGCTAGAGCCTGCTTCGGATTCTGTGTCTGTCTGCCCCTCCCCTGCTCATGTGTGCTTGCTCTCTCTCTGAAAAATAAACATCAAACCGTTAAAAAATGGGCAGAGGACTTGACAGTTCGTCAAAGACACGCAAAAGTCAACAAACACATGAAAAAACATCGGTCGTTAGGGAAATAAACTTCAAAGCCACAATGAAATACCACTTCACCCTTACTAGTATGGCTACAATAAAAAACAAGGTAACTTTGATACGGGGAAACTGGGACCCTTACATGTTGCTGATGGAAATGTAATGCTGTAGAAGACAGTGTAGCAATTCTTCAAAAAGGTAAAACCTAGAACACCTGCAATTCTACTCCTTGGTAAATACACAAAAGAATTGAGAATGTGAGTCCGACAGAACCTTGAATGCCAAAGTCCATTACAGCAGTTGGCACAATAGGCAAAAGGTGAAAATAACCTAGGTGTCCACCACCAGATAAATCAACAAAAAATGTACCTACAATAGGCTACTGAGCTAGAAGGAGGAATATAGTTTCTAGATACATAGTGTAATGAACCTTGAAAACCTAAGTGAGGTAAGCTAGGCTCAAAAGGACAAATATATTTCCTCTTCTATGAAATGAAGAGACTGATTCAGAGAGACCAAGTAGGTTAGCAGTTAGGGGCTAGGGTAGGAGGGAGTGTGGAATAATTGCTTAATGGTCAGCTTCTGCTTGGCATGGAAGCTTGGAAATGGAAAGCTGTGATGGTTGCACAAGATTCTGAAGGTGAAACCGTGAGATTAGATGCTTAATAGTGAAATGGCACCTTGGATATTAAAACTTGGTTTCGAAAAGTACATGCCTTTGTGACCTTAAAAAAATGAAAACAACAACAACAAAAACCTTGGTCAGATTTGATTAAATAGGAAAACAGTGAAGAAATCATTTGGACAAGAGTAAATGCACCTGAAGGAAATATGGGCAAGTGAAACAAAGTACTAAACTAAAAAGTAGACAACCATAAGGACAGAATATAGTAAATGCTATTAAGTGCCAAATGAATGTCCTGAATATACTACTGTTGGTCAAAACTAGAAACCACAGGGAGATTGCTAACACAGTATGCATTACCAACATGAGGGAATAACTTGTCTCTGTTAAAACCCTGTAACAGAGCCTGTAATGGAAAAATAGAAAAACATCAAAACAACGTTATGAAAGTATTAGGATATAGAATCACATGAAGGGTATTATCTTTGCTAAAATACTTTCTACGTGGGAGACCGATGAAAATAGTTCTAGGATTGAAATTGCAACTGTTTTCAACTTTTTTTTTCTTTAAAGAGGAAAGCTATTGCCTGGCTCAAAACCTTGTGTATATTAATAATGACCTGTTAATTACCTATTGGAGTTTTGAGCCATATTTTAGAGCTATATCAGTTATACTCGATTTTAATCTGGTGAATTCTATCTAATTTGAGCTAAAATGTGAAGAACAGCCAAACTGGTGGTTTAGAGATAATAAATTTTAATTAAGCTTTACTTGGGCTCTCCCTAAATATTCTCTTTTGATACCAAGACTTCAGGGTTCAATTTTACAGACTTTAGGACTGTAGTCCAAACTTGGCACTTCACGAGTACATGGACACAGCCCACATGCTGATGAAAGCTGGATGGTAGCCTGGGTCTCCTGGGTCTCCATACCCAGCTCATCCTGCCGGTGAAGCTTCCTACCTGGTTGATGCTCAACTCTGAATGTCAGTGTACCATGGACAGAGGGGCTTGGTGCTGCAAGGCCGCTCTAAAATGTTGAACTTCTTGCTATGAGCCACACCCATCATCCCTACTCTCCTTCTTTTTAACTTTTAGGGGTCTTTGACGTGGTGAGAATTATTTCAACTTAGAGTAATTGGACCTTAAGCTTCTAGCATGTATTAATGTGGAACAATCTTCCTAAAGAACTCTGAAAGCAATCTGATTCTGACTTCTTATTTTATCCTTGGGAAAAATCTGTTAAGAGCCCCTAAACCAGTCAATTTTGACCTGACAAACCAAGGGATATCAATCGTAAGACCCTATCTTTTATGATTGCTCTCTACTGAGTTCTACTTGAAACTGGATCTGGGCTAAACAAAACAAAAAAACCCTTTAGATTCGTTACTCCTCACCTGCTCTAATTCTGTTTATATCCTGTTTTGCGCTGCTGAGCCACTGATTGGGTTGCTAAATAAGCGATGTCTTCTCTGCCTTCAATCTTTATGGAAAAAGAAAAGCAAATCATTCTGAAGCTAGGCTATTTAGCATTACTCTTTCAATAGGGTCTGTAAATTAGTCACCCAAGAACCATCCCCATTTCAAAATAATTATGAAGAGCTGACACACTTTCCAAATAGGGGAAAAGATAGTTGGAGGTAACACTGTCTGGGCAGGCCAGTAAGTGGTTTCAGTGCTCTCCTCCATATTTTGACATACAACTTGTTCTGAGCGTGATTCTGAAGGTTGAATGCAGATCTAGAAATAGAATTCTTTGCTACAGGAGCAAAAGCATCTTTGTTCAGAGGCTTGCTGACCATTCTAGGTATTGAGACCCAAGAGTAGAAAGTGGAATTAGAAAGTTAGGATCATCAAAATGTAATTTAATTCTAGACAAATCCCATGTAAGATGTAAAATTTTCTAAACCCTTTCAAAAGAGCTCCAGGGAAATTAGGTCTTAATTGTATTTTACCTCTTAAATTCTGATAATATTACTGATGGGTCGTGATATCTGTAAAATATCATGATCTTCCTTTAGATGTGAGAAAGTACTTTATTACCTTGACAGATTTGAAAGGAAAACTGAGGAAATCGGGATTGGCTCATTATTGGTCAGTTTTGCAAGAAATTAGTGACTATCTACTGTTATTAGTAAAGAACACAGACAAGTAAGACCTGCCCCTGCCCCTCCACCCCCCCTTGTTAAAAGCCTAGTATGTTCTTCATGGTTGAACAGCTGTGTACCAGTGGAAATGCTGACCTGGTTCTTGACAAATACGTACAATCTGAAATCTTAATACGTGTAGTATGATACATGAAAATATACATAAAAAAAATTCAAATGCCAAACTGATAGTCCGGGCAGTGCTTCTTGAGGTATACCAATTCCTGGGCTTCTCTGTTCCTATTGAACCAGACGATCTGGGAATGGGCCCCAAGCACGTGCATTTTACAGTAATTTTAAGGTACTTCCATTGTTACAGAAAAGTCGTCCTTCAGACTCAAAGGAAGTTCTCCTCCAAGGGTGGAAATGGTCTTCAGTTATGGGTTGTCAATTTTGTTGCACATGGTTTCAGAAACCATGAGCATGAGAATGCTCATGAGAATGGCTACATGCTACATGAGAATGGCTACTAGGGATGCTTAGAGGAACACTTTCACAATTCAGTCATCTTCTTTGAATCTTTCAGTTTTCTCTAACAATCCAAGTGTTTAGCTAAACCATAAAATACCTCAAAATATGCAGATGAGCAAGTGGTGGCTATGACAGTTCACGGAGAAAAGGGCTGGGTGGGGGGCGGTTCTGAACACCATACCCAGAATCTGAAAGTTTTCCATTCCCTAGAGGAACATTACCAAGTCACACTGTTGTGTGACTGCTGTCAATTTTACGAGAAATCTAAGTCAAAAATGAAACCTCATTAATAACTATTTTTTGCTTGACTTAATAAAGCTCTCCTGCTGAGTTTAAAGCACCAAGTTATAGAAGAGACCAAAGTGTGACTTTTAACATTTGCCTGAAGTTAGTGTAATGCTTATGGTAGGTCTCTGCTGCTGCTTTGACCCATCTTGCCAAACCTGTTTCTATGGTAACAGACCTTACATCTGAATACTGAAAAAAGCTACGCTTGGCTAACTGAGGTCCTGTATGTAAAACAGCTGGCATAGGGGACCTATTACTTTAAATATGACTTGGTATCAGGGAAAAACTACAAGGGCCTCTGAAGAAACCCTATTGCTTTCCCTCCCTTTGCTTCCCTATCCATTCTTCCGGGTCTTCCTCCATCCTTTTCTAGTTGATTTACTTAGTTGAAACAACATGATTGAGTTCCTATATATGGCTAAATACACTTTGCCTTTGTCTCCTAGGTGTTTGATTCCTTGATAGGTGACTTTAGGAGACCAATAAAAAGAAATAATGTCTTCAGGCATACGTCGGGGGAGCATGTGTGTTAAGCCAGAATGATAGGGCAGACTTGGTGACTTTTCATCATGGCATCCAAAAGGTAATGCCTCAATATATATCTAAGAATGGTGATGTCTGAATAGTGATGGGAGCCACAATAGAATGCTGGTAGGAATGTACAGGAAGGTGCTGGGAACTTAGGTAGTTGGGAAATGTAAGAGGACCCTCTCCTTTCCCTCTGAGTAGAGGAACCACAGGTACATGGTTTATAGTACAACATGGGCATTTATGAGGGGTTCATTAGCCAGTGTGTAAGGCAGACACAATAACCACTGGGCCAAATAAGACAATCAATGAGCATCAACTTTCTCCCAGACAGGGTGGAGTATCTTTCATTGGATGAAATGAAATTTTAATTAAAATTAAAAACAACAACAAAAACAAACAAAAAACTAGATGGGGTAACTGCTGTATCAGAAGCAAAAAGGATCCCTGAGTAATTAGATCTTGGGTTCCTATATCCTGAGTGGTTTCCAAAGTTCCTATATCAAATGTGTTTACTAAGTGGTATCCTTAAATGTGGGAATTGGTCATGTCTTAACTATCTGAGTGTAGCCTGTAAATATGATTCCTCATATAAACCTTCACAGTGATTCTTCTGGGAGGTAGTAAAGGAACAGAGGAATGTTTTGAAGAAGAGATTAATCTGAATTAAATACATAAAAGAATAGACAAGGAATGAGAAATCTCTTTGAATCAGGGTTGTGTAGACAACCCTAAAATTCCTTTGATTAAAAAACAAAACGCACAGGTCAAAATTAACTGGAATAACCGATGTAAAGAATGTACACTCATTAGTAATTCACAAATGGAGGACAGCAGATGGGATCTGGTTTAGAAAACGCAGAACTTGAAGAAAGGGCCAAACCAGAGCAACTGCAGTGAAGGCCAGCAGGGTTTAGAAGGAACAGCTTGAAGTGCAGAGTCCAAGGAGAGACAGATGAAAGGGGACTGAGGGGCCTTGTCAAAGGGCTGAAATCTGAGGGATCTTTGCTCGGTACTACTCACTTGCTCCTCTCATGCCTGTGCTCCGTGTTGAATGGTAAGGTGAGGTTCAAGGTTACCCCAGTGGGTTCTGGTCAGGAAAGGCAGAAGAGATGACAGCGACTTTGTGTTCTCTGTAGTCCGAACTGCTTGACTTTCACATTGAGAAGGTATTTACATATTACTTGAGTATATTATTAAAGCCTTCCAGATATGGGAAATGAGAAAGGCTTTGGTGACCTTGGGAACAATGAAAAGGAGGGCGGCCAAAGCTGGATGGTGCTTTGAGGGTGAACAATATGACAAGATGGAACAAGCAAGGGTGGAATTGTTAAGGAGCTAAATCAGGATGGGGAGGAGTTGAAGACACTTTGGGGAAGGACAGGAAGTAGAGACAAAGTACAGAAGAACATGGATGGTCCTAGAATGCCTATTTGGAAATTGGAAATGGGAAGTAGAAGTGGGGAAAGGGGGAATTGGGCTTGATGGCCTTTTCTTAGAGGAGAATGGGATAAGGTTATCTATATGGAGAATGAATGTCTGAGGTTGAGAAAACTTAAATAGGAAAAGACTTGAAAGATCCACTAGGGACAAACCAAAGCACTGACCAGAGTGAGGGTCCAGGCAAAGTCGGAAACCAGGGATCTACAGTGCCATGAAATTCAGTGGGCTACTTTCTCCAAAAGCTCTTGGTTACGTGGGTGCAGCAACAGTGAGGGCTGGTGTTCTGAGTGATCCAGGGTTGGAGTTTTGTTGGGCCAACGAAGAAGCAGGTACTAGGACATGAAGGGTGCTGGTGATAACCTATCAATCAGATGATCTACCATAGTCTCTGACTGGAGGGTTCCTACCATCTACCCCAGAAGGAATGGTTAGACGTGGAAAAAGTGAAAGCCTCCGTAACCTGAAGTTTCCTGACACAGCCCGTGGGCATGGAGGGGCAGTATATGGATGCTAGCCCTCTGCTTTAAATGGCCAGAAGTGGGGTGCTTGGGTGACTCAGTCACCCAAGGCAGAGTGGCTCTTAATTTCAGCTCAGGTCATGATGTCACAGTTTATGGGATGAAGTCCCATGTCGGCCTCCATGCTTGGGATCTTCCCCCCTGCTCTAGGCCACCCGCACCTCATGTGCACACACTCTCTAAGTAAAACTTAAAAAATGGTCAGAGGCAACAAAAGTCTGAGTCCTGTCCCTCCTTTCCTTCCTCATTTTCCTTGAGGGAGTGATTAAAAAGAGCAAAAAAGTCTGTAAGCAGGCCACAGCAGCAAAGTATAAGCCCTTCTTCTTTACCACCAAAATCAGTTGTTAATGTTCTCACCAGTTTCCAGTAACCCTGGAGAGTATATGCTAAGTGTCATTTTATTGAGCATATTGTCCCATAGCTGTGGCTGAGTCTGCCATGCAGAAAGAAGTCAGCTGTCAGTCTGGCAGGTTTTGAGCTGCGTGGACCATTAAATGGCTTCCTATCCATGGGCGAGCATCCTGGAGGACAATCAAGGACATGTCCTCCAAAAGCCTAGCCTTTCTGTGGTGTTCCTAAGTATGAGAAGCACTGGTCAGCAGGGAAGAGGTCCCTAAATTCTGCACCTGTGGGCAGAAAAGGAAAGGACTGTGGAACTCAAGGGATAAGAGAAGGTGGGTTGAGTGGGTAGAGGCCCTGCGGGGGCTGGCCACTTGGCAGCTTGTCTGGCACTGTGCTCCTCTTGGGAAGGACAGCCATCTGTGTGTGGCTGTGAGCATCCCTGTTCATGGACACTGGCCCACTCACCTGCAGGCTGAGGTGGTGCCCAGAGCTCCTGGATTAAGACCATGCAGGATGGCAGAGGCAAAAAAAAAAAAAAAAAAAAAAAAAAAGTTGGGGGGGCAGTTTCACTTCACCCAGGAGATGAAATGACTACAGAAACCAACGGGAAGGAAGATGTAGATTAGTTCGTCAGGTTTGCCTTTGTGTCCTGGTAGGTGCTAGCCTACATTGTGATCTCCCAGCAGTGGGAGACAGAGCAGGTGACCCATTGGCTTCCTGTCCTGGTTGCTTGAGTCTCTGGACCCCACTTCCTGGGCTGACTCCTGGCAGTAAGGGAGTTGGGCATAAACCTGTCAGGTCCCAGAGGAGAGAAACCCAGGCAGACTCCTTAGATACTTGGTTTCAGGCAGTGGAGCTGGGAATTGGCCCCAGCATAAAGGCCAGCAGAACACTGGTGTTGAGCTCATTTGATTCAGTTAATTCAGTTTGTATTTTGTAAGTTTTTTTTTTCCCCAGAAGATAGGATCTGATAGAAAAATGAAGCATAGTTCACTATTGTTTCTTTTGGACCTATGTGCATATGGCTTTTTAAAATGACAAATGCTAGAATTTTATTAGATAGTTATATTTGTTTCTATACGTTCAGTTCATTTCATATTGAATTGGAGTCTTCTTACAAAAACACAGAAAAGTAGAAAAGACCCAAAAGATACACAAGTATACCACCCAAAAGTTCTAGAAAGTTGATTAAGCTAAATGCAATTTCAATAAAAGTATTTTTCCCCCCCTGGAGCTAGATGAGATTTCTAAAACTCAAAGCAAGTGAAAATGGTCATGGTAAGTCTGAAAGAATGAGGGAGTTGATATAAGATAATAAATGCTATTATGTATTCTTAATCCAAAATACACCTTGGGTAAAAGAATAAACAGATGAACAAAACAAGTCCAGAAATAAACCCAAATACATATATGGGAACTCAGATTATGATAAAGTGGCATGTCAAATCAGGGGAAAAAAGGCATAAGTAGCAATGTAGAAAGAATAAAATTGCAGGTTAAATTCTCTAAATATCTCAAAGACTTAATCTTCCATTACTTTTATTGATTTTATATTGTTAATAACTTAGGCAATTTTAGTAACTCAAAATTCAAGAGACCTAAAGAAGAAAAGAACATATCCAAAAACAAAAATCCCTGTGGTAAAAACCACCAATGTCAAGTGACCAGTAGTAATGTACTGGGAATACATAGATCAATCCTGAAAAGAGACAAAATGCTAATCCCGATAATTTGTTAGGAAAAAACCCCAAGAACCTTACGGAAAGGTTTACATGTTGTAACACTTAAGACACAAACACTATATTGACTCAATCCCTAAATGTCAGGACATAGGTACTATTACTGTCATCGTGCTTGGGGAACCTATGGTACAGAGAGGTTAGTAAACTTGCTCTGTCATAGGGATTAGGAGTGACAGTTAGATAGCAATACTCCAGGCTTTTACTTTATAACCCAGATCTGTGGCCGACTGACCATACCAAACAAGATAGAAAATTGTCTAAAGATACTCAAAGTCCTATACAAAATATTAAGGCTACACCGAGATCCTTCCACTGTCCCTCAGTTTCTTTATCAATCTGCACTAAGAAGGTAAATTTTTGACTTGCTCGAAGGCAAGAGGTTGTACCTAGTGGCCGAGGCATTTGAGGATTTCTGCCTGCTGTCAGTTTGTGAAAACACAGGTTCTGAATACATGTGACACAGCTGGCCTTTCTCCTACTATAAAAGTAGTAATGTAGAGAATACATAGTCAGGCATAGCCTTGAGGAGGGAGGCAAAACTTTCTTTTTGGACCCATGATACTAAAAAATGATTCCATGAGCTGCAAATAGATTTCTGAAATGCAAGAAAAAATTTACATAGGTGTCTTTGCCTGTCACGTGAATGACTATGAAAAAGAGTCTATTTCACTTTTTCCATCTAACCTATACTTAGACTTGTTAAAGACAGCTGGGGAATAAAGTATTTTCTCTTGTTACATGACATTAGCAAGGCAATCATTGAGGGGAAAGGGTTTGCTTATTTTATATGTTGTAGCGAAGTCATGGTTGCCTCTGATCATGGGAATTGGGTTTATGAAGGGATGATGAAATCCAAAGAACCCTGGGATCATTCTTAATCTAATGCCTCAATCTTTTCTGTCATCAATTCTTGACTCAAAGAAGCTCACAAATAGAAAATGCAATTGATTTGTAATTACGTTCATTTGCCTCAGAATTGGATGAAAGCCTTGGCAATGGCAAAATGACCAAGCTGGTAGCAGTAAGTAGGGGAGGCAGCAGCAAATCTCAGAAATGCCAAGTGCAGGAGAAAACGAGCTATCTAGGCTGTGGTTCCCAAGGTTTGCCGTATGCTAGATTCGAGCCAACTTGGAAGGTCTGCCACCGTCTCCATGAAGCCCCTCCCATGCCACAGATGGAAATGTTTCATTCTTCATCATCATAACAATATTTGGGACAAAACTATACAGAAGAATACAAGGGAAAATACAATAATCCTGCCATTTTTTTCCCCCTAATTTCACCTTATTGGCAAATGTGAAGTCCTCAGATTCTCCTTGCTAATAGATCTCCATAAATTCCTACTTTACCAGCAGGGGCTCATATCGTCCACACCATGCTGAAATCTTTTTTCATTTAGAACCATGGCCAGTTTTCCAGTTGAATATCCAATAACCCCACCTCTGTATTCTTAAGAGTTATAAAATGGTCTGTAATTAGGATAAAAACAATACAACAAACCATAATCCAACCTTCTTTTCTGCTACTTCCCAAGACTGCTGCACCTCTTAATATTGTAGGCATAGATTCTTACACCTACTTTGTTTTTTTTTGTAGAACAGATGATCTGAAGTAGGTAAAATTCTAATAACTTTGGCTAGACTGTCCAAGAGCAATTCATATTCACACAAATGTGAGTACACGTGGAAACACCTAGTGTGGTGCCCTATTCATTTTAACTTTGAGACAGGTGAACAATGAGACAGGTGAACAATGGTAATGCATTGTTTTAAGTTACAGTTCCGTGACTATTACAGAAGCTAAGCATTTTCCAGTCAATTTATTGTCCTTTTTCCTCCAGCATTTATCGTCCATTTTGTTCCTGTTCATATTTTTCCTAGTTTTTTTATGGGTTGTCTTTTTGTTTTTCAAAATGTAGGTACTTACTGTAGGTTGGAAATGTCAACCCTTGGTCTCTTCATACACACAGAAATTTTTCTTTTGACTGTTCATATTGAGTTTTTAGCCATAAAATTTTTTCTCAGGTAGTCAGTTATGTCTGGATATTGACAGTTTGTGCATTTTTTTGACTTAAAAAGCTATTTCACTACTTAGTGCTTTTAAAGTTATGGAAAAATCTGTGATTTTGGCCTCAGGGTGAACGAGGAAATGAAACAACCTTAGAAGGATTATTTATGATATATTAGTAGAAATATCAGTGAAATGATTTGGGATAATGAAAGGAATGGAAAAACCAGCTAATCCAAACTGCTGGGATGGGGTGAAGGAAATGAAGGCCTTGTACAATTGAGTAAACCTAAGAAACAGGGAAAATGAGCTACTACAAAGGAAAGCATATGAAATAGAAGAATAAAATTGTCAATTGTGACAGTAACATAGGCTGAATTTCTTCCTCAAAAGGCAGAGGTAGGCAGATGGTGGGTTAAACACAAGTTGTGAAAATATAAAAGGAACAATGACAAAAATGAGAGGAGAAAAGATGCACTGGACAATTTCAAATGAGGAAAAGGTATGGTAATAGTAGTTTGAAATAAAGCAGAACTCAAGGCCCAAAGCCTTGTCTCAGGAGTTAGGGAGATCAAAAATTGGAGTTAGGGCTACCAAGGCAGCCAGGATTTCATGAATTAAGATTCAGGAGTGAAGGGAGCACAAAGAATGTATTAACGTTATCCACTTCTGCCAAGTAGTCATATACCAGTTAGTTAGAGGAATAGACTGAGAGGCTGAGTAACTGAAGAGTCGGCAGCAGTCCTTAAAGTGCTGAGAAGATAGGTGATCAGAGTTGCACAAAATGGAAAACGCTTGAGGCTTTCATTTGAAGTCATGAAGGACTATACCCTTAGGTATAAGGGTAAACTAAAAATAAGTGCTTATGAAGTCAGACTAAAATAAACTCAATCCCTGATTGGATTAAGGGGATTATTGTAACTGCCTGCTGAAGCTAAAGAACCCCTGTCAAGAGAGAATATTCACAATTTTTCTCAGTGTCCAGTATTAAAAAAAAAAAAAATTACCAGGCATACTAAGAGCCAAAGGGAAAAAAGATCCCAGAAAATAGAAATCCCCAGGTAACTCAGCTATATAGACACCTGTGATTCAGTATTTAAGAAAACTGTTAAAAACATGGAGAATTATTCCAGAGAACTAAATACATACAAAAGGAATTTGATGGAAATATCAAAACTAAAAACACAGTGAACTATTATGGCTATAATACGTAGGTTGAACAGCAAATTAGAAGTAGCTGGAGAGAGGATTAATAATCCAGAAGAAAATGCAGTAAAACTGCCCAGACTAAAGACTTAAAGATGAAAAGTAGAAAAGTTGAGTCCTAACCATGAAAGTTCCACCGTCCATGAAACTGGAGTCCAAGAAATGTGTTGGGGGGAGAGAATGTGGCAGAAGCAGTACTTGAAAAGACAATGGCCAATAGCATTGCTAAATTAACAAAAGACATTGAGTAACAAATACAAGAATAGATAAAAGGACCAAGCAGGACAAAACCAAAGCTAAACCTCATGTACGCCCATCATAGTAAAATTGCTAAGATACAAAGAAAAAATCCCAAAGCAGCAAAGGGTAGCAAGAGATATGGTGGTTTCTAAGGAACACCGCTAAGTCAGCTGAGTTCTCACAATCAAACAAAATCCTAAAAGCTAGAATTTGAGAATGCCACTTCTAAGTTGCTGGAAAACTAGAAACTTGGAATTATTGACTGGGCAAAAATCCTGCTTAAAAAAGACAGCAAAATAAAGGTGTTGAGAATCATAAGCTGAAAGAAAACTACATACTTAGGCTAAAAGAAATTCCTCAGACGTAAGGAATATGAAGGCCAGCAGAATCATGGAAATGACCAAAGTAATGAACAGCAACAGAAATGGTTAGTATATGGGAAATAGGGAGAAGAACACTTCAGTCCTAGGGGTTTTAAAAGGATTCTTAAAATTAGGAAATAGGACGGGGCGCCTGGGTGGCGCAGTCGGTTAAGCGTCCGACTTCAGCCAGGTCACGATCTCGCGGTCCGTGAGTTTGAGCCCCGCGTCGGGCTCTGTGCTGACTGCTCAGAGCCTGGAGCCTGTTTGAGATTCTGTGTCTCCCTCTCTCTCTGCCCCTCCCCCGTTCATGCTCTGTCTCTCTCTGTCCCAAAAATAAATAAACGTTGAAAAAAAAATTAAAAAAAAAAAGGAAATAGGAAAAAATAATAGGAAATCTAGGGGTACATGGGTTAAACTATTCCAAAGGTTTTCCACTATCCAACAAATACTAAGGTAATTTGTGTTGTACTCTATTAGGTAAAAAAAAAAAAAAATGAATATTCAATCCCTAAAAGGATTTAAAAGAAATAACAAGCTTATAAAGGGAATAATGAATGAATAATTCTTGATGAGGCCACTGAAGCAAGGATAGAAACCAGAATATAGAATAATTGTGATAGGGTGCCTGGGTGGGTCAGTCGGTTGAGTGTCCAACTTTGGCTCAGGTCATAATCTCATGGTTCGTGAGTTTGGTCCCTGCATCAGGCTCTGTGCTGACAGCTCGGAGCCTGGAGCCTGCTTCCGATTCTGTCTCCCTCTCTCTCTGCCCTTCCTCCACACATGCTCTGTCTCTGCCTCTCAAAAATAAAGAAAACTAATAAAAAAATTTTTTTAGAATAAATGTGAAGATACAAGGAAAAATAACTGGGTAAATTTAAACCCAAACACTGCATATATGGGTTACACAAAATATAAATGGAGTAAATACTCCAATTAAAAGGTAAAGATTGGATTACAAAGAAAACTATTTGCTGCTTAAAAGCAATATACTTTATTAAATCAAAAAAGTAACAGTAGTAAGATGGAATAAGATAGATCCAGAGTATGATAACCAAAAGGGAACTGGCATAGCTATACTAAGATCAGTTGACTTTGATGTTAAGGCAAGAATTGCATTTAATAATAATCAGTATGAAAGAAAATTTTAACTTTGTAATTACTAACCCAAGGCAAGGTAGAAAATGTAAATAACCACTGAAGAAAGGTTAGGGTTGCAATTAAAGATAACATTTGAAAAGGTAGCAGGAAGAGATTTAGAATTAAATTCTATATAACTTTTAAAGAATGTTCCTACTTAAAGACCATGGTGGAAGGGGGGAGTAATGCCCCAAATTTACTTACTGTAGCTAGAAAAAGAATCTTTCTAAGAAAAACTCACTAACAAGGTCCTCCAAAAACAATTTTGTTTAGGAACGTATTGCAGGAATGCAAGGGCAGTTCAAATTCAAATCTAGGAAGAAAACAAGATACCAGTTTTTCCCCTTCAGTTTATTGATCTATCAATAGATGCTGAAAAGGCTATGTTCATTGGTACAAGAACCCTATGACCCAGTAATTGTGCTACGAGGCATTTATCCGAGGGATACAGGTGTGCTGTTTCGAAGGACACATGCACCCCCATGTTTATAGCAGCAATATAATAGCCAAAGTATGGAAAGAGCCCAAATGTCCATCGATGGATGAATGGATAAAGAAGATGTGGTATATATATACAATGGAGTATTTCTTGGCAATCAAAAGAAATGAAATCTTGCCATTTGCAACTACGTGGATGGAACTGGAGGGTATGATGCTAAGTGAAGTTAGTCAAAGAACCCGTTATTTTGTATACACAAAATTCCATCTCAACTAAGTATCTAAATGTAAAATATAAATGGAAACACAAGAAAATTCAGAATAGTTAGGCTAAGCTCCTTTGGGTTCTTAAGAATTTTTTCCCCTCTAGTAGAACTCTCCCCTCGAACTTTCCCCTCGAGTAGAACTCTCCTCTACTCAGCCTTACATCTCAGACCTGTGATATAGAGCCTAGGTAAACTCCATTTTTGTCTTCTTACCTGCCTTCCCCCACCACCTTGTTGGAGGTCTTCAAATACATAACTTGGTCCATTCAGTGCTAAGCACATAGTAGCTATGCTGTAAGCATGGCTTCATTGATGATGACCCCCTACTAGCACTCCCACAACCTTTGCAGCCTGCCTTCCTCCTGGAGTGATGGCTGAATGGAGTGATGTCGTCCTGTGCAACCTCTCTGCACTTGATTTCCTGTAAGGTGCTTTAAACGTTGCCGGGTTGGTAGTCTTTGCTCAGAAACAGCCCTTACTTCTAGTGCTATTGAGCTTGACTAAGATGGGGCAAGGGCCGTTAGTACAGCAGAAGGTAAAAGATGGGTAGTGCTCCTAGTGTCTGTCTCACCAATGGGACAGTGTACAAGGGTAAAACTAGACTATAGCATGGTTTACTTCATTTGAATTATTGCCTACTTTTGCTAATTACCTCTTGCTATTTGTTTGTCTTCCTCAACCCTAGTTGTACTCTTAGATTCACCCTCCCATAGAAGAATTAAATCACAATGCTCCCCAGGGGTGCAGCTGGGATTGAGAGTCACTAGTCTTTCTCTTGAAAGAGAATGAGTCTAAGATTGCATAGATGCAGAAACAACAAACTTTGGTAAAGCAAATATGGTTTTATAAAGAAGGTGGTCATTCAGCAGTAAGTGCAGGGCTTGGTGCCAGAAGGGTGGGAGTCCCAGTCCCGCCATTAGTTGGAGAGCTGATCCGGCAAGCCCACAAGACCTTTCATTGCTCTGGCTCCCTAATTGATCAAATAAGCTTAATGAGATCTATCTAGTTCAAACTGCAATAGGAAATTTAAAATGGAAAATAGAAGACTCTACACAACTTAAAAAATCATGCAGATTGTTAGCTTTTCCATCATAATTTGGCACGGTCCTATGTGCTAGCTGTGGGAGTCCTTTTGGCTAACTGTGCAGGAGTCTTTTCACTTGTTGAACCCTAGTTCCCTCATCCATAAGATGGAGTTACCTATTCTGC
Source organism: Prionailurus viverrinus (assembly GCF_022837055.1). Classification (NCBI taxonomy): domain Eukaryota; kingdom Metazoa; phylum Chordata; class Mammalia; order Carnivora; family Felidae; genus Prionailurus; species Prionailurus viverrinus. The sequence goes on along the minus strand of NC_062561.1, from coordinate 24,280,887 downwards.
AGAAGAATCTGTAGCAGCAAGGCAAACAATAGGAACTCAAAAAAAACCCATCCTCGTGTTAGCTATGAACTAGGATTTCTATTACACGCTGTGGGGTAGACTCAAGCCTGCTATCAAATCCCATAGTCTCTCATGTTAGTAGATGCTGGTACCCATGTGACCATAAGCAGGTGCAGTGTTATTGCCTGTGAAGTTCTGTAGATTTAAAGCAAACCCCGGGGGAATCTGGTTATAAACCAAGTCTGCTGAGGTGACAGGTGCAACTGACTTAGTTACCTGGGAGCTGCCCCTCTGGCTTCCATTACCCAGGCTTTCCTGTTTGTTGGGTGTGTGACAGAACATCAATCCTGGTGAGCAGTGAATGTGTGTGATCAACATAAGGGGGTTGAGATCTTCTGGGGTGTGGTGACATAACAGGACCAGGGTTTACAGAGGCATGAGGCAGGCAGAAACGTCTTGACCCTGAGCAAGTACTGCCTCTGCAAGTCTTCTGTCCTCTGCCTCTGAGTTACAGAATCCAGCACCTTTCCCCAGTCTCGAGAAGCTGTGTGTTGTTCAGCGTGGGGATCTGTAGTCTTAAACTGACCACAGTCTGGTGATGACAAATGCTGAGGTCTCCGGGGGAATTGTAGAGAACTGAGTTCGAAAGTGTGAGATGGGGGAAAAGCATCTGGAAGTGGCTTTGGCACAGTTAGGTCTAATTTTGGTGCTGTAGGTATGTATGGTCTTAACTGTGAAAGCTTGACATTGTCAGCCAGTGATGTTAATAGACTTTGCTTCCTAAAGCAAACCTGATAATGACTACATTATACCTTCTCTCGCAACAACAACAGCAAAAAAACACCCAGAGATTCAGGGTGTCAGGTTTCAGGGCAACAAAACAGGACCAGTCCCTCTGGAAGGTGTGACCTGTCCTTTCAAATGAGACCCTGAAATCCTGTACCCAACTTACCCACTGATATGGTCCAAACAGCAATTATTTTCAGGAATGCCTTAGTTCTGGAGTTGAATCGGCTGTGATGGATGGGATTCTGGATGGCAACGTAGCGATCCAGCGAGATGGCACAGAGGTGCATGATGGAGGCCGTGGAGAAGAGCACGTCCAGGTAGATCCAGACAGCACAGAGTTTGCTAGGTAGAGGCCACCGATAGCCTGTGATGCAGAAGGTTAGCGTTAGTAAGGGACCTCTGGCCTCTTGGTGGGTGGCACTTACCGTGCCGGAAGGGTTTCCATTCCGGGCAAAGGCACAGGTGCTGGCAAAGGGCAATTACCACAGATTTTCAATATATTGAAAAGCCTTAAAAAAATTGTGTTTACAATAAGCCCATACTAGCTGAGGAACACAAGGTTTGGAAATTTCTTGTGGCTGCAGTTAGGCCAGGGTGTTGTGGTTAACATGGGTTGTCTTCAAGGTTTCTCTTGATCTATCTCCTCTGCCTGACGGAATCAACCTTTATTGTCTTTAATGAGCTAGCAGCCTCGATGTATTTTGAGCCCCTCTATTGAAGCTCCTCTTGTAGTGCACTGCCTTCAGTTCACCTCTTACACATGTTGTAGGGTCGCAGGAGGTTCGACCCACCTGCGAATCACTAGAACCCCTCAGTCTTCCACAGTGATTGCATTTGGTGGTCTCCCAATCAATGCTATTGGTGTGAATGAATAAATGATTAAAAGGTCCAGATGGGCAATATTTTTATTTGGAAAGACAAAGTAATTACATAATATTTGGGGATGTTTAACTCCAGTTTGGAATGTGCCTGTGGGTAGGGGAAACCTGCAGAAAAGCACAGTGTTCTTGCCCTGACCATTGTTTCAGGGAAGTGGCTCTCAAACTTGAGGGAGCCTCAGAATTTCCTTGATGGGGTCTTAAAATGGTACTGCCCGACCCCACCTGGAGGTCCTGATGATGTGAATCTGCAGTGGGGCAGAAGAGTCATTTCTAACAAGTCACCAGGTGGTGCTGCTGGTCGAAGGATCACATTTGGGCAGCTGCTGCTGCCGGCAGTGGTTGTCAGCCCGCCCCCCCCCCACCCCCCCGCCCCCGCACTTTGCAATCAGCTTGGAGAGCTTTTCTCTAGGGTCCCGGGGCCTAGGGGTGTGAGTGGAGGTGGGCCCCAAACAAAGTGTTGCAAATCTGTCCCTGATGATTCCAAAACGAAGAGCTCTGCGGGAGGAGGGTCCATAAGGCATATTTGAAGTGCCCTGTCTTTGTTGGAGAGGGGTTCAAACAGGTAAACCTGTATTAGTTTTGATAGTTGTGTAAGCAGTGATGTTGCATCTGTGTGCTTGTGAAAAGGCAAGTTCTAAAGATTGCCTTTCTTTGCGATATTCCAGACTCACAAAGCTGAATGAACTACATTCGCAAACAGACTCTGTGAAAATGCCATCACCTATATTTAGGAAAGTAAAGGGTGCAGGATACCAGCCTAACATAATGCTGTTCACTCTGATTATTTGGAGGGGGAAAAAACCAACAACGAAAACCTAAAACAGGAGCGTCTTCATTTGCAAGTGCCTGGAGGGAAGCCCTGCTCCGTCTGGTCGGAACTGATGTTAGCCTCTGGAGTTTGCTCTGCAGGGAGGAGGCAGTTGGGGCGGGCCTAGTCTGGTTTCCCAGGCAAGGATAGGGAGGGAGCATTTCCTCACCCTGCGGTGATGGGTTCGGGGAGAGGTCCAACTCCTGCTGGAACAGGCTGCACGCGGAGTGGCCGCCGCCAGGGGGCGCAGTTGGATCCCGAGCTGGAGGCCCTGGCCAGGTCCTCGCTTCTTAACCCAGCTGGCGGGTGCCTGCCCCCCACCTGCCACTGGGGTCACCCCCCCTCCCCCGCCTCCGCCCCGCGCTGTGGTTTTGGTTCCCTGACAGAACCTCTGGGAGTCGTGCGCAACTCCCGGAGTTCGCCTTCTAAGGGGGTGGGGTTTGAGGAAGCCAGAACCTTTGCAGCCTGTCTGGGAAATGACGGCGAATTTAATGAAATCATCCCGGTGTGACATTTGAGTGGCCAAACGGAGGCTGGCCTTGCAAGGAAGCATTATCGACCCTGTGCAAACCGGCGCCTGCGCTGCGTTGCCCATCTCCCTCCTCTTCCAGACTCGGCGCTGGGGTGATACATATATAGCCCCTAAGACCTGGCCAGAAAGATCCCCTGTTACACTGACCATAATGTATTTCCAGCTCTGAGTGACTGTGTGCCTATGTCAGTCTAAATATTGTTTTAAAAAGAAACCCGACTGTATTACTCCTGACTTGAAAACCTCACATTCTGCTTTCTGCTGAAGCCGTCCCAGTGTTTGCTGACTTGCTAAGAGGTCTGACTCTTTGAAACTGTTGGAGACAGCAGGATTAATGTCTTCCCGTTTGTTTTCTACCCTCCAAACCAGACGGGAGGAGTTGGTGTGGCTGTGTTTTTAAAGAGCGGAGGGCATAATTCAGAGGCACACTTCCGAATTAGCTTCTCTGGGTAGGAACAAGTGACACTGGAGTAATTCATTTATTCTAAAGGAGAATCTGCATATTTTAACATCACACCCGCTGCACCACTGAGATTGTCTCTGCACATGTTCTAAAGCAACTGGGAAGGTTTTACCACTCCAGTAGAAGTGCTGAAAACTGTGACAAAGATACCACTGTGTTTTGTCCCGGAGGCTGGAATACTTGGGAATCTACAGAAGTGAAAATCAAGGGGATTCAGAAGGACAGATTACTGCTTTATGACTTCTTTGGGGGCATTTAAAATTACTAGATGAAATGTACGTGTCCCAAAGCCCCAAACTCTCCAATAATAGGTTGTCAGATCGTGTAATATGTGAAAGTTCACTTTAAATTTAACGAGTATGACACGGTAGACCCTTGACTATAAATAAACCCTGGTGTTGAGTTTGTCCCTTGAGCCCCAGCTCATCTCCTCACATGCACATGCTATTACCAGGGTGGGTATAGCTGGGAAACTAACGCCACTCACCATACAGGATGGTTAACATGGACACGGGCATGACAAGGAAACCCAGCAGCATATCAGCTATGGCAAGTGACATCAGGAAATAGTTGGTGGCGTTCTGCAGCTTTTTCTCTAGGGACACTGCCATGATGACGAGTATGTTTCCAGCAATGGTTAGAATAATCACTACAGCTGTCAACAAAGCAGACCAGTTTTTTTCCTGGAGATGAAGTAAGGAGAAGCAGGGTGGTGAGAGGCAGCCCTCACAGGAAAGGTTGGTTCGATTTTCCGAGTCCACTGTCCAGTTAAACGCATCTGAAGTGTTAGCTTCTCCGTTGTTAAAGTCATTATTGTAGAGCCTTGTATCGTCATGTAATTGCACTAAGGAGTTTGTAGTGGAGCTCAAGGAAGCATTTTCTTCAAAAAGAACATCCATTGCTAAGCCGGAATTTGTAGCAGCTGAAGTAAAGGAAAACTAACAAGTCAGAGCCTCAGCCCGCCATTCATCTTTCTCTCCTCACGCTCTGTCACACGGAAGCTGGTGTACATGCTGGGCAACTTGGGTTGCCTTTTTTCCCTCATGATCACAATGGTTATTGAGGAACTGCAGTGGCTTCTTCTGTTTCTTTCCTTCACAATGTTAGGGGAGGCTTGTTGGTTGCATTTTTTTTTCCCTTCAAAGCAAGGTCAAAAAAGCAGAATGAACTTTTTAACAGAGGTTGCAGAGTTTTGAGGATTCAGGAAGAAACAAGGTGATCCTGGCCAGAAAAGAAAAGTTTGGTGATTACCAGGAATCTCCCTGAGCTCTATCTCATTCTGTTGGTTATGTTGATCACACTAGTTTAGCCACAGCAGTATTAAAATAGCATGCAGTCCAAAACAGTGGGGCGGGAGGCATTCTACATTAAGAAAATCCATTAAAAATACATCCAGTGTTAATCCCATAGTAATTGAATCTAGTTGGGGTTATAGTTCTAAGTCTGAGGCTGAATGTCGGGAATTTCCCAGCTGCTGTCGGGAATTTCCATTTGCATTATTCTTAGTTAATAAAAGAAGGAAAAAAAAAAGTCTTAAGCAAAGATCAGACAACTTTCCACGCTAGCAATTCTCATGGAAATGGTAACATTTTGGCCAAGCACGATTTCAAGCCAGAAAGAAAATTGTACGGCAGTAAAATACAGCAGCATGAGAACTTACATTTGTCTTCAGGGTTCCCACGTTAGACATACTTTGCTGTTCTGTGACTTGCCGCATCTCTCATGGTAATTAAGCGAGCATAGAGTCCCTTCTTGAGCATCGACCAGCATAATAGGATAGTAATTTGATTTCTGTTTTGCTGACTTCAAAAACTGCATGCACGAGTAGAACCACTTCCAGCGCTGCGCGGTCTGTGTTTGCTGGCTCTGCCCCCACTCAGCTGGGTTACTCCCTCCCTGTGCGGCTTGCCTGAGCCAGGCACACGTTGAGAAATCATTCATGAGCCCCTCTCAAAGTCGCACAAAAGAAATCCCGCAGGAAAGTAGGGAGAGCTGCCTGTGCCCAGGGATTCGTGGTTTCCACGGGAATGGACCAGCTCTCCGGCTGCCTTGTTCACTTCACCAGACCTCCCTCTATCTGCATGTCATAAACTGCAAGGTAGCAACAGCCAGGGAGGGCGGACCAAAGAGGCTTTTTTTTTTTTTTCTTTTTCTCTTGTTTCTCCTTTTTGCTACATGTTAACACTGGGAAGTTTTCTATTGTTAGAAACGGGAGAAATCGCCTTCTGTACAGATGGCTAAAGCAGGTAAGCTGCTCTGTGGTGTTTTTAGGGTGAAGAGCTAACATAAATAAGGCTAGAAAATGGCATATCCTGGGAGCGCTGTAAGCATGCCGTGCTTCCGTCCAGAGCCCGTAAGCGCTTATGCCCGAAGCGTAGCTACTGACGTCAGTGACTTGGGCTCAGAGTGGCCAAGCACCTCTTGGGCGATACTCAAACCGTTTGTAGCATTTTTAGTTCTTAAAAGCATAACACCATTCAACTAACTTACTTTGTCCAGACTTGTACCGCCTAGAAGTAATTAAAAATCTCACATGTGGAAGACAGAGTTAGTTTCTCAGAGAATTTTGAAGGCCTCCTGCCTTCCTTGTAAACCAAACAAAATGCGCCTTCTATAGTTTCTAAAGAAAGCAGCTATATGGCAGACGCAGTAGTGTATACATGCATACACACGCTATCTGCTTATTTTTACAGAAGAAAACAGGAGTCTTTGCTGAATAGCACAGTTTTCTCGGTTTCTGTCCATTGTCTTCACGTTGTCTCTGGACACATTCCATCACTTGAGTCCCTTCAACATGTCTTGGGACAAACCTGTACCTTCTTAGCAGATGGTTTCTCTCAGCTCTTGACTTGGACATTCAGCTGCCTGACCCCCTTCGTCTGTGCCCTAGAAGACCTTGACTCTGCACCTTTCTCCCTACCCCGTGCCCACTTCTTGGTGCTTATCTCCACCCATTCTCTTAGTCACAGAATCAGCATCTCTTCAGACAGCTGGCTGTTAGCAAGACTCTTCGTTTGTTCTCACTGCCAGAACTTTGTCCACAATGCCACTTGGGTGGACTCAGATGTCCTATCCTCCGGCCCATGCCCTACAAGCTTGCTGGGCTGGAGCGTCTCCTTAGTGGGAATTTTCCCTTTCTGCCACCCTCCTCCCCCTCTGCATTCCTCAGAGAAGGAGGGGGGTGATGCCGGGCACCTAGAGCAGGCAGCGGAGAGCCTGGGCTCTGGGTCATGACTCCTTGGTTTTGAATCCCAGCTCCTTGGCTCAAACAGCAGAGCCCTGGACAATCCAGCTGTCCTCCTTGAGACTCCGTATCCTCCCTTGTAAAAATGGGATAATTGTAGTACCTCCCTCAAGGTGGCAATGAAACTAAAAGGAGGTCATGCATATAAATAATTAACCCAACATGCTTAAAGGATGTTGTTAATGTCCGTGGCTTCTATTAATACTAGTGTTGACTTTATTAAAACAAAATTGACCTCACTCCCGATCAACTTGTGCTTCCATTCGTTCAGTCTCTCCCTTGTGAGGCACAACTCCGGTCTCTTCTGCCCCCACCGTTCTCACTTCCCAGGCCTGGATTCCTGTTTTCTTCTATAGGCAGCCTGAGTGCAAGTGAACTTGCAGGTTTGATCCTTTTGAAGCATCTGTACTTGCAGTTCCCTGTGTCTGGAATGCTCCCCACCCCCCTCCTAGTATCCATCTGGCAAATTCCTACTCCATTGTCAAGGCTCAGTTCCAGAGGTAAGTCCTCTGAATCCCACTGTTGACACTCACTACCTGTGTGACCTTGAGAAGCTGCTTCATCTTTGTGCCTGAATTGCCTCATCTGTAAATAGGGAAAAATAGTATCTACCTTAGATAATTGATGTCAGAGTTAAAATGTACCAGGCATGGGGTACCTGGGTGGCTCAGTCCATTGAGCATCCGATTCCTGATTTTGGCTCATGTCGTGACCTCTCAGTTCATGAGTTTGACGCTGCATTGGCTCTGTGCTGATGGTAAGGAGCCTGCTTGGGATTCTCTCTCCCTCTCTCTGCCCCCTCCCCTAAATGTGTACGTACGCATGCTTGTGCGTGTGCACTCTTGCTCTCTCTAAACAAACAAAAAATCACCAGACACGTGTAAACTTAAGAGCTCTGTAAAGGCTAGTTGTTGGCTTACAGTTATCAAGCTTTCCATGGCTCTCCTCCCATATGTAGGCCCCTTGAGCTTTCTATTTTATCAGGTCTCACATTGCATGTAGGCAAAGACTAGGTTTGTCTTGTTGATGGCTGTACACATAGTGCTTAGATTGTTTTTTGAAAGAAACGTGTGACTAATACCTGTTCACATGTCTGTCTTTATTAAATGGTGAACTTCTTACCTATCTTCAAGGCTAAGCATGGTATCTCCTGCTGAATTTTGAAAGAATAAATGAATTGACAGCCTGTATTAAAAAGCAGAATCAGGGGGAAACAAAGAATCTCTAGTTCCATTTTCATTACTTTGTCCAATGAGATACTAATTTAATCTTACTCAAGAAGGCAAAGACAAGTGTGATTGAAAAATACTTTGTTACAAAATTAAAGCTTTCTGATGATACATTTTGTTTTATGGATTACTGTGTTTTTGGAGAAATCTGATCTCAGGCTTCATGTCTTCATGAATAGGTAGGTTTGCAATCATGGCAAAGCCAGTCCATGAATTTCTTGGTGTACGATTTATATTGCAAAAATAATTGTCAGTAGCCTTTGGGGTTATTCACAACTGTATGAATACTTGTGCAAAACTCAGAGCCTTGGCTACTGTGCTTAAGCAGAGCTTGTGTATTAATAGGGTGGGGGTGAGATTTGGTAGGAATGGTTTCTTAAAGGTCAGACACTGTTGAGTTGGGAAGAGGGTTGTAGGTTGGCTGCTATGGTGAACACTGATGTGCAGCCCGGCTTCTCCTTCAGAGGTACTCGTTTTCCCTGTTGCTGGGAGTGTTGATAACTGATGGCTCTCAGTGGATTCTCATTGTGAAAATTAACCTCCACCAAAGAGGCCATTTTGGCCATAGTCCTGCCTCTCCCCTGGAGTCTGCTGTGAGAATACAAAAGTCTGGCTCCCTTGCCTCGGGACTGGACGATGCTGAGGGACCATCCTGGTATACCAGAGCCTCCATGGCATCTGCTGAGGCCTCTGTTGGGACTACACCATAGTTAATCTCTTCCCTCTCCCTTGTCCTGCCTCCCTCGCTGCCCTGCAGATACAGATCTGGAGCTCTAGGCATTCCTTCTCGTGCACACAAGTGTGTCTCTTGCACACAAGTGTGGCTTCCTAGGGAACCTAAAGCTTATATTTAAAAAAATAAAAAAAAATTTTAACGTTTATTTATTTTTGAGAGAGACAGAGTGAGCAGGGGAAGGGCAGAGAGAGAGAGGGAGACACAGAATCCAATGCAGGCTCCAGGCTCTGCACTGTCAGCACAGAGCCTGACATGGGGCTGAACTCACGAACCTCAAGACCAGACCTCAGCCCAAATTGGCCACTTAACTGACTGAGCCACCTAGGCACCCCTGTACGGCCTATATCTTTTTCTATTACTTATTTTTTTAATCATCCCATTTTATTATTTTTAATATAATTTATTGTCAAATTCGCTTACATACAACACCCAGTGCTCATCCCAGTAAGTGCCGTCCTGTATGCCCATCGTGGGTGGGGGTGGGGGAAGAAAGGCCTATATTTTTAAACCTGTGTTTGTTTTTTTTTTATTAAAAATTTTTTTCAACGTTTATTTATTTTTGGGACAGAGAGAGACAGAGCTTGAACGGGGGAGGGGCAGAGAGAGAGGGAGACACAGAATCTCAAACAGGCTCCAGGCTCTGAGCCATCAGCCCAGAGCCCGACGCGGGGCTCGAACTCCCGGACCGCGAGATCGTGACCTGGCTGAAGTCGGACGCTTAACCGACTGTGCCACCCAGGCGCCCCTAAACCTGTGTTTTTAATGCTCACTCTGGATGAGCTTATTTAGAGAAAATAGAAAAAAAAAAAGTACATTGATGAATATACTATTCTCCGGGCACCTGGGAGGCTCAGTTAAGCCTCCGACTTTGGCTCAAGTCATGATCTCACGGTTTGTGAGTTCAGCCCCACGTTGGGCTCTGTGCTGACAGCTCAAAGCCTGGGGCTGCTTCAGATTCTGTGTCTCCCTGTCTCTGCCACTTCCCCCCCCTTGTGCTGTCTCTCAGAAATTAAACATTATAAAAATACATTATTCTCATAATCTAGAAGTTCTTTATTGGACAACTGGCTTTACTATATACTTCCACAAGGAATTTAAGGCCAATAACCCCCAAAAGAAACTTCCTTGGGGCACAATTACTTGAGTTCCTAATTGGGCCTTCTTTCAGGATATGTTTTGCAATGTTCTGTTTATTCTGGGAGGGTTCACCAAAAGATGATTGCCTAAATCAGATGTTGACTTTTTTTTTTTTTTTAATGGTTGCAGTGGTATTTGCAGCCTTGAATTTTCCTACAGTCAAAAGTGAGTGGCTTCTGAAATATGAGTGCCTTACAGATATTAGTAGATGTGTGAGGGAAATTGTTGAGCAAGTAAATCGGGAGTAGAATGCATCCTATTGCCTCCTCTTAGATATCTGCAGTGTACTGTAAACCTAACATATGCAGTGAGGGACTGTGCAGTGAAGAGATTTGCTCACAATTACCTTTCTCAATTCCGATCTGTCCCCCACAACACTCATTTCAGGCCCCTTTCATTCATTTAAGGAATGTAAAACTAAAATGTAAAGATCATAAGCATGTAGTTCAAGTTTTGAGCATCTACCGGTGTGACCATCCCACAAACAAAAAAGCCACCATTGCCATCACTTCTGAAATTTCTCTCCTCCTGCTCTTCTCACCTTGATTTAAATGGTAACCTGTAGTATATACTGATTTGGGTTCTGGCTTCTTTTGCTCAGCAGTATGTGAGATTTATCCATGTTGCTGTAAACTTTCTGTGGATCGTAGTCTGAAAAACTGTTAAATGACCTGTATGTTTGGGAAGTCATTTATTTCCTCTTGTTCAAAGACACCTAGGCCACATCCTTGTTGCAGTCTTCCTAGGTTTCTCTTCAGGGCCATGTCAACCTTCACCTCTGCTCAGTGGACTATGTCTGATTTTATTCTGAAATGGCTGCCTAGAATTCTTCAACTCTGTTCTTAAGAATATATCCTTGAGATTTAGGCTGTCCAAATCCTACTAATAGTCTGAGAATGAGAACAGTTTTCTTTAAATTTTTACTTAGAAAATTTTTTAACATTTATTTTTGAGAGTGAGAGACAGACAAAGCATGAGCAGGGATGGGGCAGAGAGAGAGGGAGACACAGAATCCGAAGGGGCATCCAGGCTCTGAGCTGTCAACATGGGGCTCGAACCCACAAACCGTGAGATGATGACCTGAGCCAAAGTTGGCTGCCCAGTGGACTGAGCCACCCGAGTGCCCTAAGAACAAATTTTAACAGAAGATTTCCCAAATGATAAATGATCCATCTCTTCCTTTGGATGCTCTAGTTCTCAGGTTTAGAACAAACCAGACCACTTGATGACTGCATGCTTGAAAAGCAAGGTCTTAAATTGTCCTCCCTTACACCATTGACTTAGGTCAAAAGAAGCAATTACTTGGAATTAGCTAATCACTGTTCTCTGTTAAATATTTGCACAGTGGTGTTTAGTTTAACAATACTCCTAACAGACAACCTTTGAGTGCTATGTCAAGCCCTGTTGTAGTGCTGAGTAGAACATTGAAGGTAAGATTCCTGCCTTAAATCATAAACTTAAATAGTTGGTGGCAGCAAGTTGGAGTTCAGGGGTATAGGGAGGAGGTATAAACTTGGTGATCCGTGGCATTGTGGTGGTACTTAAAGTATGAAACTTGGTGGGAACGCTGAGGGAAGGAGTGGAAACATAAGGGAAAAGAGGTTTGAGGGATGGGCCCTGGATTATTCCAATATTTTGACATTGGAGCAATCTAGGGGGGAGCTACTCAAGCAGAATGAGTAGCACTCAGTGAATTAGGAGGGACAAAGAGTACTATCCCAGAAGTCAGATAAGAAAAGGGGTGAGGGGGGAATATACTCAACTGTCCAATGCTCTGATTAGCTGAGTATGAGATAGAAGAAATGACAATCACATTTGCCAAAATGGAAACTTTTGGCTTTGACTGTAACTGGAGTAGTTGGGAGTAAGAGCCCAACTATGTGGATACAAAAAAAATATAGGAAGACGGGAAGAAGTGATAAATATAGACAGAGATAACTACTTTGATAATCTAAATGGAATTGCAAATGACGGGATATGAGGCAAAGAGAATTTTTTTTTCAAGATAAAGATAAATTATACTGTGTTTTTGTGGTGATAGGAATGATCCAGAAGAAAGGAAGAAATTGGCCATGCAATAGAGGCAGGAAATAATTGCTGGAATGACAGCTTTGATTTAGAGACAAGGGATGGATTTTAAAGATTTTAAGGAGGTAGAGGATTCAACAAAAAATCTTTAGAGAAATGCTAAGACCACTTAGGGGAGTATGGTGTCTTGGAACCCCAAAGAAGAAAGTCTTCTCAAGAAAGAGGCTAAGAGGTCCATGAATACTGAGATGTCTATTAAGATGAAAGCACGGAAGAGTCCATTGGATTTAGCAACATGAGTTTGGTGATAACCTTGATAAGATCCCTTTCATTGAAAATGTTAAAATATACACGAACAAAATGGGTTGATAGCAGGGGGTGAATGGGAGGTGGAAAGATAGCATGTGACACATGAGAAAACGAAGTGTCTAAAGGTGACTATGAGGTTTTAGATCTGAGCAACTGGGTGGGCGGAGTGGTCCTTAACCGAAGTGGGGAAGGCAAGGCTTTAGGAGGTACAACTTTTAGAAAATTTCAGATCAGTTTGGGGCATGTTAAACTGGAGATGAATTATAACAAATAACAATGTCCTAAAACAAGTGAATGTAAAGGTCTGGAGGAGAATGAGGGAGATTGACGTTGGAGATACAAATTAGGATATTGTGAATATATAAGTGGTGTTGAGAGTCATGAAATACTTGAGAAATCATCCCATCTAAGGAGAGTAAGAAGCTGTGCAAGGACAGAATCCAGAGATTCTTTAACATTTAGAGGTGAGGGAAATGAGGAAGAACCCACAAAGGACAGTGGGGTGGAGGTGATGACGAAGGAGAAAAAGGCAAGAGTGTGGTGTCCTGGGAGCTAAGACAATAGAATATATTTTTTAAAAAATTTATTTACATTGATGTATAACATAGAGGGTGTAACATAATGATTTAAAAACTGTAGGGGCACCTGGGTGACTCGGTTGAACATCAGCTCTTGATTTTGGCTTCCGGTCATGATCTCACGGTTTGTAAGACTGAGCCTTGTGTCAGACTCTGCACTGAGTGTAGAGCCTGCTTGGGATTTTCTCTTGCGTGCTCGCGCGCACTCTCTCTCTCTGCCTCTCTCCCCTGCTTGCATGCACGTCTGTCTTTCAAAGTATATAAACTTTAAAAAATACTTAAAAAATTCTGTACGTTACCCAGTGCTCATGATAAATGTACTCTTAATCTCCTTTACCTGTTTGATCCAGCCCTCTCCCAAACTCCCCTCTGGTAACCACCAATTTGTTCTCTGTGTTGTAACCATCTTTATGTTTTTGTTTGAGATTACACATACGAGTGAAACAATACGGTTTGTCTTTAGACTCTGTCTGACTTATTTCACTTAGCATTATACCCTTTAGGTCCATACATGGTGAAAATGCAAGATCTCAGTTTTTTTGACTGAGTAATATTCCACTGAATACATATAACACTGTCCATCTATTGATGGACACGTGAGTTGCTTCCATTTGTTGGCAATTGTCAGTAATGCTGCAATAAACATAGGGATGATAGATCTTCTCAAATTAGTGTTTTCATTTTGTGTGTGGGGGGGTGGGAGGCGGGTAGATACCCAGTAGTAGAATTCCTGGATCATATGGTATTCCCATTTTTAATTTTTTGAGGAACTTCCATACTGTTTTTCAGAGTGGCTGTTCCAATTTGCATTCCCACCAACTGTGCATGAGTTCCTTTTTCTGCACATTTGCACCAACACTTGTTATTTCTTGTCTTTTGGATGCTAGTCATTCTGCCTGGTGTGAAGTGATATCTCATTGTGGTTTTGATTTACATTTACCTGATGATGAGTAATGTTAAGCATCTTTTTATGTGTGGTCCTCTGTATATCTTGTATGGTGAAAGGTCTACTCAGGTTCTGTGCCCAACTTTTAATCAAATTATTTGTATTTTTGGTGTTGAGTTGGAGTTCTTTATTTTAGATATTAACTTCTTATCAAATACATCGTTTTTAAACATATTCCATTCACTATGTTCCTTTATTTTGTTGTTGGCTTTTACTTTGCAAAAGCTTTTTATGTTGGTATAGTCCCAATAGTTGATTTTTGCTTTCATTTCCCTTGCCTTAGGAGACCTTTAGAATAAGTTTCTGTTGATGTCCAAGAGATTAATGCCTGCTGCCTGCTTCAAGATGTTGGATGGTTTCAGGTGTTCAACCTATTTGAAGTTTCTTTGTATATGGTGTAGGAAAGTGGTCCAATTTCATTCTTTGCCATGTAGCTGTTCAGTTGCCCCAGTACTATTTATTGAAGAGATTGTCTTCTCCCCCATGGATACTCTTAGCTACTTTGTCCTAGATTAATTGACTAGATAAGCATGGCTTTATCTCTGGGTTCTATATTCTGTTCCATTGATCCATATGTGTTTTTGTGCCAGTACTATCCTGTTTTTATTACTTCAGCTTTGTGGTAAGACTTGAAATCTGGAACTGTGATACCTCCAGCTTTGATTGCTTGGCTAGTTGGGATCTTCTGTGATTCCATATAAATTATAGTATTCTAGTTCTGCGAAAAATGCTGTTGATACTGCATTGAATCTGTAGACTACTTTGGGTAGAATGGACATGTTCCCAACGTTCTTCCAATCCATGAAAGTACAATAGCTTTCCATTTGTGTCCTCTTCAGTGCTTGCGTTTTCAGATAACAGGTCTTCGGCCTCTTCAGTTAATTTTATTCTTAGGTATCGAACTCTTTTTGGTGTAATGGTAAATGGAATTTTTTCCTTAAAAAAGAAGGTGAAATACTGTGAAGCTTCTAGGAATCATGCACTTGAAGAGTATTTCATCATGTGGAAAACTACTCATAAGGTAACATTAAACAAGAGTAGGATATAAAGACCTCTCTAGAATATTATTGTTACTTTTGAGAACATGTATGCCTTTCTTAAATTTAAAGCAAACACATTAAAATGATCAAAACCATCTGGGTCAAGAAGTTCATCATATTTTGGACTTTATAAGCTTTCTGAGGCATGTATATGCTCCTAGAAATATTACTTAATGATCAAATGTCCTAGGAAGAGAGCTGGGGATGATCTTACATTCTTACTATGGGATACACTGACTTTAAGGTGAAATTTTCAAAAAATAGCTTGTACCTTTAAGACATAGTAGTTGTGGTATTCAGGATTTTATTGGCAAGGGGAAAATATCTAAGTGAAAGAAACTCAGAAAGAGAGGTAATTGACAAGTCCAGGAATAGAACTGGAGCTTAAGGCATGGCAACATCTAGGAGCTAAAAAGATGGAGACAATATTTCTATCCCTAGAACTGGCTTTCCTTTGGGCTGAATTGATTTTCTTTTACTGAGATGGCTTCCTTCATATAGTTGTGAAAGATAGCTGCTGACAATGCCAATTTTTGCATTATTGAAGCTTGCGAAAAGGATTTAACTGTCATAATCCTTTTATCACATGGAGGGAAGATCCTGATTGGACCTGATGTTCAGATGCCCATCTCTGAACCAATCATGGTGGCTGGAAGAATTGAGTACTTGAACTGGCCAACATGGGTCCTGCCACCCGACCATCCTTGTGCGGAGATACCAGGACATGTGATTAACCAGTGCATTAGGACCCCTTTCCTGAATAAGGACTTCTACTCAGACTAGTAAAATGACTATCCAGCCTATTAATTGAATGACACACTTGATTAGCCAATTTCTTCTTTATTCAGTCGGATTAACTGAGGTGCTTCAAGGTGCATTGCCTTTATTTAAAGTCATACGGAATCCACTTGGTACATTCTTACTAGATGTGCTTCCTGAAATAACTAATTTACAACCAGCCACAATGCAGGTTTGGGGATAAACATATATATATTCTTTAGACTAATTATATGGCAGGGGGATAACCTCTTATATGAAGAGCACAGAACTATTTAAGGCAAATATTTTTGCTGGTTCCAAAGGATTGCCTCATAAAATCTTGCAGATGCTATTAAGTGAATCTCCAAGACATTTGGGCAGGATCCCAAATTTTGTTCTGGCACCAACTGAGGGTGGTGCTACCCTGGTAGTTGTTTGTGATATGTGCTGGAGGAATATTCCTGGCAAATACACATATTCCTAACTAGGACATGTAGTGAACCACATTGGACCATGTGAGCTGTGAGGGTTCTATTTGTGTGATCAGAGCCACACCTAACAGCCTGTTAGACCTCCCTTCTGTGTCCCCATTCCATTTCCAATTTTGGGGCAATAGGGAATATGGGTAGCTGATGGTTGAGGTACTTTCCAAGGGGGAAAAACCCTTGGGGACAATTTTACTGAAGGAGCACTATGAGAAAAGCAGCCTGTTAGAGGAAATGCATCTAAAAAGCAAATCATGACAGCTCATTGCTCAGAGGATAGATTTTTAATGTCTTGGCTTCTTTCAGGGAAGGCTGTATCTTTTCACATTACAGCCTAATTGTGCCCTTGGGTTTGACCCACATTGGATCTCTACCTCATCTTGAATTTTGGTAGAATAAGATGGGTAGATCATATACTTGGTTCCTCTGTATTCTAATGGCTGCAATAATCATAGATTAGTGAATGTGAATAGTAATTATTGACCTTCCTCAGGAGTAAAACTGTATATCAGAAAAGCCAAATTTTCACCTTCATGAGGCCCTTGTTTATTTTTATTTTTAAATTAGGTAAATTACAGTTAACATACAGTGCAGTATTAGTTTCAGGTGTACAATATAGTGATTCAAAACTTGAATAGATCTCCTGATGGTCATCACAACAAGTGCACCCCTTAATTCCCACTACCTATTTAAGCCATTCACCCACCCATTTCACCTCTGGTTACCATTGGTTTGTTCTGAATAGTTAAGACTTTAAATCTTGCTTTGACCCTTTCTTACCCCCCCCCCCTTTGCTCATTTGTTAAGTTCCACATGTGAGTGAAATCAAAGGGTATTTGTCTTTGTCTGACTTATTTTGCTTAGTATAATACACTCCAGCTCCATCCACATCATTGAAAATGTAAGATTTTATTTTTTTAAAGTTTATTTTTGAGAGAGAGCATGAATGGGGAAGGGGAGAGAGAGAAAAGGAGACACAGAATCCGAAGCAGGCTCCAAGCTGTCAGCACAGAGCCCGACATGGGGCTCAATACCTGAACTGGGAGATAATGATCTGAGTTGAAGTCGGATCCTTAACTGACAGAGCCACCCAGGGGCCCCAAGATTTTATTGTTTTTGATGGCTGAGTAATACTCCACTATTTGTATGTATATGTATTCATGTGTGGTATGTATGTTTATATATATCTTACCTCTTCTTTATCCATTCATTAGTCAGTGGACACTTGGGCTGCTTCCATAATTTGGCTATTGTAGATAATGCTGCTATAAATATTGGGGTACACATATCTCGTTGAAATAGTATTTTTGTATTTGTTGGGTAGATACTTAGTGTGATTGCTGGATGGTAGGTAAGTTCTATTTTTAACTTTCTGGGGACCCTCCATACTGTTTTTGCAGAGTGGTTGCATTCCTTTGCATTTCTACCAAAAGTGCAAGAAGGTTCCCCTTTCTCCTCATCCCTGCCAACGCTTGTTTCCTGTGTTACTGATTTTAATCATTTTGATAGGTAGGAGGTGATATCTCATTGGAGTTATTGATTTGTATTTCTCTGATAAGTGGTAATGAGCAGCTTTTCACACATCAGTTGGCCATTTGTCATCTTTGGAAAAATACCTATTCATGTCTTTTGCCCATTTTTAATTTGTATAATTTGTGACTTTTTAAATCCAAATATCCCTTCTGTCCACCTGACATTGCTGTTTCTGGCAGTTAAACCCCTCAGGGTCTTTTATCAAAACCTCCAATGGGGTTCCAGAAATTATTGAAATGGACAAGAATATTACTGTACATTAAAATTATTCCTTCAGGAGAGAAGGGTTTAAGATGGCAGAGGAGTATGGAAACCCTAGTTTTGTCTGGTTCCTGGAGCACAGATAAATATAAAATTGTTTTGAACACCCAAGAAACTGATCTGAGGGCTCAGCAAAAATGTACAACTAAAGGTGAAAATAACCCATTGTGGAAGGTAGGAACTACAGGGAGTTGATTTGGGGGAGAGAAGAGCTGTAGGTGCTGCAATGGGGAGGGAACCCTGATCGGAGAAAGGGAGAGTAAAAGCACATGCAGGAAACTGCACAAGGAAAATCTTCCTCTGAGCGCTTGGATGGCTCGGTTGTTAAGCTTCCCTCTCTTGATGTCAACTCTTGGTTCATGATCCTCTTGGTTCATGGGTCTGAGCCCTGTGTTGGGCTCTGCACTGAGAGTGCAGAGCCTGCTTGGGATTTGCCCTCTCTCTCCCTCTGTCTCTGTCCCTCCCCTGCTTTCATTTGACTCCCTAGCTCCCTCCTAAATAAATAAAAAAGCCTCTTCCCCCAAACATTAACTGTGGAAAAATCAGGGCTAAATACCACAAATTTCATAAACAGTGGAGTGCAGAGTCTGAAATTGGGGAGGTTTGGGCCATCAAAGATGTTGTCTGGTGGGTTTAGTGTTGTTCCAGTGGGGAAGGAGGGCAGAGACCTGGGAGTGGGTAGTATGGGCTGAGGCTCCCCTGGGTTGCATGGGGGAGATGCTCCCCTGCTTGGGATACATTTGGGAGATGGGACACAGCCTCTCTGAGAGCAAAAGACCCGGCAGGTGCCACTGAGCTGCCCTCTTCAACACAGGACCAGGGACACTGGCTGAGGGCAGTAAGCCTTCTGTGCTTTACCATAAACTCTGACCCACTGCACAGCTGTACAGCTGATTTTTTGGACAAGCCAACACTTGGCACAGCTCAGTGAGAGCCTCTCCCAGAGGATCAGTGTGATCCGTGCTGCAGGAATCTCTAAAATTTGGAGAGCCAGAACACAGGTATGTTGTGCCACCTGGCAGGTGGGCAGGTCAGATGCAGGCAGGGATCTGGTGAAGCTGGGGACACAAGAGAGGTGAGGGCTTCCTGAAGAGTGGTGGCCCACACTTCCCACTCCAGGGACAAACGAGCTTGGGGATGTTTTTTTCATCCTGTCCATCAGCACTGACCAACTTCATTGAGCAAAAACAGTGCTCTGTCCCTCTCCTGCTCATGCTGTTTCCTTCAAAAATAAAAAAACATGAAAAAAAATTTCTTTTTTAAAAGATATATTCTGTTCTTGCATGGCATGTTCTGTATACATGTTATGTCCATCTAGTGTAGTGTGCCATTCAAAGACATTGTTATGTTATTGATTTTCTGGCTGGGTGATCTATTCATTGATACAAGTGGGATGTTAAAGTCCCCAACTATTCATTACCATCCATTTCTCTTCCTGTTGATTAATTTTTGCTTTATGTATATAGGTGCTCCAGATAAAATGCAGTTAAAAATGCATTTTTTTAGCTCCAGTTAAAAATGCTATATCTTCTTATGGGACGAATCCCTTTATCATTGTGTAGTGCTCTTTTTTTCCCTCTTGTTATTGTATAGTTTTGAAGTCTCTTTTATTGGTTAAAAGTATAGCTTGGGGCCTCCCCTCTCCCCAAGAAAAAAACAAAACGTTTCTGCTTCTATTTGCAGGGTAAATGGTTTCCCATCCCTTCACTTGTTGTCTGTATGTGTCTATAGGTCTGAGGTAAGTCTCCTGGAGGCAGCACACAGATGAGTCTTGTTTTTAATCCATTCAAACTGTTTTTTGACTGGACCATTTAGGCCGCTTACAGTTAATTATTGATAAGTATGTACTTACTGCCATTTTGTTATGTTTTCTAGTTTTTGTTTATTTTTTGAGTTATCCTGGTACCTTGTGGGGATTGACTTTCTATAACACTGTTACATTTGGCTTGATTTTTTTTTTTTTTTTTTTTGGTGGATCTATTACAGGTTGTGAGTTTCTGGTCACCATGAGGTTTATTTGTAATAACCTAAGTACATAGCAGTCTATGTTAATTTGACTATCATTTAAGTTCAAACACATTGTAAAAAACTTGCTTACTCCTTTTACATTTTATGTATATGCTGTTAGATTTTACATCCTTTCATTCATCATGTTCTTATATCTAATTATGGCCTTTTTTTTTTTTAAGATTCTCTAAAGGTTTTTGTAAGCATTCAAAATTTCTTTGAAGTAGACATATCCTGTTAGTTTCAGGTGTATAATACAGTGATTTGACAATAATATACATTCTAAAATGCTCATGATAAGTATGATTACCATCTCAAGATTTAAAGTTATTGCAATATTGTTAACTATTCGCTATGCTGTAAATTTTACATCCATGACTTATTTTATAACTGGAAATTTGTATGTCTTCATCTCCTTTATCTGTTTCACTCCATCTTCACTCCTACCCCTTGGCCAACAACCAGTTCTCTGTAGTTGAGTCACTTGTTTTGTTTTTTTGTTTTGTTTTTGTTTGTTTTTGGTTAGATTCCACATGTAAGTGGAATCATACAGTATTTGCCATTCTCTGACTTATTTCACCTAGCAAAATACCCTCTAGGTCCATTCATGCCCTTGCAAATGCCAAGATCTTATTCTTTTATATGGCTCAGTAATAATCCTGTGTGTGTGTGTGTGTGTATTGCATCTTCTTGATCCATATATCTATTGATAGGTACTTGGGTAGTTCCCATGTCATGGCTATTATAAAAAAAAAGCTGCAATAAACATAGGGGTGCACGTATCATTTTCAATTAGTGTTCTCTGTAGAATAAACTTGGAATCATTCTTTTTCCTCCTTTTATTATTATTATTATTTTTTGCAATAGTTTGAGAAGGATAGGTATTAGTTTTCTAAATGTAGTGTGGAATCGATGAAAACACAGGTTTCCTTTAAATTGTCAGCTCTAACATTTTTACATTTTTAAAACTTTTTTTTTAATACATCTTATGAACCACCAGTTGTTAAAACTGGTGCCTCACTGTTAGACACAAGAAAATTTAAGTGACACATGAAAATATTTAAGAAATGTTTATTGTACCTACAAATTTTTTTTCATTGATATATAAACTTTAAAGGCCTAAAAATGAAGCAATTTGGGGAACCTGCAATCTTTGTAACTGCAAAACCCTGACTTTCACTTGGAATATCTCTGTTCCTTAGTTGGGAATTCTCTGCTCGTACCATTTCCATCAAAGTTAATTTTAACTCTGTTGTAGTAACTTGGTTCCAGATAACTTGTTAACAAAGGTCAAATGTCTTTCTCTAGATCATTTTCCACAAAGAAAAGTCAAAGACAGGAGAAAATACTTAACCTACTCAGGCAACGTAAAAATGTAACACCTAGTACTTGTGAAGATCTGTGCCTGTGATTGAGGTTTTTACAGCTTTTGTACCTTTTAAGTATATGTGTATACCTTTACTAGAGAGCTTTAATAAACTATAAAAAGAGAAAATCAGCATGCTTATATTACTACTTTCCCCCCCCCCCCCCGGTTGTCCTTCCGGTTTTGTTAATAACAATACTAAGAATTTCTGGGGTTTATAATGTTAAATACTATTTTGTGACCATAATCCCCATATCTAATCAAGGCTTAGTCCTATGGTTTTCTGGGATGTACCACCATGTAGTTGATCATTTGTCTAGTTATCTTTTGGTTGATAGAAGATAGTTCTGTAGTAGTTTATTCAAAAACGACACCTGAAACTATATGACCTGACTTTGAAAAGTTAAAAAACACCTCTGTAAGTATACTTAAACGTTTAGTCAGATTCTTGCCATTTTCTTGAACATTGTACATAAAGTCTTTAATCCCTCAGTTCAGGTATGCTTGACAAAAAAAAAATGTACATATTTAATGGATACAGCTTGATGACTTTGGAGATAAGTACGCATCTAGGAACCTCTGAACACATTTTTGTCATAAACATAATTATCACCTTCAAAGGTTTCCTCATTTTTTATTTGTGGTAACAACACTTAACATAAGATATACCCCCTAAGCAAATTTTAAAGTATGCGATATGCTATTAACTTTAGGAACTATGCCAGATAGTAGACCTCTAGGACTTAGTCATTTTGCATAACTGAAAGTTAGTCCTCTTGAACATCTCCCTCTTTTTCTCCCCTTGCCCTACACCAAGTCGTAGCATCCGTGATTCTACTCTCTGCTTCTGTGTTTAGCTATTTTAGAGTTCCTCACGTAAGTGGTATCATCTAGTATTTCTCCTGTATCTGGCTTATTTCATTTAGCACAGTGCCCTCCAGGTCCACTTAAGTGATCCCAAATGGTGGGATTTGCTTTAAGGCTGAATAACATTCTATTGTGTATATATCACATTTTCTTAATCCATTTATCGATCATAGACATTTAGGCTGCGTCCATGTCTTGGCTATTGCCAATAAAAGGACACCATGTATATTCTTAGTATCTTCTGTTGAATATGGCTGTGTAGAAATATGAGTTTAGTGAGATTTTTCTCACTGTTTTAAGCGTTTGATTCCTCGTGTTGGAATGCTCAGAGGGCTTAGGTGTGTTTTTAAAATTTTTTTTTTTTAAAGCTTTTTGATGTCGAGTAAGTTTACCTGGAAATGTACTGCTGTTGATCCTTGTCAGTTTTTCCTGGAACATACTGTGCCCTTTGAATGTATAGATGAAATTCCTCTTGAAGTCCTCCTGAAACTTTCCTGAATTATAGCTTAATATCTTTTTTGTGTGGCCTAAAACAACAAATACTCTAATAGTTGTGGAAGCCAGATGCCTAAAACCAAGGTTATGACAGGGCCATGATCTTTCCAAAGGCTCTTGGAGAGAATCGTTAAAAAACTTTCCTAGTATTTGTCCCTTCAGGACACCAATTATGAGTTTGTCTTACTGCTTTAATTTCATGGCCATCATTTTCTTTGTAATGCATCTTTGTATTTAATTTTATTAATCTTGACTGTCCTACATTTTAGTGTTTTAGCACTATTTCTGCTATTTTCAGTATGGTCTACATTTGTGAAACTACTTCGTATTTTCTGTTGCCATGAGCCAGGTCCTGCTATATTTCTTGATTTCCCTGTTAATCTTACCTGAGACTGCCCGAGATCTTAGAATCACTGTTTCAAGCTCTTGATTATAGAGGAGATTAATACCTTTACATTCATGACCTATGTTTGGTCAAAATTTTAATATTCTCCCCGGAAATGTTTTGAGAAGAGCATATAGTCTTGGTCTGGTAGTTTTTCATCAACCACTCCCCTTATATGCTTCCCCTTTGCTTAGAGAATTTGTCCATAGGTCTAGAGCAATTTACATCTTGTTTGCTCAAGTTGCTGATCATACACTGTGAGGTTTACAGCTTACTTCTCTCTAGCTGTGAGAGATGGATACTGCAGGACAATGATGCAAATATTGGCCGTAGATACCCTGCCTCACTGCTACTTGAAGATTTTTCATTCAGCCTTGCCTTCTCTATCCCAAATTGGATTAGGAAAGCTCATGTTAACATGCTTATTCTATCCTGCATATTACAAAAAACAAACACCAAAATGGGTTGTTGGTCCTCTCTCTCATAGTGGACCATTTCCTGGGAACGTCTATGCTGCCAGCTTTGAGATACGAAGCCACAGGCATTCTCTTGGCATGTCCCATACCTCTTTTCTCCTGAATTTGGCAGCCTTTTTCCACATATGGTTGCAATGCGTTGCAAGGTTGCAATAAGCTATACAGCCTGTATTTGCTTCTAACTCCTGGAGTTTGTATGGTGCCACTGAAAAAACAAAGGGGCAAAATTGTCTTAAGTACATATATTGGAATTGTCTTTTTGTTGCACTGGATGAATTCTGTTGGAGTCAGACTGAATTCTCTTTTCCTACCAATTCTATTGTGTCAAAGCCTTATGTTTTAAAGTTTTGATTCTGTAATTCCTGAGCTTATGAAAACAGGTGAAATGTGTTTAAATATCAAGAAGAGAAGGTCGTCTTATTTTTCTCAGTGTAAGGAGATTTGAAGAACTTAATGTCTTCCAAAGTATGTGTGCTCAAGCTTTTGGCCAAGGCTTTGAGGACTGTTATCTATTCATGGCCAGTTTGAGGAAAAGGGTGGTTTGCCATATTCTACCACATCTTTCTATTTAAATTTTTTGTGTATTTTTGAGAGAATCCCACTGCCAGTGCAGAGCCTGATGTGGGGCTCAAACTCCCGAACTGTGAGATCATGACCTGAGACGAAATCAGGAGTTGGATGCTTAACTGACTGAGCCACCCAGGTGCCTCTATTTTTTTGCTTTATTTTAATCCTATTTAGTTGATACAGTGTTATATCAGTTGCAGGTGTACAGCATAGTGATTCAGCACTTGCATATATCACCCTGTGCTCCTCACAAGTGCATTTCTCAAGCCCCAACACCTACTGAACATCTCCCCTCTGCTAACTAGATCTTAATATTCTAAAGAAAGGGTTGGGGGTGCCTGGGTGGCTCAGTCGGTTGAGCGTCCGACTTTGGCTCAGGACATGATCTCCTGCCTTGTGGGTTCCAGCCCTGTGTCAGCTTCTGTGCTGACGGCTCCGAGCCTGGAGCCTGCTTCGGATTCTCTGTCTCCCTCTCTCTCTGTACCTCTCCCCTGCTCATGTTCTGTCTCTCTCTCTCTCTCTCAAAAATAAACATAAATTTTTTTTTTTTTTTTTAAAGAAAGGGTTGGGCCACCTGTGCTGTCAGCACAGTCTGCTTGGGATTCTCTCTCCTCTCTCTGTCCCTCCCCTGCTTGCCTTGCTGAGTGTTCATTCTCTCGCCTTCTCTCTCTGTCTCTCTCAAAATAAAAAAAACAGGGACACCTGGGTGGCTGAGTCGGTTAAGCATCCAGCTTCAGCTCAGGTCATGAACTCAGGGCTCATGGGTTTGAGCTCCGCGTCGGGCTCTGTGCTGACAACTCAGAGCCTGGAGCCTGCTTCAGATTCTGTTTCCATCTCTCTTGCTGCCCCTCCCCTGCTTGTGCACTCTCTCTCTCTCTCCCTCAAATATAAACAAACATTAAATTAAAAAAAAAAAAAAAAAAGAATTGTCAAAGTATGGCTCTCAGGCTAAATACTGCCCCCTGCCTGTTTCAGTCAAGGCTTATTAGAAAATGACCATGCTCATTTTCTTCCATGTAGTCTATGACTTCTTTTGAGCTACAACAGAGTTGAATAGTTGTGGCAAACCATTTAGCTTACATACTCTAAAGTGTTTTTTTTTTACAGGAAAAAAACACAACCGATCCCTACTTGAGAAGAACTAGTTGTCTACCATCTTACAAGGCTCAATTTTTATTTTTTCTATTACAGTCACTCTAACAATAAATCAAATTTCCATTCTTCCTCTCCTATCTGAGTAGTTGGCATGTGAAAGTTTGGCATATAAACAGTGCTTTTAAAGTATTTCTTAGCCATGCGCCTGATCCCATATTTGTAAGCCATCATTCATTTTTGGGGAGAGGACAGAAAACTAGATTTTAAAGATTTAAAGGTAAAGAGCAAAGTTACAGGATTTTACTCTTGAGTTACCTTTTGTGATACTCAGGTGTGTATCATTTATCAATCTCTCATGGCTATATAACATGCCATAATTCCCTCAATTTAGTTATGATCTATTTTGGGGTGCTCATGATTCATGACTTACAAAGCCATTTGCAATTCACCTGGTAGCCAAGTAACATAAAGATAGTGGGATATAAAACCACCCTATTCACCCAGTCACTCCTTTCCCTTCCATTCTACTTCCTCCATTTCCAGGCATGGGTTCATTATTGTAATCAGAAATTAAAGGGATGATATCCTAACTGCACATACTGCTCTAAAACAAGGCCAGTGAAGGAGCCATCATTTTGTCTGGGGGGCAGAAAGGGGTCCAGTAGGCATGGTGCTAAAAACATGCAGTAAGGTTGAATGACAAATAGGTTTGATCTTATTGACCATGTATTTGTAACTTCTCTCAATCTGATCTTTTGATTCAAACACAGATTGTTGAATTGTGCCCTGCTTTTCTCTTCTTTGAGTAATGTTGGTCAGTTGGAGTCGTGCTTGTATGTCCTAGTCATCAACCTTTGCTGCTGTTAAGCATCTTCAACCCTTCCCTAAAGCCCAGATGAGGACTGGGTGGTGAGACCAGAGTCTCCATACACAGAAAATGTTCTGTCAGTGTGCTATGATTAAC
The DNA here is from genome assembly GCF_022837055.1 of Prionailurus viverrinus. Lineage (NCBI taxonomy): Eukaryota > Metazoa > Chordata > Mammalia > Carnivora > Felidae > Prionailurus > Prionailurus viverrinus. Next base: position 24,254,907 of record NC_062561.1, on the reverse strand, counting down.
AATAGGCCAGTTCGTGCTACATCTGATGATTTGCCTTTTAAATGGAAACATGCTAGTGCTAACTGCCATTCAACTCAAAATCGTTCAATACCCAGATCTCTTTTTTTTTTTCTGCTGCATTTGAATTTGGCTGCTGGAATTTGATCATTTTTTCCTTCAGTGACACATTTTAGCGATATCCCACTGAGTTAGAATCACAGCTCCTGGTTGTTGAAAACTGTCAGTGTTTCAGATAGCACATTATGCACTCCATGGATTTGGTTGCTGGAGATGTCTGTCTGGTAGCTTAGTCATCACCTATCATTTGCTTTCCCACCCCAGAAAAGCATGCAAAATTAGAATTACAGTGAACCCTAGAAATGTGAGTAACTTGTTCTGTGACTATTCTGCAAGACGAGCAAACATTTCTAATAAATTTTAATTTGAGAAATGAGTGATTTCTTGCAATCTGAGTAGTACATGATACCAAAAGCCACATGATCATAACTGAGCCAATGGTTGTTGAAATTTGCTTTGATACACAAATGCTTTGGATTACAAGCATGTTACCAGAACAAATTGCTCTCAAACCGATGTTTTACTGTATCTAAAAATACTCTGCAATTACTTACTTCTGAACTGGCTTAAAATTTCTTGGTAGTTTTTCCTGCATTGCTACTACATTTAAGAATGGTAAGAGTTGGGGTGCCTGGGTGGCGCAGTCGGTTAAGCGTCCGACTTCAGCCAGGTCACGATCTCGCGGTCCGTGAGTTCGAGCCCCGCGTCGGGCTCTGAGCTGATGGCTCAGAGCCTGGAGCCTGTTTCCGATTCTGTGTCTCCCTCTCTCTCTGCCCCTCACCCGTTCATGCTCTGTCTCTCTCTGTCCCAAAAATAAATAAACGTTAAAAAAAAATTAAAAAAAAAAAAAAAAGAATGGTAAGAGTTGATTTTTATGAAGCTTCAATTTTGTTATAAAATCAAGGAAGGAAGAGAAATGATGTGTATGGTGAACCAAGTGCCAAATATTAAGCTTTGTTAGTGTTACATAATCCTAGAAAAAACCTTTGCAAGAGGTGAAATATAATATGTGACTGAGTCTTCAGAAGTTTAGGGATGACAGTCCATTGAAGTCCAATAGGCTGATGGTCCTGTTGGGACTTGAACCCCTATCTATTACTCATATCACATTTTCTTTGTATATTTTAAATGATCTTGGTTCTTAAATTCTAAACTGTCAAATGACTGCTATTTTATGGGCGTTTTGTATTTATCATTAAGGTGCTATATAATATAGCAAAGTGCACATAGCATCTCTGTACCATTTGATTAACCTTCCTAAACTGAATGAACCCATGTGACCAGTTGGAGAAACAGAACAGTAGCAGCATACAAGAAATCCTTAATCTCCCTGTCACTCTCCCCTTCCTGCAGCCTTACAGGTGGCTGCCATCTAGACTTGTTTTAGGGCAATGGAATTACACATGGTGTACTTTTTTGTGTCTGGCTATTTCCAACATTTTGTGAGATTGATCCTTACTGCATGTAGCTGTTGACTGCTTTATAGCATTCCATTGTGTGAATAGACCACAGCACTTATTTATTCTGTCACTAGGCTTTTGGTTAGCTTCTAATTTGGGACTATTGTCAGTCGTGCTGTTACTAATCTACATGTGTTCTGGTAAACATGAGTATTCTGTCGGGCATATGCCTAGAAGGAGGAATTGCTGAGTTTCTGTTTTTGTAGGGATTCTGAGTCACTGGTCCATTCAACAGATATGTGGAGATTTTTAAAAATGCGTATGCCTGAATTCTACCTTAGGTTGAGATTCAGCTCCTCTGGAGTGGGGCCAAATTTTCTTCACTAAAACAAAGTCCATGGGGATGAACCTGTGCTTTGAAAGTTGAGAATCAATCATATTCAGGAGAGAAGAATGTTAAATATTCTTTGGGCACATTAACTATATTTGATATAAGGGTTTATGTATATTCATATATAGTATAATGACACGTCATAAATGATAAAGATGTATGTATAGTTGTTTACCTTCAATTTTTAAGAGGAATCAATTTTAACCGACTTTATTTATACGCCGTGTTTGCTCTGTGTTCAGCTCTCCAGGGATTGGAAATTTTTGTACAGCATGTGTTTGAACAGATCAAGGAATTCAATAGCTTTTATTATAAAAGATAACCATTCTCCTTGTTTAAAAAAAAAAACAGCGGATACAAACTCTTGTTTAGCCACCATTTGTCAGGCTCAGTTCCCAGAAGCGAGCACCATCTTCGTTTTTCCAAGCATAGGTGAGGTGTTGGACTTGTGTTGGCAATATGGTGGCCTTAGGCTAGCCCAAACGTTCTGAGCCTCAACTTCTTCCACTATAAGATGGGGTAGTAATTCCTTTGAAGATTGTGAGGAATAAATGCAGTTTCTGGAGAGTACAAAGTATGGTACCTGGCACGTAACAGACATTCAATAAATGGAAAATTAGGATTAGAATTATGAGAGTCAACAAGTGCTTTGTTGTGAAGAGAGATGAAGGTCAGGAAGGTGCTTCAGGTTTTACTCTCAGGCAGCATTTGCTCACTCTACATGAATAGTATTTCCGCATACAGAGGACAAGTTAAAAGCTTGTCTCATTCAAAGAAAATAAGGATGGTATGTTTGTAATTTGCTGAGTTAAAAATATGCCAAGCTGCTTTAAGTTATATTTTCTGGGGTCTGGACAATCTGTGACTGTTGGAGATAAAATGATGTTTTCATCCTTAAATTCATAGTTTGGGCATAATGCATTTTACTTTGTCCCTATCAGATGTGCTTTTTAGGGTCAAAAGTGTCTAATTTCTAAAATACAGTGTTGATCTTGGTTTGAATTTTCATTCTTCTTAGAAATAGTTTCTGATACTTGTGTAAAGTCTCCACCTTACCTTTAGTTGCCACACAACAATGTTAGAAGATATGTCCTCCGAGGACATTCTGTGCTCGATTTCATAATGTGCTTACATTTACACACAAAATGCAAGGTTTTACTTGGGATGGACTAATTTCTGTTGACTATATAGGTACATCTCAGAATATGCTTCTTCGAAATCATGAGATACTCTGCTGTTGAGAGAGGTTGGTAACACTGAGTGCCATAATTGTGTTGAATAGATAAATAATGGATAAATGGGTGGGTGAGGGATCCTCATAATAAAAGTGTTCTGAAACAGTTCCAGCTAACTTTACTAATTCTGAATTTTAGGAGATGGAAGGGTAATTGCTATTTTAAAGAAATCTGACACCAATGCTTTTTAGAGGATTATTTCGTTGAATGATTTCTCTGCTTGCTAAGAAGGGATCTGAATCACCTGTTGCATTTAATTGTCGTCCCCATTAAAAGCATAAAATGAACATAAGCCTAATGATGTTTCACTCATAGTGCACACAGTCCTGTAGTATAAATTGATCACTGTTTATGCTATCCAGCTTGAAAAATGTCCAGCAAACAGTGGTTTCTCTTAACCATTTCTTTGTTTTTTAAAATAATTGAATATGAGCTGATCTAAAGAGAAAAACAGGTTGTATCAGAACACCTTGCTTTAGTGGAAAAACAATTTGAAAATTTCCCACTGAAATGGGACATATAAGTGACATTATAAGGTTATATATGTTACTTGGCAGATGCCTTTTTACAATTAAAATTAACCTATAACATCAATATTTGAATACACTTAATACTTCACCGTCTATTAGTCTTAAAAATACAGAACCCTGGTGCAACCAAACAAAAGGAAGTATATGTCCTGTATCCTTACTTGCCTTATGTTTCTTTTTTCTTAGGAGAGTTGAGGTAATTTGAACATGGCTGTCTTGTTAGGAATTGTTGCGTAGCAAGTAATACAACCCACTCACACTGGCATAAGGCCAAAGGAACCTGACCTGGAAAAACACAAGGACACCTGTCTTAGACATCTCAGAATTGGGAATTGCTGCTATGCCTTGCATTAATGTGGAACCAAGAACTCCACCGTCAGGAGGAATCAAGGCAGCTATCTATTTAGACTGCTCCTTTTTCATAGCTGCTCATTCTTACCTGCCTTGTTTGCTTTATTCTCCAATCACTTCAAGCTTCTTTTCCTGCTTTACTTGGTCCAACATGGCCTCCCAGCCTCCATTTTAAATCCACTCTCAGCTCAAGCTCCCAACAGACTTGCTGTGTTTTATTTGAGATGATTGTAGATTTACATGCAGTTTCAAGAAATAGATTCTGTAGGGGTGCCTGGGTGGCTCAGTGGGTTAAGTGTACTACTTCGGCTCGGGTCACGATCTCATGGTCCGTGAGTTTGAGCCCCGGGTCGGGCTCTGTGCTGACTGCTCAGAGCCTGGAGCCTGTTTCACATTCTGTGTCTCCCTCTCTCTCTGCCCCTCCCCCGTTCATGCTCTGTCTCTGTCTCAAAAATAAATAAAGCTTAAAAAAATTAAAAAAAAAAAAGAAATAGATATTGTGTACCATTTACACATTTCCTCAACATGGTAACCTCTTGGAAGACAGTATTACCTGGATATTGACATGGGCACAGTCAGGATACAGAACATTTCCATCATCACAAGGATTCCTTATGTTATCCTTTTATAGCTACACCCAATTTCTCCTGTCTCCACTTCCTCCTGATCCCCTGACAACCACTAATCTGTTCCTCATTGTAATTTTGTTATTTCAAATGGTACATGAAGGAAATCATGCAGAATGCGATGCACTGAAAAGGGCTTTTGCACTCAGCTAATTGTCTGGAGGTATATCAGGATTTTATGTGTACTGGCAGTTCATTATATTGTGGAATAGAGTTCTGTGGTAAAAGTGTACTGTAGTTTACCTATTGACCTGTTGCTCAACAGGTTTCCACCTTTTTGCTATTTTGAATCAATTATAAACATTGATGTTCGGGTAGCTGTGTAAACATAAATGTCCATGGGATAAATATCTGATAACACTGCTGGGTTGTAAGGTTGTTGCACGTTTAGATTATTACAAAAAGGCCAAACTAATGTTTATAGTAGTTATAAAATCTTATGTTCACATGAGAAAGGTGTGAGTTTGTTTGGTTTCCTTCCCCACATTTGGTGCTGTCACTATTCTTTATTGAGTTTTGACAGGTATGTAGTGATCTCATTGTTTTAATTTTTTAGCTCCTTGGTTCATAACATTGAGTATCTTTTCCAGTGCTTATTTGCCATCTGTATATCCTTTTCAGTAAAACAATTGTGGATATCTGCTGGCCATTTTCAGTTTGGGGTTTTTCAATTTTAATTTAAAAAATTTTAATTTTACACTGAGGATTCTTTGTATAGTTTACAAACCAGTCCTTGATCACACGTGCACCTTATAAACATTTTCTCTCATTCCACAGACTGTTTTTTCATCCTCTTCATCCACAATTTCACAGAGAAAGCTTTTTTAGTATTAATTGATTAATTGATAAATTGATTAAATCAAATTTATATAGTTTTCCTTTCATGGGTTGTTACTTTGGTGTCAAGTTGAGAAACTCTGTACCTAGCCCTAGACCCCAAAGATGAACCTGGGTTTTTTTCCGAAGAAGTTTCATAGTTTTATATTCGGGATTGCTTTAAAGGAATTTTTGTATAAGGCGTGGGACTTAAGTGGAGGTTCATTTTCTGGCTATAGATGACCAGTTGCTCCAGTGCTATTGAAAAGGCAACTTTTGCCCATGCATTGTTTTTGCACCTTTGTCAAAAGGCATAATTGTGTGGGACTAATTCTGAGTTCTTTATTCTTCGATCGGTATGCCTGTTCCTCTACCAAAACCACACAATTATGATTACTGTAGATAAATAATCCTTGAAATTGAGTAACTTGATTTCCTACTTTCTTCTTCAAAAAAATGACTGCTATTCTAGATCCTTAGCCTTTTCATTGAAATGTTCAACAACTTCACTTGTATCTATAAAATTGTTGTTGAAATTGGGGACGGAGTTAACTCAATTTGTGCATAAATTTGGAGAGAATTGACATCTTTAATATGTAGAAACTTCTACTCCATGAACATGGAATGTCTATCCAGTTCAGATCCTTGATTTCATTTTGTTTTAGGTTAAGTGAGTTATGGTAGTTTGTACTTTGCAAGGAATTGGTCCATTTTATCTAAATTGTCAAATTTATGTGTGTAGACTTATCATAATGGACACTTTGTCAATATATACAAGGTTTTAGTGATATGCTGGATTTTTTTCCCTTGACATTGGTAATTTGTGTCTTTTTTCAATCTTGTTAGAGGATTGTCAATTTTTTTATTTTCCAAGAATCAGTTACTTGTTTCATTGATTTTACTCATTTTTTTTCTGCTCAATTTTCTTGATTATGCTATTTCATTACTTCATTCCTATATTGCAGTTTATTTTTGCTTTTTCTGGATCCTTGATAGGGGAGTTTTGATTATTGACTTGAGACTTGCCCTCATTTCCAACCAGTATCTTTTAATGTTAAAAAAATTCTGTGTTCATATTAGCTAACTTATATTGTTCGCTCTCTCCATTTACTGTCCACTCACTGCCTGGCCCCATATCTTCTCCATTCTGCTGTTGAACCCATTGAGCGAGTAAAATTTTTGTAGTTTTCAGTTAGAAATTTTCATTCATTTCTTTATATCTTCCTTGACACTTGATACTTTGCATTTGTTGCAAGTGTGTTTGTGTTTCTTGGAGAAGTATTATAATGGCTAGTTGAAAATCATTGTCATAAAATTCTAATACACTGTTATCCAAGTGTTTATTGATGATCTCTTTTCAATTAGAGATCTTGTTGCTTTGTATAATTTTTTTCAGTTGAAATCTGACATTTGGGTATTTTGATTTGAGATTCGGGATCTTTAGTAAACCTTCTGTTTTTGTTGGCTTCCTCTGATACATGCTTTTACAGGGAAGTGGAGGGGAGTGCCTCTGTTACTGCCATGTGGACATTAGAAGTCCAGGTTCCTCATGCAGTTTCCAGTGACACTTAGTTAGGGCTGTTTGTCACTCAGTAGAGGTAAGTGTCCTGGCAACCTACTCAGCCTTCTCTAATAACATCTTAGGTCCTTTAGGTACCTCAGTATAGCCTGGAAAGAGTGGAAGTCTAGGATTTCCACTCTGCTTTTGCTTGATGGGACCACAGTTTAATCTTTTGATGTTGGATTGGAGGAGAGTTGTTATTAGTTGAAAAAACATCTTCCTAGGCTTGCCTTTTTTTGATCCTTTGGCTAGAGAGAAGCTTTTAAAGTTTTTTCTTGTTGAATCCTATTGGTGTTTCTAGGTTTCTGCCTTCTCTAGAAGTCAGTCTGGAATCTATGAGAGAAAAAGAAAACCCAAGGAACTCACCACTGTGGTGTTCCTTGGATTCCAAGGACCCTAGCTGGTCTGCCTCCTTTCCACCATTCAGAATAGTCTTAAATTCATTTTACATACAACATCTAGGGTTTTTAGTTGAATTCCATGGAAAGAATAAGGATAAGTATGTCTCTGTTCCTGGAAGTGAAGTTTTATTGCTGAAGGATTTTGAAGACCATCTCAGAATTAAAGACCATCTGAATGGCCCAGTTAGGGCCAGTTATCCACTTCTGTTCTATTTATCTATAAGGAGAGCAGTACTGTTAGGGACTTAGTACCTACTCCGTTGGCATGCTTGAAGCAGAGCCTGTGAAAGGGGAATTAGAATAGGCTGTTGCTCTAGGAGATAGTTATTATATAGATTTTTTAAGGGTTTGAAAAACCACTATCTTCGTCCTTAATTGTGTGCCATTCGTGAGAAAAGATGCCACTTTAGCACCACTTGGGCAGTCTGAAAACTGTTTATAAATGGACAAATTAAGTATGAATGGATATAAGAAAATGGACTGACTATTTTAGATCGAGACAAAATTTAAATGATAAATAAATCATAGATATTAATAGTCTTTAATATTAAATGAAGAAATGCCATACAACATGGATTTACAAAGATAACTGGACACTATCAAATTTCATATGCATTACTTAAACATACTAGTTCTAAGATGCAATTTATTAATCATAACCTACTTAGTCAGAAGATGTTCATTACGTATTCCTAACAAATCTCAGCTGTCATTTTCTTGTCAGAAGTTTGACATTCTCAATGTTGGTACTTTTTTTAACAGTATTTAAAAATCACTTATATTCCTGCAAACATAATTGGGTTAGTGATGTTCTGTCACTAATAAAAACTCTCTAATTAAACAGAAAGATGTTTTCTGTAATCTCTTTCCAGTTCCAGTTACCCTGACAGCTAACATTTTCCCCCAGTTTCTCTCCAACAGCCTCTGACATTTGCCTCACTTACTAACTATTCTGGGTCTACCATTTTTTCCCCAATGCTCTAGATTCTGGGTATACAGATGTGTATAAAGATTCCATTCTACTTGGGAAGATAAATCACGGTATACAAATTAGTATATAATACTTGGCCAGGTGATGGTGAGTGCCAAAGACCATGACACAGTGCAGGAAGATAGGTGGGTGGGAAGTATTTAGAGAGGGTTGTTAACATCTTTCAGAGGATGCTATGTTACAGCTAAGATCTGAATAACCAGGGGGATCGAGCTCTGAGAATTGGGACAAGAGGTTTCCAGGCAGAGGAAAAGTAAATGTGAAGACCGTTTGAGATGGATTTGGGATATCTGAGGAATAGAATAATGTACAGCTTAACAAGGGAGAAAGTGAGAGGCAGATGGTTTAAGGAGATGGGAGGAATAAACAACTATCAGATGATGTAGGGTTGCACAGATCATGGCAAGTAGGTGGATGCTTCAGAACACAAGCGTGTTTGGCAGTGGGGTAGAAAATTGTAGGAAGCTAGAGGGTAGAAGGAAGACCAGATGGAAGTTGTTCAAATAATCTAGGCTTGGACTACCTGATTTTGGTGAAAGTGAGAAGGTACTCATTGGATTGAGGATATATTGTGAAGGCAGAAGCAATAAAACTTGGTGATGGATTGAAATATGGAGTGTGACAGGAGTCAAGGACAACTCTGGCTTTTGACCTAAGCAATTGGATGGAGTTACCATTTACTGAGACATGAAAGACTGTAGGAGAAACTTATTGTGGGGTGGAGGGCAAATGTTACATTCGATGTGCCCCCTTAGGCATGCAAATGGTGATACAGTTGAATGTAGGAGCCTCGCATTGGGATTAAGACTGGAGTATAAATTTGAAAGTCCTCAAATTGTATACAGTCTTTGAAGCTGTGGAATTGGCAGACTTGCCTAAATGGTGAACATAGATGAGAAAAAGATAACTAAAAGCCAACCTCTGAGGTAGAAGTCCAGGAGACGAGGGATCACTGGCAAAGGAAACAAGGGGAGAAGTCACTGAGGTGGGAGGACACTAAGGAAAGAAAAGTCTTCTGAAAGCCAAGAGAAGGAAATCTTCATAGGTGACCAGATAGTGTCAAATGTTTCTGAGCAATGAATCAAGAGAGGACTGATAATTGATTGTAAGTCTTAAAAAAGAGATAACACTTGAGGACTTTGTTGACTAAAGGTTTGAGGAAGTAAGTGGGATGAAAGTCTGATTGGCATAGATGGAGAACAAGATTAGAGGTGAAAAAGAAGAGATAGTTAATAGGCAGTTCTTGAGTTTTGCCATAAATAGGGCCAGAGAAACAGTGTGGGAGCTGGAAAAGAAGGTGGGGCTTAAGGGGAGACTGTGATGGAAAATGTTGCAGTATGTTTCTATGCTTAGAGAAAAAAATACTATAGCAAGGGAGCAGGAAGTGCTAAGGAAGAAGAACTATAACTGCATTAAATATAAAGTGGAATAAGATGGGAATTAAAATCTAACAAAAATATAACAATAAAAGTAGAACAGCATAGAATATAATAGTTGTATTTTAAACTGTTAGATTACTTTCAAGAGTTTGTTTTACCATTGCTTTTCAGTTTAACCAAACCCAATTGATCATGTGAGATGGACATGTGTTGCCTTTTTCAGCCCAGCATCCCTCTTTGAGTAGTAGGGAAACTGTCCTCTCAAGTCCAGGGTTCTGATAGACCTGTTGTTAGGGCTTTCTGACTTTTAGGGTGAGAACAGGACCTAACTAGTGTGATCTGGATGCCCATCTCCTTCACCGCTGTGCTTGGTCTAGGAGTGGACATGGCATCTAAGAAGACTGAGGTAGAGTCTTGTGAGATTAGAATTATAGATTCTAGGAGAACATCTCACTTTTGAAGAATAATCTGTAAGCTTGAGGTAGGAAAGAATGAGGTAAATACACAAGGAGAAGCAGAGCCCAGGTAGAGAGACAGTGTGAATGACCACATTCAAGCCTCTAGATCTATCTGTGCTTGAAGTATATCCTCCCTTGAAATTTCCAGTTGCCTAGGTCAATTCCCTTTTTTGGTTTAGGGTCGTTGGATGAATTTCTACAAGTTGTACCTGAAAAAGTCATAATAATCCTTAATACTACATGGCACAGGTAACAGAATTATATATTTTCAGATACTGAATCCTGAGCCTATTGGAAAACGATGATCAAATCTTTTGGTTGTCAGATAGGATTTTAATGTCTGCATGGAATGTGGGTGGATAGTCTAAGAAAGGAAATTAGTGGATAAATATATTGCCTATATCTTATTGTTGAGCTTCTTCGTTCAGATTATTTACCACCTACTTCTAACAAAGAAACTACATTGTCATTCTAGTTGCCAGCATATGCCCCAATTTTGGTTATGCTGCTGAGTTGTATGTAAAGTAATTGAGTCTGTGGGACTAGGGAAGTGGACCATGTCTGTTTAGTGAGTATATTCACATTCTTCTTGGAAGCCCACCATGATGCATTGCCATGAACACGAAGGAATGTCCTGCAACAAGAAACTCTATATCCCTAACATTTATTGCAATATATGAACAGAAGGAGTGGCAATAATGACAAAATATGGAAGAAAGTCATGATGTACTAGAAATCTCTTATTTCTGTAAATGTTCATTTTGAGAGCATGTGTAAGTTGTGGGGAGGAAGGGGCAGAGAGAGCGACTGAAGCGGGCTCCACACTGCCAGTGCAGAGCCTGATGTGGGGCTTGAGCTCAGGAACCATGAGATCATGACCTGAGCCAAAATCAAAAGTTGGATGCTTAACCAACTGAGCCACTCAAGTGTCCCAGAAATTGCTTATTGGTGTTCATGCAGTATGTAGAAGTCCCCATAGAGGCTGACCTTCGTTCCACCTTCTCAGCAACAGATCACAAGTAAATGGGATGAATAAGTGGCATCTGTTTGTCCGGGAGAAAAAGGGGATCACAAGAGTAGGAATAGACATGTATTCTCTCATTCTCCACCTACAACATCATGGGACTTGGTCCCCTTCTCTCTGATGCCCTGGAGTTGACAGGCACATTATGTGTGTGAGGGTATGTGGTGGCCATGGGTGTTGACTATCCCTTGTCCTCTCCTTAGGCTGTGGTGGAGGCTTCTCTGAGGCTGTGATACAGAAGGGAGGCTCAGGGCCTTGGTGGCTCCTGGCCTGGTGCACATCTGACATTGACAGGTGATCTGCCCCAACTCGGGCTAATCAGTCTCCTCATTTTTCTACTAAAACTCAGATGATGTTCTTTTATCTCCTCTCTGCACTGCAGCTCCCTTTTGTAAAACCTGGTGTATATGCCTGGGTGCCTCAGTGCAGACTGAGGAACACATACTGTATGTATTCAGTCATCCTTCTCCTTGGAAAACAGAATTGTTGATGTGCTAAACTTGTTTCTCTGACAGATTTAAGGATGCTCCATTGGAAGGTGGGTCTACTTTTCCTGAATTGAGGCTGGCCTGCTGTAGCTTTACCAATGGATTTTGGAAAAGCAGTGCTATGTCACTTGTAGGCCTAACTACTAAGGGGATAGCAGTTCCTACTTACTGTCTCTTGGAGTGCTCCTTGAGAGTTCTGGGCCATACGTCCACAGTCAAATCAACATGCTGGGAGGTACCCTGGAGTAGTTCTGAGTCTAGATGGAGAAATTGAGGGGCCCATCCAAGCCCAACCTTCCAGCATCCCTCATCTGAAAGGCCTAGGCACATTGAGTGCAGACATTTTAGACATTTTATTCAGTCACCACCTACATACAGCTGAGTGATCCAAGGCGATACTACCATGGTCCAGAATTGGCCAGCCAAGACTCGTTCAGATTCCTGACTCATAAAATTGAGATACAACAGTTGTTTTAAGCCACATAATTTTGGACATAGGTTGTTACGTAGTGATATTTCTGTAACTGGAATGGCTTCTGACTTTCCTCAGGATGTGTTGGTTCTTCTGTTTCCTTTGGCAACCAAAGGGTCTCAGATTTTCAGTGCCAATGTCCCTGCTAGTTCTGCGCACAAGTCTGATTTTACAGGGGCAAACAGTGTGAGCTCTCCTTCTGTTGTGTGAGGAGGACCTCACACAGCTTGGGTGAGGCTGGCTCTATGTGTTTCACCTTCACTGCTTCCTACCTTCCAGCCAGACTTAGCACTTCCTCACCTCACTCTATTGTTACCGTAACAGCCAGAGTACTCTTTGCTTAGTTTTTCTGAAGGTACTTTCTTTGGGAGTGGATTAGAGGAGACCTCTATATCCTACACCATACAGAAAAAATTAAGAATTTCCCATTACACAAATATGTTCTTTTTTTCTCATGTGTGTGCCCTGCCATCTGTCTAAAATCCCTCCTATTATTCAAGAGAATGGGCTGTCCCCATTAGTTTGCCTACCCTTCTGAGTTTCAAAACAAAGTAACTTTTGCTTCTTGCTAAGCCCCTTGTAGCAGAGGAGGAAGATGACAGAAGTATTGATGGAAAAATCCTATGTAATACTCACTGTCCCTTGATTTCCCTTTTTACTAAGATGCATAGTTGAGCCCCATCTCTTAGGCCCAGCCACCCACCTCTTCCCTGTCCCTTCAGGATTGAGCATGGCTAATCTGAGGAACTTTATTAGGTATCTCTCCTTAGCCTGGACATTAAAGTGCTGGGAGGATTTGTGCTCTAACCTCTGGGTACAGCTCTCCTGCCATTGCCCAGGCAGATGAGTGCCTTAGAGGTAAGCCGGTGCCTTAGGGAACATGAGGGACTGGGGATTTGAGTATTGAGTCAAACTGAGTCACACCAGTGATGGGGCAGAATCCCCATCTGGGCTGCCTTTTGTGTTTGCTTCAAATGGAATCCAACCATACCTGGGTTATCTGACTCTCCTCTTACTCTGCAAAGGATAAGGAACACTGTGTAGGTTCCCTCCCACCCCTCTTAAGTATCTCTTTTCGGATTTCCTCTGATAAAGACACGTGGCTAAGTCACTAAGTATATTTCTTTGTGGTGGCAGTCTGTCTGCACGTGTTCCTTCTCATCACAACTGAAATAGGTGTACGTTTCTACCCCTCAATATGCTGGACAGTGCCAGAATTGATCTAGAATCTTCCCCACATGAATGGTGTCTAAGAGGAGCTGGTAGTTGTTACATACTTGGTAACGGCTTTGCTGTTGGTTACCATCCTTGTGAAGATAGCAGACTGGGTGGCTTGGAATCCTGCCTGACCGCAAGGGCCTTACTTGACAAGGATGTAACCTTTCAAGAGGCTAAGCCATTTCTCTTCTCTATTTCAATGCTATCCTTAAACTCCTTGTCTCATTCCCTCAGGGAGCCAATTCTTCCCTGTTGCTTCCCACATTTGCTCTTCTGATAACATGAATTCAGTCTCTCAAGTCTGAATTTTTTTCCACATGAACCTCCCTAGGATAGTACCTTCTGAGTGCTTCATCTATATTCCTTTGCTGTATTCCTTTGCTGCCAAGTTCTCTGGATTTTGAACCCATGTATAGAGTTTGCAGTATTGTTTTGGTTTGAGATATAGCTGACCTATAACATTGTAAATTTAAAGGGTATGATGTGTTATAATACATTTTTATGTTGTAATATGGTAACCATTACAGTTAGCATTAGCTAAGAAGTGATCATGTTAATTTTTTTGTGTGTGTGAGAAAAATCTATGCTTACCAACTCTGAAGTATATAATGGAATATTACTATAAACACGATACTGGGTATTAGGTTTCCAGAACTTACTCATAATTGCAAGTTTACACACTTTAACAATCATCTCCTCAATCATCCCACCCCTCAGCCCTGATGAACTACCATTCTACTGTTTCTAAGAGTTTAGCTTTTATAGATTCCACATGTAAGTGAGATCATGAAGTATGTTGTCTTTTTTCACTTGGTGGTTATACCCTCCAATTTATATTTCAAATGGCAGGATGTCCTTTTCTTGGTCACGATTAGAAAAATACATATCATGTACACCATATCTTCTTTAGCCATTCATTCATTGATAGATACTTAAGTTTTTTTCCATATCTTGGCTATTGTAAATAATGCTGCTATAGATAAAAATAAACAAAAATACATGGAAGTGGAAATACTGTTTGAATATCCTTTATTCATTTCCACCGGATATATATCTGGAAGTAGGATTGCTGAATCATGGTAGTTAGAATTTTTTGAGAAGACTCGAAACTGTTTTCCACAGGGACTGAACCAATTCACATTTCAACCAACAGCATAGAAGGGTTCCTCTTCTGCCACATCCTTCCATGTAGGTACGAAGGCTGATACATTGAACACAGACTCTCAGACTTAGTTGAGGACCCTTTCAGAGGAAAAATTTGGCAGAGAATATAATGACCTTTAAGAACAATAACCTGAAGCAGAGAACTATAATACCAAGCAACAGAGAAGACAAGAATGGGAAACTCTAAGATGGTATCCTATCCATAACCAAGAACCCAGATGAGCTGAAAACACCAAGAAGAAAACTGGCTAAAAATTAAAGCTTTGAAAATAGACTAGATAAACCGTTCTAACCTTCAAATCACTCATTGTGAAATAGGGCAGTGGCACTGGGTATCTCAGAAGTTGAGAGAACTAAATGAGATAATACCTGTGAAGTGCTTTGCATGGTGTCTGGCACATAGGAAGCATAAATGTTAGTACGCTCTTCCTAATGTTTATAATACCTATCGGAGCTGATGGGTTAGGAATTGAATTAGGTGGGGCTTGGTTGCAGTGAAACATTGGCCTCTGTGTACATGTTGACACAGACTCAGTTGGCTTTAGAATTACTAGGGGATATTGGTAATCATTTTCTTAAAAAAAGGATTTAAATATAATAAGGATCTTGTGATTTGTAGCTGCAAGAAGGTGAAAAATCATGGAGCTTGGAAGCTTATGTTTGAAGGAGTTGTGTCTATCTTTTAGTAGTTACAAATATGGACATAGTAGCCTCCAAGCTGGGTTTATTCTTCTAATATTATCTTTTAGTGTATATACAACTATATTAATAAGTGTTTAATATGATTTTTTATTCATAGGGGGTATTGTAGTTGCCACCTTATAGTTAGTATGGATAGGTGCAAAATTGCCAAGATAGACTTACTTAAGCTATACTTTAACAAAGACAAACCATTTCCTATGCTAAAACAGCTTCCCTTTGAAGATCTTAGGGAATGTTAGGGAAATACGTGAGCTATTACATAGAGGTTAAAATGACAAACCTTGAACTAGATGCTAAAATGCTGCCATGCAGAACTGCAATACAATCTAGTATAACTTGATCAAAGCATCTGACTTATTTGCAGCACATGTGCATTGTATTCATGCAACCAGAAACAGTATTGTGTTTCTGCTATGTGCCTTAGGCCAATAACAGGAAAGGTTTCATACAAAATACGACACTTAAGTCAAGATGGCTTTCACCAGATAAAGGCTTTATTAAGTATTTGTTGTATGTCAAGTATTATGTTGATTGAACAGCATTTAATTGTCCCAGCAACACTATGTAGTAGGTACAAAGGAACCAAGCACAGAGGCTGAAATAACTTTCTCAGTGTCACACATTAAGCAGCAATGGGAGTGTGACTCCAGAGTTCATGCTTTCAACCCCAACATTGTACTGCTCTCTGATACCCTAGAGGCTCTTTTATACCCTTCAATTTATTTCTGTGTTTTGCCTCATAGCATTTATCAGCTTGGGTTGTGCTAACATGAATGATGGAATGTCTGATGTGGGTTAGTTTATTCTTGATGCCTAATAAAAGTTCAATACATAGCAGGTAATTAATAAATACCAGATGGGGGCGCCTGGGTGGCGCAGTCGGTTGAGCGTCCGACTTCAGCCAGGTCACGATCTCACGGCCCGTGAGTTCGAGCCCCGCGTCGGGCTCTGGGCTGATGGCTCAGAGCCTGGAGCCTGTTTCCGATTCTGTGTCTCCCTCTCTCTCTGCCCCTCCCCTGTTCATGCTCTGTCTCTCTCTGTCCCAAAAATTAAAAAAAAACAAAACAAAACAAAAAAAAAACGTTGAAAAATAAATACCAGATGAATGAATGAACCAGGCTGACATAAGGGAAGGGCATTCTAGGCAGAGGAAATAGTGTGACAAAATCATGGAGGCATCAAAAGGACTCGGGGTGTTCTGAAAACAATAGCTACCCATTGTTGAACACAGATATGCTACAAAATTTCAGCATGTCCCAGGCATCCTCATAAAAGTCCTTCTGGGCAGGTGTTAATCCCATTATTACAGATCAGGAAATCAAGGTTAGAATAAAGTAACATGTTCAAGATCCCATAGTAACTGAGGGATCTGGGTTCAAATGCAGGTCTAAATCCCAAACACAAGTTCATAACGTTGTAGTATCCCTCTGGTGGTAGTTGAGGATAGCATTAATAACAGAAGAATTGTTCTTTGGAACCCTAAAGCCTTCAGAAATTGTGGAGATCAATATCTAAAATCATTTCTAGCCATAGGGTCTACAATCAAATTAGAAACCAGAGTAGTTCACATGTGTATAGCACACACATACTTCTAATGGTCTGTTCTGGATGCTCAAATGCT
The DNA here is from genome assembly GCF_022837055.1 of Prionailurus viverrinus. Lineage (NCBI taxonomy): Eukaryota > Metazoa > Chordata > Mammalia > Carnivora > Felidae > Prionailurus > Prionailurus viverrinus. Next base: position 24,238,022 of record NC_062561.1, on the reverse strand, counting down.
TGAATTACTTTTGGCAATACAGATTACATGTTTTACCTAATATACTAAATCAGAATTTCATGTTAAAATTACTGTATTGTACTAGATTCTGATATGGTTGTTACTAAGGTCTTGGGGATAAAATTGCTTCCGTCACCCATCTATTAAAGAAAAAGCTCATGAGAATTTAGAAGGAACACACTTAAGGCTAGAAGAAGGAATTGATGACTTCCTTCATTGTTGTTTTCTTGGAATTTTCTTTGGCATTGAGTCATGATTGTGGGTATTTCTGGTGTGTAGGGAAAAAATGATCAATGTTCTATGGAAGCAAATAGATGCATTAGAGCCTTCTTTGAAGATGAATGTATCTTGTGTGTGAGCCACTCATTGGTTCTTAATTTGAGCTGCTCTTCAGTGTCATCTAGGGAATTCTTAAAAATTTTTTTGTTTAATTTCAAGAAAGAAACAGAGCTTGAACAAGGGAGGAGCAGAGAGATAGGGAGACACAGAATGTGAAGCAGGCTCTAGGCTCCGAGCTGTCAGCACAGAGCCAGACATGGGGCTAGAACTCATAAATGGTGAGATCATGACTTGAGCCAAAGTCAGATGCTCGACTGAGACCCAGGTGCCCCAAGGGAATTCTTAAATAATGATGGCTGGGTTATGTCCCATTCTAGACCAATGATTCGCAAGTTTAACTGCACATTGGAATCCTCTGGGAAGTTTTAAAAACTACTGATGCCTGGCATCTACTCCCAAAGTTTCTCATTTAATTGGTTTATTATAAGCCCTGGGTGTTAGGACTTGTAAAATTCCCAAGGTGATTCTAATGTGTCGTCAAGTTTGAGAAAATTATTATCATAAACCAACCTAATAAGAATTTCTGGGGGCTATCAAGTTTAATGATTGTTAAAAATCAAAGCTTTTTATAGCATGGAATTGTGCTCTGTATCCTCAGATCCTCTAACTCAGTAACTTGTGGTGGGGTCCGTGCGTTTGCATGTATATTAGACCCCTAAGTGGTGGTGATGATGCTGGTTCATTGGCTACTTTTCGTGGAGCCCTGATCTGGTTATATTACTCTTAGTGCTCACTTTTTATTCCCAATTTTCAACTAAAATCTAGTGTGTAAATTTGCCACATGACCTCAGTTTAGCTTGAGTTGTAAGAGAAGGTTCCTATGTTGTGTCTTAGGCTGAAATATTAAAGGTGTGGTGTTCCCCCGGGAGACAGCTATAATCAGTAAGAAGATAAATCTCTGAGAGGGAAGGTTATGAGGTCCAGTGATGCTTTATCTTCCACCTGACCTTCTTTTCCATTATCAATGGAAGATATGGGGTTTAATTTTTTTTTTTCAGAGATGGAATGATTTGACTTTACAGTAAATAGTAAGACATGTGAAACTACAAATGCAAGTGATTGCATTAAAAAGAAGACAATTTCCAAGTCAAGACAGTTGTCCCTTTAAAATAATCACTTTGGAAAAAAAAAAAGAGGTTAGAATGGAAGAGAGCCAAAGCATAAGAGACTCTTAAAAACTGAGAACAAACTGAGGGTTGATGGGGGGTGGGAGGGAGTGGAGGGTGGGTGATGGGTATTGAGGAGGGCACCTTTTGGGATGAGCACTGGGTGTTGTATGGAAACCAATTTGACAATAAACTTCATATATTGAAAAAAAATTAAAAAAAAAATAAAATCACTTTGGGAAGACAACCGTATGCTTAAAAGAGGCTGGTAGTGCACCCAAATCTTCTATTACTTTATCAGAGATAATTCTGGAACTTAGCTGGCAGACTTGGAAATATCTTTATGATCTCAGTGACTACTCTTAATAAAAGTTTTTTTAAACATAAAAACATTAAACATACAATAGTACACAGGCTAGTACTTGAACATGCTCAACATCAAGGTTTAAGAGTTAGGATTTTTCTATATTGACTTCATAACTTTTCTGAAGTGTCAGAAGACAAGTATCAGACATGTCATTTTACACCTTCGTGCTTCTAAATTTAATTACGATGCTATTATACCTAATAATTCATTATAACCCAGTACCATGTTCTCAAAGAGGTCTCTTTCTCTAAAGCTAGAATCCAAACAAGATCTATACATTGTATTTCATAATTGGTTCCTAAGACTCTTTTCATGTATATTGACTCCTTCCCTATTTCTCTGGATGACCTTTTGACTTGTGACAGCACCAGGTCAGTGACTTGTTATAAGAAACGTGTAAAAAGTCCTAAGTATAGAATAGTTGGCTTCCTTGTGTCATTTAACTAAATGATAGCTTCCATCACCTATATTTCTTGTTACTTATACTAATTTTAGGTACTTGATCTGACTTTTGTTCAACATTTTTGGCAAGAATACTTCATAGAATGGATCTTGGGTGCTTTTTATTGTATAACATCAGAAGGCAATGTCTGGTTGTTTTAATCCTTGGGATATTAAGAGTCAATTGCTGAAGCCTGACTCTTCCATCGTAAAGTTGCCATTAGCATATGTCTAAGGGTTTCTTCTTAATGTTGTCAGAATCAATTATTTTACTTAGGGGCTGCAAAGTAGTGTTTTTCTTATATATATATATATAAGAAAACTATATATATATATATATATATATATATATATATATATATAAGAAAACTATATATATATATATATATATATATATATATAGTAAATTTACATCCAAATTAGCATATAGTGCAATGATTTCAGGAGTAGATTCTTTAGTGCCCCTTACCCATTTAGCCCACCCCCCCTCCCACAACCCATCCAGTAACCCTCAGTTTGTTCTCTATATTTATGAGTCTCTTCTGTTCCCTCCATTTTTATATTTTTGTTTCCCTTCCCTTATGTTCATCTGTTTTGTCTCTTAAAGTCCTCATGAGTGAAGTCATAGGATTTTTGTCTTTCTCTAATTTCACTTAGCATAATACCCTCCAGTTCCATCCACGTAGTTGCAAATGGCAAGATTTCATTCTGATTACCAAGTAATACTCCATTGTATATATATACCACATCTTCTTTATCCATTCATCCCTCGATGGACATTTGGGCTCTTTCCATGCTTTGTCTATTGTTGATAGTGCTGCTATAAACGTGGGGGTGCATGTGTCCCTTCGAAACAGCACACCTGTATCCCTTGGATAAATGCATGGTAGTGCAATTGCTGGGTCATAGAGTAGTTCTATTTTTAGTTGTTTGAGGAACCTCCATACTGTTTTCCAGAGTGGCTGCACCAGCTTGTATTCCCACCAACAATGCAAAAGAGATCCTTTTTCTTCACATCCTCTCCAACATCTGTTGCCTGAGTTGTTAATGTTAGCCATTGTGACAGGTGTCAGGTGGTATCTCATTGTGGTTTTGATTTGTATTTCCCTGATGACTGATGTTGAGCATCTTTTCATGTGTCAGTTGGCCATCTGGATGTCTTCTTTGGAGAAGTGTCTATTCATGTCTTGTGTCCATTTCTTCACTGGAGTATTTGTTTTTTGGGTGTTGAGTTTCACATGTTCTTTATAGATTTTGGATACTAACTCTTTATCAGATATGTCATTTGCAAATACCTTTTCCTGTTCTGTCGGTTGCCTTTTAGTTTTGCTGATTGTTTCCTTCCCTGTGCAGAAGGTTTTATTTTGATGAGGTCCCAGTAGTTCATTTTTGTTTTTGTTTCCCTTGACTCTGGAGACGTGTTGAGTAAGAAGTTGCTGGGACCAAGATCAAAGAGGTTTTTGCCTTTCTCCTCAAGGATTCTGATGGCTTCCTGTCTTACATTGAGGTCTTTCATCCATTTTGACTTTATTTTCATGTCTGGTGTAAGAAAGTAGTCCGGGTTCATTTTTCTGCATGTTGCTATCCAGTTTTCCCAGCACCACTTGCTGAAGAGACTGTCTTAATTCCATTGGATATTCTTTCTTGCTTTGTCAAAGATTAGTTGGCCATATGTTTGTGGGTCTATTTCTGGGTTCTCTATTCTGTTCCATTGATCTGAGTGTCTGTTCTTGTGCCAGCACCAGACTGTCATGATGATTACAGCTTTGTAGTATAGCTTGAAGTCTGGGATTGTGATGCCTCCTGCTTTGGTTTTCTTTTTCAAGATTGCTTTGCCTATTTGGGTCTTTGCGGGTTCCATACACATTTTAGGATTGTTTGTTCTAGCTCTGTGAAGAATGCTGGTGTTACTTTGATAGGGATTGCATTGAATATGTAGATTGCTTTGGGTAGTATCGACATTTTAACAATATTTGTTCTTCCTATCCAGGAGTATGGAATCTTTTTCCATGTTTTTGTGTCTTCAATTTCTTTCATAAGCTTTCTATAGTTTTCAGTGTATAGATTTTTCACCTCTTTGGTTAGATTTATTCCGAGGTATTTTATGGTTATTGGTGCAACTGTAAATGGGATTGGTTCCTTGATTTCTCTTTCTGTCGCTTCATTGTTGGTGTATAGGAATGCAACTGATTTCTGTGTGTTGATTTTATATCCTGCAACTTGGCTGAATTCATGAGTCAATTCTAGCAGTTTTTTGGTGGAATCTTTAGGGTTTTCCATCTAGAGTATCATGTCATCTGTGAAGAGTGAAAGTTTGACCTCCTCCTGGCTGATTTGGATGCCTTTTATTTCTTTGCATTGTCTGATTGCAGAGGCTAAGACTTGCAATACTATGTTGAATAACAGTGGCGAGAGTGGACATCCCTGTCTTGTTCCTGACCTTAAGGGAAAAGCTCTCAGTTTTTCCCATTGAGGATATTAGTGTTGGGTCATTCATATATGGCTTTTATGATCTCGAGGTATGCCCCTTCTACCCTTACTTTCTTGAGGGTTTTTATCAGGAAAGGATGCTGTATTTTGTCAAAAGCTTTCTCTGCATCTATTGAGAGGATCATATGGTTCTTGTTCTTTCTTTTATTGACGTGATGAATCATGTTAATTATTTTGTGGATATTGAACCAGCCCTGCATCCCAGGTATAAGTCCCACTTGGTCGTGGTGAACAATTTTTTTAATGTATTGTTGGATCCAATTGGCTAATATCTTGTTGAGGATTTTTGCCTCCATGTTCATCAGGGAAATTGGTCTATAGTAGTGTGTTTCTACATCTCGTATCCCTCTTACATACTGTAGCTAGAATATTTGGGTTAAGAAAAATAAAATAAAAATTTCCATCATGAACTATGCTAAAACACAGTTCATGTAAGGAAGGCAACCTGATGGTCAAATTCTTTCCTCTTTAATTTCCAATAGCCAACCTCCAAAATAAGGCACTGGTGACCTACTTACTTTCAGAGATGTTCAGTTAGTTTTTTTTCCTTGCTCTCTTTAAATTGTCATTATGAATTCATGGGTTTTAGTATTGTGTTTCTATCAGCATTCATTCTTTGATAGCCCTTTCTGATAAGCTTCCATATCCTCTTGGCACAACACACTTGTCTTTGATATTTTTTTGTTAATGGGTACAAAGTGTTTCAGTAGATGTGCCAAATATTTGATAGGTGTTTGCCAGAAAACATTGCATTTGATGGAAAACTGAACTCGGTGAAACCAGTTTCATTTAACAAACCAAAAATACATATACATAAACATATATATTATATATATATATATATATATATATATATATATATATATAACTGTAACATTAAGTTTCTCAGCTACAAAAACTTTATCTTAGAGGTAGATCAAAGGAGTAATAATAGATTTTTTGAAAATATAGTTTGAGATCTAGAACTTATAATTGTGCTATTTGGTGAAGGGATGTTTTAACTTTAATTCTAGTAGTTAATATGCAGTGTTAAATTAGTTTCAAGTGTATAATAAAATGATTCAACAATCCCACATACCACCCCAATGCTCACCACAACAAATGCCCTCCTTAATGGCCATCACCTATTTCCCCTATCCCCCCAACCACCTGCTTCTGGTGACCATTAATTTGTTGTCTAAAAGTCTATTTCTTGGTGTGTTTTTGTCTTTTGCTCCTTTGTTTCATTTCTCACATTATACATATGAATGGAATCGTACAATATTTGTCTTTTTCTGACTTAGTTATTTCACTTATATACTCTAGCTCAAACCATGTTGTTGCAAATGGCAAGATTTTATTTTTTGGGTGGCTGAGTAATAGTCCATTTGTATGTATACCACATCTTCTTTATCCATTAATCAGTGGATGTACACTTGGGCTGTTTCCATATTTTGGCTATTGTAGAGAATGCTGCTGTTGATGTAGGGGGTGCGTGTATCCCTTGGAATTGGTGTTTGTGAGTTTTTTTGGTAAATAGCCAGTAGTACCATTACTGGATCCTAAGGTACTTTGATTTTTAACTTTTATAAAGTTTATTTTTAGAGAGAGGGAGAGAAAGAACAAGTGGGGGAGGATCAGAGAAAGAGGAGAGAGTGAGAGTCTCGAGTAGGCTCCGTGCTGCCATCACAGAGCCTGACACAGGGCTTGAACTCATGAACTGTGTGATGATGACCTGAGCCAAAGTTGGATGCTCAACTGACTCACCCAGGCACCCCTCTAAGTTTTTGAGGAACCTCCATCCATGCTGTTTTCCAGAGTGGCTGCACCACTTTGCATTCCCACCAAGAGGGTTCCCCTTTCTCCACATCCTTGCTAACACTTGTGCTGATTTTGGCCATTCTCATTAAGTGTGAGGTGATGCCTCATTGTGTTTTTGATTTGCATTTCCCTGATGCTGAGTGATACAGAGCATCCTTTCATGTGTCTGTTGGCTGGATGTATGTCATCTTTGGAGAAATGTCAGATCCTGTCTTCCAATTTTAAGTTCTGTATGTATTTTGGATACTAACCCTTTATTCCATAAGTGATTTACAAATATCTTCTCCCATTCAATAGGTTGCCTTTTAGTTTTATTTTTTTATTTACTGTGCAGAAGCTTTACCTTTTGATGTAGTCCCAATAGTTTATTTTTGCTTTTATTTCCTTTGCCTCAGGAAAATGATGTTATGGCTGATATCACTGAGCACTTGTGAGCAGAGATATCACTGTTTCTGCTCTCTGGTAGGATTTTTATGGATTTAGGTCTTCATTTTTAGTGTTTTTTTTTTTTTTGTATGCTGTAAGAAAGTGGTCCAGTTTCATTGTTCATGTAGCTGACCAGTTTTCCAAACACCATATGTTGACAAGACTGTCTTTTTCCAATTGGGTTTGCTTGCCTCCTTTGTGGAAGATTAATTTACTATACAATTGTGGGTTTATTTCTGGATTTTCTATTCTTTTCCACTGATTACATTGAATATTATGATAGAATTGTGGGTTTATTTCTGTGTTTTCTAGTCTTTTCCATTGATTATTGATTATGTGTCTTCTTTTGTCATTACATCAGCTTTGGAATAAAATTTGAAGTGTAGAATTGTGATAACCCCAGCTTTGCTTTTTGTCAAGATTGCTTTGGCTATTCGAGGTCTTGGGTGGCCTCATACAAATTTTACGATGGTTTATTCTAACTGTGTGAAAAATGCTGTATTTTGATGGAGATTGTATTAAGTGTGTAGATTGCTTTGGGTAGCAGAAACATTTTAACAATATATTCCAATCCATGAGCATGGAATGTCTTTGCATTTCTTTGTGTCTTGTTCAATTTCTTTCATCAGTGTTTGATAGTTTTTAGAATGCAGGTCTTTCGACTCTCTGGTTAAGTTTATTCCTAGGTATCTTAAGTTGGCTGCAATTGTAAAGGAGATAGTTTTCTCAATTTCTCTTTGTGCTACTTAATGATTAGTGTATAGAAATGCAACATATTTCTGCAGATTGATTTTGTATCCTGTGGCTTCACTGAATTCATTTACCAGTTGTAGTTTCTTGGTGGAGTCTGTAGGGTTTTCTATATGGAATATCATGTTAGCTGCAAATAGTGAAAGTTTTACTTGTTCCTTATTAATTTGGGTGGCTTTTATTTCTCTTTGTCTGATTGCTGTGGCTAGGATTTCCATTACTATGTTGAATAAAAGCAGTGAAAGTGAACAGTGTCCTTAGGGGAAAAGCTCTGTTTTTCCTCACTGAGTATGATATTAGCTGTTGGATTTTCATATGTGGCCTTCATGATGTTGAGGTATGTTCAATCTAAGCCTACTTTGTTGAGGGATGTTAATATGAATGCATGTACTTGGTTAAATGCTTTTTCTGCATCCACTGAAATAAGCATACTGTTTTTATCATTTCTCCTATTGATGGGATGTATCATGTTGATTGGAAAATATTGAACCCCCCAGCCTTGCATCCCAGGAATAAATCTCACTTGGTTGTGGTGAATGGTTTTTTAAATGTGTTGTTTATTTTGGTTTGCTCGTACTTTTACTGATTTTTGCATCTATCTACACCAGAAAAATTAGCCTGTAGGGTTTCTCTGTGGTATGTTTATCTGGGTTTGTTATCTGGATGATACTGGCCTCTTAGAATGAATTTGAGAGTATTCCGTCAATTTTTTTTAGAATAGTTTAAGAATAGGTATTAACTCTTCTTTAAATCTTTGGTAGAATGCACTGTGAATCCATCTGTTTCTAGACTTTTGTTGGAGTTTTTTTCTTTGATTATTGATTCAGTCTCCTTGCTGATCATCTGTTCAACTTGTCTATTTTTTTCTAGCTTCAGCTTTGGTAGATTATGTTTCTAGCAATTTATCCTTTTCTTCTAAGCCGTCTAATTACTTGTCATACAGTTTTTATAGTTCTTTCATTTGTGATTTTCTTCATCTCTTCTTGCCTCCCTCCTTTTTTTTATTTTTAAATTTTTTTTCAACGTTTTTTATTTATTTTTGGGACAGAGAGAGACAGAGCATGAACGGGGGAGGGGCAGAGAGAGAGGGAGACACAGAATCGGAAACAGGCTCCAGGCTCTGAGCCATCAGCCCAGAGCCTGACGCGGGGCTCGAACTCACGGCCTGCGAGATCGTGACCTGGCTGAAGTCAGACGCTTAACCGACTGCGCCACCCAGGCGCCCCCTTCCTTTTTTTTTTAAGATGAGTCTGGCTAGAGGTTTATCGGCTTTGATCTTTTCAAAGAACCAGCTCCTAGTTTCATGGATTTTTAGTTTCTATATAATTTATGTCTGCTCCCATCTTACTTCCTTCTTCAGCTTTTGGGTTTTATTTTTCTAGCTCCTTTAGGTGTGAGGTTAGGTTGTTTGAGATTTTCCTTCTTGAGATAGGCATGTATTGCTACAAACTTAAAAGCACTTTTGTTGCATCCCAAAGGTTTGGGACCATTGTGTTTTCATTTTCATTTGTTTCCATGGACTTTTGGATTTCTTCTTTGATTTCTTGGTTGGTGCATTTATTATTTAGTAGTATGTTTAATGTCCATGTATTTGTGGTCTTTATATCTGATTTTTTTCTTGTGGTTGATAGTTTCATAGCTTTATGGTCAGAAAAGTTGTATATATGACTTGAATATTTTTGAATTGATTGGGGCTTGCTTTGTCCTAATAGTGATCTATTGTGGAGAATGTTGCATATGCACTTGGAAAGAATACGTATTCTGCTGTTTAAGGATGGAATGTTCTGAGTATATCTGTTAAACCCATCTGATCCAGCATCTTTCAAAGCCACTGTTTCTTGATTTTTCTCTTTAGATGATCTGTACATTGATTTAAGTGGGGTGTGAAAGTCCCCTATTATTATTGTATTATCCATTAGTTTCTTTGTTACTAAGTGTTTCATGTATTGGAGTGCTTCCATATTGGTGCATAAAAACTTAAAATTGTTACATCTTCTTGTTGGAATATCCCTTTTATTATTATATACTGTCCTTCTTTGTTGTTAAAGTCTTTGTTTTAAAGTCTGTTTTATCTGATACAAGTATTGGTTCTCTGGCGTGCTTTTGACATTTACATGATGTTTCTCCATCCCCTCACTTGCAATCTGCAGATGTCTTTATGTCTAAAAAGAGTCTCTTGTAGGCAGCAAATAGATGGGTGTTCCTTTTTATTTAAAAAAAAAATTTTTTTTAACGTTTATTTATTTTTGAGACAGAGAGAGACGGAGCATGAACGGGGGAGGATCAGAGAGAGAGAGACACAGAATCTGAAACAGGCTCCGGGCTCTGAGCTGTCAGCACAGGGGCCCGATGCAGGGCTTGAACTCACGGACTGCGAGATCGTGACCTGAGCCGAAGTCGGCACTCAACCGACTGAGCCACCCAGGTGCCCCGGGTGTTCCTTTTTAAAAAATATTTTTTAAACATTCTGTCACCCTATGTCCTTGGATTGCAGCTTTTAGTCCGTTTACATTCAAAATAATTATTGATATGTATCTGTTGGCATTTTGTTACTTTGTGCTTGTTTTTGTTGTTTTTCTCTGATCCTTCTCTTGCTCTTTCTTGGTATGCTGGCTTTTAGTGATACAGTTGAATTGCTTTGTCTTTATTTTTTGCATACCTATTAGTAGCTTTTGATTTGTTACCATTCGGTTCGTAAATAAAATCTTCTGCATATAGCAGTCTATATTAAGTTCCTTTAGTTTAAACCCACTTTTTACTCCCCTCCCTCACAGTTGAGGTATATGGTGTCATATTTCACATCCTTTTATTTAGTGAATCCCTTGACCGATTTTCTTCACAGAGACTTAATTTTACTGCTTTTATTTTTCCTACTTTGCATACTGTCACTTAAGCTCTTGCTTAAATATTAGAGTACTCTTTAATATTTATTGTAGGTTTAGTGCACATGAACTGCTTTAGATTTTGTTAGTCTGGAAAACTCTGTATTTATCCTTCTATTCTGAATGATAGCCTTGCTGGATATAGAGTATTCTTGGTCGCAGATTTTCCCCTTTCAGCACTTGGAATGTATCCTGCCACTCCCTTCTGGCCTCTAAAGTTACTGCTGAAAAATCTGGTAGCCGTATGTGGTTTGTCTTTTACATTACTACCTTCTTTTCTCTTGTGATAAAATTTTTTCGTTAGTTTTCTCCATCTGGATTACTGGGTGTCTTGGTGTGGACCTCTTTAGGTGGATTTTGTTGGGTGATCTCTGTGCTTCCTGGATCTGGATGTTTCTTTGTTGCCCTAGATTAAGAAACTTTTCATCTACTATTTCTTCAAATAAAATTTCTGCCTCATTTTCTTTATCTTCTCTTTCTTGGGATCCCTATAATGTGATGGATACTATGCTTGATGGAGTCACTGAGATGCTTAAATGGTTGTCATTTTGCATAATCTTTTTTTCTCTCATTTCAACTTGATTACTTTCCGTTACTCTTCTATTTGATTGATTCATTCCTCTGCTTTTCCAGTCTACTTGTTCTACCAAGTGTATTGTTTCTCTCTCTCTCTCTCTCTCTCTCTCTTCAGAGATAGCATGTGTGAGTGGGGTTTAGGGGCAGAGGGAGAGAGAATCTTGAGCAGGCTCCACAGTGCAGCAGAGCCTGATGTGGGGCACAATCCCATGACATTGGGATTGTGACCTGAGCTGAAATCAAGAATCACTCAACCAACTGAGCCACACAGGCACCCCATCTATCAAGTGTATTTTCAATCTTATTTATTGTGCTTTTCCTCTCTAGTAGTTTTCTACCTCTTGAGGGTCTCTTGAGGTCCTGCATTCTTAAGTCCGGTGACTATATTTATGATCATTATCTTAAATTTTCTATCAGGCATGTTACTCAGATTGTTGCCTAAAACTGACCTTTGTGCTCTGAAGCTGAAATACTTACTGTGAAGACAGAGTTGGGTATAATAGAGGACCAGTAGCTTTATTGCTTTCCCAGGCAAAGGAGACTGCCCCAGGTTGAGTACTTGAAAACTAAAGCCCACCTACAGGAAAGGGCTGGGAGGTTTATGGGAAAGTCAGGTATCTAGCTTCTTTTCATAGGGATTTTTTTAAAGTGCTGCTAGCCTCATTTATCATGTCTTTAGGTTGGTACCAGTTTCCTAAAACAGAAGTGTAAGAAGGGTGGAGGGGAGGTTCCAGGAGGGAGGGAAAAGGATACTTAGTATAAAATGAAACCTTACTGAAGCATTAGTACAGCCATTTTGATTTTTGTTCAACTTTATGCTTTTAAGCAGTTTTAATAACTGTTTTGCTTAGGTTTCCTGCTGTGGTTTTGCCATTCTTTAATTTGTGACCTATTCCTCTGTCTCCCCATTTTACCTGTGCCTGTTTTTGCATGTTAGGAAAGTCAGTCAAGTCTTTCTCTTGAAAGTGGGTGGGATGTGCACTACTAACTAGATGGTGCTGGTGGTCCTCCACAGGAGACTTGGAGCCACTGCGGAGACTGGGGTATTTGGGGCTGCTCTTCACGGCACCCAGGGCAGTATAGGTCTAACAAAGTGAGGGCATCCTCCATGGGAGGTCAGGAGACCCAGTGTTGGTAAGGTTTGTGTCGGTTTTGTGGAGGAGGGGATCCTCAGCCCTGGGACTGACAGAGGCCTGGCCGGAGGGTGTGGGTCATGGTGTAAGTAAGTTAGGTAGAGAATGCCATTGGCCTGCTGGTTCCCACAGGTGGTTGGGTGTTTATGTTGGGGGTCGGGGGAGGAAAATGGTGCCAGCCAGCTCCTTGGTTTCTGGAGAAGTCTCTCAGTGAACTCTGAGATTAGTAACTCTCCCTTGCCTATACCCCAGGTGCCTTTCAAACTGCTGCTTGTGAGCTGTATTTGTATTTATGCAGGCTGTTTGCTGTCTATTTAAGGGCAGGGACTCAATTTCCTATTGCCCTTCAGGCTCTTAGTGGTGAGCCTGCTGATATTAAAAGTGCTAGGCTTTAAGTCCTGCTGGTTACACGCACTCATAAAATTAAGCCCCTATAATTTTCAATGCTAAATGCTCTGGGGATTGCTCTTCGTGTTGCAGGATCCCTGGTAGGATACTGCTTCTGGCTTCTCTCTGTGCCTATGGCTCCCTCTTGCAGTCAGACCTACAGGACTTAGGTTCACAATAAGTCCTCACCATTCGTACCCTCTTAGCTGTGACCTCTTATCTACATTTAGTTGTGGAGTTTGTTTGGTTAGCTTCGGGTCCTTTTCTGGGTTGTTTGCTCTGAGTGTTATTTAGTTGTATCTGGGATGAGGTGAGTTTAGGGTTCTTCTCCTCTGTCATCTTGCCCACTGATGAAGGCATATTTAGATGGGTTAAAAAATCCTAGTGCCTCTGGTAGAGCTTCATCTGTTAGTCATTTGTCTTGAATTTCTTACATTAAGTTGTAAAATTTCTATTTTGTTCCTTCATTTATTGGCTGAGACTTGAGTTTTTTTGTTTATTTCAATAGTGTTTACAATTGCTTCCTGGAACATTTTTATAATTCACCACTTTAAAATCTTTGTCAGATGGTTCTAGTATCTATTTAATCTCAGTGTTAACATCTGTGAGTTGTCTTTACCGTGTGACCTAGGAATGGGGAATTTGCTGATTGGGAGCATAGTAATTTATAAGTATTAACTTAAAATACAGTTAATAGACACTGCAATATTAGTTTCAGGTGTACAATTTAGTAATTTAACATAAAACAAAGTGCTCATCAAAAGTGTATCTATAGAAATTTTGCATTAAGTATGGCACAGTTTGAATACTAGGTTGCGAGATGCTGGGTCTTCTTTAATCCTATGGTGAATATTGACATTTTGTTTTAGCATCCTGATTAGCTTTAGGCTGCAGATTCACAACTGCCTTCAGTGTGCTATGGTTCCAATATCAGCTCAGGTTTCAAAGTCTTTGCAGTGCTGATTGTGTCTACCCCATATTGCATCAGCCAGTGATGGCCAGTCTGGGATCTGGGTGGTAGTCTTAGTTCAGTTCTCAATCTGTTATACTCTGATTAAGATCCTGTCTACACATGAATGGCTCAAGGATGAACCCAGCTATTAATAACATACTATAAATAGTCTTAAATTTTTAGTATAGTTTATATTGTAGATAATTTAACTATAAAGATCAAAAATAAAAATGAAAAATGAAAAAAAAATTAGATCCCTTTATGAAGTCACAAGCTTCTCTACCATTGAAATCTTCTCGGTACTTTCCAGCTTCCTGGGGATATCCTTTTCAGTCTTCGGGCTGGATACATGGGGCTTTAGTTATCCTGGTTGGCCATGGTCTTCTGCAGCTGTGTCCACTTGTTGGGGACAAATGGGAATTCTGAGAGGAGGGAAGAAAAATGGCAAACTCACCATAGGTTTGGTGGTACTTTGAATTAGGCTCTTTCTCCTCAGTCCACCTGCTGGTAATTTTCAAAGTCCTCTCCTAGTTTCCCTGTGCATTTTTTCCACGTTTTATAACTGAAGCAAATGGGAGAAACGCTGAGGGTGGGATGGGGTAGGAGTACTTTTACCCCATCTTACCCAGGGCCAGAGACTTTTGCCCAGAATTTAGATTAAAGGTTGACAAATTCTTTTCTTAAAGGGCCACAAACAATTTAGGTTTGTAGGTCGTATGAATTCTGTTGCAACTACTGAACTCGGTTTCAGTACAAAAGCAGCCATAGACAACATATAAATGAATGGGTATGGCTATGTTCCAGTAAGAATTTATTTATAAAAACAGGTGTTTTGCCTATAGACTACAGTTTGCCAATCTCCATTGTAGATAATGAGTGAACTGTTTACTGAGGGAAGGATGTTTACTAGGAATGTGGAATGATAATAGGAAATGTAAAATCTCTCTTCAACTCACTAAGAAAATCTAGCAGGGATGATAACTCTTGAAAGTTAATTACCTCATCCTGAATTAAATACTATGACACTCCCACCTGTTGCAATGTACCCTACTGGGCATTAAAGTGTTGAGGATTTACTTCCTGAATTACAGACAATGTTCTCTTACATTCCTCCTGTCACTCATTGCTTTGCTTTTGTTCTTTAGAACTACTTGGTTCTTGTCTGAGATTTAGTTAGCTATGTCTTTCCTCACTGTTGATTTTTGACAGGATGAGGGTAGGATGGCAAATGGTCTCATTATCTGAACTGGATTCTGTAAACATACTTGAAGGCAGCAGTACCTCTGCAGGTGTCAGCCAAGAAGATGACAAGCAGGCATGATGCTTTAATAGGACAAGACTGACATGTATAACTAACTCTAGTGGGCATATCAGCACAGGCTTTACTATTTACCATGCAAAAGATTGCTGATATTATTCCTGGTGAAATAGAAGCCTTCTCTTAGACGTTCTCCAAGGCTACACAAACCAGTTAGAAGTACATCTTGACCAAAGAAACTTAGCCAGCGTGCAGGTATAGAAAAAAATGTATGTGAGGGTCTATGAGGGTGATGGGCCTAGGCCTAAGTGTTATCCCAGAAAGTCCTTTTTTTTCTTTTCTTTATTTCTGTATGGGAAGACAAGACCTCTTGGCAGAACTGCCATTTTCAATTTTGTATTGCTGACTGAAGTCTCGTTACTCTGGTAAAAGCAGGCATCCCTGGAGTTTCTGTTACTTGGGTCTGCCTAAGGTTTCACATCTAGAAGAAGCTGTTGGGAGGCTGTATCCTGGGTTCCTGTTGACACTTCTAATGAATTTCTGTTACCTCTTCTCAGCACCTCTCATTGAAGAGCATTGGGTTTTGCCATAATACCGTTTGAGGAGCTGATAGGAGAAAAAGGAAAAAAGAAATGGGAGAAGGAAGGAAGAGGTGGAGATAAGAAATTGAGAAGCCAACATGTCTTTTAAAAATAGCTTAATACTTGAAAGTGTATCATTGAATCATTACAACCACTCAGTAGACTGTATGGTTTTTTTTCTTTTTAACATTCGTTTTTGAGAGTGAGAGAGCATGAGTGGGGGAGGGGCAGAGAGAGTGGGAGACACCGAACCTGAAGCAGGCTCCAGGCTCCGAGCTGTCAGCACAGAGCCCGAGGCAGGGCTCGAACTCCCAGACCATGAGATCATGAGCTGAGCTGAAGTTGAACACTCAACCAGCTGAGTCACCTAGGCAACCCGAGTGTATGGGTTTTAATTTGCATGAAAGTAGTATTGATGATAGGAGCTTAGATTGTGGTGCCAGTGTCTCAGGATTGGAATCTTGGGTCCCCTACTTTATTACTTTGGACAAGTTACTTAATATACTGTTGCCTCAATTTCCTTACCTGGAAAACGGAGAAGATAACGGTGCCTATTTCAAAGGATTGTTGTAAGGGTTGAATTAGTGTAGGAAAGCACTAAGTACATTGCCTGCTGTGTAGCAGACACTATATAAGTTTCACCTACTTGGGGGGAAAAAATCTTGTTACACGGAGCTCAAGGGCAGCCTTCTGGGTTTCAACCAAGGTGAAGGATATTTCTGGATACCGAAGGAGCTGCATGTAAGGCAGATAGTCTGAACATAGAAATTTGGTCTGGAGATAGTCCCTGTGAGTTTGAAGGAAGAAATGTCGAACATGACATACAATCCCTTGGGTTATTTTTCAAATTCCCATTAGGGAGATAATAACAGGTTGCTGAGGTGGACCTACATTAAAGCTTTAAGGAGGCAAGTTAAAGAACCATGTATAGTCTTAGGACTGTGTTGGTGCTGTGGAACGTAAGATTGTTCTATATTATAGCTTAAAAGTAGATTTCAACCCAGACAGGGGGTTGCATTTCTCCCTTTAGTATGACCGCAGGTAAAATACAGATGAGAGGCAACACCCATGGTGTGTGATATAATAAGAAAAAATAGTAGGACTTTGTTCAAATTCCTGGCATAGACCTCTTGAAATCCTTGAAATTTCTCAAAAGGATGATAGGAACTCCTTTCAACCATACCTGAGTTTATGTTAATAAGGCACTTCTTGGTGGGTCCCCTAAATAGCTTCAGGATGGAGGCTGGTTGCCGGAAAGACCTGGCCTTGATTAGAAGCTTAGAACATTTGGGGCGCCTGGGTGGCGTAGTCGGTTAAGCGTCCGACTTCAGCCAGGTCACGATCTCGCGGTCCGTGAGTTCGAGCCCCGCATCGGGCTCTGGGCTGATGGCTCAGAGCCTGGAGCCTGTTTCCGATTCTATGTCTCCCTCTCTCTCTGCCCCTCCCCCGTTCATGCTCTGTCTCTCTCTGTCCCAAAAATAAATAAAAAAACAAAAAAAAAAACAAAAAAAAACTTAGAACATTCAACTCTACCCCTCAATATCTAGCGAAGGGAGAGACTGGAGATAGAGTTCAATGACAGGTCAATTAATCATTCATGCCAACACAATAGAACTTCTATAAAAACCCCTAAAAATGAAGCTTGGGGTGGGGGGGCTTCCAGATTAGTGAACACATAAAAGTGCTAGGAGGATCGTTGACCCAGAGAGTGCATAGTAGCTCTGTACCTCTTCTATTCTCTGTCCTATGTATCTCTTCAGTCGAGCTGTTTTAAGGTATATCATTTGTAATTAACCAGTAATAGTAAATTGAAGTTTTCACGAGTTCTGTGATTAAACTATCAAACCTGAGAAATGCATGCGTTTATATTAGCTGGGCAGAAATGTGAGTAGCCTGGGAAACCCATTTGCAGCTGGTATCTGAATTGGGATTAGATTTGTGGGACTGAGCTCTTAACCTGTGGAGTCTGAATTAATCCCAGGAGTAGGTATCAGAATTGAATTGTTGGACACCCAGTTAGTATGGAAGAACAAGTTAATTGGAGGAAAAATCCCAGATACTTTGTGGCAGAAGCAAGTTCAGAAAGCATCTCTCATGTGGCCAAATGAGAAATAACCATTGGTGAGTCATTCTATTGACCACAGACACAGCTGCTATCTTGAACGAGGACGTGGGCCCCTAAGAGCCTCACAGAGAGTGGAGATGGCTTGAGAGAGGTACTTGGATATTATAATAAGGAACAAAAATAACTGCTACTTCATATTTATATGATGGAAGGTAGAGTCACAGACTGATTCAGGAGTAGCTTCTGGACTCAATATAATTAGGCTTAAAATTTTTTCATTCAGTAGTAATGTTCCTCTGTTATATACCTACCATTTTGTTAAGCATTTGACAAGGCGCAATGATGAGACAAAATCCTTTAGTTAGCTTATCTTGCAGAAGAGACATTAAGCCAATAATGGAATAACTGAAGAACTGATACAAGCTAAAGCTAAGGACTATGGGTTGTTGTTTTCCAAATCTGAAGCTCTCAGGGCTATATGAAGGAGATTAGATACAAAAAATAAAATGCTGTAGGATTACCTACCTACACTGTACTGTGTGATACTTTATCCTTCATGAAAGCTTACCATTATTTCACTCTAGGATATAGAGAGGATGGAAAGGAAGATGAGAGGAATGAAAGTTTAAAGTTCTTGTTAGAAACTCCTAATACACTAACATAGGTCATAATTCAATAACCCCTACTGTGGTAGAGAGGCCCCTACTCAAGACATTCTGGTCTGTTCTTAGGTCTTCTCCCTTAATAAAATGAAATGATGAAGAGTAATAATAATGAATGGTGGTCCCAAACACATGAAAGGATAGTTATCCACCCTAAGGGTGTTTCAAAAAAGACAAGACCGGGAAGCAAGAGGGATGTGACTTTTGAAGTTGGTATGAAGAGAGGAAGAATTTGTATAAGAACTTAAAATTGACACTTGGAGTTTCGATTAGGACTAATTGTGGGTCTTTTTTTTTGTTTATTAAGGTTATATTTACATTCTGAGATGGTACTAAAATGATAGATTCTGATTACCCAAACTTAATTGTCACACCTATAGAGATTGACACTTGAAGGAACTCAAATGGTTTGATTTGACTGTTCAAACTCAATTTTCAGGTTCTAAGGCCCTTCTTGACATAGTAGAGGAGTATGTGGCTGGTAGAACATTGCCAGGGCAACACTGATTTTGGGCCATGGCCTTTGAATCCACACCCTGCTTGCTAATCCTAGGATATCATTCATCTTAAGACTCACTGTGGCTTTAGGACTAGCTTCTGGGGGGGGGGGATGCTGTTAAACATGTGCATAGATTTTCTTACCTAAAACATTATTAAAAAAAGTAAGAAAGGAAATAAAAGGATACTTCATTATTTTTCTATGCTTATGTGGCATGATTACATATGAATAAAGGAGTGTTTGGAGATATTACTATCCTTTGCAATACTGCATAACTAGTTAGGCAAACCTATATATACTTTATACTGAGTGGTTCCAAATGGCAGTATGCATCAGAATCACCTGGGAGAGGTTTTAAAATCTGAACATACCTGAATCCAGTAAATTTTGAGTAAACCAGAATGTCTGGAGTTGTGCTCAAGCATGGGTATTTTTAATCTAGGTGATAGATACAGCCTTAGGTAATAACTCTCCTGATCCAAGGTGAATATTAGTGTTGAATGAATGATGCTCATTTATAGCTACACAAACAACAGACTTAGAGAAGAAATGTGTTTTGGCTTTTAGCAAGGCAAACTTCCATGTATTTTCTGGACTTATTAGACAACATTTGGATTGTTAGGTAGAAGAATTCTGTTGGAAACATGGTAATATACTTGAAAATAAAATGTATAATAGGATAGTGTTGATTCTGATTTTCTGAAAAAAGGACAAAGCATCATCTGTTTTAGGAATTAGCTCTTTTGTATGATCCCTTCCCAAATTTCAGCCATTCCTAAATTTCATCCAAGGATTATTGGTTTTCATTTAAATAATTTACATAATTCCTATAAGCTAGTGTTTCCTATAAGCAAGTATCCATTATTATCGTTCAAATTTTATTAAAACAAAAGTAGCAATCCTAGCATAATCCAGAAAGTTGGTATGGTCTATTGACTACAATAGTCTCTGATTTCTGCTGTATTTTAAATACTTACCATCGGTCTGCTTTGGAGAAGATCACCCCAGATCAGTAAAGAGGCTCTTATTATTTGTACTAGAAGACTTGATAATTTAGTAACTAGTAATCTTCACAAAAACAACTTGTTAAACACTTTTGTACAGGCATATCTAGGAAATGGAACTTTTATTTTAACTGATGTTTCTGTTAACATCAGAGGGGCGAGACTGTAACTGGTCAGCCAGATTCTTGACTTGGCTTAGGTCAAGTAAGTCAGGCCCTTATTTGTGAATCTAATGAAGGATCTACATACTGTGTTCTTACTTAATTAAATTGTCTCTCTACTCCTTGAATGCAGTTTTCAAGCTGCTGAATTGTGCACCTGTAGCAATTTTTGGCTGATTTTCAAGAAAGCCCAGGAAATGAGAAATTACAGAGTAATGTGCCTGCACAAAAGTTTAACAACATGGCCCCATGTAGTCTTTGCATTAAACACATCAGAAACTAAAGAAAATGAAGATGTATAAAAGAGCAAATGGTAAATTGCATTGCTCTCAGCGTGTATGGAGAATAGGGGTTGAACAGTTATTTGCTTACTAATTCCATATATGGATAGAACCTGATTTATTTCCTACCACTTTCTAAAAGCCTGATACTAGGTGTCTGGAATAATTATGTTCTGGTTTTTATAAAAACAAAAACCATCGATCATTATTTAATAATGAAATCTGAGCAAATAATTCAAACATCAGTGCTCTCAATCAACAGATCATCTAAGTGAACAGATAATTGTCCTGTGTGTTGTTGCAGGAAAATGTGTGGGAAAGTGGGACAGTTAAGCACTCTGTAGTCAAAAGTCTAGTGTCTGCCTAGATAGTGTGACTTCTAAGTTAGGTGAAGATTTGTACTATCATAAAAGTAGATGTTTCTATATGTAGGGATTGAGATAAGATAAAGAAAAACTACATGTTAATGCAGAAAGTGGTTTTCTAACTTCATTATTCTATCTTGGCACCTCCAGCAGAATAACATCAATAGATGTTAAAATTAGAGGGCAAATATTGTTGAAAACAAGAAACTAACATTATTTTGAAATATCCTTTCCTAGATAACTATTTGTTTTGATTTAATCCCATACTTGAAGACGTATTACAAAGCTGTAATCGTCAACACAGTATGGTACTGACACAACAACAGAAGCTTAGATCAATGGAACAGAATAGAGAACACAGAAATAGACCCACAAATGTATAGCCAACTAATTTTTGACAAAGCAGGAAAGAATATCCAATGGAATATAGACGGTCTGTTCATCAAATGGTATTGGGAAAATTGGAGAGTGACAGGCAGAAAAATGAACCTGTACCACTTGCTTACACCATACACAAAACTAAACTCAAAATAGATGAGAGACCTAAATGTAAGACAGGAAGCTATCAAAATCCTAGAGGAGAAAGCAAGCAAAAACCTTGTTGACCTTGGCCACAGCACCTTCTTACTGAAAATGTCTTTGGAGGCAAAGGAAACAAAAGCAAAAATGAAGGGACCTCATCAAGATAAAAAGCTTTTGCACAGCAAAGGAAACAATCAGCAAAACTAAAAGGCAACCGACAGAATGGGGGAAGATTTTTGCAAATGACATATCAGATAAAGGGTTAGTATCCAAAATCTAGAAAGAACTTACAAACTCAACACCCAAAAACCAATCCAGTGAAGAAATGTGCAAAAGACATGAATAGACACTTTTCCAAAAAGACACCCAGATGACTAACATATGAGAAAAAGCTCAACCTCACTCAACAGGGAAATAAAAATCAAAACCACAATGAGATACCATCTCACACCTGTCAGAATGGCTGACATTAACAACTCAGGCAACAACAGATGTTGGCGAGGATGTGGAGAAAGAGGATCTCTTTTGCGTTGGTGGGAATGCAAACTGGAAAACTGCTGTTTTCAATAATGTCTGTACCATATTACATTTCCACCAGTAGTGTATAAGGCTTCCCTTTTCTCTACATCCTTCTTAGCATTTACCTCTTTTTGATACTAACCTTTCTAACAGGTGTGAGGTGATTGCTCATTATGGTTTTGTTTTGTATCTTCCTGACAGTGATGTTGAGCATCTTTTCATGTTGGCCATTTTCATATATTCTTTGGAGAAGTGACGATTCGGGTTCTACACTTATTTCTTAATGGATTCTTTCCTTTGTTGTTACTGAGTTGTATAAGTTCATCATATATTTAGGATATTAACTCCATAGCAGATAAACATTTTGTGAACATGGTCTTCCATTATGTAGGATGCCTTTTCAACTTGTTTTATTGTACAGAGCTCTTTAAAGTAATCCCACTTATTTTAGTTTCTGTTGCCTGTGCTTTTGGTGTCTTTTCCAAGAAATCCTTGACAAGGTTAATGTTAAGAAATGTTTCCTTTTGCTTTTTATGTGTTGCAGTCTCAGGTCTCACATTTAAGTGATCCATTTTAAGTTAATTTTTGTGAGTAGTGGAAGATGAGGGTTCCATTTCATTCCTCTCCCTGCAGATAGCCACCTTGCCCAGCACGATATTTTGAAGAGACTGTTCAGTCCTATTGTGATTTTTTTTTCAACCTTGTAAAAATTAGTTAACCTGATATTTGTAGATTTATGTGTGGGATTTCTATTCCACTGACCTATGTGCCAGTTTTAATGCAGTATAGTACTGTTGTAATTACTAGGCCTTTATAATACAGTTTGAAATTCGGTAGTGTGATGCCTCTGTCTTTGCCCTTCTTTCTCAGGATTGCTTTGATTATTCAGTTTTTGTGGTTCTGAAAACATTTTATTTATTTATTTATTTATTTATTTATTTATTTATTTATTTATTTATATATTTTTCAATATATGAAATTTATTGTCAAATTGGTTTCCATACAACACCCAGTGTTCATCCCAAAAGGTGCCCTCCTCAATACCCATCACCCACCCACCCCTCCCTCCCACCCCCCATCAACCCTCAGTTTGTTCTCAGTTTTTAAGAGTCTCTTATGCTTTGGCTCTCTCCCACTCTAACCTCTTTTTTTTTTTCTTCCCCTCTCCCATGGGTTTCTGTTAAGTTTCTCCTGAAAACATTTTAGTAAAACGTTTTTCTATTAAAAAAAATTGCCATTGGGATTACATTGAATCTGTGTAGTTCACTTTGGGTAATATGGATGACTTTACAGTGTTGTTCCAATCCAAGAACACAAGAATACCTTTCCATTTATTTATGTTGTTTTCAGTCTTTTATCAGTGTCCTATAGTTATATCATGCAGATCTTTCCCCTCCTTGGTTAAATTTATTTCTAAATATTTTATTGACTTTGCTATTGTAAATGAGATTGCTTTCTTAGTTTCTCTTTCAAATACTGTATAGAAATGCCGCTGATTTCTATATGGTAATTTTTATATCCTGTAACTTCACTGAATGCATTTATTTATTTTTAGTGGAATTATTAGGATTTTCTTTTTTTAATTTTAAGATGATTTATGCATTTTGAGAGGGACAGACAGTGTGAGCAGGGGAGGGGCAGAGAGAGAGAGGGAGAGAGAGCAACCCAAGCAAGCTCTGTACTGCCGGCACAGAGCCTGATGTGTGGCTCAAACTCATGAAACTGAGATCATGACCTGCACCAAAACTGAGACTCAGATGGTTAATGAATGAAACACCCAGGCACCCCTAGGATTTTCTATATATAAGATCATGTCAGCTGCAAACAGATAATTTTACTTATTTTCTGATACAGATGCCTTCTTTTTTTCTTGCCCAGTTGGTCTTGCTAGGACTTCAGGACTCTGGTGAATAGAAGTGACAAGGTGGGCATCCCTGTCTTGTTGATCTTAGAAGAAAGGATTTTAACTTTGAACCATTGAGCATGATGTTACCTGTGGACTTACTGTATATAACCTGTGTTATACTGGGGAATGTTCCTTCTATACCTCATTTGTTGAATTTACCTCGTTTTTTTTTTTCCTACATCTATTAAGATGATCATGGCAGCTTTTATTTTATTAATGTATATATGACATTTATTTTTTTTAAATTTTTTGATGTTTACTTATTTTTGAGACAAAGAGGCCATGAGAGAGAGGGAGACCAGAGTCTGAAGCAGGCTCCAGGCTCTGAGCTGTCAGCACAGAGTCTGATATGGGGCTCAAACTCATGAACCTGGAGATCATGACCTGAGCTGAAGCTGGACGCTTAACTGACTGAACTACCCAGGTGCTCCATTTATCACATTTGTTGATTTGTATATGTTGAATCATATTTATATCCTCACGATACATCCCACTTGATCATGATGGATTCTTTAAATGTACTATTGAATTCAGCTTGCCAGTATATGGATATTATACATTTTTCTTTAACTGGTTCCTTTTTTCTTCTTTTCAAATACAATTAATGTACTATATTATATTAGCTTTAGGTGGATAAAAACAAATACCATATGATTTCACTTGTGGAACTTAAGAAAATGGACAAAGACAACAACAAAAACAAACCTTTAAATACTGAGAACAAACAAGTGGTTTCCAGAGGGGTTGTGGCTGGAGGGGAATGGGATGGGCTAAATAGATTAAGGGAATTAAGAGGTACAAACTTCTGGTTTCAAAATAAGTCACTGAGATGAAAAGCATAGGGAATATAGTAATACTGAAAAAAAAATTTG
The DNA here is from genome assembly GCF_022837055.1 of Prionailurus viverrinus. Classification (NCBI taxonomy): domain Eukaryota; kingdom Metazoa; phylum Chordata; class Mammalia; order Carnivora; family Felidae; genus Prionailurus; species Prionailurus viverrinus. The sequence goes on along the minus strand of NC_062561.1, from coordinate 24,213,678 downwards.
CTGATATTTTGTTGAGAATTAGATAACTTAGGGAAAACTCAACCTTGTAATGGGGATGTATGCCTGTGATCATCTTAAGCAATTAAACTTAGCATCCTTAATAGTGGGACAATGGCCATCATGTACATCCTGATTAAATGAAATAAACACCTAATATTGCCTCTAATGTTTTTATAAAAAAAGTTGGCTGAATTTATTAATGAACCTTCAATCAGACAAATTATGTAGGATATTCTATAAGATCGTCCTGGCTCTGGCTTAAAAAAAGCCATTAAAAAGGCCAAGGGACAATTCTATATTAAAGAAAAAAGAAGAAAAAAACACACAAGAAAACTCATTCCTTGAATCCTGTTTAGATCCTCGGTTGGAGGGGGGGGGGGACAAACTTGAAAAACAAATTTCATATTCAGAAACAAAACTAAATATTTAGGAATATTTTGGGAATTGTTGAAATTTAGGTAATACTTAGGAGTTATTGAATTTAGTCTCTGTCCCCTTTATTATTTAGAGAGCACATTGATGCACACCAGCCAAAAAGGGACAGAGAAAGGGAGGGAGAGAATCTTAATCAGGCTTCATGCTCAGCATAGAGACTAAGGAGGGCACCTTCTCAGAACCCTGAGATCATGACCTGAGCTGAAATCAAGAGTCAGGATGCTTAACTCACTGACTTGAACACTCACATTCTCTAAATAAATTTAAAAAAGAAGGGAAGTCTGAAGTTAACTTAAAAGTGGGTCAGGAAAACAAACAAACCCACCACGGGTAAGCATATAAGAGTGAGCAAGAGAGAATGAAAATATATTCCCAATTGTCGCAGATTTTGAGTCTGGAATTCGCTCTTGTCCAGCAAGAGAGAAATGCAAAATTAAATGTGAGAGCGGCTAATGTCTGGGAGGAGACAAGAGCCCTGAGGAAGGGTCCTTGCTCCATTTTTATTAGGATCAGAAGGCTTACAAATGTGATGGGTGTGCAGAAAGAAACTGCGAAAACAGTGAACATAAACTCCTGTGTGAGAGAAAGGGGGTTTCAAAGATAGGTCGTGTTAGGGATTTGGGTCAATACAAAACAAAATCCTAGCACTGAGCAGATGGTTATTTCTGACAGGAGGTACTGTGTCTGTTTATCTTAACTTGCCTGGGGGATAAGACAGAGCTGCTACCTCAGGGTCAACAGGGCACCTTTCTTTTGCTAATTAGCTCTGGGCAATTTCACCCTGCTACAGAAGTCTATAACCTTGTTTTCCTGTGTACCTATTCTGGACCTTCCATCCTGTGAAAGAAGCTTTCTGCTTTTGTACTATGTTGGGGATGCTTTTGCCCTGTTTACCTAATTGTGGATGCTTTCATCCTAAGCCTTGTTAACCCATTGGTGCTCAGGGAATTCCTAAACTTACTCCCCACACCCAAAAATGTTAAGAATTAGTGAATCTACTTGAAAGTTATATGGGGTCATGTGCTATTCTTCCAACTCCCTTGTAGCTTTGGAACTATTCAAAAGAAAGAGAAAGATCTTAAAACATTCATAAAAATCTAAATGAGAAAGAAACTAACTTCAATAATCTTTAAGTTACTTTAAATAAAAATGGAATTACTTATATTTGAACAGTTAAAGAACATTTTATAAGGATGGTATTTTGAACCTGTAAGCATTGTTTACTCACCTGTGGATTCACAGACCTCTTAAAACACCTCTACTCCTACTTCTTTGTGGTCGACTTTTAGGTCTGTGTTTCCTTGGGAAAGAAGTTTCTGATCAGCAGAGGTTAGTTTCCTTTTAATCAAAGCTAGTCTGATAGACCTTTGTGCCTAGTGGAAAGGCAGTCTTCATTTCAAAAATAAAAATTACACCTTATTGCAGCTGTTTTGTGGGCTGTTGCTCATTCTTAGGCTAGTGATATTTATTTCTGTGTTGCTGCAATGGCTGCTCTGCCTGTGATCTGTCCAATGAACATTTCCAGTTCTAAGAAAAACACCACATCTCTTTAGTTCTGTCTAAATTGAAAATTGGTTTATTTTCTGTGGATATCCTGTTTGCTCTCAAACTTCTGGAACTTTTATGCTATTGAGGCACTTTTTACTTTGCTTTGTAACCACTTCTTGAGCCCCTGTTGTATGCATAGTTGTGTACTAAGCATGGATATGACTAAGTTTAGTTTTCAATAAAATGGCAACTCCAGGAAGGGGAGTTATTTAAAAAGCATGATTGTAAATTCAGATAAAAAACAAAACCCTGGTCTGAAATAAAGTATTTAAAGAACTTTATTTGATAAAATCACTGTAAAATGAAAGAATTGTATAAAACACATACGTAACTTAGTGAATTAAGGCAAATACATTTATAAATCACCCATGTGAAGAAATAAAATTTTTTGCAGTCACCTTAGAAGCCTTTGAGTCTTTATTTTTGCAATTCCCTATTCTACTCAAAATCACTTAGACTTCTAAAAAAAATAACCACTCTACTGACATTAAAGTAATTACTTTTTTGCTTTTCTTTGTCTTACCATCAAAGTGTGCAACTTTGAATACTTTGGTACCCTCCTTCCCTGTCTTTGTTCCTTTATAGTGCTTCTACAGTAGACTATAATACAGTCCCTTTATGGTCTCCACAATGTACAGGATTTTCTTCTCTCCTTTGCATATTTTCCCTTGAAATGATTTTTGCTGAAGAAACTCAGATATTTGATGTGTAGAGTTTCTCCTGTTCTGGATTATGCTAGTTGCATGCCCCACATGTGGTTTAGCCTGTTCCTCTGTCCTCTTTGTTTCATGTACATTGATAACTGGATATAGAAATTTAATTACGTGTGAATTTTTGGGCAACACTATTCCATGGGTAGGACACGTTCTTGACTGATGGTGGCAGCCATTTGTGCACATTGCCCAGGTACAGTCATTCATTAAGATAATAGGTGGTGGCTCATCTTCTATGTTTCCTGTTCCTAATACAGCATAATCAGCCATTCACCAGCGGTTCCTGGTATTTTTGAGGGGGAAATGTTTTTCAAGACCCTAACCTCAGTGCTAAGGCTTTTCCTTGCTACTGGGCTGGTTGTTGCTAAGCCTTTTGAGTGGATGGTTAGGAAGAAAAATACCAAAAGCATAAATACATTATATGAAGAGAAATACATCGACATTAAATTTCATGACTATAGGGTTTCTGTTCAGTAGTTTGTATCTAAAATCTGAATCTTTGTCCCAAATCAAGAATTTTGCTTCTCGAGGAGATAGGATGATTGAATTAGAATATCATATAATTATTCTATTACTTTATTCTGCATCATTTAAACAGCAGGCTCTAAGAATTACACAGGACTACTGTTATGGCCCATGTAAAAATGGTTAACATTTCTTTATGCACATGTTTCCTCAGTATTTCCCATTAAAAAACTTCACAATTTCTTTATTATAGTATAGTAATATTATCACACTTTTAACCATCACTGTGTCCTAGCTCTACAAGTAAGGGCATATTAATGCTCATCTCTTGTCCATAGGTCAATGTTTCTCTAGTAATTTGGATATTAAACTTGTTCTCTAGTAGATCCCTCAGGAAAATCATGGGAAAAAATACTACCTGAGTTGTTATGTTTTGATACCAGGTTGATTTAGTCATCCTATTAACAAGTTATTTTGACTAGTTATAAAAATCCTTGGCTTACATTTTCTTTCCTTGATAACTCAAATGTCTTACTATATTTTCTGATGGTATAAAACACTGCTATTTATTGAAAGGTCAGATAAAAATAGGATTTCTTTGGAAGTAATACACCCTTTGCTTAGTCTCTTTTTTTTCCCATTTCACTAGAATTTTGCCAGGTATTGGTAGTTTCTATTTAGGTACCCTATTTGTTTTAAAATTCAGTTTGAGTATACAGTTTCAGTTTTTTAATTAAGGAAAAAGTTGTATCAATTCATACACTGTATTCTATTTCCTCAATTTGATTTTTATCTTTAAGCACTTATATTTATGTATGTTGTATCTTCTCTACCTACCTTTTGATATTGGTCCCTTAGTCTCAAATCTTTGTTTCTGCCTCTTAAAAAAAATACTTTGTTTTTAAAAATAGTTTACGTTTCTCAGCAAAGCTGAGCAGAAAGCAGTGTTCCCAGGTTGCCCCTGCCACTCCCACACCCAGCCTTTCCATTCATCAGCATGCCTACATCAGGCTACATTTGTTAAAATTAAGGAACCTACATTGATACATGATTGTTAATCAAAGTCCATAATTGACATTAGGGTTTACTCCAGTGTTGCACATCCTATGTGTTTTGACAAATGAATCCACCATTGTAGTATCATACAGAATAATTTCACTGCGCTAAAAATGCGGTTTTCTGCCTATTCATCACTCCCTCACCCCAACCTCTGTTGGGTCATTGAGTGTCTTTTTAGTGTCTTTATGGTTTTGTTTTTTCCAGAATGTCATATAGTTGAAATCATACAGCATGTAGTCTTTCAGATTGCCTTACTGCACTTAGTATTATGCATTGAAGATTCCTCCTTGTCTTTTCATGGCTTGATAGCTCATTTTCTTTTTCTTTTTTTTCTTTTTAGTTTTCAATAATCTGTTGTCTAGAAGTACTGTAGTCTATCCATTCACCTACTAACTTCTAGGTTGCTTCCAAGTTTTGGCAATTATGAATGAGACTGCTATTAACATTACTAAGATCCAGCTTATGCAGGTTTTGGTGTGGATACAAGTTTTTTACTCAATAGGGTAAATACTTAAAGCAGTGCAGTGGGTGGATGATTGGGTGAGAGTCTTTGTTGTGAGGAACGATCACCTAAAGTGGCTGTCCTTCCTGCCACTCTACATTCTCGCTAGCATTTAGTTTCATTAGTGTTTGGGACTTTCATCATCCTGATAGGTGTGTAGTAGCATCTAATTCCTACTGAAATTTCTTCAAGATGTTTACAATTTCCTTTCCTCTTACCTTCTATGTCTCCGATGTCTACTTTTCCCCACTTTATTCTAGTTGAGTGTTCTTTTCTAAAATTACTCTTGTATTTCTATTTCTCTTCTGAATTCTGTTAACCTCGTTTCTCTAATTCTGATTTATGTTAATCTTATTTTAAGTATATTTGACTCATTTTGAAATATTAGAGTTTCCAGATGATTTTTTGGAGATGGCTTTATAGAATGCTTTTATTCTGGTAGTTTAGCAAAGGGATCCCAAGAAGGTCTCCTGTGAGCCTCAGTTTTCCTAGTTATAAATGAGGAGGATACTATTAATCTTTTTGTGGCTAACTCCAAATACTGGACCAAATGATTCTATAAATAAAATACTTTTAAATGTACAGATTTTTACCCAAGTACCCTCCAAGTCACATGGCAAATCCTCTGAAGCTGTTTCCTGGTATATAATCATGATGACCTCAGTTCTACAGAAGATGGCAATTGCTTAATTTTTCTTACTATGAAAGGAGGTTGACCTCTTGCTCTTTTCTATTGCTTAGTTTTACATGACATTTTCTTAAAATTTTATTATTTTTAAAATTTTTAAATTTATTTTGAGAGAGACAGAGACAGCATGAGTGGGGGAAGGGTAGAGAGAGAAGGAGACAGAGAATCCCAAGCAGGCTGCACACCCTGAGCATGGAGGAGCTGTACACAGGGCTGGCACCCACAAAACCATGAGATTATGAAAGCCCAAACCAAGAGTCAGATACTTAACTTACTGAACCACCCAGGTGCCCCTGAAATTTTCTTAACGTTTAGAGGAAGTTTTCTGACTTGACACTCGAAAGGTAGGTCTCGTATTGTTCTGTGTAATGTTAAAATACCTGCTTTACTTTGAGACCTCTTGGCTCTGTTCCTATGTCCAACTAACACATGTGAGCCACCCTTTTTTCCTTTTTCTCTTTGAAGTGTTACTCCTAGCACTTTATTCTCAGTGTGGGGCTTCTATTGCAAGGGAGCTTGGCAGCTGGTTTTGAGAGTTAATGATGAACAGACTGCTCCAGTCTCTCCACAGCCAATTGCAAGGTTCATCACACTGACCCACTACTAGTGTATGAAAAACCCAGTAAGTTCTAGCTGCCGTTCTCACACTGGCCCTCTGAAATGTCTAATGACTTCCTCTTGGCTATTTTAGGATTCTTAGGACTGTGGGATGCCTAGTTGCTTAGTCTTTCTCTGGTGTCGATGCTATGCATGTTATAGCTATTAAGTTTATCCACACCTGCCTATATTGTGGGGTGCATGAAGATACTTTGTCACTTAAGTTTGTTGAAAACATGGGTCGTCTGCTTTTCCAACTTTCAATCTGCTTTGTATAGTGGGATTAAAAGAGATTGAAAAACTAAGCTGCCACTGCCACCATCTTCCCTGAATCAAACTTTATTATTATACGTTCAAGAATATATAACAAAAGTAGTGGATAGTTGAGTCATTCATGGAATTAGATTCAACACACGGATGATTTCATAACATTTTTTTATGGTATAGGAGTATGTAAAAATTTCTTGGAATTAGAACTGATTATATAGCAGTATGATCCACGGACTCCTATGAAACTGGCTGAGTTTCATAAAATACTGGCTTCTCTCTCCATTCACTCTTCCAACTTTAGCCTTCTATTCTTCTCAAAGAAGAGTAAAGTGGCAATTCTCTATCTAGGACCACTATTACAGTAATTTTCCTTTCCAAAATCATAAATCCTACTCTATTTGCTAATTAGCTTTCCTTGGGGGATATATTTTTGTTTTTTTGAAAAACAGATACTTTTAATTTTTTATAGAAAAATAGTCTTTGTATAAGCAATATGGAATCCTAAACTTTTTACTTTTTTGGAGACTTCTTTGTTGAACCATAGAGGCCTTAATGCCAGTATGAAAGTGGCTTATGAAATAGCATAAGGAAAACAGGGAGCAAAAAGGTAGAAAGCTGGAAAAGTTAGCTTTAAGCCATACTTTTAAATACACATACAGTTTTCTAGATCAGACACTAAAAAAAAATCCTGCATTCATATCTTTGGCTCATTTCTACAGTGTACATTTAGTGTCCAGATATAGCTTGGTCTTTAGTTTTGTCCTCTACATAAAAGACCAGGTCTTCTTGAAGGTATTTGATATTTGCTGCTTTACAGCTGTAGGGAAAAAAAAAAAAAACAAAACAGGATAGGTCTGGAATATTCTGTTGTCAGAAAGCAAGAATGCTTTCAAAGATATAAGGGGCTATAAAATCTATGAATTCCTAATACACATGAAGTAAAAAGTTAGTATGCAGAGGGTGGTCATATAAAAGAAGCTTTTGTATGCGGATGCTTTTTAAAAAATGGGTTTTTACAGTACAGTATATTTGGTATTTGGCTTCTATTACAAATATGCATACATAGACTTGTTTCTTTGTAAGCAGGAGACAAATCCTGTATAAAGTAGGAACCCTACCAAGAACGATATGTAGTGATGCACTTTTGTGGTTATTTATATAAAAGATCCTATTGTAATGGGTTGTAACATGTAATACTACAAAAGGTAATCAGACCTGTTGGTCAGTATAATGGATATTTCATAAGTTGCTTCCAGTAAAACAACCTAATCTCTCATCTTTAAGCCTAATAGCCCAGGAGGTAAGCTGTTTATAGAGATTAAGTTTTAGGTGCCTCCAGTAATTAAAATAAAACTGGTAAAATATATACTTAAAATGTCAGTAGTTTTAGGTTCATACATCATAAGGGCAGAATAGTAGATGAGAAACAAAAGTTTAGGAATATATCATTTCCAGACAGTCACCAAGTCAAAAAAAACCCACACATTTATTATATAAGATGATTCAGCTTACCATATTTAGTGTCTCTTGATTGAATCACTGTGGACCTTTGAGTCACAATTGAGGTTCCAACCCAGGGTCACCTAGCCAGCAACTCAGAATCTGCAACCTTGATGGGTATAAGATCAATCTTTTTCCTTTGTGTTTGGTAAGATGAAGAACTCCTAAGAGTATCTAAAAATAGGAGCCCTAGCAAGGTGTCAAAATAAAGGTAGGAATAAGAGACAAAGTTAAACATGTTTCAGCATTTTGATAACTAGATTTAGTGTATTGTAAATTTTGTAATCCTTTTAATTGTATATGACTTGTCTGCTGTTTTAGATGCTTAATATAGTCAAAGTAATCAACCATACTCAACTTGTAATTACAGTTTAAATTGAGAGGATTTAATCAAAGTTATAATCGATATCTAAGTCCTCCATAAATCTTCAAGTTTTTAATCAGATAAAAGTTTAATAGACTAATATTAGAAGACCATAGTAATGTATATTCCTTTCCTTGAATTAAAAACCCATTAGTCATAAATATTGGTTCTCTGTAAGGAAGTTTTTAATTTAAAACCAATTTTTTCTCATATATATATAACTTGCCTTTCAAATTCCCTTTTCCCTGCATTTAAGTAGCTACACTGGGGAAACACAACCAGCCATGAGACTCACTGCGTTGTGATCTATCATTGTGTCCACCACCATGCGTTGGCCTTCTATTTGAGTCATGGCTGAAATGAGAGCAGAGGAGAATCAAGCACAGTGAACAAGTTGGTTATGTAGGTATTAAATTTGCAGAATTTTGCCTCTCTGCTTTGTTCACAGGGCTTGAGACAATGGCCTGAAGAAGAGAAAAGGGAGGCATAGAATATTTTTGAGGTATCTGTAGTAGACATTTACTGTTTTTGTCTTTCCCTGCTCCTTCTTTTGGGGGAGATCTTGTTTGCCATTTCACCTGTGTGCTTTTGGTGGCAGTTGCAATGATAGCTCTTATTTCCTCTCTCCAGAGACAAGCATGTGTCACATAAAGTGTCCGACTTGTACACCCTCTTGGTCATTGAATCATTGAATGACTCAAAACTTCTTTGGAGCTTCTTTGGAGTTTTTTTATAATGGAGTTGAAGGAGAAGATGTCCAACGCTTAAACTCTACTTTAGTTTTGATTTGAAAAGTATGGTTCCAAAGGTGACAATGTCCATGATCTCTGATTCATAAAAGAGCTCATCCAAGGTTGAATGGTGGAATTAGGAGGATTCTTTTAGAGAAGCAAGCCTTTAGAGAGCTGCACAGGCAAGATGCACAGTGTGGGAGCCTCGGTTCCTAGCATCTCCAGTCTTCGGAGTTAGCCTGGTTTTTATTATCACCTGCTCCAGTTTGGGAAGTATCAGTGATTACTTTCAAATCCACTGGTTTTTGTCTTAATGTGTAATAATGAATCTGGACTGCGTAGAAGTAACTTCTGCTTTACCAACTGGCTTGATGTTAAGCTCTGCCAGTAGGTGGTGCTGTAGGGAGATAGCAAGGTGGGAGAAGGAACACCCCCCCCCCCCCGCTGGGGGGGGGGGGCTTTGAGTATGCTGTCAGTTGCTAGGGGACCGGTGGGTCCTGGCAACCTTTGCCACAGCAGCAACCAGCTTTCCTGGTTCTGGCAAGTAACCTGGAACCTGTTGCCTCTTCACCTTGATTGATGGCAGCATATTTCTGCAGCAGCCAGTTTCTCCTCAAATGTCAGAATGCTCATCCTGTGGTAGACCCCTTCTTTTGCATCTCCACGACCCTTACTCAGTTTTTCTCTGCCTTATGGTGGCAGCCACTTAGTGAAGTTGCTACCCCCTTGGACCTAAAAGTTTTTACAACTTTTAAATAATTAACTACCTTTTACCTTGCTAACCTTTGTGTTAATATTTTCCTTGTTCAAATTACTGGCATGGTTCTGTCTTCTAATTAGATCCCAATGGATCTAGAGAGTTTTCTAAGACTGTTACTTTCTAATAAATACTAATCTTGCCTGAGGGAACTCAGTTTGGGTTTCTGTCACTTAAAAGAGAGTCCTGACTAATCTTGCCTTACACCAGCCTTTAATAGCTATTCTTTGGATTCATTTGTTAAGTTATCATTTGTTAAAACATCATTTAATCATTCAAAGTATGTGAGCCACTGGGTAAGCACTGTATTAAAGACTTGGGGTATAAAGATGAGTATGCTAAACTACTCAAGGTAGTAGACAATCAAGTAAACAAGAAGTTGTGACTGTCCATGTTTGTCCTGTATGGGAGAGGGGAGATCGACACCGGGAGCCACTGACAATGGTGTCCAGCACAGAAAAATTGCTGGCCAGTCATGCCTATATAAATTTTCCTATTCCTTTAGAATAAAGGGAACCATAAAGCCAGCAGAGGATCAGACGGCCAGTTCAGCTGCTGCTTGACTCAGGCTATGTGATGGTATTTCCAAACTGTGGTGCTCGGTCTAGGGGACAAGGAGATCATGAATCAGTTCTCTCTCCATACTTTTCAGGATCTAAGCTCTTCTCAGGTGCCAGAGTTGGTTTTTTTTCCTCTCTCCCAGCTACATAGTTTGTTCTAGTATTAGCCACTTCTTCGCTTTGCTCAGCCTGATGGGTCAGGTGTCAAGTGGGTTAGGGTACAGTTGTAGACTGGTGGCAGCTTAGGATGCCCCTATCACTTCCCAGGTAGGCCACGCCGAGTAGGGATTATCTAGAGTTTAAAATTCTTGCGGCTGTTACATGTGCTTGTGGTCTGTGATCTCTCATAGTTGATAACTGAAATGAAATGGAGTCCAAGCAACAGGGGAGAGTCACTCACACCCTGTTGTTTAATTGCCACACTAAGATGAAATTTCTCAGACCTCCCAGATAGAAGAGTCAGTGGAAAAAAAGAGAAACATCATTTTGTTGGAATTGCAGATAAAGTTAATCTGTCCTCTACTCCCTACTGCTGTCCTGAGTTTGCCAAAGGCAGGTTCCCTCAGAAAGAATGGCTGCATCTCATGACTTGGCTGTCTCACTACGTGTTGGTCCACAATGATGACAGTGTATTCTGTACAGGGATCTTTTTCAGTCAAGTAGTTAAATGTTTATCTCACCTTTTGGTTCTGCCAGAAGCCTCAGGATAATAAGGGTGTGAAATATCCATGAATGCCATGCCTGTTTACCCACTGTTGAGTCCCTTCTTCCATGAAACAATATCACTGTCTTACTGTAAAAGGCCCAGATGCCCCCAAACATGGTATAGTTGGGTCTGTAGTGCTACTGTGTGGTCATGGCTGGAGTAATTGTTGATGGTTTCCAGACAACACTGGTAGAAGATAGAAGGGATTGACGTACTCTGTTCACCAGGAATGGGCAGAGGCTTTGAGCTATGCACCCTCCCTGGGAAATGAGATTGACAGTTGCCTCTGGAGACAGAACTCTTAGACTCACCCCAAGTCCCTCTTTTTGTTAAGGGGTGTCAAATAGGGCAGAGTGCATGGTCAGGCAACATGGAGATACTGAAGGAATAGTTGGTTCTAAGGGAGGTACCCAGCTCCCACCTTCTTAATTTTTCCTTTGGAACAACATCGATCTCCAAAGAGGAATCAGGTTCCATAGAGGCACTTTTGTGAAACATGACATTGTTTTAGCCAAATGATCTGTATATGTTGGAATAATGGTGTCAGATTCCAGCTGGCCTAGGTGCTGCCATTCACCTAAGAGAATAACATCTCTAATTCCCTCATCACAGAAATACACTAGCCATGTCCCTAACAGATCCTAAATTTGTTGATGAAAGCGGTTCTGCATTTCCCTCCCCTTCTCTCACTGTGGGTCTACATCTTATTAGTTTGTATTGGAATATGGTGCTCGGCAGGGGTGGTTCTGGTAGGTGTTAAAACAAGGTATGGCCGTGCTTTCTTTGTTGACAGGGGCCCAGGGTGCTTTCTTAATGCATTATCCCACAGAGCAAGAATACAATGGCACTTGGTTAGACAGCTTGTTTCAATCCTACTTCTCACCATTCATTGGCTCAACTCTTTTTAGCAACTGGGACAGTGAGAGATCATTGCTTCCCTTCACCCCCAGCCCATCACTTGGATGGTAGCCTTTGCCGCTAGTCCCTGGGAGTTTTCTTATATCTTAGAACCTGGCCCATGAGGCTCTTGCCTTTTCTTTTCTAAATATCATTGTCTTGGCACCTAGTTGGCTGCTGCAGAAGAATCCCAACCCTATAGCTGTATCATAACCTAAGGCTAAAAAAAAAAAAAAAAAAAAAAAAAAAGCCAGTAGAACACAATGGATCAAAACAAGACTGTTGACTGTTGACAGAGTGCCCCTACATCAGAGTAGGGGCATCCGTATAGTAGTCAACTGTATAGGGGCATCCGTATAGTATATCTGTATAGTAGTGCTAGTTTCATAAGCAGCAAACAGAACCATCTCGTGTGTGGGAAACACATAGTAGTCAACTGTGTTCACCTTAATTGTGTGACTAACTATAGAAATTATGACAGGACAGTCGGGCCTTGCAGTTTGGCAGACTCGACAGGGACATGTGGGAAGGAGCACTCAAGGCCTATAGCAGATTGCCTCTCCTAATGGTTATATGTCTATGTTTTTAGGACCATCTGTATTTACAAATTACAAGTGATTAAATTTTAGAGGGCTTTTCTGTGAATAGAGATGTAGCTTCATGTGATGGTCCCTAAATTGGCGGTTACTAAGAACATACCCGTGTTGATAAGTAGGTTGTGCAGAGGAAGTTTGAGATAGTTAAGGAAATCTTTCTCCTATTCTTTTACTATCTTTCCCACATGTCTGATGACAATTGTAAAAGAGATAAGCTGATTTTAAATCTCTGTTGATCTGAGAAGCATGGTTGTAGGTATGCTGTTACTTGGATCATTGCAGTATTACTCAGCTAACTTGCTTCTAGATGGGCTGTTAAAAAAACTTGGGTCTAATCTTGAGGTACCTCAGAGGACAGCCACTCGTTGGTTATGGCTTTGACATTCCCTTCAAAGGAAGTGTACAAACTTCTAATCGGAACATTCAAAGCTCTCTATAAAGGTTAATCACACGTGTGGTTGCTGCTCTTTCGAGTAGCAAAGGGAGAGAACACCCTATCCTGAAAATTTGTTTCAATTCCTTTATTCATGACACTACCTAGATCTCTATTGTATACTCATCTATTTTCCATTTCCTCAGTTGTTCCTTTAACATCTAGCACATGGTCCAATTCGTGACAACAAACAGGAAAGTAGCTTGCTTAGCACAGTAAGTTTACATATCTGGCACTTAACATTACCTTTCAACTCTGCCTTTACTTGCCACTAGAAGGCAAAGTTTCTTTGAGTTGCATATTGTATTTACCACATGGATTGCTTACCATGGTAGTTTGTATAGAGTGATAAATATGTACTCAGTGGTCGGATGGATTTTTTTTTTCAGTAATGGAGGAATTTCAGGTGAGATAACTGTGTTTAAATTCAACTTACTTAACATGAAGTGTAGTCTTGCCTTTAGGAGTAGAACCGAGTGATTCATCTCATATATAAGTAATCCAGGGCTCATCCCCAGAAGAGCGCTCCTTAATGCCCATCACCTTCTTACTTGACATGTCTCCAGAGGCAAGGGAAATAAAAGGAAAAATGAACTATTGGGACCTCATCAAGATAAAAAGCCTCTGTGCAGCAAAGGAAACCATCAACAAAACTAAAAGGCAACTGGTGAAACGGGAGAAGACATTTGCAAATGGCATATTAGATAAAGGGTTAGTATCCAAAATCTATAAAGCACTTACCAAACTCTATGTATGTCTTGATAAGTTCATCCTAAATGCAATCTGCTTTAAGCATATTCTAGGATAATTTTTGATAGTTCATTTAGTGGATTTCACTATGGTAGTTTTGCAGATGATAGACTTGTCAGAATTTCACATTTTCTCCATGTATCTTCTCTGAGGATAAAATTCCCAGTTACTCTAAACTGGGTCCATCTGGTCTCTTACTGATGGAATTATGTGTTACACTCACCTTGCTTTGAGTGATTCTCAAAACCAACTGGTACAGCTAAGAGAAAGGGAAATGAGCTGTGGGAAGAACCAGAAAACTACCTGTAATAGCTACCTGAGTGGTGACTATCATACTGTGCAATAATCCTTGTCTGATTGATTGCTTTGGCTGAACAACATTTTTAGAAAAATAAGTTTGGCATAAATTGCTTACATGCATTATTCACTGAATAGAATATTTGCTCTTTTGTCAAGATCAGGCACCCTCAAGTATTTATTTCAGAAGGAGAAAAATAGTTTATTCATTGAGTTCAGAATTGTCTGATCCTTTAGCAGCCCTGAAGGTACTATTTTTGTGATCTTCCAAAGCCCTAATGTCCTTAGGACAACAGTAAAAAATACAGACTATGTACCGTCAACAAATCAAAAAATATTTATAGACCTTATTCCTACACAGAAGAGGAAAGAAAGGCCATCTGCAGAGCCCAATATTTACTGAAGTAAAGGGGAGGAGTGCAGTGGTAAAGAGATCCCACAATTTTGCAATATCTCAGGGTAGCTCGAAGAGCACCTATGTGAAGTGTGGGTGAGAGGTGGGATGGGGCTGGGGAGTATCTGTGGCAACTTGCTGAGGCATTTTTAAAGTGTATTGCTATTTTTTTTTTTTAAGTATTCTATACACCCAGTGTAGGGCTTGAACTCATGACCCCAAGATCGGGTCAAATGCTCTACCGTCTGAACCAGCCAGCTGCTCCTCATGAGGCATTTTTAGGTTCCAAAAAAGCTACAATGATTAAAAGATGGCAAATTGGATGAAATGGCCACTCTTCCTTGAATGTTATAGCACCAATATCAACACAGTAGGATAAGTTAAATTTAACTTGTTAAAATGGAACTAATTTTATACAAATGTCATGATAGATGCAAAAGTCTCTGACTCCAGGGAATGAAAATATTTAACATTTGACAATGGGTGGCCGGTGACCAATCAGGGCCCTGGTCACAACCCTTTTATGCAGCCAGGTGTTAATCTTCTTGACTTAGGATCTTGGAGATGACAGGGTGGTTGCAAGGGAAGGCCTGGTGAGGAGGAAAGGAGGTATTCAGGAGGTGCTGGGCAGTGGCTATTTCCCAATATGAATATACTGTAATAGCTTAGAAGCTAATATTGCTATACAATGTGTACTGGCTGAATATTAATCAGTGTTCACTCTAAAATTCTGTCTTGAGAAATTTTTCCCAGGAAGTGAGCCCGCATGTTCAAAAAGCCACATACGTGCTGATAGTCACTGTGATAATTTAAGCTATTTCATAGGGGACTGTTTAAGTCTTGAGGTATTTAATAAGAATGTTATGAACTTTATAAAATGGTTGCGAAGGCCTTACGTTGTTGAGTTATAATGTGCGTTGCACATAAGCAGTCTGAAGATACACAATAGGAATTGTTACTTGTTCTCTAGGGTTCTATTGAATACGCAAAGCTTTCTTCTTTTTTTTTAAATGTTTATTTTTGAGAGAGAGAGAGAGAGGGTGTGAGTAGGGGAGGGGCAGACAGAATCTGAAGCAGGCTCCAGGCTCGGAACTGTCAGCACAGAGCCTGATACAGGGCTCAAACCCAGGAACTGCAAGATCATGACCTGAGCAGAAGTCGGACTCTTAACCAACTGAGCCACCCAGGCGCCCCACAAAACTTTTTTCTAACACAGTTGAGTTAACCCAGATGTTTCTAAACTTGGCAGTCGTTTTTTTAAAAACCTAAGGGCAGAATTTTAAAGTAATCATCACAAAAGTTAATTTTGAATGTTTGGTCCACTGTTCCAGATAACCACCTTCTATTAACACATGTAATTCCTCCACCAAAGCCCAAAGCATATGATTCATTCTTGTTTTCTCTTCCCCGCATCTCCTCTAATTGATCAACAAACCTCTATCAGTAGCGTTTTTGAAAATCTATCCTTAACCTGCTCTGTGCCCCAGCTCCCACTGCTACCGTCTTCTAAGCAGCCACCACCTTTTGTCTGAAGGCCTATCGCAGTCTAGCAACTTCTACCGCCACTCTATATCTAGTGCCCACAAGCTGTTCTCCACATAAGAGCTGGAGTGATAATTTTGATGTCAGCCAGGTGATGTCACTGTCCTTAAAATTCTAAAATGTCTTGCTACCCTCATGGAATAAAATTGGTACTCCTTTACAGAGGTTATGTCTGGCTGACCTGCTTCCTATCTGTATCTGCAATCTCAATTTTATCATTCTCCCCTACATGTGATGCCTCTTGAGCCACTCTGATTTTTTCCCCTAAAGTGTTTTAAGCCTCATTCTCTCAAATGTGTGTCCTACCTACTACTGTCTCAAATGCTTTGCCCTTACACCCTGAAGAACAGTCTCCTTGCCATTCAGATCTGATCCAAAATAGTATTACTATAGGGGTGCCTGGGTGGCTTAGTCGGTTTAGCAGTGACTTCAAGTCATCTCATGGTTTGTGGGTTCGAGCCTTGCATTGGGCTCTGTGCTGACAGCTCAGAGCCTGGAGCCTGCTTTGGATTCTGTGTATGTGTCTTCTCTGTCCCTCCTCTGATCACACTCTGTCTCTCAAAAATAAATGAACATTATAAAACCAAAATAGTATTATATTTGTTGAAATTTGTAGGCATTTTTTTGTGTAGGACTCTGCACATTCTGCCAAATGTTAGGAAATACCTATTTTTAACAGAAAGGAAATCGGTGAATAACATAAAAAAAAACTTTGTCCTCATAGGCTTGATATGTATATATTTTTTTCTGGTAAATAACTTCTGTGGCTTCTTGTTTTAGGAACAGTTGGAGGGCAGGAAAAACAATTTGTTCAATTGAGCATTATGATTGTATTTGTCAACAAGAATTCATTTGCTGCTAGACTTTATTTAATCTATTTTAAAAGGGGCCAAACTGTGTGTATAATAAAAGACAAAAGAGGAATGAAGTGTGTGCAGCTGTTTGACATTTCATATTGCTTAGCTTCCAGCAGAGAAAGCTTGAGACCCATGCTTTTCTATTTGAGAGGCTGCTAGAATGGTGAGCATGGTAGAAATTGGACCAAAGATAATGGATGCAATTACAACTTTGCATCTGTGATGGAATATTTGCAATTTACATACATACACACATACACACACCATGGTTGCATTGATATTACTAATCAACATTATAGCTGTTACTGTTATCATTTTATTACTAATCCTATAATTACTAATTCCAGGTGAGAATTTTTATTTTACTATAAAAGTCCATTTTCTAACTTTGTAAACTACAAAATAGACATTTGGATTTGTATATGTAAGTTGAAAAGGCACTTAAAAAGGGGAAGTACAGGGGCGCCTGGGTGGTGCAGTCGGTTAAGCTTCCGACTTCAGCCAGGTCACGATCTCGCGGTCTGTGAGTTTGAGCCCCGCGTCAGGCTCTGGGCTGATGGCTCAGAGCCTGGAGCCTGTTTCCGATTCTGTGTCTCCCTCTCTCTCTGCCCCTCCCCCGTTCATGCTCTGTCTCTCTCTGTCCCCAAAATAAATAAACGTTGAAAAAAAAGGGGAAGTACATTTAATTCTGAGGAGAAACTTAAAGGATATTTACTAAGTTTGTCATACTTAGAAATCTCACAAATCGGTTTGGCAATGTGTTGTAATGGCTTGTCCACCTTCATTATAGACTACTTTTTATTCTCAACTTAGGTCATAGATCTTAATTTTTAGGTTGTTGTGATTTTATAGGACATGGAAATTATACAGTGTAGGCTTGCGTTTCATAGGTGAAGAAATTGTAGTTGAGCATGTAGGGTTACAGCCATAGCTCCACTGGGAGGACATGACGTAGGAGTGACATTAGAAAGAGGGTAGAAGCCCCATACTTCACTTCTCCACAAAAGAGACACGGTTGTACCAATTTCCTTTGTGATACCTCCAGAAATTAGTTAAGAGGCACCTGCATCCCAGGTGAGCATGAAACCAACTTCTTCAAGGTCTATAGAATTCATGGCACTCAGTTTGTCTTCTGGTCCCCATAGCTCTGTGGTGTTATCAGGAGAAAACTCCCACACCCTGGCTTCTTGGATAGGGAAACACACAATACCAGACTGTACATCAAATATACAGATATATTGAGGAGGTACTGGAGGAACTGGTTTTTGTGTTGCCTGAATCTAAGTATTGACCTGAAAGAGCCAAAGCTTGGGGGCAGCTGAGAACAAAAGTGATGGTTTGAACTAAGACCTTCTATAGTCTCTCCCCCTGACTCAGTATGGAATGAATGTGAGAAAACTTGCAACTCCACCTTCTCTGTGGGGGGGAGAGAGAGTTGGCACATGAAAACGACATTTCAGTATTTTAGGGGGATATATGAGGGGACTGGTTTGTCTGATTGAACTAGGAGCATGGGTAGAACCTGGCATACTTAGGATTATCTAGATGTCACTGAGAACAGGAGCACTATGGAGCTTGTTGTTGAAGATGATGTGAAGTAGAGCAAACAGAAACTAATGAAATTTGACCTCTCCTTTGTGGGAGAGTTGGGAGAAAGGGATAGATTGTGCATTTATTATTACAGCTTTTTAAGCAGTTGCCTGAGGGACTGATTTCGGTCTCATCTGACTTGGAGCACTGTTGGGGCCTGGCATACTCTAGAAACTTGGAGCCATAGAAACAAAAGACTGCTGGGTGGGTAGGGGATCTCCAGAGAAACTGCAGCTGCATAGACGGACTCCAGAGGAAGGAAGAGAAAATGAGCTCCTGCGGGGAGGGGTGGGGGTGAACTGGAATATCCCTCTAATTCATAATTTACATGTAAAAATGCAGGGAATAACCATACTGACAGAAAAGGTTTGAAAGGTCCCCACAATGTTTAGCCAGGCCGATAGTGAATTGGTGAATCTTTGCCCCTGTTTAGATGGACCCTAAGGACTGGGAGAGTTGGCTCTTCTTTTTTTTTTTTTTCAAAGTGTGAATCCTAACAAGTTGTAAGGCATATGAAAAAAGGTGGAGATATGGCCAAAGGCACAAGGCAAGTCTCCAGAAAACAATCCCAAAGAAATGGAGGAAAATGAATTACCGAACACCTCGTGATGACCTAAAGATGGCCAATAAACTTGAAAAAAACAATGCATGAACAAAGTAAGAGCATAAGCAAAGAGAAGATGAAAAAATAATGTGGAGCTACAGAAATAGCTGAATTTAAAAATTCACCAGAGAAATTCAACAGATTTGATCAGATGAAGGATCTGGTAAAGTCCAAGATAGGTCATTTGTAATTACCCAATAAGAAGAACAAAAACAAAAGGGAAGCAAACAGCAGAGTGAAGAACACTAGGTAAATCAATATATGCATTGTAGAAGTCCCAGAAGGAGGAGGGGGAGAGAGCAGAAAGATTATTTGAATAAATAATGGCTGAAAACTGCCCAAATCTGGAGGAGATACACGTTCAAATTCAAGAATTCCATACATAGATGTTCAACTAGGATGAAAACATAGTTCATGCTGAAACCTCTTGGAATCAAGTTGTCAAAAACCAAAAATCTTACAAGTAAAAGTGGCCTGATAGGAAGGAGACTCCATAAAACTACGTGTGGATTTTTTTTTTCCTGTATATACTTTGCAGGCCAGAAGGCAGTGAGATCTTACATTCGAAGTGCTGATAAACATTTTGAGCCAAGAATACTATATGTAGCAAAATTCTTCTAAAAATGGAGAGAGAAAGGCTTTTCCAGAGAAACTAACATGAGGCATTTTATTATGAAGAGACATGGTTTAAAAGAAAGGCTATAAAGGAAGTCCCTCAAGTTGAAATTGAGATTCTAGACTGGACATGAGACCATAAATCTCACTGTTGAAAGTAAATATACATTTAATTGTGATTTTGATTTGTATTTCCCTGATGAGGAGTGATGTTGAGCATCTTTTCATGTGCCTGTTGGCCATCTGGTATCCATCAACTGAATGGATAAAGAAGTTGTGGTTTATATATACAATGGAATACTACTTGGCAATGAGAAAGAATGAAAAACGACCTTTTGTAGTAATGTGGATGGAACTGGAGAGTGTTATGCTAAGTGAAATAAGTCATACAGAGAAAGATAGATACCATATGTTTTCACTGTTATATAGATCCTGAGAAACTTAACAGAAGACCATGGAAAGGGGGAAAGGGGGTAAAAAAGTTAGGGAAGGAAGCAAACCATAAGAGACTCTTAAAAACTGAGAATAAACTGAGGGTTGATGGGGGGTGGGAGGCAGGGGAAAGTGGGGGATGGGCATTGAGGAGGGCACCTGTTGGGATGAGCATTGGGTGTTGTATAGAAACCAGTTTGACAATAAATATCATATTTAAAAAGAAAAGTAAATAGAAAAATAGAGAACACTATAATACTGGTATGTAAACCACTTCTAATGGTCATGTAGAATTTAAAAGATAAAAACCCTAGAAGATAAAACTATAAAAATGTTAATGGATAGGATATAAAAAATGCAATTTGTGACAGTAACAGTATGAGCAGAGTTAGAATTTTTTTTCAATGTGATTAATATTAAGTTACCAGCTTAAAATAGATCTTGGTTGCCAGAGGGCTCATATAACACAACATACTTATAGAAGATTCAAAAAAGAAAATGAGAATGGAATCAAAGGGTGACACTACAGAAAAAGGAACGCACAAAGGAAGACAGACTTTGAGAGGAAAAGAAGATGCAAGAACTATAAGAGAATAACAAAATGATAATAGTATATTCTCCCTTAACAGCAATTAGCTTAAATGCAAATGAATTAAACGCCACAAACAAAGATTATTTGGATTAAAAAAAAATAAGTTGTAAATATACACTATCTGCAAAAGACTGACTTTTGACTTAAGGACATGTATTGGCTAAAAGTGAAAGGATGGAACAAGATATTTTGGTAAGTGGTAACTAGAAAAGAGTGGTAATGGCCAAAGTTAAAGCAAGCAAGGTAGATTAAATCAAAAACTTAAACAAGGAACAAAATCCACTGAAAGAGCCAATTCACTAGGAAGCTGTAACAAGTACAAATGTACTCCATATTAAAGCATGAAAAATTTCACTAAGATTCACTTAGATGCTCTAGCCACTCTAGAGCATCCAGATGGGTCAGTAAGGAAATAGACGGCATGAATCATGTTACAGGTCAAACAGTCCACACATACACAGAACATTGCACCAATGAAATATTTTACAAGACTGTTGATACATTAGGTCACAAAATACTAATGAGAAGACTAAAATCCTTCCAAGTATTTCTCCCTACTGCAATGGAATGAAACTAAAAACTAATAGCAGAAGAAAACCAGAAAATACAACTATGAGGAAATGAAACAACATACTCTTGAACAACAAATGAACCAAAGAAGAAATCAAAAGAGAAAATAGAAGATACGGTAAGACAAACACAAGGTAACAAAATATTGGGATGCATCAAAAGCAGTACTAAAATAAAAATTTATAGTGATAAATACCTAAGTTGAGATCTCTCAAGTATTCTAACTGGGCACTCCAAGAAAGAGAACAAGCTGGAGGCACGAGGAGAAGTTAGGATGGCAGAGCAGTATGAAGAGCCTGAGCTTGTCTTGTCCCTGAAATGCAGCTAGATCAGCACATGGGATACCTGGGAAATTGATTTGAAGATTAATGTAACAATCTGTGTAACTTGACCCGCAAAAGTTGGCCAGCATGTGGTACAGAGAGGTGAACTGGGGGAGAGAAAAGCCGTGGAGGGTAGGGAGCTGTTACGATGGAGAGAGAACAGAGCAAAAGGCTGAGAGAGAGGGATGTCGGGATTGTGCAAGAAATGCACTCCCCCTGAAAGTAGTTGGAGAGAAAGACTGAAAATGCTTGCAGGGGACTGAACAAAAAATCTGTTCTGCAAAGCCATTGATGGGAAGAAAAGAGAAGGTTTCAATACCACCAGAGTTCTATAAAGAGTGGAGGGCAGAGTTGGAAATTCTAGGGCTCAGTGCCTGGGGATGCTCTGGTGAAGAAGTAGGGCAAACTCCCAGAGGCAGGCAGTGGGGTCTGAGGGGTCCATGTGCCACATGGGGAGAAGCAGTTCCCCTGCTGGGATAGCATTTGGTAGAGGCCATACAGCCTACCCACAGGCAAAGGTTCCAGTGGACCCCAGAGAACAGCCACATTTGCTGCTATTGGAACAAAGATGCCAAAGTGTGGTGAAACCTGGTGCCAGCTGTTTGTTGTGATATGCCACAATCTCCAAACCTCTACCACTGTGTGATCTAATGAACATTTTCTGGGGCAAGATGGCACCAGGCCATTGCTCAGCAAGACTCTCCCCCAGAGAGTTGGTGGGGGGGTCCAAGTTGCAGGGTCTTTGAAGTATGGACTTGTGAGAGACAACCCCATCTGAGATAAAACTCTGGATAAAACCATGTGGCAGGCAGACAGCTTGGACATGGATAGGGTAGAGGTAGGGAATGGAAAAAGGCCTGAGTTAAAGGAGGGGTGTTTGATCATAGGTAGGTGAGGGTGCAAAGTTCCTATGCCAAAGACTCGGGAGCTGGGTGAAGCCATTGCCGCTTCTCGCACATATGCACGTGTGCATGCGTGCCACACTGATCCACCCCAGTAAGCTAATAAGTGGAGAATGGAGTTGTTAAACCAAGCTCTGCCCAACTGCAGCCTCCAAGCACATCCCCTAGGAGACTAGCACAAGGCATATCATAGTCAAATTCACAAAATACACAGACAAAGAATTATGAAAGCAAGGGCAAAAAAGTCCTTAACCTCTTTAGGGAAGACAGATCATGTTTGCAGCAGATGTATCCACAGAGAATTGGCAGGCCAGGAAGGAGGGGCAGGATATATTCATAGTACTGAATCTGAAAAATGTGCAAATGAGAGTGCTTGATCCAGCAAGGCTGTCATTTAAAATAGAATGAGATTGAGTTTCCTGGACACACAAAAACTAAAGCAGTTTGTGGCCATTCAGTCAGCCCTGCAAGGAATTTTAAGTGGGACTCTTTGGAGAAAAGAAAAAAAAAGACAAAAGCAACAAAGACTAGAAAGGACCAGAGAACATAACCAAAAATTCCACTCTACAGGCAACAAAGTGGCACTAAATTCATCTTTTAGAACTCACTCTAGAAGTCAATAAACTAAACATTCCAATCAAAAGACCTAAGGTATCAGAATGGAAAAGAAAACAAGCCCCTTTTATATGCTGCTGACAGGAGACTAATTTTATATGTAAAGACACTCACAAATGGAAAGGGGGTGGAGAGGTATCTACCATGCTAATTGCCATCAAAGCTGGAGTAGACATACTTAGATCAAACATACTAGATTTTAAAATAAAGACTGTAACAGATGAATAAGGTCATTGTATCATAATTAAGAGATCTATCCACCAAGAAGATCTAACAATTGTAAATACGTATGCCCCCAACTTGAAAGCATCGAAATAAATAAACCAATTACAAATGCAAAGAAACTCATTGATAATACCATAATAGTAGGGGACTTCACCCCACTTAAAGCAATGGACAGATAATCTAAGAAGAAAATAAACAAGGAAACAATGAGTCTAAGTGACACAGTGGACCAGAAGGATTTAACAGATACATTGAGAAGATTTCATCCTAAAGCAACAGAATACACGTACTTTGTGAGTTCACGTGGAACATTTTCCAGAATACGTTACATACTCGGTCACAAATCAGCCCTCAACAAGTACAAAAGATTGAGATAATACCTTGCATATTTTCAGATCACAATGCTGTGAAACTCAAAATCAACCACAAGAAAAATTTGGAAAGACCATGTATACTTGGAAATTAAAGAACATCCTACTAAAGAATATTAAAGAGGAAATTAAAAAGTACATGGAAGCCAATGAAAAGGAAAACATGACAACCCCAAATCTCTTGGATGCAGCAACAGCAGTCATAAGGGAAGTATGTAGCAATCCAGGCCTTCTTAATGAGGGAAGAAAGGTCTCAAATAAACAAATTAATCTTACACTTAAAAGATCTGGAAAAATAACAAAAAAGCTAAAACCAGTAGGAGGGAAATAATAAAGATTAGAGCAGAAATCAATGATATCAAAATAATGATAAAAAATAACAGATCAATGAAAACAGGAGCTGGTTCTTTGAAAGAAGTAACAGAATTGATAAACTGCTAGCCAGATTGATCAAAAAGAAAAAGAGAAATGACCCAAGTAAATAAATTCACAAGTGAAAGAGATAATACCAACACTGTAGAAATACAAACAAAAATAGAATATTATAAGCAATTGTATGCCAACAAGTTGGATAATCTGGAAGAGGTGGACAAATTCCTAGAAACAAAACTACCAAAAGTGAAGCAGGAAGAAAGAGAAAATTTGAAGAGACCCATAATCAGTAAGGTAATTGAATCAAAAATAAAAATCTCCCAACAAATGAGTCCAGAGCCAGATGGCTTCCCAAGGAAATTCTACCAAATGTTTAAAGCAGAGTTAAAACCTATTTGAAAGCTGTTCCAAAAACTAGAAATTGAAGGAAAATTCCAAATTCATTTTATGAGGCCAACATTACCTTGATGCTAAATCACAAGACCCCACTAAAAAGGATAACTACAGGCCGATTTCCCTGATGGATGCAAAAAATGGCAACAAGATACTAGCAAACTGGATCCACTGATATATTAAAAAATTACCACGACCAAGTGGGATTTATATCTGGGATGCAGGGCTCGTTCAATATCTGCAAATAAATCAATGTGATACATCACATTAATGAAAGATTAAGAGCCACATAATGCTCAATAGATGCAGAGAAAGCATTTGACAAAATACAGCGTCCTTACTTGATAAAAACTGTCAAGAAAGTAGGGATAGAAGGATCATACCTCAAGATCATAAAGGCCATATATGAAAGACCCACTGTTAATATCCTTAACAGGGGAAAACTGAGAGCTTTTCCCCTAATATGAGGAACACGACAAGGATGTCCACTCTCACCACTGTTATTTAACATAGTGTCGGAAGTCCTAGCCTTGGCAATCAGGCAACTCAAAAGACACAAAAGGATCCAAATAGGCAAGGAGGAAGTCAAACTTTGACTCTTCGCAGATGACATGATACGTATGTGGAAAACCCAAAAGACTCCACCAAAAAACTGCTAGAACTGATTCTTGAATTCAGCAAATTTGCATGATATAAAATCAATGTAGAGAAACTGGTTGCATTTCCATACACCAATAATGGAGCAACAGAGATCTCAAGGAATCGATTCCATTTACAATTGCACAAAAACCCATAAAACACCTAGGAATAAATCTAACCAAAGAGGCAAAAAAATATATACACAGAAAACTATAGAAAGCTTATTAAAGAGATGGAAGACACACACAAAAAATGGAAAAATGTTCCATACTCATGGATCAGAGGAACAAATATTGTTAAAACGTCAAAACTACCCCAAACAATATACATATTCAATGCAATATCTATCAAAATAATACCAGCTTTCTTTACAGAGCTTAGAAAAATCCTAAAATTTGTATGGAACCAGAAAAGACCCCAAATTGCCAAAGCAATCCTGAATAAGAAAATGAATGCTGGAGGCATCACAATCCTGGACTTGAAGCTGTATTACAAAGCTATAATCAAGACATTATGGTACTGGTACAAAAACAGACACTCAGATCAATGGAACAGAATAGGAAACCCAGAAATGGACCCACAAACATATGGCCAACTAATCTTTGACAAAGCAGGAAAGAATATCCAATGGAATGAAGACAGTCTCAAATAGTGTTGGAAACCTGGACCACTCTCTTACACCATACACAAAAATAAATTCAAAGTGGACGAAAGACCTAAATGTAAGACAGGAAGCCATCAAAATCCTAGAGGACAAAACAGGCAACAACCCCCTTGACCTCAGCTGCAGCAACTTCTTACTTGACATGTCTCTGGATGCAAGAGAAACAGAAGCAAAAATGAACTACTGGGACATTATTGAGATAAAAATCTTCTACACAGCAAAGGAAACAAGAAAACTAAAAGGCAGCCTACAGAATGGGAGAAGATATTTGCAAATGACATAGTAGATAAGGGCTAGTATCCAAAATGTATAAAGAACCTACCAAACTCAACACGCAAAAAACAAATATTCCAGTGAATGAATGAGCAAAAGACATGAATAGACACTTTTCCAACGAAGGCACATCCAGAAGGCTAACAGACACATGAAAAAATGCTCAATATCACTCATCAGGAAAATACAAATAAAAGTCTCAATGAGATACCACCTCGCACCTGTTAGAATGGTGTGCTAAAATTAACAACTCAGGCAACAACAAATGTTGGCAAGGGTGTGGAAAAAGAGGAACACTTTTGCATGGTTGATGGGAATGCAAACTGGTGCAGCCACTCTGGAAAACAGTATGGCGGTTCTTCAAAAAATTAAAAATAGGGCTACCTTATGACCCAGCAATTGTACTACTAGGAATTTATCCAAAGGATAAAGGAATGCTGGTTTGAAGGGGCACATGCACCCCTATGTTTATAGCAGCACTATCAACAATAGCCAAGGTATGGAAAGAGCCCAAATGTCCATTGACAGATGAATGGATAAAGAAGTTGTGGTATATATATATACAAAGGTATTTTACTCAGCAATCAAAAATAATGAAATCTTGCCATTTGCAACTACATGGATGGAACTAGAGTGTATTATGCTAAGCGAATAAGATAAAGACAGTAGATAAAGCAAATCAGATAAAGACAAGTATCATGTGATAGCACTCATGTGGAATTTAAGATACAAAACAGATGTACATAAGGGAAGGGAAGCAAAAATAATATAAAATCAGGGAGAGAGGCAAACCATAGGACAAAGAGAAAGAACAAACTGAGGGGTGCTGGAGGGAAAATGGGTGGGGGAATGGGATAAATGGGTGATGGACATCAAGGACACTTGTTGGGATAAGCACTTGGTATTAAATATAAGTGATCAGTCACTAAACTCAATTCCTGAAATGATTATACTATCTGTTAACTATTTAAATAAAAAACAATATATATTTATAAACAAATAAGCTAAGTTCAAAATTAGTAGAAGGAAATCAGAGCATAAATGAAACGGAATTACATAGAAAAGGTCAATAAAACTAAGAGTTGGTTCTTTGATAAAAATGAATCAAGAAAATGAGACTCAATATCAGAAATGAAAGCAGAGGCATAAAAAATGATTCATAAAAATGAAAGAATTAGAAGACTTATGAAAAATTGAAGACAGGAAATTGGAAAATCTACAGGAAAAAAATGCCTAGAAATAAGCAAACTACCAAGACTAAATTATGAAGAAAAAGAAAATCTGAAGAAACGTATAACTAGTAAGGAGATTATTTCAGTAATCAAAAATCTTTCCACAGTAAAAGCCTGGGACCAGATGTCTTCATTGGAGAAATACACGAACCATTTAAAGAAGCATTAATGCAAGTCATTCTTAAACTCTTGCCAAGAAAAAAAAAATGCTTTTAAACTCATTTCATAAGGCTATCATCCTGCTAAAAAAGCCAAAGGTGTGTGTGTGTACGTGTGTGTGCACCTGTGCGTGTGCCCATGCATGTGTGCGCGTGCACGATACCTGATAAATACTCATGTGAAACTTAACGAAATACTAGCAAACAGATTTAAATATCACATTTAATGGGTCATACAGCATGATCTTGTGGGATTTATCTCTGGGATGCAAAGAGTCTTCAATATATGGAAATCAATCATACCATGTGAACAGAATGAAGGCTAAAAAAAAATCACATGGCAATAGATACAGAAAAAGCAAATGACAAAATATACCATCCTTTCAAGTTAAAACACTCAAAGTAGGAATAGAATGAAATTACTTAAACATAACAGAAGCCATACGTTAAAATCCCATGCTAATTGCATACTTGGTGAAAAACTGAAAGTTTTTTTTTAAGATCAGGAACAAGTCAAGGACACCTACTTTTGCTAGTTCTATTCAACATACTACTGAACAAAATAAGTATAGATACCATTATTCACAGATGGCATATGTAAAAAGCCCTGAAGACCCCATAAAAAACTATTGGACCTAATTCAGCGAAGTTGTCAGATACAAGGTCAACATACAAAAATTACTTGTATTTCTATATACTAAACAACAGTCAGAGAAGTTAAGGAAAAAACCCTCATTTATAGCGAAAGAAAGGAAAAAGTATTTAGGAATAATGTTAACCAAGGAGGTGACAGACTTGTATATTGAAAACTTAGAGAACATTGTTGATAGAAATTTTAAGACATAAATAAGTTACCTGTGTTCATGGACTGGAGGACTTTACCCAAAGAGTTTGCACATTCAATGCAATCCCTATCAAAATCCCAATGATATATTTTGTAGAAATAGAAAAAAAAAATCCTACGGTGCCTGGGTGGCTCAGTCTGTTATGTGGCTGACTCTTGATTTTGGCTCAGGTCATGATCTCACAGTTTGTTAAACTGAGCCCTGAGTTAGGCTCTGCTGTGGCAGTGTGGAGCCTGTTTGGGATTCTCTCTCTCCCTCTGCCCCTCCCCCCACACACTCAGTCTTTGTCTTTCTCTCTCTCAAACATTTTAAAAATAATCCTAGAAGTCATATGGAACCACGAAGATCCTGAATAACCAAAACAATCTTGAGGAAGAACAAAGCTGGAATCCTCACACTTCCTGATGTAAAAATCTATTATAAAGCTACAGTGTCCTATATCCTAAACATAGGACCTGAAACTATGAAACTTCTGTTAGAAAACAGAAAAGATAGATGATAATGGTCTTGGCAATGATTGCCTGCCTAGATATGACAAAAGCACAAGCAACAAAAAATTGGACAAATGGGACTATGTGTGGTCCCTGACTTACAATGGTTCCACTTAAAACTTTTCAAGTTGATGAAGATGGGATAGTGACAGATATTCAGTGGAAACTGTACTTTGAATTTGAACTTTTCTGGGGCTAGTGACAGCTGGTACAACACTCTAGTATGATGCTGGGCACCAGCAACTCCCAGTCAGCTGTGTGATCATGAGGGTAAACAACTGATATACTTATAACCATCCTGTACCAATAAAACCATTTTGTTTTTCACTTTATGGTGTTCAAAAAATTAAATGGGATCTTCAACCCTATATCATAAAATAGACTTGGAGTTAGATGATTTTGCCCAATTGTAGGCTAATGTAAGTATTCTGAGTATTTAAAAAAATTTTTTTTAAATGTTTTATTTTTGAGAGAGAGAGAGAGAGAGAGAGCGAACGAGCTAGTGGGGGGGAGGGGCAAAGAGAGAAGGAGACAAAAAATCCGAAGCAGGCTGCAGGCTCCAAGCTGTCAGCACAGAGCCCAACACTGGGCTCGAACTCCTGACCTATGAATCGTGACCTGAGCTGAAGTCAGCTTCACTTAACTGACTGAGCCACCCAGGCACCCCGATGTTCTGAGTACATTTAAGGTGGGCTGAGCTTAAACTGCTAGGAATGGTAGGTTAGGTGTATTAAGTGCTTTTTCAGTTGACAATATTCTCAATTTATGATGACTTTATTGGGATGTAACCCCATTGTAAGTTAAGGTATATCAGTGCATTAAACTAAAAAGCTTCTGGTTTTGTTAATTTTTTTTTGTTTTTAAACAAAGGAAACCTTCCACAGAGTGAAAAGACAGCATATGGAATGGGAGAAACTATTTAATAAGGGGTTAATATCCAATGTATGTAAGAAACTCGTTCAACTCAACAGCAAAACAAAACAGAACCAAAACCAGAAACAAAACTAAAACAAATCAAAACCAAAACTTGATTGATGAAAGAAGAAAGGGACTGAATAGACAGTTCTCCAAAGAAGACCTACAGTGGTTAACAGGTACATGAAAAGATACTTAACATCTCTCATTATCAGGGGAAATACAAATCAATACTGTGAGCTGTTATTGCTCACCTGTTAGGGTGGCTATTAGAAAAAGTTTTGGTTTGTATGCAAAGAAAATGGATCTCTTCTCCATTGTTGGTAGAAATATAAAGAGGTGCAGACACTATGAAAAATAGTATAGAGGTTGAAAAAAAATATTGTGATCCAGCAATCTCACTTCCTGGTATTTATCCAGATGAATTAAACTTAGGATTTTGCATGGACATTTACATACGTATGCTTATTGCAGCATTGGTCACATTAGCCAAGAGGTGGAAGCAACCTAAGTGCCCATCAACAGAGGATTGCATACAGAAAATGTGACAAAAATTTACAATAGAATACTGAGCCTTAAAAAAGAAATTGTATTTGCTACAATATGGTTGGATCTTGACATGATGCTGAGAGAAATCACCCAGCCACAGGAAGATGAATCCTGCATGATTGTACTTATAGCAGATATGGAAGAGGACAGAAGTGCTAT
This sequence comes from Prionailurus viverrinus, assembly GCF_022837055.1. Classification (NCBI taxonomy): domain Eukaryota; kingdom Metazoa; phylum Chordata; class Mammalia; order Carnivora; family Felidae; genus Prionailurus; species Prionailurus viverrinus. Next base: position 24,183,488 of record NC_062561.1, on the reverse strand, counting down.
GAAGTTCAGTGGATATGGTTTATCATGCAAGATGAAAAAGTTCTAGAGATCTGTGCATCACAGTGCACGTAACTAATACTGTGCTATATACTTAAAAATTAGTTGCAGATCTCATATTGCCTTTTTTTTACTGTAATAAAAATATAGCAGTAGATAATATCTTTGTCATCTTTGTGTCCCACCCAATCTACAAGACTTTTGGAAACATGAGAAAGTAAAGGAAAAGGAAAACATGTTAAATTTTGGAATTGAAGATGAATAGATACGATCTGATTTCTTAAAGCTCCTGGTTTAGGCAAAACTGATTAAGGACTCAGGAAATAGTGTTCATAATGTTAGTGGCCCCATTTTTAAAGCAAATCATATTTGATTTTTATAATGAAACCCAAAAGTTTAATAATAATAAATACAGAAATATTTAGAATATAGAATATATACTTTACACATAATTAGATATAATGTATACAGTTTATTTATACATAACAGACATTACACACACACATACACCATATAGAAGATATTCTCTGGGGACAATAAGGGTAAGTTAAAGGGGATAGATGGAGGTGAGTCTGAAATTAGAAGATGCTCATCCCCTTTACTTTGATGGAGAGGGAATGACTGGCATTAGGGCGGGAAGAGAAGGTACAGGAGCTGCTTTAAGAGAGTGTACCTAGCTCCTGAGCATTGTTGGCCAGGAGTGTTGACCACCCTGGTCCTGAGGAGCAGCAGCATTGCAGAACGGATGTTGGTACTAGGTACTGGAAAAAGTAGGTCTTACTCTGTAATTGGTGGAAAGTTCCTAAACCTTCCTTTGTGAGATGAAGATGGAGTGTACCTGACTTGTAGATCAATGGACTGGTCTTATTACAGTGTCAATTTCAAATCTGTTTCTTTCTCAGACTTTCCTTGGTATTGACTGGGTAGATATGGCTGTCAAACTTCTTGGATCTGTCCCAGACTAAATCTTTGATTATGAGTCTCGTCTCTGAATAAAACCCAGGAAACTCTTTCTTCTTGTGGTTTCTGATATGCAGGTTTGGACAGAAGAATGAAGGAGCAGATAGGTGATGAGCCACTTTTAGCAGCATTCAGTTCAAGTATCAGGTTCTGTGTCTTTGGGTGACAGCACATCCTGCGGAGTGCTGGCAGCATGAATGCTCTTTTTCATTAAACACCAAATTCATCCACAGAAGGAAGGATTTTGCCATTTAACCCCTCACCTTGGCTGAACTTGCTTGGGATGTAATTTGTTAGTATCCGTTGTTAATCTCCTACAGGTCATAGTACCAGTTCCCATGAGAATGTGTTTTGCAGCCATGGGCAGGGGCAGAGAAGCCATGTGTAGGATTTTGTAGACAGGCAGAGCCTCTAATTGTCATGAACTATAAGGTCATCATTAAAAAACCAAGCTTAACATGTATCAAGCACATACTATAAGCTAGACCTGTACAGGATGCTTTCCCATATACCAACTCCCTTATTTTGGTCGCCAAACTGCATATTTATCAGTTCTGTTTTGCACTATAAATTTTGACCAACGTTCTAACGTCCTGACCTATTTTAGATTGTATATGCCTTGTTTCTATCGTGCATATTTGTTTCCGTCTGATGGATAACCACTGCCTCCCTCTACTACCTCTGTAGTTCTACCTCTAAGACATCTCTGTGACTTCTTTGATGAGTTTTATTTGATGGCTGGACATACAAGCACATTTATTCCCAGGAGAGCCTTCAACCACTGAGGACCCTTCAGGTATAGTAAGGGGAAGTTTGTATTGTAGGTCATGGCTCCTGTGTCACAGAAGTTGTGTTATGAAGCCTGTTACTGATACTACATCTACCTACCAAACTGAAACTGTGTGTTGACTGAGTACATTCTCAGATGCTGAGATTATCATATTAATGTGTTTTAGATTAAATTTACATTGGTATCTCCAAAAATCTTGAAAGTCCATTCTTGCTGAAAGAAAACATAGTTAACTCAGAAATCTATCAACTGGCTTATCATATAATATCCCAGTTCCTCAGCCTCCTTGGTAACTGTGAAATCAAGACATTTATGTAACTGATGGCATTTTTTTGATGACCATAAGTGTAAAAACTAGATTAAAGGTAAAACTAAGATTCGGTTTGTGTATTGGTTTTAATTAGTTAGGAAATGAATTTTAATCTTAGAGTCTTCAGAGACCAATGTTTTTGTTCATTAAATATAGCTCAAATGATTATATTTTCTTTGCTGTTCTAGAACAAGGAACAAATGATAATATGTAACTTTTATGTTGCCTTTTATAGTCATCAGTGTTTTCACAGCTATAATGTTATTTAGATATGGTCTGTGTTCTCAAAAAGCTTACACTGAGCAACTTGAGGGAGAAAAACTAACAGATACGTAACCATTAAAAAAGTGTTAAGTGGTTGTGACCCTAAATAGAGAAGGAGAAAGGTCAGTATAGGTTGAATAAATCCCATTATGTGAGAATTGGCCTACTCTTGCCTCTGATTTGTGAAAAAGTATCAGTTGAACTTCCCTATATTTGCACAATGGAAACATTATCTTAGCTCCTTAATGTTAGATTGTAAGAAGGACAGAGGTGCTCATATTTTACAGATACAGAACATGTCTATCTGTGTCTAATCACCCTTGCTTAATTCATTGTAAAAGTCATAGATGTGCAATTAGAGAATAAACTTATTATCAAAAGAAACACCAAATAACATATTTTGGCTTTCATTCTTAGGAAAACACAGATGAATGGATGCACTCGCATTATGTTATTGTGTTGCTGTTGGCACAATGAGGCTGGGTCCTCCGCAGACAGACACTTGAAGATCTTGCAATTTATGTTATGTTTCCCATCAGTTTCTTAACTGCAAAGCCTCATTACTTCAAGTTATACCATTTAGCCCTTATAGGAAATGGAGGCAGAAGGAAGAAAATTCAGATATAGAAGTAGCTTAATTTTGCATTAGGAAAAATGGGAATTCATTTATGAGCTCTTTTTGCTTGAAGTGCATTCTGTTGGTAAGCCCCACTCTGAGACTGTTTATTATAAAACAACTGTGCTACTCAGTACAGCTCAAGGGCTATAGGGAGAATGGTGCCCCAGGAAGGCTCATACTTGTTACTCTGGGTATTGCGTATGCGTAAGATTAATTGTGACAGCAGTGCTTAGGTGCTTATGAAGCGTCAAGAAGTTAGTGTCTTGAGAAATGAAAGATTTATCACATGGTGTCTTATAATTTTATATAGAATTAAAGTCAGTGATGCTCAAACCTGTGTAGCATGACACACTTTGGATCCCTGGGCCTGTTAAAGATTTTGAGTCAACAAAGCTGGGAGGGACTCTGGGCGTCTACGTTTTTCAAAAGTTCTTCAGGTTATTCCAGTACAGTTGGTTCACTTTTCTTTAGAAATGCTGGCTTGAGTTCATTAAAATTTTGAGGAGTGAAATGATTTATTGCAATTCACTGAAAAATAAATTCTAACATATTGAAGATAATTAAGCCCATATTTTTGTGATGTATTAAGGATTCTTGGAATTTGTTATTTTTTAAAAGTGGTTCATATTACTTTGGAGAGGTGTTGCATTTTGGAAGACTGCTCTTATGTTGTATTACCATTAATCAGGTGCTGTTGCTTCTGAAGTAAATATCTGATAGGCATATGAACTTCACCTCTTGTAAATCCACATTATCTTTTTTAGTTTTGTGAGATTATTTAATCAATTGATTTATTAATGCTGTATCAGGAGAGGGAAATGCTTCTGTAATAACCTCTAATTTCATTTTTATTGAAGAGCCCGTATGGATACATTATTAACAAAGCCCAAAGTTCACATCAAGTTTATTTTTTGTTATACGTTCTGTGGATTTTGACCGCTGCATAATGATCCATATCAACTGTCACAGTGTCCTACACAATAGTTTCACCACCCTAAAAATTCCCTGCGCTCCATGTATTTTTGCCTTCCCCATTTCCACAAATCTCTAGCAACAGTTGATCTTTTTACTGTCCCCATAATTTTGCCTTTTCCAGAATGAATACAAGATTTTCATGTTTTTTTCATGGATGGCCTGATGTCTCATTTTAAATAATACTCTCGAGTATTTCGCAGTTTAACCATTCACTTACTTAACACGTTGGTTACTTCTAAGTTTTGACAAATATGGTTAAAGATGTTGTAAACATCATGTGCAGGTTTTTGTGTAGATACGTATTTTCAACTCCTTTAGGAAAATAGCAAGGAGCATGATGACTGCATTATGTTAAGGCAAAATTTCAACATTGTAAAGCAAACATCTTCCTTGTTCAAGCTACATGTTCATCTTGAATTGTGTTGGGGACTCTATTCTACTCATTGAGACTCGGGCTCAAAAGCACACCATAGCCTGACATGGACTTTCATGATGAGCTTAGAAGAAATGGGGGTGGGAAACTCTGGAGGATCTTACAAGAGCAATTGGATAATGTAGCCTGGAAATGACCCACATCACTCATGCTCCCTGGTTTCATGGTTTCACCCCCACAGATGGGAGCCTGGAGATTTAGTTGCCCATGGCCCCAAAAGGAACCGATAACTGGATTTTAGTGAGTAGTTGTAATAACGACCACATTCTGCCCGTATGTTCATCAAATATTTAGTTTACTCTCCTAAACACCCGAGAAGTACACTCCTCCCTCTCTGAGGATCATGCTCTAGAAGTGCCTTTTAGTCATGACATGAAGTTCAAAGTACAGCATCTCTGGATTGTGTATATGAGTTTACACACCAGGGACAGGGAAAGGGCCATTGTTTCTAGATACATACCTGGGAATAGACTTAACTAGTAATGATTGCTGGGTGGAGCTCCCACCCCATTGTGCTCCGTAGCCCTTGGCTTCACCTTCTGGGAGATGTGCTGTTTTCCTACTATCCTCTTTGGTCACGTATGAAGTAGGGATTGGACAAGACATCTTCTTGTGATCTGAGCAGCCCCCTCAACCCACTTCTTACTGTAGATGTTTGAGAACATCAAGTTCTTAGTAGGTGTCATAGTTTTGGTTTGTTTTGGCAATTCAATTCTCTCCATGTCTTAGGTCTTCCAGTCCAGGTACCAAAATGTTCTAATGGCCACACTCAGATATTTGGTAGATGTTTTCTCCAGATTTGCTCTGTATCTGTTTTCTAACCTTCTCTTTGTTGGCTTAATTGTGGATGCCATAGGGACCTATCATGCTGCTTTGGCAGAACTATTTCTTCAGTGTACTTTTTGCTGAGCCATTTTTTCCCCATCTGACATAATTGGATGCGACTTAAATCTGCTCAAAGATTGTAACTATGAGTGAGGCAGCTAAACTCCGCTTGAATTCTTCCTGCAATGGAGAATTTTAGTGGGCATGCACTGTTGAAGACATTGGTCATTTTCCTATATATGTTAAGTTTGAGAAAGAGTTGTCTCTTCTAAACTTAGAAGTTCCTGCAGTATGGGCTCTATTACCTGATATTTCTGCTTATGGCATGTCTAATTTGTTCCCTGACTTTATCTTTCTTGTAGCACCTGTGCTATGCTATTGTGTCCTCTGTAAAAGGTCTAAAGTCCTAACCCCTCATTACTTCAGAAAGTCACCTTATTTGGAAAGTCTTTACAGAGATAATTAAGTTCAAATGAGGTTTATTAGGCTGAATGCCAATACAGTACCATGTATGTCCTTATAAAGGGGAAAATTTTAGAAAGACAGGAATAACGCCATATGAAGATGAAGACCGAGTAGCCCATGTATAAACCAAGGAACACCGAAGATAGTCAACAAAACATCAGGAGGAGGGAGGGACATGAAACAGATTGTCCTTCATACGAAGTCCATAGAAGTCAACCTTGGTGACACCTTGATCCTGGACTTCGAGCCTCCAGAACTGAGACAATACATTTGTTTTTTTTGGTGGTAGTCTATTATGGAAGCCCTAGAAAACTATAAACCTTTCAAATGAAGCCAACCACAGTGGGAATAGTATGCTGTTGTGATTCATAACAACTTTGAGAGATACACACTCACTAAGTATATTGATCAGTTGACCAAATCATCATAGGTAATAACATTGTCAAATGTTTTCACTGTATGATATGGATTACCATATTCCTAGTAGCAGTGTCTGCTTCATTCAGGATAGATTACACTGCTGTAGCAAACACCCCTTAAAAACTCCATGGTAATGGCCTATTATCCCTGGTGCTACATACCCATTGCCGGCTGACTGGCAAGCTCTGGTCTCTGCTGTCCTCATTCAGGGAGCCAGCCTGATTGAAAAGTGCATTTCAGTGTGATCCCAAGATCACCACAGAAATCAGAAAAGAAGAAAGGTTTCCTACTGACAGTTAAATGTTTCATTGATCTGTAACCTATAAGCCAGACCTGGTTGCATATCCTCACCCAACTATAAGGGTAACAGGAATTTTGGTGTTTTGTGTGCTCAGAGAGAAAGGAGAATATTAGTGTAACATGGATAGTTACCACCAAATATCCCCAAAATACTGGTCTATAAATAGCTAGTGTTTTAATTTATTTACTCAACATTTAGTAACACCTTATGTACCCAGCACTACAATAGGTGCTGGTGATAAAGAGAAAAATGGAAAGGATTCTCTGTCCTCAAAGTTTTAGTCTCGTCAAGGAGATATTGATCAAATGTAAAATTGGAACTAGGGTGATTGCTGGGAGGTCAGGAAAAATTCCTTAAGGAAGTGCTGCTTGAGTTGAGGTTTAAAGGATGAATAAGAGCAAACCAATGAAATATAAGAATTTTCAGGAAGAAGAAACAACATACACAAAGGCCTAGAGTAGGAGGAAACATTAGATGGCATGGTGTGAAGATGGTTAGGGACAGCATCATGAGACCGAGGCTGCAGGGATAGGTAGGCAACATATCCTGCAAGGATTTTGAGACTATGGGAAGGAATTTTGTCTTTTCCTCAATATAGAGTAAGTTACAGAATTGTATCCAGAAATAGAGCATGTTTCTCTGTGGTTGATGGCTGATAGGCATCCTGAGGACTGGGTAGCTCATCTTTATATCCCCTTCGCTCAACTAATATGTGGTCAGAACCAGGATTAGAACCAAATGTGCTGAGTCAAAGTTAATTATGTGCTTCACTGCCAGGATCCTGGGGATCCAAGGTATCAAGGTCAGAGATAGGAAAAATGGCAAAGTGTAGTGGGGAACTTGGAAGATTAAGATAATAAGAGAGATAACAAATACAAACCATTCTCATTCCCCAAACAATATTTTAGCAAATGAGTCATTTTTTTTCTTCAGGGCTTTTCCCTATTTCTGTTAACTTTGATACAAGAATATTTGACATTTTTTTCTCTAATTTGACTATTCACAGCCTATTTAAAATTGATTTATAGCCCTAGAGTTCTCAAAATAATTCCAGGTATAAGCCAGGAGAAGGTCATCTTGTTCACAATTTGTACAGATTACCAAGGTTTTTTTCCCTGCCTAGTTTAAAGGGAGAGCTTCAATTTCATTGCTTTGTGGCCCTTGTCTTACCTGTAGCCACTTGCTCAGTGTCATGCCAGTAATTGGCCTGAGAGTTGACCATGGAAACCAGATGTATCGTCTCCTCATCTTAGGGTTTTGCCATTATGGGCCTCAGCCTCCTGGTTTGCTGAGGCAGAAGGAGCTGCCATGAAAGTGCCACCCAGTCCCTATGCTGAGTAGTGCATTTTTGGAATGATTTGATTTGCTATAAAGAGATGGTGTATATATATATTTTTCTAGCTCTGTAGGCCTCCAAACAGCCCCTGTTTGCTTCTGTTTAATTTAGTCCTTAAACTAATGAACTCTGAGGACCGTCATTTTTATCTTTTGCTGTCTCTAAGGTTTAGAAAACCCTTAGACTGAATTTTACTGTAATTTGAGATGTTTGCTTTTCTCCTATGGTGGTGTTTTGCAGCATGTCCTGTAATTATCTTGTTTTCTTACGTATTCCTCATTTTTCCTAGGTCATCAATTATCCTAGGTTAGTGGCATTTGTCCCCCAGGTAAGTGAGGTGCTGTCTTTTGGCCTGGAAATACTTTGATTTGTATCTAGTATTGATGGAAAGTTTTTTGAAAATGCTTTATATACTTCCATTTTTAATGTTGAGAGAATATTAAATATTATTGGTATTTCACAGTAGGTTTGGGAATGAGGTCAAGATGTTCTACTCTGGTTCTAGGAACTGTCCTTACAAGGAGGACATAGGGAATAATAATAAAATACAAACTATAAAGCCAGATCACCTGTGTGCAAATCATGCCTTTTTTTTTGCCATCTATAGAAAACATAAATCATTTAACTTTTCTGAGCTTTTGTTCTCTTATCTGTAAAGCAGAACAAACCTTGTCACAGGATGATCCTAGAATTTTATGAGATAAGGCATGTAAGGGACTTAATATGGTGCCTGAAACACAGATAGGGTTTTACTAAAATGTATTTGTTGACTATGTGCCATATCCTGGGTATTATTTCTTACGTACATAATCTCTTAAGACTATTAAGAAGCTTTACTAAAATGTCTATGGCTTTCTAATGAGGAAACTGTATTTAAATTTCCTCATTAGAAATTTAAATTAGTCATGGTCATGAAGCTAGTAAATTGTGGAGTTGGGGTTTGCGTTTATATCACTCCAGAGGGTCAGCCAGTTGATACTATACTGCAAGGCCTCAGGAGTACTGTTTATTGCAGTCATTGTACCGTTGTGTAAAATGGGTTCTCTTCAAGGGCTCCTGGGATGTATACGGCATGACTTATTGCTTACTGGAGTCCCTAAGTTGCTTTTTGGTTCCACATGTGTTTTCTCATACCAACTCTGTTAGGGAGTTGTTTATGCATGTTTATGTTCCCAAAATTAATGGGTGGAATTCCTAATCCCCAATAGGATGGTATTAGGAGGTAGGGCTTCTGGAGAGTAATTAGGTTCAGATGAGGTTATGAGGGTAACCCCTCATGATGGGATTAGTACCTTTGTGAAAAGAGGAAGAGCTTTTAGAGCTCCCTCCATCTATCATGTAAGGATACAGCCAGAAGGTGGCTGTCTATAAGCCAGAAGGAAGGCTCTCAGCAGGAAACAAATCTGCCAGCGTCTTGATCCTGGACTTCCTAGCCTCAGAACTGTGAGAAATAAAAGTTTGTTATTAATGCTACCCAATCTCTGGTATTTTTGTTAAAGCAGCCCAAGCTAAGACAAACTCCCCTAGGATTATCCTCTTTTAACCTGCCTTTGAGTTCCTTGTACCCAACCCCAATATCTGATTTTTTGCCCTCCCTGTCCTTTGTTCCTGTGTCCAAAACAATTATTTTGGTGGTAATCCATCAGATAAGTTTCACTTCACATATATTAAGCATCTACGAAGTGCATCATGTAAGGCATTCACCATTTTTTTTTTTTAATTTCAAAAGAACCATATTGTATTACACCCACTTTGTGGTTGAATGTGCACCAGATCGCAGAGCTGGGAAGTGTAAGAACCAGTATCCAAACCTAGGGGTTAATTTAGTAATAGGTACTGGGATTATTAATTGGTTTTACAGGTTTGAAGGTAGTGAGGATCCCTTGTATTACAGTGGGAGACATAAGTATTCCTGGTTGCAATGGTTATTTAATCACCATTTGAGGTCATTTGGAGAGAAAAGCCTCTCAAGACATAGCTTGGATGGAACTGAAGGCATCTCCCACAAAGTAATATGGATGCACAAGGAATACTGACCAATGGATGGGTTGCTTCTGCCTGCGCTCCAGAGCTTAAGAGAAATGAAAGCTCAAAACTTTATCTCCTATCACTCTCCCCCTTATTTTTACATTGAATATGTATGTAATTTAGGCCACAGCCTACAGAACATAAGATTGTATCTGAATTAGAGGATGAATGTGTATCATTCATAGAGGTACAAGGATTAATAGGACAATGGATCTGTACTTTTTGGGGAAAAAGTTTTAATGTTTATGTAAGGCAAAGTTGGATTAAGTTAGCAGGAGGTGTTGTGTTTTGTATTTTTGAGGTTCAATTCTAACAAGGAAGGGGTGGAAGGATGTTTTGTTATAGGAACAGACTATGACCAATACTTACTTTGGCTTGTATAACACCCATTCTAGTTCCCTTTTTGTTTGTTTTCCTCTGCTAGGGACCAACATTTTTGGATTCCCTAGCAACTTAAAGTGCTAGCAAGTGGATTGGGTTCCACCAAACCAATGCAACATAAAAGACTTAGGAGTCATTGTGGCTGTGAACAAGGAGCAAGTGTAGTGGTGGAAATATCTGAGTGTATGGTGTGGCCACAGTGGACTTTCTGGAGCTCCTTCCTCACTGGTGACACCTAGAGGGACTTACTAGTCCAGTTTGTGTGTTAACTTGCCAGCTGTTCTCTTGTCTGGGCAGTGACTGACTATAATATGCCCAAGGAAGTTCCCCAGCACCTGTAGAGATTTTTGTCTTGGACAAAATCCACATCTGCTTACACTTCCCAGACTAGGTTGTCATTTTCAACTGAACACTGATCGATATATTAGGTGTTGTGGTTCCAATTTCCTAGTCTTTCTACTTAATTACAGCTTCTTGTCAAGAAGAAAACGCAAAGTTGGATTAATCACGTAAGTCCTATTTGTAAGACTGATATAGTGCATGGGAACACTTTGTGACACATAATTTAAGATTTTCACCCTGGAAGCTTTGAACGGATTTGCTGTTGCTGTTTCTGATCATTTGTAGGAGTCCCTGCTTTAACAAAAATACCAGAGATTGGATAGGAGTCCCGTGTAATAAGTAATAGACTATATTTCCATAAAGAAAAACTTGATTCTTATGTTAGGTAAAACCAGCTATGGTATTTATTATATACCCTCCCCCCACCAAGATTATTGCAGACTTGACAGAAATCTGCCCAGGAGGGTCCAGATATCTTAAATGGGGGTGGGAAGGCAGGTCTCAAGCCAATACGTTGAAGGAGGAGGGACTTCCTCTGTGCAGAGGCAGCACAGGCCAGCCATTCTGCCTGACCTAGGGGATGGGAATCAGGGAGAGGCAGTCCCCTCCCCACTTAACAACTGGGCTTTAGAATAATTCAGGAGGCAGGACACTGAGGCTCTGACCCAAAACAGGTTGACTTATGTCTGAGAAAAGAGATGAGGCCCCTCACCTCTTCCAAAAGTTATGGGGGAGGGGAGCATGACAACAAGGAATCCCCAGGGGAGAAAAGTCACATGGTTGGGAAAGAGGGTATGTATATTATTTATTACATTTTGAAAACAATGAGTTTAAGTGTTCCCCAAGGATTTTAGAATTGCTAATTTTATTACATGACCTGGCTACCTGTAATACCTTCATGGTTATTTTTGGAATATGCTAGAGTTGTAAATGTGAAAAGTGAACTTTTCCTTTTGCTGGTGAAGCCAACAGTATAGAAATTCCAACATAAATTAGTATTAACATTCACAGGGTCTCTGTTCTGAGATCTACAAAGACCTTGGCAACAATGATTCATGGGGAGAAAGAAGAAAGTTGGCTCTATTTGGGGCATGGGCTGCTATTGGAGGGAGTCATCAGAAGTATAATCAACTCAGCTTGCTCTTGGCCCCTAAGAATGTGATTTGTTAGTTGGAGCCTGGTAGCCTGAGTCGGATAGTAGGGTATACTGAAAGTTCAGGTTAGTGGCTGTGGTCTCATTAGTTCACCAAAGGTGGTCAGTTTATGTTTAGGATTCAGTGCAGGATCCTGCTTTTAGGGGAAGGAAAACTGACAGAAGCAGTTCAAATCTTAAGGGCCCTAATCAGGTGGTTGAGGTTAGGGCAGAGTTATAACAGATGGGAATAAAAGCAGAATAGGGAAATCAAGGTAGATGTTCACAGCCAGCTATTGGACAAGTGTGTCACAAATGCATGGGTATGCATATGCATGCCTGCGGGCGGGTCTGGTAGAAGTAAGACCATGGTGTGGTCCTGGAGAAGGAGGAAATGAGTGGGGCAATCCATGATTTGCGAGTTTGACTTTGGGCCAGGAACTTGTTACCTATAGCAGTGAGACTGTCTCCACACTTGTGCTAGTTAAGATGAGGTGGCTGCTTTATTTCCTGTTATGACTATTTTAGGAACCTGGGAGGGAGTTGTAGGAATGTCATAAATGAGCCTGGTGAGAGAGGCTATGTAGGCAGGGGCTGACAGATGGGTAATGGAGGGAATGGAAGGCAATGTTTTGAAATGGGAAACAATAAAATTAACTTGCACATCCTCTATGTGTGAGACATTAGCAGTCACTTTCAGGCCAATTATGTTGGCCATCACATTTTAATAGTGGCACTTAAAGTCAATTTAATTAGTAAGTTTTTGTGAATAATTTAACATTTCACTTAATGTAAAACCATTCTGAGGGGAAAATAGGTATCCTCTAAATAATCACAGCTCTGCAAAAGCAACTCAGACAACTAACAACAGAGAAAATGCTCCATTTTTAAAGTGACATTTTAATTAGGTATTTAAAAATGAAAAATAGAAACATTGCTATCAAGGGTGGTGATGAATAAGATGGGTTTCAATTTTGGTATTTTGTTCACTCTTCTCACTCTTTCTTGAATTCAGAGTTATTAACTTTGATCCTGTTCTTTCTTATTTTCTCTTTAGTTTTCTCTCTACTATCTCCATCTCCCCATTTCCACGGTTGCTATTTGATGTAAGCTTTTAGCACCTGGTGATTCTTTTTGGTGAAATTCTAGTTTGTTCTTCTACCAGCCTACCCTACATTATACTAGCAATTTAAGCTTCAAAAGAATTGTTTGGTTCTTGGTCCTCATTTAGTTGAAGAAAGGCAATAAAATCTTCATAGTTTGTTTTGACCAATTCCACATTGTTTAGTTGTATTCAAAGCTATCCACAAGTGTGTCCTTAGTCATTTTTAATTGGAGTTGTTTATTTGAACTTTTTGAAAATCTATACCTGCTGATAACATTTTTCTGAGAAAATGAGATCTATATATTACCCTTTTGCAGATAGAAATATGTATATGTCTTCTCATTTTCTCTAGCTTCTCTGTACCAGTCAACCTACTTATAAGCCTACACTTGATTGTTCTTGTTAATTTATATACAATTAAGAGTCCTACCTTAATCTCAAGACAAATGCCCTTAAAAATCAGGCAGAAGTTGACCATCTGTTGTGGGCTGAATTGTGTCTTCCCTAAACTCATATATTAAAATCCTAACTCCTGAGAATGTTACCTATTTGGAGATAAAATCTTTAAGATAGTTTTTTTTTTAAAGTTTCTTTTTGAGGTGGGGTGGGTAGAGGGAGGAAGACAAAGAATCTGAAGCAGGCTCCAGGCTCTGAGCTGTTAGCCCAGAGCCCGATGTGGTGCTCAAACTGATGAACTGTGAGATCATGACCTGAGCTGAAGTTGGATGCTTAACCCACTGAGCCACCTGGGTGCCCTGAAGATAGGACCTTTAAAGAGATAATTAGGTTAAAATGAGATAATTAGGGTAGACTGTACTTGAGTATGACTGGTGTTACTCGAAAAGGAGGAAATTTGTCCAGACATGTACTGAGGGAAGAGGATGGGGAAACATAGGGAGAAGACGATCTTTCACAAGCCAAGGTGAGAGTCCTTGAAAGAAACCAACTCTGTCAACACCTTGATCTCAGACTTGAGCTCCAGGACTAGAAGAAATTTATGATGTTTAAGCCACTTAGTCTATGGTGGCAGGCCTAGCAAACTAATACACAATCCCTTTTTAAACGGCAGTGAGTCTACTCAGACCTCGTTGGTGCCATTCCTCATCTCCCTTCTGGGGGTCATGTACAGGGGGACTGAGTTCCTCACTCCCAGTCTTTTCCTCAGGGTGTTTTGCTAAAACTAGGGGACTCCCCTGAATAAACCGTGTCTACTTACCATACATATCCCTTTTTCACATCTACTCAGAGACAGATTAATCTTTGTTCTGAAAGGCAAAATGAAGAACTTGTTCATTTTCTAACTTGAAAGTCCCAATTGAAAGTCCCCCTTGAAGCAGTCTTTGTCCCACATAGTCTTTCTTTTTAATTTTTTTTTTTTAGGTAGGCTCCATGCCCAATGTGGGGCTTGAACTCACGACTTTAAGATTGAGTTGCATGCTCTACCATCTGAGCCAGGTGCCCCTATCACACAATCTTAATCATTACTTGGATCATGTACACATTTTCCACCTTACTGTAATTCTTTGTGCATGCCTCTGTCATTGTGTTTATAACACAAAAAGCCTAGAACCTAGAAAGTCATGTTAAGGGAAGCCAAGAACAGTTTCTGTTCTTATTCTGCTTTGTTCATTTAAGCACACTCAGTGCTTTTTAGTGTACCTCCTAAATTGATCCAACTTCACATTGCACTAATGATAAATGGACAATTTACTGCAGATTCAGTGTGGAGCTGGAGTGTGAGTGGGCCATCTTGGCAATGATACGATTCTGCATCCTGTCTTCTGTTCACCTTCAGCCATCTGATGGCTTCTTTAAAAATCTGGCCTACTGAACACAGCAGTAAAATGTTCATTGCTGAGTTGCATGTTCCACCTCAAAAACAAAGGAATGGGGAAACAAACTTTGAAGGAATGGAAATAATTTTCTTTGGTTGTAGATGGATCTCTATTCTGTTATATGTGGAACAGGAAAATGGACTAATCTGATCTAAAAAACTAGAGCTCGTACATATTAGGCCTAGGTGGGGAAAAGGGAAAGAAAGGCTATACCAAAACCACTGTAACACAAATGATCCTCTTTCTCCTATCCATAATAAGCTTAATTACTCAGCAGAATACCTTCAGGAGACACTTACCATGTGGGACAAGGAACTGCCTAATAAAGTTGTGATGGTTTTTTGGCAGAAGGATGCCAGCCTACACAAAATACCTGTGAGAGCAGTTGGAAAGGTGTTTTACGGTTTTTCTAGTTTATATTGGATGGCCTGCTATCACGGCAATGAAAGCCAAGCCATGAAGTCACCTAACTTATGCCTACCCACAGGGCACTTGATATCACCTTTCCCACTTCAGTGAGAAATGGGTCAAGAGCCACTTTCCTCTGGAGAGGAATGCATAACCTAAAGCTTGCCACCTCTCAGAAGTTTCTAGCTCTCTAACTTGATTTAACCATGTAGAAAGGCACTTTATTAGATGCATATATGAATTCTGGATAATTCCAATCTCAGGGCTCCCTAATATCTCAGACACTATTTAAGCCAGTTGTATATTTAGCTAATTTCCGAGTTTTTTTTCCCTGAAGAAATTTTCCTCCTCATTCAATTCTTCTAACTTTCTTTGATTTTTTTTATGTATAATATGGGTTCTTCAATTTAAAAAAAAATCATAGATGACATAAAGTACTTTTTCCCATGATCCAGACTAAAATGACTTAATGTATTTTGGAGGTATGTTGATGCTGTGAATTGGGGTTGTCCACTGACTTGTGATCCAAATGGAATCCCACATGCTGATATAATAGTAATCAGGTCACGTTGGCCTAGGAACACATCCTTCATAGGAGCATGAAAGAATTCACACAGAGAAAAACACTCCCAGAGGACAGCTGTCAACATGACCTGTATAGGGTTGCTTGTCCAAGCCATGTCTTCATGGGTCATTGGATGCTAATGGTGACAGCAGAGGGGTCTCTCAAATTCCTGGACATAAGACGCATCTGGTCATTTAAATATCTCTTGGCATCGTTCTGTTTCTGATTCAATGTTTGCTTGGAATCCAATACTGATCTAGTTCTATTGTAGTGATGGTAGACGTGGTCAATGGCTGTGTGAACAAGGACAAGTAACTTAGGCTCTCTGAGCCAGTCGTAGTTTCGTTGTCTCTAAAATGGTCATTATAATGCCCATATCACTGTCATTTTGCACTAAACAGAAGTCCGTTTTTCTCTCCCTTCATCGATGCCTTCTCCCTTGATCTTTGTAATAAAACAACTCTCTCTTAACACTCTATTGCAATATTTATATATGCATTATTAGAAGTCAGGAGAATGTTTTCTGAACCTTCTGAAGCCCGGGTTATTTCTTGAGTGTGTAGGGTTTCACCTATAAACAACTGAAGTTACTCCAAGTGAGCATGTCAGCACCATTCTGGAGGCAAATCTCAAACGTACAAAAGAAGTAGCTCGCTTGTCAGCAGGAGTGATTTGCCTCTCATATCTCATTCTCCTTAAATGGGGCTGGTCCCTGAGCCCCAGGATGACCCTCCAAGTACACTGGAGGGAGGTCCTCCAGGCTTTGGTCAAAATCCTGTGCAGGATAGAAGGTCTGAGAATGCCTTGAGAGGAAGCAATGGGATTTGGCTTGGGGTGCTTTGCTAGAATGCTTTTGTTCACCTGTCTCAGACACCTGATACGGACTTAAAAAATTATAAGAAAGGCACTCCAAAGTGTGGGAACTCCTGATTTCTGGGCCTGGGGCAGTCCCCTTTGGCTAAAGCCTAAGGGAAATACTGTCTGCATCTGGTAATTCTCAATTTGGCATTTCCAGTCATTGGTTTGCAAAGCACTCTGCCTTGGGGCTGTGGATTTTCAGACTAGATTATGTCTGCCCTGCTTAGTGTCCACCAAGTATAATTTAGACTTAAAGGGGCTAGGAAATTATCTAAACCTGTAAGAATACCCAAAATCCCAGGAGGAAAAATT
Organism: Prionailurus viverrinus; assembly: GCF_022837055.1. Lineage (NCBI taxonomy): Eukaryota > Metazoa > Chordata > Mammalia > Carnivora > Felidae > Prionailurus > Prionailurus viverrinus. Next base: position 24,166,827 of record NC_062561.1, on the reverse strand, counting down.
AAATATGGTTATTAACCAATGTGAGACTCAAAGCCTCTCTCATGCAAATTTTTCTTGTCAGGAACGATGAGAGTTTAATGGTAGAAATTTGTGGATTTGTCATCTCAGATGTTGTGTGACTTTTTTGTTGTTGTTAACAAAGTCTCTTATTTCTCTCCCACAATAATTTACATTTCCTAAATTATCAGCCAAAACTTAAAGAAAAATCTAGCTTTATTGGTATGTACCCTTATTTATTCTCTTGTCTGTCTTTAAAAGCTCATATTTTTTATTTTGTCAATCAAGAATTTTTTTTTGATCTTTATTCTTAGTGAAATTGGTCAGCCATGTTGTTTACTTAAATAGAACATTTCTAGGGTGTTGATTGTCCCAAGTGTCTCCTTACCTGTTTTTCTAATGTTAAATTAGAATGTCTATCTTGGGGTGCCTGGGTGGCTCAGTCAGTTAAACATTGACATTGGCTCAGGTCATGATCTCACAGTCTGTGAGTCTGAGCCCCACGTTGGGCTCTGTGCTGACAGCTCAGAGCCTGGAGCCTGCTTCAGATACTGTCTCTATGCCTCTCTCTCAAAAAAAAAATTAACTAACATTAAAAAAATGAAAAAAATGTATATCTTAACCTTCATCTAGTTAAGCCCACAAAAATCACTATTTCTATGTATAGTGGGTTGATTTGTGGCTTCCATATGGTTTTTCAATTTAATCTCAATTCTAAGCATTTCTGGATTTGTTTCTATCTCACATGTATGTCATTTATTAGGAAATAAGAATTAGTACCATCTAATTTGTTGATCATCTATAAATAGTCACTTAGTATGGATTTATTTAAAAAAAAAACTAACTGGTATGTGTCTGATTTTTAATAGGTATCTTCATTAGAGACCACTGGCAATACCTGATTGCCATGAGATACAACCTTTGGGCATAGCCCCTGACAAAGATTGTCAAGAAGTTTTGTGGCTCCTAGATTCATTACTGTCCTTAGCACCTGGCAACTATGGCCTCACACTGGGTCTTATACTTCAAGGGAGCAGGGTGTCAAAAAAAATTACACCAGACAAAATTCCTGGGCAGGTGTAGAAGACTTTATTCCAACCTATTGCAGTAGGGGTCAAGACTATTTGGGGAGGAAAGATTAATTTCAGCCTTGCCGAAGCAAAAGGTAACTGTTTTAGCAAATGCTGGGGTGAGCTAGTTGAAAAGTCCTGGGGGACTTTAGTGGGGAATGTAGGTCAATGTGGTTGGACCATCTGTTTCCTAATTGGTGTTCTTGCAAGTTGGGGTCCTGTCTTCCCACAGAAACTAGGAGGCATCATCTTTATTGATTACATTTTTTTTAATGGATTACGTTTTTAAGGGATGGTGTCTAGGTCCTTGAGAAAGACATTCCTCCCTGTAAAACTGGCAAAAGAATAGGAGATTTACACCTGAAAGAGGCAGAGAAAGAATTTACAAAAGGAAGTTTTCTAAAGTAAGTAAGGGAGGCCAGGAGCCTGACAAAAGTCAGGAAGACACTTGTCTAAAGTATAGTCAACTTGAGACTATCTTACTCCCCATTCTTCCCCTCTACTGGTTGTATCCTTCCTGAAAGGACAGGAATACTTGGGGCAAAAGGGAGGAAACTACCCAGCATGTAATTCTTTATTTTTAAAAAATTTTAATGTTTGTTTTATTTATTGAAGAGCATGAACAGGGGAGGGGCAGAGATAGAGGAAGAGAGAATCCCAAGCAGGCTCTGCAAGGTCAGAACAGAGGTTAGTGTAGAGCCCAGCACAGAGCCTGATGTGAGACTCAAACTCTCAAACTGAGTCTGACGCTTAACGGACTGAGCCATCCAGGTGCCTCTTGTAATTCTTTGTAGTATCACCTCTGTGTTTTTCATGGCTGAACTCTACAGATTGAGGAGATTTCACTAGGTAAATGTGCAAGACCATCAGCTGATTTACACAGAACTATTTCACTATTTTTTTTTACCTTTATAGAGCTTGTTTTTTAAGTAAACTTTATAGAGTAAACTACACAGATCTTAATGGTACATCTCAGTGGATGTTTATATTGGTAGGTATCAATGGAACAATACTCAGATCATGAAGTAAAATTTGTTAGGATTCTGTTAGGCCTCCTGTTGCCCCTTTAAGTGAATACTACATAAAGGTAACCATTTTTGCGACCTGTATCACCATAGGTACGGTGTGCCTATTTTTAACCTCATATACATAGAATCATAATGTGTGTGCTTTTGTATTATTTATTTATTTAAATTGGTTTCAATACAACACCCAGTGCTCTCCCAACAGGTGCCCTCCTCAATGCCCATCACCCACCCTACCCTCATTCCCACCCCCCATCAACCCTCAGATTATTCTCAGTTTTTAAGTCTTTTATTATTTGGCTCTCTCCCTCTTTTTTTTTCCCTTCCCCTCCCCCATGGTCTTCTGTTAAATTTCTCAGGATCCACATGAGAGTGAAAACATATGGTGTCTGTCTTTCTCTGTATGACTTATTTCATTTAGCATAACACTCTCCAGTTCTGTCCATGTTGCTACAAAAGACCATATTTCATTCTTATTGCCACGTAGTACTCCATTGTGTATATAAACCACAATTTCTGTATCCATTCATCAGTTGATGGACATTTAGGCTCTTTCCATACTTTGGCTATAGTTAAAAGTGCTGCTATAAAGATTGGGGTACAAGTGCCCCTATGCATCAGCACTCCTGTATCCTTTGGATAAATTCCTAGCAGTGCTATTGCTGGGTCCTAGGGTAGATCTATTTTTAATTTTTTGAGGAACCTCCATGCTGTATCCCAGAGTGGCTGCACCAGTTTGCATTCCCACCAACAGTGCAAGAGGGTTCCCGTTTCTCCACATCCTCTCCAGCATCTATAGTCTACTAATTTCTTCATTTAAGCCACTCTGACTGTCATGAAGTGGTATCTCAGTGTGGTTTTGATTTGTATTTCTTTGATGAGGAGTGATGTTGAGCATCTTTTCATGTCCCTGTTGGCCACCTGGGTGTCTTCTTTAGAGAAGTGTCCAGTCATATTTTCTGCCCATTTCTTTACTGGATTATTTGGTTTTTGGGTGTGGAGTTTGGTGAGCTCTTTATAGATTTTGGATACTAGCCCTTTGTCCAATATGTCATTTGCAAGTATCTTTTCCCATTCCGTTAGTTGTCTTTTAGTTTTGTTGGTTGTTTCCTTTGCTGTGCAGAAGCTTTTTATCTTCATAAGGTCCCAGTAATTCATTTTTGCTTTTAATTCCCTTGCCTTTGGGGATGTGTCAAGTAAGAGATTGCTATGGCTGAGGTCAGAGAGGTTTTTTCCTGCTTTCTCCTCTAGGGTTTTGATGGTTTCCTGTCTCACATTCAGGTCTTTTATCCATTTTGAGTTTATTTTTGTGAATGGTGTAAGAAAGTGGTCTGGTTTCATTCTTCTGCATGTTGCTGTCCAGTTCTCCCAGTACCATTTGTTAAAGAGACTGTCTTTTTTCCATTGGATATTCTTTCCTGCTTTGTCAAAGATTAGTTGGCCATACATTTGTGGGTCTAGTTCTGGGGTTTCTATTCTATTCCATTGGTCTATGTGTCTGTTTTTGTACCAATACCATGCTGTCTTGATTATTACAGCTTTGTAGTAGAGGCTAAAACCTGGAATTGTGATGCCTCCCACTTTGGTCTTCTTCTTCAAAATTACTTTGGCTATTCAGGGTCTTTTGTGGTTCTGTACAAATTTAAGGATGGCTTGTTCTATCTTGAAGAAGAATGCTGGTGCAATTTTGATTAGAATTGCATTGAATGTGTAGATAGCTTTGGGTAGTATTGACATTTTAACACTATTCTTCCAATCCATGAGCATAGAATGTTTTTGCATTTCTTTATATCTTCTTCAATTTCCTTCATAAGCTTTCTATAGTTGATAGCATACAGATCTTTTACATCTTTGGTTATTTTTATTCCTAGCTGTTTTATTATTGTCGATGCAATTGTGAATGGGATCAGTTTCTTTGTTTTTCTGTTGCTTCATTATTAGTGTACAAGGATGCAACTGATTTCTGTACATTGATTTTGTATCCTGCGACTTGGCTGAATTCATGTATCAGTTCTAGCAGACTTTTGGTGGAGTCTATTGGGTTTTCCATGTATAATATCATGTCATCTGCAAAAAGTGAAAGCTTGACTTCATCTTTGCCAATTTTGATGCCTTTGATTTCCTTTTGTTGTCTGATTGCTGATGCTACAACTTCCAACACTATGTTAAACAACAGCGGTGAGAGTGGACATCCCTGTCGTGTTCCTGATCTCAGGGGGTAAGCTCTCACTTTTTCCCCATTGAGGATGATATTAGCTATGGGCTTTTCATAAATAGCTTTTATGATGTTTAAGTATGTTCCTTCTATCCCGACGTTCTCGAGGATTTTTATTAAGAAAGGATGCTGAATTTTGTAAAATGCTTTTTCTGCATCGATTGACAGGATCCTATGGTTCTTTTCTTTTATTAATGGGATGCATCACATTGATTGTTGCAAATGTTGAACCAGCCCTGCAGCCCAGGAATGAATCCCACTTGATCATGGTGAAATTCTTTTCATACGCTGTTGAATTCAATTTGCTGGTATCTTGTTGAGAATTTTTGCATCCATATTCATCAGGTATATTGGCCTGTAGTTCTATTTTTTTGCTGGGGCTCTGTCTGGTTTGGGAATCAAAGTAATGCTGGCTTCATAGGTTGAGTCTGGGAGTTTTCCTTCCCTTGCTGTTTTTTGGAACAGCTGAGAAGGATAGGTATTATCTCTGCTTTAAATGTCTGGTAGAATTCCCCAGGGAAACCATCTGGTCCTGGACTGTTATTTGTTGGGAGATTTTTGATAACTGATTAAATATCTTTGCTGGTTATGGGTCTGTTCAAGTTTTCTATTTCTTCCTGTTTGATTTTTGGAAGTGTGTGGGTGCTTAGCAATTTGTCAATTTCTTCCAGGTTGCCCAGTTAGTTGGCATATAATTTTTTATAGTATTCCCTGATAATTGCTTGTATTTCTGAGGGATTGGTTATAATAATTTGATTTTCATTCATGATTTTACCTATTTGGGTCATCTCCCTTTTATTTTTGAGAAGCCTGGCTAGAGGTTTATCAATTTTTTTTTTTTTCAAAAAACCAACTCTTGGTTTCATTGATCTGCTCTATAGTATTTTTAGATTCTGTATTGTTTATTTCTGCTCTGATCTTTATTATTTCTCTTCTTCTGCTTGGTTTAGGCTGTCTTTGCTGTTCTGTTTCCTTTAGGTGTGTGGTTAAATTTTGTATTTGGGATTTTTCTTGTTTCTTGAGATAGGCCTGGATTACAATGTATTTTCCTCTCAGGACTGCCTTTGCTGCATCCCAAAGCGTTTGGATTGTTGTATTTTCATTTTCATTTGTTTCCATATATTTTTAAATTTCTTCTCTAATTACCTGTTTGACCCATTCATTCTTTAGTAGGGTGTTCCTTAACCTCCATACTTTTGGAGATTTCCAGGCTTTTCTCTGTGGTTGATTTCAAGTTTCATAGCACTGTGGTCTGAAAGTGTGCATGGTCTGATCTCAATTATTTAATACTTATGAAGGTCTGTTTTGTGACCCAGTATGTGATCTATCTTGGAGAATGTTCCATGTGCACTCGAGAAGAAAGTATATTCTGTTGCTTTGGGATGCAGAGTTCTAAATATATCTGATCCAATGTCTCATTCAGGACCCTTGTTTCTTTATTGATTCTGTGTCTAGGTGATCTATCCACTGTTGTAAGTGGGATATTAAAGTCCCCTGCTATTACTATGTTATTATCGATAAGGTTGCTTATGTTTGTGATTGTTTTATATATTTGGGGGCCACTGTATTCGGCACATAGACATTTATAATTGTTAGCTCTTCCTGATGGATAGACCCTGTGATTATTATATAATGTCCTTCTTCTCTTGTTACCACCTTTAAAAAAAATTTTTTTTTCAACTTTTATTCATTTTTGGGACAGAGAGAGACAGAGCATGAACGGGGGAGGGGCAGAGAGAGAGGGAGACACAGAATCAGAAACAGGCTCCAGGCTCTGAGCCATCAGCCCAGAGCCTGACGCAGGGCTCGAACTCACGGACCGCGAGATCGTGACCTGGCTGAAGTCGGACGCTTAACCGGCTGCGCTACCCAGGCACCCCTCTTGTTACCACCTTTAATTGAAAGTCTAGTTTGTCAGATATAATTATGGCTACTCCAACTTTCTTTTGACCTCCAGTAGCATGATAGTTTTCCATCCCCTCACTTTCAATCTGAAGGTCTAAAATGAGTCTCTTGTAGACAGCAAATAGATGGGTCTTGTTTTTTTTATCCATTCTGATACCCTATGTCTTTTGCTTGGAGCATTTTGTCCATTTGCATTCAGTGTTATTTTAGAAAGGTATGGGTTTAGAGTCATTGTGATGTCTGTAGGTTTCATGCTTGTAGTGATGTCTCTGGTACTTTGTGGTCCTTGCAACTTTTCACTCACAGAATCCCCCTTAGGATCTCTTGTAGGGTTGGTTTAGTGGTGATGAATTCCTTCAGTTTTTGTTTGGGAAAACCTTTATCTCTCCTATTCTGAATGACAGACTTGCTGGATAAAGGATTCTTGGCTGTGTATATTTTCTTTTCATCATATTGAAGATTTCCTGCCATTCCTTTCTGGCCTGCCAAGTTTCAGTAGATATATCTGTCACTAGTCTTATCGGTCTCCCTTTATATGTTAGAGCGTGTTTATCCCTAGCTGCTTTCAGAATTTTCTCTTTATCCTTGTATTTTGCCAGTTTCACTGTGATATGTCGTGCAGAATATTGATTCAAGTTCCATCTGAAGGGAGTTCTCTGTGCCTCTTGGATTTTAATGCCTTTTCCTTCCCCTGATCAGGGTATTTCTCAGCTGTGATTTGTTCAAGTACACCTTCAGCCCGTTTCTCTCTCTCTCCTTCTGGAATTCCTATTATACGGATATTGTTCCATTTGATTGCATCACTAGTTCTCTAATTCTCCCCCTCATGCTCCTGGATTTTTTTTATCTCTTTTTTTCAGCTTTCTCTTTTTTTCCATAATTTTATCTTCTAATTCACCTGTTCTCTCCTCTGCCTCTTCAAACTGTGCCATGGCCACCTCCATTTTATTTTGCACCTCATTTAGAGCATTTTTTAGCTCCTCATGACTACTTCTTAGTCCCTTGATCTCTGTAGCAATAGATTCTCTGCTGTGCTCTATAGTTTTTTCAAGCCCAGCGATTAATTTTATGACTATTATTCTAAATTATTGTTCCATTATATTGCTTAAATTGTTTTTGATGAATTTGTTAGCTGTTGCTACTTCCTGGAGTTTCTTTTGAGGAGAGCTCTTCCATTTTGTCTTTTGGGGTAGTCCCTGCATTGGCTCCAAACTGCAGGGCACTTCCCCTGTGCTGTCTGGAGGAACTTGTCCTGGTGGGTGGGGCCACAGTCAGACCCGATGTCTGCCCCCAACCCACTGCTGGGCCACAGTCAGACTGGTATGTACCTTATCTTCCCCTCTCCCAGAGGCAGGAGTCACTGTGGAGTGGTGTGGCCCCTGTCTGGGCTACTTGCACACTGCCAGGCTTGTGGTGCTGCTTCTATGGAATCTGGCATATTAGCCGGTGTGGATCTGCAAGGTGCACAGGGGTGGGAGGGGCAGGCTTAGCTCGCTTTGCTGGCGGTGGTCCCCTGTGGGAGGAGCCCTTCAGCACGGGAGGGAGGCAGACCGGTTGGAGGGATGGATCCACAGAAGCACAGCGTTGGGTGTTTGCATAGTGCAAGCAAGTTTGGTGACGGGAACTGGTTCCTTTTGGGATTTTGGCTGGGGGATGTGAGAGAGAGATGGCACTTGCCCGTGCCTTTGTTCCCCCACAATGCTGAGCTCTGTCTTCTGGGGCTCAGCAACTCTCCCTCCTGGTGCCCTCTCACCCTTCTAGCTCTCTGAGAGCAGAGATGTTGACTTTTAACATTCCAGATATTAAGTCCTTCTGGCTGCCAGAACTCACGGAGTCCAGCCCCTCTGCTTTTGCAAGGGGCTCTGCTTTGCTGGGTGGGCTGCCCCTCCACTGCCCCAGCTCCCTCCCACCAGTCTGTGTAGCACTTGGTCCTTCCTAACCTCTTCAGTGGGCCTCTTGTCTATGCTTGGCTCAGGAGAGTCTGTTCTGCTAGTCTTCTGGTGGTTTGCTGGGTTATGTAGGCAGATGTGGGTGGAATCTAAGGGATCATCAGGAGGAGGTGAGCCCAGCATCCTCCTATGCCGCCATCTTCCCCTCTCTTCCTGTGTGTGTGTGTGTTTTTTTTTTGTTGTTGTTTATTGGTGCTATTGTGTGTAGCACTAGTTAAAAACCTTTTTTCTTTTTGTAGAGTATTCCTTTCAGTAAATGGATCAGTCCTTGGATTTTATTGCTGGTGAGGATTAGGGCTTTGTATCCACTTTTTGGGCTATTATGAGCACAGCTGTTCTGAATGTTTCAGTGCATAACTTGAGGTGGACATGCAGATTTATTTCCATTGGTATATTCAGGAGTGGAATTCCTAGTCATGGGGTAGGCATGTATTTTTCTTTAATGCATACTACCAAGCCTAATGCATTGCACAATTGGCACTTTCACCAGTAATAGGAGTTCTAATAATTCAACATCACTTCCCATTGTCAGTTTAGTTTAGTCATGTTGCTGAGTTAATGGTATATCATTGTGACTATAATTGCCATTCTCAAGATGAATGATGTGGAGTACTATGCTCGTGTTTGTTGGCCATTTAAATATGATTTGGGTTTTTTTTGGGGGGGCTGCCTATTTAAGCCTCATATCAATTTTTTTCTGTCAAGTTTTCTTGTCATTAATGCTTTGTGTGTGTGTCTGTGTAGGTATAGATTTCCATTATTTTTTTAATGTTCTTTTTTGAGAGAGGGAGGCAGAGAGGGAGAGAAAGGGAGAGAGAATCCTAAGCAGTCTCCATGCTGTCAACACAAAGCGTAAGGTGGGGCTTCAACTCACAAACGGAGATCATGACCTGAGCCAAAATCAACAGTCAGATGCTTAACTGACTGAGCCACTCAGGTGCCCCAGATTTGCATTCTTCCTTACATTCATGATTGGACAGATCTTTTCTCAGTCTGTGTCTCACCATTTTATTCTTTATAGTACATTTTGATAAATGTAAATTCTTAATCTCAGTGATTCTAGTATTATGTGGATCTCAGCAAGAACATTCTCATGTTCATGAGCATTTCCTGCAGTAGCGGGGTACATGTTGCTTACATTAAAACACTTCACTATTGCCTTGCTTTCGCCCAAGGATTTAGGCTTAGGGTTTTAATGTGGAAAAGCCTAGCCTATGGCCATCTGTATGCACTTGCCTAAGTCAAATTTGGTGCTTAGAATCATTCCTTTTAATTAGTTCCATACATACCCAGAGACCTTCAGTGGTTAAAGATGAAAAGACAGTAATTTGGGGGAAAAATGAAGTGGGATGACCTTCTAGTACAAACCATGGCATCTGCTCTGTTCCTCTCTGCCTAACCACTCTGTCCACTGGAGAAAAGCAGTAGGGAGTAGAGTAATTCTGAAGTCCTATATGCCATTGCAAAGGGGTGAATTAATTTATCCAGCAAATGTTTAATGCCTACAATGGAACTCTATTTAAACAGTAGGAATACATCTGGACCAAACAAAACTATGTACTCTTATAAAGCTTACCTCCTACTGGGAAGGGGGAGATAAACAAATAAGCCTATAGTATATCAGATACTAAGTGGTATGGAGAGAAGAAAAGGGGTGTAGGGAGTGCTGGGGTATAGGGTTGGTGTTCCTTATTTCCCAATACTCCTCCTATGGAAAAACATCTGGAAGATGAGGGGAAAACCAGGGCCTTGTGAGATTCTTTGGGTGATTGATGAAACAGAGATTAAGGAATTAACAAAATGAGTCCTGGGGATCCCATGGCAAATGGTAGTGGTATGTAGCTGTGAGGGTTGGGGTCTCGCCACAATCATGGGACTCTTCTCATTCTTTGGAATGAGGTCCAACTCTTCAATAGTGGCTCTCCTTTGTTTGTTTTTTAAATAGCAAGTAAGAATGGTTCTTAATTGTTGCAAAAAGCCACCATCAGCAAACTTCCTATTAAATTACTATAAAAACCCTCGAAATGAGAAGAAATTGGAACACTAATGTTGAGCAATATTATTCCTCCTTAGAGAGATACCTTTGAATTCTAACATACCTTTCAGGTTCTAAAGGGAACACATCGTTTAAGAATATGTTCTGTGTTTTCTATCACCTGATTTCCAGCAATAGCTGTTTTGTAGGATGTAGTAAGAGCAGTATTCACACATTTTACACTGTAGCTTTTGTTCCTCCTCAGTAGATAAAACTGACTACTAAGTAAAAGGTAGTGGATATGATTCTAACGGCTTTGCCACTGTTGTCATTGCTCCAAGTTACAGAATTTAGCCATGCTCTCCTGGACCATCTGAATTCCAGCATCTAAACTCCATTTGTTGATGCAAAATGTTTTGGGTTCTGCTCTTTTGGTAAACTCATAAGAATGATGAGAGGGGCTGGTGCAGTTAGAACAGCACTTGAATTTCTTACCTGCTTTTCTTGTTAGTTCCTTCCTACATATGGGTGAAGATAATAAAAATAAGTCTTCAGATACATGACTATTGGAGTTAATCAGTGAGAAATTAGTTCCACTAATTTCTTAGGGAATATGTTGATAATCATGAGTGAATTAAGTCTTTTCACCTGGTCTTCTTTGATAGTTGAATTCATGTCCCTTTTTATAGTTTGAGCCATTTTCCAACATGGTTCTTTGCCTGGAAGTGATAAGGGATGATGATAACCCTGATAAGGCTCCTGATACATCCTCATTAACATTGTAATGGCATTTATTGAATACTTAATGTGTGCCAGGAATTTTTCCGAAAAACTTAGATACATAACCTCGAGTAATAACTATTCTATTCAATTGGAAAGAGTTAGAAATTTAGTTAGGGTGGGGGGACAGGAATTAACTGGAAAAGAGCACAAAAGACTTCTTAGGGTACTGTAAAGGTGGCCATTTTTTCAGGTGGCTAATAGAGAGGTATATACAATAATAGAAATTTAACAAAATGGAATAACTGAGATTTAGGCAATTTATTTGGTTAATTATACCTCATTAGGTTAATTACACCTCAGGCAAAAAGGAATTGGAGAGTAAGGAAAAATACAGGTGACAGGGAAGAGAAAGTGTATTGCAAAGGAAGAAAAGATAAGGATAAACTTTTAAAATGTAAGCTGCATTTTATAAATTTCATTAACATTTCAGTATTAAACCTTTCTCTGGAAACTCTCTTCCACAGTTCGATAATTCCATCATCCTCTTCCTTCCTTCATTCTTGATGGCTGATGCAATTCACAGCATTGGCAGGAATGCCAACTGTTGAAGCCTATTAATTTCCAAAATCAAACACAAAGAATGTTTGAATTGAGCCTATTTCCATGGTTCATCCAATTCTAATTTTACCAATTCTATTAAGGGAAACATTAGTCTGTGGTGTGTGTGTGTGTGTGTTTAAGTTTATTTTTACATAGAGATGGAGAGAGATGAAGACAGAACATGGGGTGGGGGAGAATCAGAGAGAGAGAATCCTAAGCAGGCTCTGTGCTGTCAATACAGAGCCCGATGCAGGGCTTGAACTCATGAACTGTGAGATCATGACATGAGCTAGAATCAAGAGTGGGACACTTAACCGACTAAGCCACCCAGGCGCCCCTGTGGGGTTTTTTTTGTTTGTTGGTTTTTTAGTTAAATTTTTTTTAATATTCATCTATTTTTGAGAGACAGCAGGTCACCAGGGGAAGAGCAGAGAGACAGGGAGACACAAAATGCGAAGCAGGCTCCAGGCCCTGATGTGTCAGCACAGAGCCTGACACAGGGCTTGAACTCACAAACCATGAGATCATGACCTGAACCGAAGTAGGATGCTTAACAGGCTGAGCCACCCAGGTCCTCCCGCCCCCCTTGGGTTTTTTTAAGCCAAATAATCCATTCTATTTTTTTCATCAAAAATAGTATTTCTAAAATTTTAATTCCAGTATGATTAACAGTGTTACATTAATTTCATGTGTACACATAATGATGCCATAATTCTCTACATTCCTCAGTGCTCATTATAAGTATACTATTAATCCACTTCATTTATTTCACCTACCTCTCCTCTAGTAACCATCTGTTTGTTCTCTGTAGTTTGAGCCTGTTTTGTCTCTTTTTATCATTGTTCACTTGTTGCTTAAGTTCCATGCAGGAGTAAAATCATATGGTATGTGCCTTTCTCTGACTTATTTCGCTTAGTATTATATCCTCTAGCTCCATCCATGCTCTTGCAAATGGCAATATTCCATTCTTTTTTATGGCTGAATAATATTCCACCATATGTGTATACCAGTTATTTTTGTTTTTAATTTTTAATGTTTGTTTATTTTGGGGGGAGAGACATAGCATGAACAGGGGAGGGGCAGAATCCTAAACAGGCTCCATCTCTGAACTGTCAGCACAGAGCCTGACACCGGGCTTGAACCCACCAACCATGATATCATGACCTGAGCCAAAGTTGGATGCTTAACTCAGCCACTCAGGCGCCCACACTTACTGTTTATCCGTTCACCTATTGATAGACATTTAGGTTGCTTATAGATATTGGCTATTGTAAATAATGCTGCAATAAACATGGGGTGCATATATCCCTTCAAATTAGTATTTTCGTTTTCTTTTAGTAATAGTACTGGAATAACTGGATCGTATAGTAATTGTTTTAATATTTTGAGGAACCTCCATACTGTTTTCTACGGTGGCTCCATCAGTATTTCAATCAATAGTGTACAAGGTTTTGTTTCTCTACATTCTCATCAACACTTGTTTCTTGTGTTTTTGATTTTAGCCATTCTGAAGGGTGTGAGGTGATACCTCATTGTGTTTTTGATCTGCATTTCCCTGATGAGTGATGTTGAGCCTCCTTTTGTTTGTGTGTTGGCCGTCTGGATGTCTTCTTTGTAGAAATGTCTATTAATGTCTTTTGCCAATTTTTAATTGCATTATTTGTCTTTCGGTGTTGAGTTGTATAAGTTATTGATACATTTTGGATACCAACCCTTTATCAGATGCATCATTTGCAAATATCTTCTCTTCAGTAGGTTGTTTTTTTATTTCGTTCCTTTTCCTGTGCATAAGCTTTTTATTTTGATGTAGTTGAAATGATTTTTTGCTTTTGTTTCTCTTGCCTCGGGAGATATACCTAAAAAATGTTGCTCTGGCAGATCATAGAGAAATTACTTCCTGTGTTCCCTTCTAGGACTTTTAGGGTTTCAGATCTCCCATTTAGGTCTTTAATTCATTTTAAGTTTATTTTTGCATATGGTGTAAGAAAGTGGTCTAGTTTCATTTTTTTACATGTAGGTTTTCAGTTCTCCCAGCACTATTTGTTGAAGAGACTACCTTTTTCCCATTACATATTCTTGCCTCCTTTGTCAAAGATTAATTGACCATAAAATCATGGGTTTATTTCTGAGCTCTCTATTCTGTTCCGTTGATCTGTGTGACTATTTTTTGTGCCAATACCATAATGTTTTGATTACTACAGCTTGTAGTATATCTTGAAATCTGGGATTGTAATACCTCCAGTTTTGTTCTTTTTCATGATTGCTTTGGCTCTTTGGGTGTGTGTGTGTGTGTGTGTGTGTGTGTGTGTGTGTGTGTGTGTGTGTGTGGTTCCATGCAAATTTTAGGACTATTTGTTTTTCTGTGGAAAATACTGTTAGCATTTTGATAGGGATTGCATTAAATATGTAGATTGCTTTGGGTATGATAGACATTCAAAAAATATTCTCCCAATTCATAAGCATGAGATATCTTTCCCTTTGTTTATGTCATCTTAACTTTCTTTCATCAGTGTATTATATTTTTCAGAGTACAGGTTTTTCACCTCCTTGGTTAACTCTATTCCTAGGTATATTATTCTTTAGGGACAATTATAAATGGGAATGTTCTTTTAATTTCTTTTCTGCTGCTTCATTATTGTATGGAAATGCAAGGGACTTCTGGATATTTATTTTGTTTCCTGCAACCTGGCTGAATTCATTTTTCAGTTCTGGTAGTCTTTTGGTGGGGTCTTGAGGGTTAAAAAATTTTTTTTAAATGTTTATTTTTGAGAGAGAGTGAGTAGGGGAGGGGCAGAGAGAGAGAGGGAGACACAGAATCTGAAGCAGTCTCCAGGCTCTGAGCCATCAACACAGAGCCCAATGTGGGACTTGAACTCAGAAATCATGAGATCATGACCTGAACTGAAGTCAGACGCTTAACTGACTGAGCCACCCAGGTGCCTCTAGGGTTTTCTATAAATAGTACTATGTCATCCGCAAATAAAAGTTTTACTTCCTCCTTAAGCAATTTGGATGTCTTTTATTTCTTGTTGTCTGATTGCTGTGACTAAGATTTCCAGTAGTATGTTGAATAAAATTGGTAAGGTGAGAGAGAGTGGACATCTTTATCTCGTTTCTGATCCTCGGTGAAAAGCTCTCAACACTTTGTTGAGGGTTCTGTTATGAATGAATGTTGTACTTTGTCAAATCCTTTTCTGCATCTGTTGAAATGATGTGGTTTTTATCCTTGGTTTGGTTGATGGATTGTATCACATTGATTCACTTGAACCACTCTTAGATCCCAATAATAAATCCCAGATGATTGTGGTGAGTGATATTTTTAATGTATTGTTGGCTTTGGTTTGCTAATATTTTGAGGATTTCTGCATCTATGTACATGAGAGATAATGGCCTATAGTTGTTTTTTTATGGTGTCTTTATGTGGTTTTGGTATTGGGAATGCTGGCCCTGCAGAATGAATTTAGCTTTCCTTCATCTTCTATATTTTGGAATAGTTTGAGAATACTAGGTATTAACTCTTCTTTAAGTATTTGGTAGAATTCACCTGTGAAGGCATCTAGTCCTAGGCTTTGGTTTGCTGGGAGTTTGATTATTCCTTCAACTTAATTGCTGGTAACTGGTCTGTTCAAATTTTCTTTTTTTTCCTGCTTCAGTTTTGGGAAGTTATTTCTAGAACTTTATCCATTTCTTCTTTTTCCAATGTGTTGGCATTTAATTTTTCATAGTCTCCTAGAATCCTTTGTATTTCTGTAGTGTCATGTTTCTTCCCTTTAATTTGTGATTTTGTTGGAGTTCATGGTCTTTCTCTCTCTCTCTCTCTCTTTTTTTTTTTTTTGTGAGACTGGCTAAAGGTTTTTTGATGATCCATTGAAAGAATCATCTCCTGGTTTTATCTATCATTGCATTTTTTAAGTTTCTATTTCCTTTATTTTTGCTCTATATTCTTTCTTCCTTTCACTGGTTTTGAGTTTTGTTCTTGGTACTCTAGCTCCTTTAGGTGTAAAGTTAGATGTTCATTGGAGGTATTTCTTGCCTTTTGAGGTAGGCTGGTATTGTTATAAACTCCCCTCTTAAAACAGCTTTTGCTGCATATCAAGGAATTTGAGCCATTGTGTCTTTATTTTTGTCTTCATGTATTTCTTTAATTTCCTCTTTGATTTCTTGGTTGGCTCATTCATTGTTTAGTAGTATGTTAATTAACCTCCATGAATTTGTGCTCTTTCCAGATTGTTTCTTGTGTTTTTTTTCTAGTGTCATTGTGCTGTGGCCAGAAGATGCATAGTTTGACTTCATCTTTTGAATTTGTTGAGCCTTGTAGCCTAGTGTGTGATTTAGAGAATGTTCTATGTGTAATTAGGAGGAATGTGTATTCTCTTGTTTCACAGTGGGCTGTTCCTGAATGTATCTGTTAGATCCACCTGGTCTGATATTTCAAAGTCACTGTTGCCTTGTGGATTTTCTGTCAACCAAAATGGATGATCTGTCCATAGATGGAAGTAGAAGTGTTTAAGTCTTGTATTTCTATGGGCCACTTCCTTTATCTTTGTTATTAGCTACTCTGTGGACTTGGTGCTTCTGTGTTGGGCACATAATTATTTTCCACTGTAACTCTTGTTGAATTATTCCTTTTATGCTGATGTGGTAGCCTTTTTGTCTCTTGTTACAGTTTTGTTTTAAAGTCCATTTTGTCTGATGTAGGTATTGCTACCCCAGCTTTCTTTTCACATCTATTTGCATGATAAATGTTTCTCTATATCCTCACCTTCAATCTGCAGTGTCCTTATGTCTGAGATGAGCCTCTTGTAAGTAGTAGATAGAGTGGGTTTTTTTATTCATTCTTTCACCCTGTCTTTTGATTGGAGTATTTAGTCCATGTACATTCAAAATAAGTGTTGATAAGTATGTACTTACTACCTGTTTTCTTTTTACTTGTCTTAGTTTTTGTTGTTCTCTGTTCTTTTCTTTTGCTCTCTTTTAAATTAGTTGCCTTTCTTTAGTGATATACTTAGATTTCTTTCCATTTATTTTTTTTGCATGTCACTAGTGTTTGATTTGTGGTTACTATTAGCATTATATATAGCACTTTATTCACATAGGCTATATTAAATTGATAATTGCTTAAGTTTGAATCCATTCTGAAAGCAACAAATTTTTAATCCTGTCCCTCCTGCCACATTTTAGGTGTATGGTGTCATACTCTGCACCCTTTTATTTTGTGAATCCCTTGACCGATTTTTATAGATATACTTAATTTCACTGCTTTTGTGCTTCTTACTTTCCTTACCTCCTCTTATGGTCATTCCTTTCTGTGTAGAATCCCCTTTAATTTTTGTTCATTTGGGAAACTAGCTCTCCTTCTGTCCTAAATGATACCTTTGCTGGATAAAGTATTCTTGGATGCAGGGTTTGTTTGTTTCTTTGTTTCAACACTTTGAGTATATCATTCCACTCGCTTATGGCCTGCAAAGTTTCTGCTAAAAAATCCACTGATAGCATTCTGGTGTTTCCTTGTATGTTACTGTTTTTTCTTGGTGCATTTAAAACTCTTTATCACTGCTTTTTGCCATTTTAATTACTCTGTGTCTTGGTGTGGACCTCTTTGGGTGGATTTGTTGGAGCGCTCTGTGCATCCTGGATCTGGATTTGTTTCCTTACCCAGAATAGGGAAGTTATCAGCTACCATGTGTCCAAATTTTTTGCCTCCTTTTCTCTCTTCTGGGATGTCTACAATGAGAATGTTACTACACTTGATGGTCTTGCTGAGTTCCATTGATCTATTTGCATTTTTAATTAATGTTACTTTCTCCTGTTCAGCTTGATTGCTTTCCATTATTCTCTTTTACAGGTTGCTGATCTGTTCTGTTTTCTCTAGTCTACAATTTCTTCACTCTCCTGTATTTTTAACTTCAGTCATTGAGTTCTTTGTCAAATTCGTTCTTTGTTTTCTCTCTGAAGGTCTCCCTGAGGTCCTCCACTATTTACTCAAGTCCAGTGTCTTTATGACCATGACTTTAAATTCACTATCAGGCATACTACTTTTCTGTGTTTCATTTATCTCTCTTGCTGGTATTTTGTTCTGTTCTTTCTTTTGGGACATACACTTCTGTCCATTTTTTTTTTTTTTTGAACAAATGCTGTTTGTGTGTTTCTATGCATGAGGAAAGTCAGGTACATCTCCTAATCTTGAAAGTAGTTGCCTTATGAAGAAGTCCTGTGATGCTCTGCAGTGCAACATCTCCTATTCATCAGGACTAGTGCAGGGGTGTCTCCTATGTGGGTTGCAGGCACCCCACTGTTGTGGCTGTGCCTTCAGTCCAGTAATCTGTTGTGGGCAGAGTTTGGTCCATGTGTTGTTAGTGGGCCAGTTGGTGGCTGCCTCTGCCTTGGGTTTGGTGAGGCTAGGCTTTTGCCAGTGCTGTAGTAATACCAATCTTCAGGGTGCTCTCCCTATATTCTATCCTGAGTAGCTTTTGTAGTTTGGGGCCAGAAGTCAGACCAGATATCTGGGGCTGCAGTCAGACTCATGTGTGATTTTCTTCCCTTTAGGGTGGGAGTTGCATTGAGGTGGTACTGACATTTGTAGTGGGGGCTTGCACCCTGCCAGACTTGTGGATCTGCTTTGGATGGATTCCTGTAGGCAGTGCGTTGGAGGATATGGGTCTTCAGGAGAATGTGAGGGCTGCATATGCTGTTAGCAAGCTAGGGGGGCAGTGTTGGTGCTGCACTTGTCCCCCAGGTGTTAATGTATCTAGGCTTGGGGCGGGGGACGGGGAAGGGAGGGAAATGGTGTCCTCTAGCTCTTTTGTTCTTGGAGAGGTCTCCAAAGTTCACTGCCCCTCCAGCATAGGCCCTGATAATAGTAAAAATGTCTGCTTCCCATATACGCCAGGCATTTTTCAAACTGGTATTTTTATGTTGTAGTGTTGTATTTCAGTGGGACTGTTTGTTATGCTGTCTCTTTAAGAGTAGGTACACAGTTTTCTGTCATCTTCCTAGATCTCCCAGTGCAGAACCTGCTGATTTTGAAAGTTGTAGATATTAAGCCCCGTTGATTGTAAGAATTCCAATTAAGTCCGTCTGGTATTCAAAGTCAAATGTTAAGGAGATTCATCTTCCTAGTGTGGGTCCCTGTGCCTGATGTACCTGGTGTGGACATGTGCTCTGCTCTGCTCTGGAGATATCCCTTTCTCTTGCAGACAGTCCCACATGTCAGTTTGGCTCATGTCCACATCTCTGTCCTTTCTAACGTCTTCGATATTACTTCTTCCCATTTATTTGTGGAGTCTGTTCTGCTGGTCTTGAAGCCATTTTCTCAGTTCTTTACACTGATGTGGGTTATTTACACTGAGGTGTATCTGTGGGAGGAGGTGAGCCTTAGGTTCTGCTATGCTGCCATGTTCCTCAGACATTAGTCCATTTTGGATGCAGGTGTGAGTTTCTTTGGTAGGCCAACTTAATGAATACACCCTACTCCTAACCTGTAATAATGCAGAGTCTGTGACAATATAAAGTTGTAGCTTAGGAATTAAAGCCCTGGGTGAAAAAGTATTCATTATTAGCTAAATTAAACTTTAAAAAGCAATTAAAGAATAATGTTTTAGCTGAAGGAGAGAGGAGGAGAGGGAGGGAAGGAAGAGATTGGAGGAAGGGGAAAAGGAAGCCTCATGATCATAAGTAGACAAATAATAAAGCCCTTGGGGCCCTTGACCTGAAACTCACTTTTGGATCTTGAGATGAGTGCCAGTCTGTTCTGAATTGATCATCTTCATGCTGCATCTCCTCTGATCCATCTTTTGGGCAATGCGCTAGAACCTAC
Source organism: Prionailurus viverrinus (assembly GCF_022837055.1). Lineage (NCBI taxonomy): Eukaryota > Metazoa > Chordata > Mammalia > Carnivora > Felidae > Prionailurus > Prionailurus viverrinus. The sequence goes on along the minus strand of NC_062561.1, from coordinate 24,147,552 downwards.
CTCTATAGATGGTGTTCTGTCCATGGTCTCTGTCTTGATGGCCTCACACACTGTGGCCTCTTTGTTCTTTTCTCAGACTCCTGGTTACCCCTTGACTCCTTAAGCATATTTACACCTAGTAACTGAGGCATGTGGGAGCTTCTCCATTCCATGTATAGCACATATAGCTCATCGACAACCAGGAATATTTATCACCTCACACCAAAGCTTCTACTTAATTACCTCCCATTATGTTGGCTGCTTCATTAATCTGTGCCATTTGGTAATATCCATGAATAAAGCTTGCAGTCTTCCCCTAGCATTCCTAAGCGTGCTGCCAGTGTGTTTGAGCTATCCTTCTATATACCTGCATGTTTCCCATTTTCCTGTCCTAGTGAGGCTTGATATGAAGAGAAGCAAAAGAAATGAAAGCTCTTGCTTACTTTCCTCCTCCAGTTTTATTGAGATAAAATTGACACATACCACTGTTTAAGTTGAAGACATAATGGTTTGACTTACATATATTGTGAAATGATTACCACAGTTTATTTAGCACCCATCATCTAATATAGTTGAAAGAAAAAGACAAAGCAGAACTTTTCTTGTGATGAGAATGCTTAGGATTTACTTCAGCAACACTTTTACTATCATATAGCAGTGTTAACTATAGTCGTGATGTCATGTGTCACAATCCTAGGGCTCACCATATGTGATTTTGTACCTTTTGACCACCTTTCTCCAATTCTCTCTCCTGCATTCTCACCCCCCTCTAGTAACCACAACACTGATCTGGTCTTACCCCTATCCCCCACGCCCTCCATGAGTTTGGTGTTAAAGATTCCATATATAAGTGAGAACATACAGAATTTTTCTGAAGGCCCTTGCTTTTGACCTATTCACTGCCCCCTTGTTCCCACAATCCACTGAGCTGGAAGAGGCCAGCTTTAGACTATTTATCTAAGTAATTTTCTCTTCCTATCCTGAGCATAGAGGTAAACTTAATTGTCTGGATTTCTAAATTTATTTCTTGAGATGAAATAATTTAGAAGAAACTTTGCTCTCCTAACAGTGCCTATTGTCTCACTGGAAACTCGGAACTCATCATGCAGATATTGGAAGATAAATATTAATGCCATCTTTCCATCCTTTGGAATTCTTTCTGTAAAAATCTTTACTACTACCCCTACCTCCTTGCCCCAATCCAGGCAGATGGATGATTCAGGTTAACTAGAGAGATGATTGTACTGGTTTTCAAGCTATTACGTGTTTCAAAGGCTTTCAGTTCTTTTTGGCTTTGAAATGGAATGATTCTGCAAAGAAATATTCTGTTTTGCCAGAAGGGGAACCAGAGGAAGACTGGAACATATGAGAAGGGAGAAGCAACTTAGTCTTTCCTGTTGGCTTCCTATCCTTGTCACATTACTTTAGTAATGACTTCTAACCTGACAAGTGACAGGTAGTTACAATTGTGAGTTTCAGTCTCATTCATGCCACCTCCTCAGAGGCCTGAATACCTGCTCTCTAGATGTTTCTCTGAGCTTCCACTGTCATCACTTGGTTCCAGCCCTGTGGGGCCATAGCTGCTTCTTGCAGTTAGTATCTTGGTGTTACCTCCATTTATTCTCTCTTGGCCTTCTCTATCGTCTCCTACTCAGCCAATTCATCTTTGTTAAAATTTTTCTGTTAGAGAAAACTAGTAGAGTTTATCTGTCTGTCTCGATCTGACTGAAGAATCGTGTATATATAAGTGTGCCAGAGAAAGTCATGTTAATATGTTTCAAAATTGGAGTATTATACCAATATAGTAAAATTGTGGGGGGAAAAATTCATTGACCAGAGTTCTTTTGGTGATAGCATTGCATTTTTGGGGGAGAAGAATATAGTAAAATCTATTTGGCATGAGAAGTAGGTCCACAAGCAGCAGATTCTACTGTCAGAAGTTTCTCTGATACTTGATTTTAATAAAGATGTTAATTAGAGGTCATTTTGTGGATCACTGGTGGTTTTGCATGTGCATGAGTGAAATTGCTCTTTATACCCAAGGAGGAAAAAAAAGAGCAGGCATTTTGATAAAGGAGTCTAGGAAGGAAGGGGAGAGGAGAAATACTCAGATGGTAGCAGAGTGACAAGTGATTTAGCAGCATGGAAACACATAATGAAAAGTGTCACCACCTCCCAAATTGTCTCTACAAAATTTTCAGTAAAGCTTCTGTTGCTGTCTATTGCTTGTGTTTTGATGTATTGTCATGAGCAAATGTCCAGTGCAGATTTCATTGTCTACATTTGTGGAGGGGCTGCGATGGGGGTACTTGAGATCTAGGTTGTTGGAGCCTAGAGCTCTGGTTGATGTGGTTGCGAATGCTTGCATTATGGATTTAGCCAGACCTAGGTGTTCATCCCAAGTCCACTGCTTATTAACTGTGTGGGTTGGGCTATGTTGTTAAACATCTCTGAGCCTTTTTTTTTTGTAATCTGTAAAAGGGAATAATGACAATTTCATATGGATGTTAGAATCACATGAAAGAAAGAGATGAAGTGCTGGTATAGTGCCTGGCATATAATAACTACTCAAAAATGTTGCATAGACTATTGTGGACCCATCTGAAATGTCATTTCTTCTATTTACTGAAGGCTTTAGCCTTTCTCAGTTGTTGATTTCCACCTCTTGTCAGAATAACTCAGTCTACTTATATTTACTTATTATCAATTAGGTGTACCTTGGAGATATTCAAGGTTTGGTTCTAGATCACTGCAATAAAACAAATATCACAGTAGAACAAGTCAAAATAAGTTTTTGGATTCCTAGTACATATAAAGTTATGCTTACAACATACTGTAATCTGTTAAATGTGCAAAAGCATTATAAAAAAAACCCCAACAAAGCATACACCTTAATTAGAAAAAAACTTTACTGCTAAAAGATGTCAACCATCACCTGAGCTTTCAGTGAGTTGTAATCACTGATCAACTTATCATAATAAATATAATAATAATGAAAAAGTTTGTAGTATTTTTAAGAAATATCAAAACTTGTTACTGAGACACAAAGCATGTACATGCTGTTGGAAAAAGGGCACTGATAGACTTGGTACATGAGGGGTTGCCACAAACTTTGTTTAAAAAAAAACCCACATAGAAAACCCCCCAAAACTTCTCAGAAAAAACAACAAAAAAAAACCTCTCATGATATCAGCAGAGAACAATAAAACAAGGTATGCTTGTACAGATATTTATCACATTGTTTTTGTTTCCTATTAGATCCCAAGTCCCTTATAGCCAGAATTCATATCTTTGTTTGTTCATCACCTTCAATTCCTGGAACATGATAAAAAGGTTAATGAATGTTTAGTGAATGTGTGAATTTTGAAAAATGTTTTCCTAGGAAAGTTTCTGCAAAATGACCTTCATTTAGTCAGATACTTACTTATGATGTCATATGGAAAGCAAGAGACTTTTTCTTTCTTTCTTTCTTTCTTTCTTTCTTTCTTTCTTTCTTTCTTTCTTTCTTTCTTCATTCATTCATTCATTCATTCATTCATTCATTCATTACAGTGGAGTACTATGGCAACACTCTGCTGCTTCTGCCCTCTCCCCAAATCAGGATACAGATGAGGAAACCTGGAATGCTTCATGAGGCACATGGCTATTGAGAAAACTCCTAAAAGAGATAGATGTAATTCCGCACAGCGATAAGCATATATGGTGTGGAAAGGGTAAATTAGATGAAGTAGGTGGAAGATGAGTGACTAAATGACTGTGACTAGGTAAGAGTGTGACAGAGTGCGACTGTAATGGTCACAGAAGATAATGCTAGGAATAGACGTTGGGCACCATATTCTGGAAATTTTTGAATGCCTGCCCAAGGAGTTTGGGTTGTATTACCTGTGTTTTAGAGAGCTATTGACTACTTTTCAACAGGATCATGCCATGATACGAGGTGTTTTAAAAAGATGTTGGGAATAGTGTGTGCAATTGATGATAAAGGAAGCAGGAAGAAGAAAAGAATTTATTTCCTACAGCACAGAACAAGAAAGGTGGGCCAGAGCGGAGGTAGGAGCACAGGGAGTGGAAAGGGGAGGATATGGGGGAGCAATCCCGCAGTGATTGAGATGGCAGGAAAAACCCTGAAAATAGTCTTTAAAGAGAGGGAGGGAATTTACAGAATTTCAGTCTGAGAAGCTAGGGGAAATGTGTTGATTTTAATAATTAGGAAGGCAGGAAAAAGCACAAAATAAAGCAAGAGTTTCTTGTTCAAATAGGATGTGTTTGTGGTGGTGAGGTCATGGAAATGATAGTGAATATTCAGTCAGAGTGATTTCACTTGGAGGACGTCAGTACTAAAGATTGAAACTATGAGCATAGGTGACTGAAAATGATGGCATTGGAAGCTTTATATATGAAATCGAAAGATTTTTTAACCAGATAAAGTAGCATGGAGAACTTTCTTGGGAAGAATAGTCACTGGGTGATGACATCAGGCTTTTTCTTCCCCTCTAAGGTGGAGGGAGAAGATTCAATTACCCTTGCATATTGAAGGCGTGATGTTTATTCTTCTATCTCTCCATGCATGAAGAATTTTCATTAAGTGACATCACTACTGTCAAATGTCAGAATCTATCATTAGATTCCGGGAGTGTTGAGGGTGGGTGGAAGAGACTCTCACTTGTTTTGGAAGTGGAGAGAGAGAAGGAAGACAAGGTAGGAGAAATGCGGTTGGAGGGAATGTTTTAGAGGCTGAATCAAAAATACCTGAGTTGGTCAAGGTGCTTGGCAAATGTAACATTTACACTGAATCAAAGCCGTTTTGCTTTTCTACAAAATGAACACTAAACAAATGGTTTCTCCTAGGCAAACACTGAGTGAAAGCCTTGGCATTTTACACCTGATGCCAATCCAGAGGAAACGCCTCAGGTTTACCCCAGAAAAGTGTCATCAGCAAGCCCCTGTGTGTTTGCATTGGTTTCTTTATTTGTGTCCTGCCCTTTTTTCAAAGTTGACAACTGAGCAAGACAGCTGAGAAGATCTATCTTGAGAATAAGTTGACTGCCCGTGGCACTCTGCCTGCCTGATTGCTTTAGGGGGACATTCAAAAGAAAGGCTTATTTTCTTTCACAACTAAACATAAGTAGGCATGGCAGACACATTTTCAGGTGATGGCCAAGGCATCATGCTCTTGTATAATTACCTCCCCTTGAGTAGAAGTGGAATCTGTGATTTGTCTCTAACCAGTAGAATATGGCAAAGGTGATGGGATGTCATTTTCCATATGGTTACATTATATAGTACTGCATCCTAGAAGACTGGGGCGTTCTAATTTTGAAAAAGCAAATGCCGTAATGAACTCTGCTTATGGGGATAGCCACATGGTAGCTAGCTATAGCCAGTGTCCAGGAACTAAGGGCCTTAGTCCTACACTCCAAAAGGACTGAATTCTGTCAACACCACATGAACTTGGAAGAAAACCCTGAGTTCCAGATAAGAGTAGAGCCTGGCTGACACTTCGCTTGCAGCCTTTGTCAGATCCTAAGTGGGGAACCTAGCTAAGCTGTGTCCAGACTCTTAAACAACTGAAATCATGAGGCAATATATGTAGATTGTTTCCAGCTACTATTTTCGTAGGATTTATGACATAGCAACTGAAAACTATTCTAGCAGGGAAAGTTCTGATTGAGTGATGAAGACCCCTTGAAGAAAAGCTTTGGATATTTCAGATTCATTTTCTAGTTAATTATACATTTCTTGTGTTAAAATCTAAAACAAAAAACTAAAGGCAGAACATGAGTACCCCGTAACTCATCACACCAAGCATAGTCCCTTGGGAGATGGCAAGTTTGTTCCATAATCACCTGATGAGTGGTAAGAGCTAAGTGACCCATTGCCAAGAGACAAAGTAGGTCCTTTCATTCTGCCTGTGTCCTCGTAGTCTTTGCTAGCCTGAGGTTCAACTTCTACTAGTAATTACCTTCTCACGTTGTTGTGAAAAATGGAATCTTTTTCTTTGGTGCCTGCAGATGAAGCAGCATCAAATGAGGAAACGCATTGGTCCCTCTTCCCACCCACTGTTTGTGTTCATTGTATTTCCCTTTATTTCTCAGAACTTCGTTATGTTTTTTGTATTCTAATGAAAGTCAGTATTAATTGACTAGGTGACTCTTACTTAAGTGGCAGAACAGAAGCTTTTCTACTTAAGAAGTGTTATTTCATCCAATTTTAATGAGGGACATAAAGCTATGGTCAAGAATAAGTCAGCTCTGCCACCACTAAGAAAGGACATGGGTTGTTTGGGTAGTGTCATTACGGATTTGGGAATGAGTGCCCTTAGGAGACTTTGAAACAGACTTTGGGCTTTTAATCTCTTTGGAGATAGAGTACCGGTATTACCTTAATTTTTCAGGTGGAATCCTGAGGACCAGAAGGGGTAGGTGATTTTTCCATTGGTAGGGAATCTGCCCCCTTCTTTATTCACTAACTGTGCTTGACTTGGGAAAACCATGTGCTTTTGCTGGGTCCCAGTTTCTTATCTGCTAAAGTGAACATAGGCAATCTTACCTGTGAAAGAGGAGATTTGGCCAGATAATCTGCTGGCTCTTTCAAAGCCATGAAATCCATTCTATATTGGAATCAACTGTAGTTTCTCCAGTGGTTTAACATTGCCAAAGCTTACCTAAAATAGAATCCTATTTACAAAGAACTCTGAAAGCTCAACAGCCTAAGTGCAATCCAATTAGAAAATGGACAAAGCACACGAATAGACATTTCACCAAGGAGGATGTACAGATGGCAAATAAGCACATGAAAAGATGTTCAACATTATTAACCATTACAGAAATACAAATTGAAACCACAACGAGATATGGCTACATGCTTATCAGAATGGCTAAAATAAAAGATGAATTTCCGGCAAGGATGTAAAGTCGATCACTCATACATTGCTGGTAGGAATTTAAAGTGGTACAGCCATTCAGGAAATGACTTTGGTAGTTGCTTCTACAACTAAATGTTCAATTGACATAGGATCCAGCAATTGCACTCGTGGGCGTTTCCCCCAGAAAAATTCTTTTCAGCACAATAGAAAAGAAAGGGCTACTGAAATATGCAGCAATTTGGATCAATCACAAGGGCACTGTGCAGAGTCAAAAAAAAAAAAACAGGAAGGAAAGGTTGCATACTGTGTGAGTCTATTCATACAACTTTGTGAAATTATAAAATTATAGAAATGGAGGATAGAATAGTAGTGGCATGGGGTGGGGATAGGTCAGAGTTATAAAAGGGCAACAAGAAGAATCCTTGTGGCAATGGAACTGTTTGTTCCGTTTCTTGTCTGCAGTTCTGGATACAAGAAACTCTGTTATAAAAGTTTATAGAAGCTAATACAGGTACAGCAATTCAGTACTAGGAAAATCTGAGTAAGACGAATGGCTTGTATCAATTTCAATTAGCATACAGTTCTATAGTTTTGCAAGATGTTACCTTTGGGGAAAACTAGGCTAAAGGTATACACAATTTCTCTTTATTATTTCTTAAAATTGTATATGAATCTACATACACATAGACTCTAATTCTTCTTGATAAAAACTATAAGAACTCTTGCAGAAATAAGGTATGAAAGCATCAGCATGCATTTATTAAGCACTTACTGTATGTCCCTGGGCTAGTCACTGCCCTTTCCCTAGAGACTTTTGGCCAACTCAGCCAATTAATAGTTAAATATTTCGTATGGTCCTCAGTTAAAACAACAACAAATAATGACTTGAATCTTTTGACATTTGATTGATAGCATAACTAAGCACTAGGAAATAAGTTGGGGAGACTTGAGTGTAATTCAAAAATAGACATTCTTAAAAAGAAGCACCTACTTATAGCATAACATCCCACAATCCTCTTAGAGTTTCGCCCCGTAACTGTAACAACCCACATCTTAAAATGAGGGTGGGAGGTAGGACACAGTCAGGAGCCTGCCACTGTCTCCTTTAACTGGGGTCCGTCGTTCAGGGAGGTCAACTGACCTTTTATGCAACTTGACATACACATTAAGATTGATGGACCTCTTGAAAAACATGTTCTATCTTCAGAAGTAACAGTTAATAAAAGCTTCATCTTGGATCACTGTAAAATGCCCTATTACATGCTAATGAAATGTTCTAAACAACCTTCTGAAATGATCGTTTGAATTGAAGGTATTAATAGATCGAATGCATCCACAGAGGAATGCTCGGTGCCAATGTTATTCTCTATTCAGAAAACTATGCTATTATTAACTACACCTAACAAAATTTAGAGTCACCATTTACTGAAAACAAAAATTGTTCTGTACTTTGTGTTAGTTCATATTTGGCATAATAGATCTCAAAATGGCAGCATCTTTCTCCTGAGAACAACCTTGCTATGAGCTTAATTTTCCCAGTGATTAATCCATAAAGATTTCTAAAGGTGGTTAATATGTGAAGCTGTGGTGGCAGCAGATGCTGGTAAGGGCTTGAGCTTAGCTGTCCGTCTCGGCCAAAGTAGGTCATGCATGGGGCGCTTAAGGAGTATTTTACTTCTTGAAAATTGAGCTATGCAAGTTAATTTAAAGAATGATATGCATAGATATGGTGCTTTTGAGACCACGTGCAGTCTCCTTACATGGTCTCATTCTTCATCGCCTGTAAAGGAACGAATAACGCCATAGTTGGCATCCATAGAGCACCTGGCTTCCAAAAACCCAAAGCACTCTCCTATTTGATTTTGAATCAATATTCAGGACTGTCATGTTGCCTTCTTTTGGCATAAAGCCTCTGCACGCATGCTTTTGATCCCATTACCTTATTTTTCACTCCCTTGTTAGATTCTATTTGTATTTGTACTCCTGAAGGTAGATATTCCCTGGGACCTTTATCTCCCACCACTTAAAACCTGGCAAACGGGGTGTCCAGGACTGGAGATATGTTACTAATTTTATTTGTAAAATCACGATGTGGGATGTTAAGGATTGAAGGAAGAATACAGCTCCATATGTTGCTGAAGTTGCCTATTATGCAGACTTGCTGGCCTCTTGTTAGGCCAGCCTAAGATTGAATCCTGGGATGGACTGGCTTTCAGCCAGTTTCTTGTAACTCATCCACCTCCCCTATCCATTCCCCTTTAATTTCTCTTGGGTTAAACTATTAAACATGATGGCACTTATTTTCCCTGGCTTGATGCCTGGAATCTCTTCAGGAAGAGAAATTATCTCTTTGTCTGGTCATTCCCTTGCTTTTAGCTCCGAGACTTTGAAAGCTGGCATCTAGGAGCTTTTTTTCTGACTGCCAGCTAATCAGGAAAGACAGCGCTGGAGGAGGAGGGTCTGTTCATCCCTGCTTCTCCTCTGTGTCCCATTTATAATTGAATGTCAGGTATTGAAAGGCACTATGGAAATGCACTGCCCGACAAAGGAATTAGATAGCCAGGAAGTGAATTTGGGAATGTTCAGTTATTTGTTGAATTAAACGAGCAACAGAACATGAAAAGCTCCAAGGACGTGAAAGTGCCTATGAATCAGAGCTAAGGAAGTTAAATTGCTTCCATTTCTCTGAAGAAGAAGAATGAACGAAAGTCTCCCCAAAACACAATCTTTTGTAGTGTGGAGCCAAGAACTGAACCAATACTGGACAGATTACGTTAGACAAAAAACGCACAGCACAATAAGACACAGGTTATAGGTGTATGGTTTGCAGAAAGGAGATAAGAGGAAGAGAAGACCAGAATAAATTGTGACTCGGAAAGAGGGGGAGAGAACCAAGAATGGAATTAGTATTTACAAAGTTTTCAGGGAAAAGAGCTGCTGCAGAAGTGACATTTACAAATGAGGGAATGGATGATGGTCATAGGAGGTTAGATAGTAAACTGATTTTAAAAGGTGTCACTACAAGGTAGGAAAACATAAGAATGTATAAAATACCTATTGATAGAGGATGAAAGGAACCACTCGAAAGCTTCTGGCGTTAATTGATTATATCATTAGGACATAGATTCAAGGATACTGAATGCAGGAGACAGATTTGCACAGTTGAATTAAAAAGTTTTTACATTAGCCTGTGTGAATGGCAATTTGAAGTCCATAGTATGGCAAGCTCTCACCACCTAAATGTGTTAAGTGTGGTTATCGGCTAAATCTTAAAATGGTAAAAACTCCATGTCACTGAGGTGATCCAGACAAGCTAAGTCATAACATCTTCAGAGTAGAATTGTAAAATGTTACAAAATCGCAAGTCTTTGAGTAGGCCCAACTGACTTTGATGTGAAATTGCATAATCTTATTTATCGAATTAATACTTTTTCTTAGCTATGTCCAGACGTTGAAAAGTAGATGAGCTGTGGACCAACACACAAGGGTGAGTGTCCAAGTGTCTTGTGGTAAGAAGTAGTTGTCAAAATGATGAATTTCAAGTCCGCTCTTAGTAATTTCGTTTATAATCTGGACAAAATAGAGTATGAGTTTGGGACAGATGTGAAGTTTTAGTACAAGCATGGGACTTGGATAACCTTGAGAAAGTTCTTTAATGTCACTGAGCTAGTTTCCCTATTGTAAAATAGAACAATAGCTATTTCATGACACCTGTCCCCATGGGAGGTTATAAACATATTGGGAGAGCCTAAGTGAAATGCCTAATACAGTAGGCAGTCAGTGCATGCAGCTTCCACTTGCTCTTGTACCTGTTCTTAGCAGGGTCTAGCTGGGATGCCACTTTATTTTTGTGTGTATTTACTTGTTGTCTTTGATACTAGTAACTGTACACAAAGTGTTGATTAGTTTAAGATGGAAAGTTACAGAATACCTCATTCAGGTATCAAATAAACATTAATAAATGAAAGAATGGAGACTTAAACCCTTGAATTAGTTTTAACAAGGAAGAACTTGACAGAGTTGAAAATGCCAAAGACAATGATGTCTTCAATAGATGAACTTGACCTGTAGGGTGCTGCCTTGGTAGCAGAAGATAACAGCAGCAGCAATTACACTACTAGGAATTTATCCAAAGGAAACAAAAATGCTGATTCAAAGGGACATATGCACCCCAATGTTTATAGCAGTGCTATCATCAATAGCCAAATTACGGAAAGAACCCAAATGTCCACGAACTGATGAATGGATAAAGATGTGGTATATTGTACAGTGGAATACTATTCAGCAATGAAAAAGAAGGAAATCTTGCCGTTTCCAAAATCGTGGATGGAACTAGAGTGTATCATGCTAAGTAAAATATATCTAAGAAAGACAAGTATCATACAGACAAATACATGATTTCACTCCTATGGAATTTAAGAAACAAAACACTTGAACATAGGGGAAGGGAAGGAAAACTAAGATAAAAACAGAGGGAGGCAAATGATAGGAGACTCTTAAAGATATAGAACAAACTGAGAGTTGCTGAAAGGGAGGTGGGAGAGGAAATGGGCTAAATAGGTGATGGGCATTGAGAAGGGCACTTGTTCGGATGAGCACTAGGTATATGTAAGTGATGAATCACTGTGGTTCTACTCCCAAAACCAGTACTACACTGTATGTTAAGTAGCTTGAATTTAAATAAGTAAGTTAAAAAAATAGGAATGAAGGAAGAAAGGGAAGGAAGAAGATAAACCTATGGCAGCAAGTATATGAAAACTTGACCAACATCACTAATCATCAGAGAAATAGGAATCAAAACCATTATGAGATATCACCTTCACATGTGTATAGATAGTTATTATGAAAAAAACGTTATTGGTGATGATGTGGAGAAAAGGGACTCTAATCTACCACTGATGAGAGGTAAACTAATACAGCCAGTTTGGAAAAGAGTATGTAAATACCCTATCTCACATTTTCCCAGGTATTTATTATTCTAGGTATTAAATTTTTTTTTCTTGAGCCATCAGGATGATCATATACCTTATTGTCTAAATTAGGACATATTTGAGAATGAAAGGATGTACTATTAATTATCTGAAGACCACAGACTCAAACCAGGGTAATTCTAGGCAGAGTTGGATATATTAACAACCTATAGATTTGGAAGTATATTTTACATGTACTGTAAGCAAATTGTAATTATGGATATTTGTGTCCCATTTTTATAATTAAACATAAGTACCGATATTTTGACTTGTTGAGATATTTTATAGCTCAGAATAAGGACAGTGCATCTGTTACACAGGCTTTATTATTAAACTCCCCACTTAGGGTGGGCCCTGGGCTTTCTTCCTTCATTCTAGAATTTTTGTAGAATCAAAAGCAAATCTCAAAACTGATGATTCATCCAGTGATCCCATGGAAAAAGCTGTCTCTTCCAGTTTGTTTTCTGCCTCGTAGATTTCTTCTTTAGTCAACAGAGCTTCCCCAAGGTGAATGTTCAGATGTCTACTGATTGTTCTGTGCTTTTTATTCACATTTTCTCCACACTTAACTTGAGATTAGATTTGAAATGTATGGTCAAAGGTCATTGTATTTAGTTTTTCTTTGTGTGTCTGATTGGTAGTTTTAGAGCAAAATCTTGATGAGCCCATACCGTTCTTTAGATAATAGATTATTCTAAGGGACTGATTTAAGATCCCAAATCTTGGATGTTGCTAGGTCCGGTGGTACTGGGAGGAAAAGAAAAGGAACATTTCTTGAGCGCTCACTATGTGCCAGACCTTATACCAAAGATCTTGTCTATGTGCTTTAGTCCTCTTTTACAGAAAATGTGTTCTTTTTGTTTTAATGTAGACATAATTTAAGCATCTGTGCCTCCAAATGAAGCCTGTTACTCTTGAAGTTATTTCTTACTAGGTTGTTTCTCTCCCATCCCTCACCCCACCCATGCTCCTATAACATGTCTTACCGTTCATGAGAGGTATGTACTTGAGCAACATTTAACATCTATCTATCTATCTATCTATCTATCTATCTATCTATCATCTGTCTATAAATGAACAAATTCTGCATGTATCACCATACATGTGAGATCCATATAATTCTGAATAAACTGAAAAATAGAGTTTAAAAAGAATATTTTAAATTTTGGAGTATTACCTAAAGTGAGCATTTTTTAAGTTACGGTATTGCATGAAGTCATGGATGTCTTTGTTGATAGGGTCGGAGAAAGAACTGATCTTAGGAATCACACTGAGGTTTGACTTCCAGTTTGGCTATTTGGCAGCTGTGTTGGCTTGGTCAATTTTCTGGGATATCATTTTTTGGGTTCTAAACAGGGAAAGGATAATTTACAGGATTGTTATGAGACTGAGTGAAATTAAGGTATGTAAAATATATGTAAACACCTAGTGTACATGGTATTTTCTATTTTGACATTTTACTTTTTTCAATTTTTTTTAATGTTTATTTTTTTGAGAAAGACACACAGAATGGGAGTGGGGGAGGGGCAGAGAGAGAAGGAGACACAGAATCTGAGGCAGGCCCCAGGCTTGGAGCTGTCAGCACAGAGCCTGATGTGGGGCTCGAACTCACAGACTGTGAGATCATGACCTCATTTGAAGTGGGACACTTAACTGACTGAGCCACCAAGGTGCCCCACTATTTTGACATTTTCGAAATCGCTATTATGGTGCCTGGGTGGCTCAGTTGATGGAGCGTTTGACTCTAGATTACAGCTCAGGTTATGATCTCACGGTTTGTGAGTTCGAGTCTGGCATTGGGCTCCATGCTAGCAGTATGGAGTCTGCTTGGGGTTCGTTCTCTCTCTCTCTCTTTCTTCTTTCTTCTCTTTGCCCTTCCTCAGCTTGCACGCATTCTCTCCATACCGTCTCTCTCAAAATAAATCAATAAATTTAAAAGAAATGGCTATTATGAGATGTTCTCTGAAGAACCTTGAATTTGTGTGATTGGGGCTATTGCCTTGAGCTAAAAAAAAAAAAACCTTTCCCAGTGGTTGCTTGGGTAGTAGTCTGTTGTAAAGTTAAATTATACACTTCTTTCTTTCCAGACTTAGGACGCTAATGTTTCCTAGAGGCACATTCCAGAGCTTGGCCTTTTAGTTAGTTTTCCCCAGCAAATACATCTTACTCTAAAAAACTATTTGAGGTTTTTTCCTGGTCTTTACAACCCAATTTTACTCGTGTTAGAAGAAAAATCTCCCCTCTCACTGTGTGCAAATGGTGCACATTTCATGGACAAAAGGGATGCAATCAACTGAGAACTGCCTCATGTTCCCAGCACCAATTTTACCAGCCCATCTTCCTCTGCTCCTACAGAGTGTACCTTCTGTCCTCTTATAATGGAATTGTCTGTTCTCGTTGCTAAGGGCAGCCTCTCTACAGTCTTTCTGATCTTCTGGAAAGATCTGCTCACACCGTTGTTGCTCTTCCATCACCACTTTCTGTGTCCGTATCAGATCCTTCCTGTGGGCGTACAATTATCCCTTCGTAATATTTTATTCATGTTCGTATTGAGTCCCCATCTTCCCCCACTGCAGCTCTCTTTCACAGCAGACATCTCTATGGATGTTTTTACTGTCTCTACTTTTCAGCTTAGATTTTTCCACAAGTCAGCCCAATGAGGCTTTTCCTTCCCCCTCTCCCTGGAAATGGCTACTATCATGGATGCCAGCAATGTCAGCATGCCAAAGCCTCTGGGTATTTCTTTGTCCTCCTCCAAGCTGATGTGGTCAGTGGCACTGCCATTATAGACAACAAACTCCTCAAAGCACTTTTTAACTGCCTGTCCTTCAGAGACCATATTTGCTGCTGTGCTTCTAACTCCCTGGCAGCTTTCATTTTCTTGCTCTAGCTTCTTCTCTTCCTATACTGAACTACTAAATTTTGAAACAGTCCAGTCATTTTCTTTGCTTTATATGAGTCATGTCTAGTGTTCAGTCACTCACAGTTAGCTTTTTCTCCTTATAATCTCTATCACTCTACTTTTCTCCTTCTCTCCTTAAATTAACCGACTTTTATCAAGTACTCTGTTTTTTTCTGGGCCCCAGGCTATGCGCTGGAAATGGAAAAATAAATAAGATACATTCTGTCTGTTCAATTCATAGTCTGCTGGCAAAAGTTAGACATGGGGAAAAAATAACTATAATAAAGAACCATGAAAGGACTAAGGTAGGTAATGAAGGGACACAAGGGACAATTCTTATTTTCTGATGGATTTCTGTCTCTTATATGAGAAGCTTTTCTCAAATGTCTAATGGTCTCAGGCTCACCACTCACTTCAGGTTGAGGAGCAGAAATCCTGATTGTAAGCACTGTCTGTGTGTGTCTATGTGGGGGTGTCTTCTAGACCATTTTGTTGGTGGGGGCAATCACTTGACTATTGGTTTCACTAGCTCTATTCTCTCTGGTCATATTTCCTTCATGACTTTGGATTATTTTCAATTACCTGTGGAAGGTACAAGTCTAGTTGATTTTATTTTGGAATCTGAGTTGGGGAAGGGATTGGGGGCCTCATTACCCAGTGGATTGTCTTTGACTTAGCAATTCTCAGTTGGGTAACTCTGCTCCCAACTGCGCCTGATACTCTCTAGAATCCCCCAATTAACCCTATTGAGAGAGTAAATTGTCCATCTTTGGCTGAGTTTGGAGCGTGTTTATTTTCTTTCTAAACAGATTTTCAGCCAATCAGCTCTATCTGTATCTCTTCCTTTCAGAGGTACCATGTAACTTCAATTCTTTAACACTTTTGTGATTTGTGGTATATAATGACCAGATTTTGGGCTTCCCCATCAACCAGGCTGGTTAGGGCTTTCAGGTTTGCTAAGTCATTTCCCATTCATTCATAGGATTTCTAGCTTCTAAAATCTTGATGTTTTCTTCACCCTGTTATCTTTGTCCTTGAGGATCTATACTTTTGAAAGAAATTATCTATTTCCACCTTAGAAGAATTTTGAGAGGGGAGAGTTCAATGTGTATATAAGATCGAAAAGGGGGGGGGGAGATGACCAAATAAACAAGAGTAGATAAAGTCAAACTGAAGTGGAAGACAGGAAGCAATCCCCAAAAGGTCAAGATAAACAGGTAGAGGGAAGAATGAATAAGAGATTGAGGACAGGCAGAAGACCAGAAATACTCAAATCACAATGGCATTGATATGATCACATTAATGTATTTACTCATCTATTCTTTGATGCAAAAAGTTTCTCTAGAGCCTTTATGTTAGGAACTCTGAGAGGTGTTTTACACACCAAATATGTGAGTTGAAAGTAAATCAGCACTTTTCACTGATAAAACAAAAGCTAACATTTATTGAACCCCCAAAAGGCTTAGGGCTTGGTATCTTCAGATTATTTCAACTAAAAAAGATATCTAAGAGTCTAGTCAGTCAGGCATGGTTCTATGTGATCAAATACTAATTTCTTTTGCAGCCTCTGATAAATTCATGGTTGATCCCTACCGTGCTAGTGATTACTTTTTATACCTCTGTAGGTGCTCCTTATCTTTAAAACCATAACAGTTTGTGAATCTACTCATATACTGATAGATTTATATTGATAGGTGACCAAGAAGTAACAAGGGGATTTTTTTTTTCATGTGTTACAGATCTTCACTTACTAACTTGTAGTTACCTACAGGATACTTACACGGTATTTGGAAATTTTGCTTGAATTTACGTATTCAGGGCATAATGAAAAGACTTATTAATATTGAAGTACCTACATGGCTAAAGCACCAGAGGTTTAGAAGAACTTAGGAATGTAGAATTTGGTAGTAAGAGTAACAAAAATAACATTGACTGAATATTTAGTATGTGCTAGACATTCTAAGTTTTGAACTACTATTAACTCATTTAATCCTCAAAGTGAAGGAGACTTTATCTTCATGTTAGAGATGAGACAGCTGATACATAGATTCAAAGACAGTTGGAGATGTTTGTAGAGTACCTAGACCATAATTATCAACATGAACTTTCGCTATTGGACTTGCTCCATTTGTCAAAACGAGAACTGGATGGTAGTTAAAGCAGTAAAAACAGATTTTACTGGGGAACTATTGCAATACGGGGAAAAAAGATCTTAGTATAGAATTGGGCTCAATGCCAAATACAGCCCGGGCAAGTGGGAATTCATAGTCAAGGAAGAAGGTGGAGGGGTCAGTGGATACAAAATGATGGAGAAAGTAGAGTAGTTCTTTGCCAAACTGAACCTCACATGATTCTTGCTGAAGGCAGACCTGAGTGGTCACATTTTACCTGGAAGATAATGGAAGAAAAGGAAGGTGGGTGGGAATTCTGGCTAATCTGACTTAGTATTCTTGGTAAAACGAAACACTACAAGGACAGTAACAGAAACCAAGGGTCCAGTCTAAGTTAAGCAGAGTGCTCAGAGGAGCCTGACTTAAGTGTGGTGAACCAGAGAATTTTCCCTGTAGGATGGCAACTGAATGATCATCTGAAACACCTGTTAGAAAAATGCCAGAAAACATCAGTGGTATCCAGGGACTTGGTAAACCTGGTAGGTTTTTGTTGACTTGTTCATTTGCTAGTTTTAAGATTTGATTTACACTGATGACTGAGTAGACTTGATAAGTAAGGTAGAGCTAGCAAAAATAATTAGGAAACTTTGAAATTTTTAGAACATTTTAAGAATAATGTGTTAGAGATGCTTTGTCCTTGCCCCTGCCATTTATTCAAAACTATCAGTGGATTTTCAGGGGACGGATTTGTTCGTGTCAGTTTTATGGAAGGAGGCACTTAGGGAATTCTTGGTGCTTCAGATATCTGTCTAAACCCAGTTTATGAATTATTACTGAGATACTCTAATATCAGTGTCTCATCAGCCTTACAAGTAGTCAAGATTTGCAAATGAATACCTGTACATTACTGATATGGATTTTGACCTCATGAGCTTGTATTTTCACTGTTAAAATAATGAATGGTCATGCACCCTTCTAGCTGTTGATACTCCCTTCAAGTGCCTGAAGAAATCAATGTCAAATGCAGTGCTTTATGGATGAATGGGGCTGCACAACTAAGTAGTTAGCACTTCCATATAGAACATGATAGTTCTAAGGAATTCCTTTTTAACTTCTAGTCACAAAAGATAATTTCAAATTCTTGTAGTCTTTGGCTGTTGTATGGAACAAAACTAATATAAATTAGAAACATAACCTCATAGCTTGTTTGATGCTTAAAGAATGAATTAGTGGCTTATCACTATTTTCATCTTTAAACTCCATAGGTAAGCTTATCCTTCTTTATGAACTAGTGTGTAAGCAGTCTAATAGCTACATCATCCCCAACAGGATCTATTATTTGTATATGCCATTGTATCTAAACTCCATAACCTTTCTTTTGTTCTTTCTTTCTTTCCTTCCTTTATTTTGAGAGATAGAGAACGTGAGCAGTCAGGAGAGGGGCAGAGAGAGGGAGACAGAGAAAATCCCAAGCAGGTTCTGCACTGTTAGCATAGCGCTGGTCTCAAGGCTGGATCTCACAAAGAGTGATACCATGATCTGAGCCAAAAACAGAAGTCTAGCACTTAACTGACTGAGCCACCCATGTGACCCAGCTCTATAACCTCTCTCAAATAAAGTTTATAGAGCTTAGAATTATTTTTTTTCAAAATTTTTGCTAGCCTTGTGAAATTGAGCAAAATTTCTAGCCTTTCTGGGTCTCACTTTTGTCACTGGTTAAATGCAGGCAATGTCATCATACCCATCTTAATGGGTTATGTGACAATGAAAAGTAGAATTAAGGCAAGTGAAACGTTGGACAATAATCACTCAATAAGTGTTGTTAATATCAATGAAAAGTGTTCATTTACTTATAACCCCTATGAAGTATTCACCTTAAAGTATGTTCTGGGCATTTATCCTGCTCTTTTATGCTGTATCTCTGGAGTAAGAGGCAAAGGCCATCCAGTCTAAAAAACTATAGTCTGGTGAGTCTGTGAAATCCAATATATATGATTCAATCTCCCATTGTTACACAGTTGCTAAGGAAACACATGTTGACATTACATGAAAACGTTCCTCGGTTGAAGTGAGTTCTTAAAGATTCCATTTTCTAGCCTCTCCCTGGTCCTAACACTAGCATCCATCCCTACCCATTGTAAAAATATCTGTATAGAAGAGCATCGCTGAATATCAGTTACTGTAAACACCTAAAAATTCAATGCAAACATACTGAAAATCTCAAATCATGGTGGAGGGATTTTAGGTTTCATGACATCCATGAAAGTGATTAATCACATAAAAATGACTGATAGTGTAAGTCTACCACATTTTCAATTACCAACTGAAGAGAAAAATAATGAAGTGATGGACCTGAAAAGAATTTGAAAATTAAAAGCTTAAGTGGCACAATTTTTGTGTGTGAAACATGTGTCTTTATGATCATAAGACTCCAGTATAAATTATATACAGTATATTTGTGTTTGAAAAATCATGTTCATATACTAGTTTTTTTCCTAAGAATGCACATTTGCAATTACAATGTAAATAAATACTAAACATGAGATTAAAAAGATAATTCCATAATTTTAGTTTTTTAGGATATAATCTTAAGCAAGTCTTAATGTCCTAATGTCTTCTTTCTCACTGTATTCACATTAAATTAAAAAAAATAAGTAAAAATAAAATAAATAAATCACCTTTGTGAAATGCCTACTACCCCTTCTGTAAATGAACATTCAGTATAAGCTTCTTAAGTATGCTCAGAGGCTATCCGCATAGGTCAGAAACGACTCATTCCAAATTCTGCCACATGGTTTATGTAAACAGTAAAATCAGGGAAAAAAAATTAAGATTCAGTTTGTTCTTGTGCTTCTGGATTCTTAAATGCCACCTCCCTGTACTTCCAATTTCCATTTTCCTCAAATAGATTTTCATCCCTGCCTGAACATGCCAATTAATATTCTAGCTATTATTATGTCATTCACCTCAAAAAATTTTCCAGTGAAGCCAAAATTAAGTTACTGAAAACATGAAGTTAAATAAAAAAATAAGACTTAGAGAAAATTTTTGCTGAGGGAGAAAAAAAAATGCCCTGTTTAACATACAGTTTTACTATTACCTTCCAAGAATGTCAATTCCTTCTTCAGCTCTGGTCAAGAGTGTGAAATCATTTCAGAATTTCAATGTTGATTGCTCCAGCATTTATAGGGGAGAAGCAGAAAATAGTGGTTATGCTACAGTTTCTGTTCGAGACCATTCCATACAAAAGAGATGAAGGCAAAAATGTTTCAAGGGTAAGTTGTTTTTTGGAAGTTTGGCAGAGTTTGTTGACAGTAGATGAAGTAATGCGGGGGTCATTTATCAAGGAAAAGGTATCTCCGTAGATTTCTAAAATTAACAGCTCTACCTCTGTGCTCAATGCAGTCCTGTCTTGGGCCATCCGGAATCTGACTATGTAAGACTATTTGCTTTTCCTGATTCATGCTCTGGCCTCGTCTTTTCTTCTGAGTTTCCGTTAGTCATTTGATCCCTTCCTCTAGCTTTAATTCACACATGGAAGCAGATGATTCCCAAATTTGTATTTTTAGCCCTGTCTTACCTTCCAAGCTCAGTCTCACATTCCTAACTCTCTCTGCTAGACATTTGCACCTAAGTGTACCACCCGTATCTGAAATGCAAAGTGTCTAATTTACTTTCTTCCTGCTTGCTTTTTTGAAAAAAGGTAGTGATATTCTTTGATGCAGTATCAAAATCAGATTGAGTGTAGTTGGAAGTTTATCTTGCTTTTACATTCCCGTTTTCACCAAATTCCACCAATTCTTTTTTTTAAAGTAAGTCCGTTCAATTCCATAAACCCATCTATTGGACGTGAGCTACAGCCGCAGCTCAGTGCTGGAAACTGGGGTATATGGTTAACTTACCCTGAACAAAATGGAAATCTTGTGCTCAGGGACCCTAGAGTCCAGTTGTTAAAATGTGTGTACAGTTTTCATTCCCAGGACCATTGGATTAATTGTTGTGCATTCCATGTTCTCCTGCTCCAAAACCACCAATGCTCGTTTTCTACTGGATAATGCTAATATTCTGAATTCTGGGTTTCAAAGTAGCCCTTAATTGGCTCTTTCATACTATAATAACAGTTTACATGCTTCATTAGTTCACTGTGTGCCAAGATCTAAACCCATTCCACCCATTGCTTCACAGTTCTGTTAGGTAGATACTATTCTTACCCTTTTACAGATGAGGAAGCTGACACAGAGTGATTAAATAACTTGCCCAAGGTTTCACAGCTTGTAAATGAAAGAAAGATCCAAGGTTTGAACCCTGGAGTCTGATTCCAGAGACCAGTCATGGAACCACTATGCTCTCATGCCTGCCCTGTACCTCTGGGCTATGCTCTTCCTCAGGCCAAGTCACAGGGAAGACCTTGAACACCAAAAGCCAATCTGTTGACAGGCCAGTCACTTAAAATTTGTGATTTGGCTTGAATGGATGAACTGCACCTCTCTGAGGTTGGTTGCATGAGAATTTGAAACAAGAAACAGCAAGAACTGCCATTCACACGGATGCTTAAATATGGGACTTCTATGCTGTACTGTTTTGCCAATTCTGATATATTGGGGATGTTTTTGAATTGAAAACTTAAAATTAAGATAAATTTGTAATTCACATTATTTATTGTAAAATGCCTTTTTGATAGGTATTTAAGTTGCATTTAAATTGCTTTATAACTGTCACATCTGTTTTTCTTTCTAATCTTGCCAACTTTTTAGTATTTTTGTACAAATTTTCTCTGGTAGCTTGTCAACTTTACTTTTTTGGTTTTAGCAATTAGTATCCAAAAATTAATATTTAAAGTGTTTGTTTTGACACATCTGTGATTTGTCACCAGTCCAGATTTAATGATCCAGAATAGTAACCCTTCCTAGATTACTCAGTCCCCCCTCACTGCCTGATTTGACTTGACACTTTGCTTTTTTCTATTTTCTGCAAACTTGTACCAATTACTCATGTCGTAGTTAATCTTGTTATAAGCACTTCACATTTACTCAGATTGTTTTGGCTAATTTCATTTTCCTTTAGATACTTTTAAAAACCATTTTTTTTCTTGTTCAAACTTTATTTTTAGTATTCTTTTTCAACTTCTTGAAAGATACTAGCCATTTGCAACAATTATGGATCTAAAAATTTTAAAATAAGTTTAATTCAAAACTAGATTGACAGTTTAGCACATAACTTAGAAATAATATTACAATTAGAAATATTTTGAATATTTGAATCTGTATAATAGAAATTTTAATATGTGACTAATATTTCAAGTTAAATTTTATTCAAATCAATGACATCTCTGAAAGGAATCAAATTAGCCCAGATAATCTTGTATTAAAAATTATAAGAAAAATACCATATATGAAATCATTTTGATTACTTCTGATATATTTATATTTCATTGTTAAAATATATATTCATATATTAAAATATATGTATATATTATATTCTTATATTAAAATATATATTTTATATATTCATATATTTTATTATGATAAAACATACTTCTATTTCATTATATATATTTTGAGACGTTTTTGTTAAGTATCTTAAAAGTTACTGTTAGACATTATAACATAATATAAATAAAATATAAAATTCAGAAAGCTCGCTTTTTTGCAAGCTATCCACTAGGTAAAATAGCTTTCTGAAAATGGATTTTAAAATGTTTCTAACATCTATTTTAAGTTTATGTTGTCCTACACACTGAATCCAATGGTCAAGGGTCAGTTTTATTTCACTCATTATTTAAGTAGCATTTATCATTAATTCTTTTTAAAATACTTCTTTCACTTCTAAAATACCATATAGTAAAGTGGTCCCTTAATTCCTGGGTTTGCTTCTCTGATTCTGTCTCTTCTTGACTTCTAGATATTGGAGTCTTTGTTTTCTCTCCCTCCACAACTTTCTACTTTAGATCTCATAAAGGTGCATGGTTTTAAGAGTCTCTCCTACTGTTCTCTTCTGAGCTTGTATCTTTAGTCCTGCCCTTGATCCTGACCTCCAGACTTGGAGATCCAGTTGTTGTCCACTTAGATTCTTTATAGGCATTTCAAATTAAACACACTGAAAACAGAACAGTGAATTCTCAACTCCTCTCATCCAAATTATTAACGATTCTCACCTTGTCCTAGTCATTACTAATTCACATTCCTGCTGTGACCAGCAGCTGGTCCCTGCTTCTACTCTGGATCCTCTAACCTCTATTTTCCACAACATAGCCAGAGGAGTAATGTTCTAAGAGCATACTCCAGACTCAGTACTCTGCAATATCTTAGTATCTGTAGATCCCACAGGCCTACATTACCAGGTCTCTGACTATCTCTTCATCTCCAACCCCATTTCCTTACTGTGTTCCTTGTTTAGTTCGTGAGCTAAAAGTTATTTCTAGAACATACCAAGTTCATTTGCATCTCTGAACCTTTGTACTTGCTCTTTCCTATGCTGTAGCACTGTTCTCAGCCTGATTTTCTTTCACATGATTTACATCTTTTCTCACATATCTCATCCTTAGGGAGGACTTCCCTGACCATTGCATGTAGAATAGAACTCACCCCTTTTTTATGCCTTGAACCTGTTTCATTTTCTTGATAGCTATTATCACTACCTGACATTATGGTATGTATTTTGTTGTTGTTGTTCCTGTCCCTCTGACTAAGCTTTATGAAGTTGGGGATTTTGTTCAACTCAATGCTTTCCTAGTAGAGCACCTGGCACATAGCAGATGTTCAGCAAACATTTGTTGAATCCATGTACATGGAAAATGCCACTTTCTTGACTTGGTGAAACTTTGGTACAAATGGCAGTCATCAAACTACCAAAGGTGTCCTTATGGCTTTCACCATCTTGTAAAGTTTTCAATGTCATACATACATTATATTGCTTAAAAGCCACAGGCAAATGGGGCACCTGGGTGGCGCAATTGTTTAGGCGACCAACTTTGGCTCAGGTCATGATCTCACAGTTTGTGAGTTCAAGCCCCATGTCAGGCTCTGTGCTGACAGCGCAGAGCCTGGAGCCTGCCTCAGACTGTGTGTCTCCCCCTCTCTCTACCCTTCCCCTGCTCATGCTCTGTGTCTCTCTGTCTCTCAATAATAAATAAACATTAAAAAAATTAAAAATAAAAAAGCCACAGTCAAACTTGGTATGGAATACTGCAAAGTCCTTCAGACAAATTGATCTCTTTACCTCAAAGACAAATTTTTAGTTCCATGGAAAGATTTCTAACAAATGACAGTCACTGGGCTGCATCATGTTAGTTTTTGCAGGGAAAACAAAACAAAACACCACCACAAGGAAAGTTAGATGGTCATTCCAGATTCTAAAATTTCTCTGAGGAACAAGGTCTTAGCTTGAGTTGAAAACAGCCAATTTGGCTGAAATCAATAGAATATGGATGTTGGCTGGAATGTGCATGGTTCTGACCTGTTAAAGAGGGTTTTATTTTGTATGCAGATTTATAGCAGTGGGCATTATATAAAATGCATGGTGGTTTTTATTGTGTAGCCTTCCAATAATACATGAGCAATGGTGTCAATGTTCTGCTAGGATTTATCCTCACCCTCTGAGCACACCAGACCTTATATTCTGTTATAGAGCTCATTTATTGTGCAACAGATCATCTCCAAATGTGGGAGAGATTAAGATGCCTCACAGGTCAGAAAACTGCTGAATGGAGCTGGTGATAGAATGCTTGAAGGATGGCCTGGGTACCACAATGATATCTTAACACATCATCCTCAAACCTGACTGTGTTTTGTCAGACAATTTTCCTGGCAAGAAAAAAAAACCAAAACAGAAGAATCAATTTGCTTCTGTGTATCTACGTGTTCCTGCACCTTCAGATCAGCGTGGGTGTATTAAAGGGCATGTGGCTAAAATAATAGCTACCAGGAAAAGCAATGATAAATTGAAAATTAAAAAATTGCTATTGAAGATAATTTTTTGCTTATTTTAGTGCATTCGTGTTTATGTAGAATTCCTGAAAGCACATTTTGACTCTTAGTCTTTGAGTACTTGCCTTTTATGCCTTACTCATAACAACATAGCATTGGTTCAACATAGAGTGTTTTCAGAACATTTGTGTTCTCCTTACCAAATAACTTGCTGTTTGTTCCATTTGTCCCTGATTTCAAGTCAAGGGGCGAATATACCCAAGACTCAGAATTTAGATACTTCAGATTTGGTATCTGTGAGATGTATAAACAGAAAAAGAAGACCTTCCCTTGTTTTTTTGTATTAATTCATAGCTGACAAAGGAGGGAATTTTAGATCTCTCTCTCCTATTCACCCTATGAAAATTGAACAAACATCCATTCCAGAGGGTTACATTCTAACTGATAACAGTACTGTGGTTAAACTTTTAAAGGCCAAGAAAGACCAATGAGGAAATGAGGGGGCAGAAAGGCCTTTTAACATGGTGAATAAGCAGTCAATTGGAATTGTTTCTTTCATTCTTTTTTTTTTTTTTTTTTTTTTTTTAACAGGAAACTTCCTGGTAGGGTCTGGGGTAAGGGAACTTTGCTTTTTTAGCATCTTTTCTTGCCTTGCCTGTGGCCTGCATGCACAACCTTTATCCCTTAACCTGCTCTATTGGAAGTTTAGGGCATCAAGATGGTTCTGAAGTGACTATTGAGGGCATCCCTAAGATGATAAAGAAATGTGTGAAGATGTGTGAAGCTAGCACTGCAAACAACTTGGTAATGTTGGCAGTAGGAAGGATGTAGGATTTGGGTCTGATTGTGTTTTTGAGATTCAGTTAATTTTTATTCCGTTAGCTGGCAGGACTGTCTTTATTTGGAGATAGAAAATACAGTCTTACGTTGTGGTGGGCATTAGCTTTGGAATCAGGTCGCAGTTTGAGAATGTATTCCTATCAACCACTTACTATAGTATTTTGAACAAGTCCGTTAACTCCAAACCTCAATTTTGACATCTGTAGATAGCATAAAAACAACGTTTAAATGTTCTAACAATTAGAAATAGTTGAAGAACAATGCCTGTCATAGAGGCTGCCCCTAATTCTATTGTACTGTTTTCCTGAAATTTTCTTCGTTACGCTTTCTATTAACATACTCCCCACCCCATCACCACCCCCACAGAAGCTGTACCACACTGGGGTCTGTTACCCCAAGGTCAATGCTGACTTGTCCTTTGGGTAAATGAAGCTGTGATTGTGTTTCGTTAGGGTGAGGGGCATAGAAGAAATCACTTAGCTGAATAAACAAAAATCTATCAAGATGGTGGCTTTGAACAGAGACTATTTGAGACTATTGGAGAGGAAGTGTGATGAATAGATCAGGAAACTGATTTTGCCTTTCTGAATTTTGTTTTCTTTTTGGATGGGGAGCGCTTTCATTTCAAGGGTGTTTTGATGCTTTTTTTAGGGGTACACTGCTCTAACCTGAGTGTAGGGAGAAGCCTTTTCTTTGATTTTCCTTACCAGATGGGAGGCAGATGGTAAGTGTTAAAGGAGTGGGGGAGGAGGAATAGAAGAATTCAGTTAGTGGTGAACTCTAGCTGGGCCCCTACTGTTGAGTATGTATCTTGTATTTGCAACACCAGGGGACTGAGTCACACACTAGGGTGATCGGAAAGAGAACCAGAGTGCTGGTTCATATATTCTACAGTATCTTCCACATTAGGTCAGCAGCTGGCCTTGGAGTTCCCCCAAAACAGTAGATTGCTTTTGACCAGCTGGGCTTTTTGTTACATGATTGGTAAGAACTAATGAATCTGTAAGCCTCTCTCTCCCTATCAGAAAACATTAGAGTACCCACATGCATTACTGTGGGGCTCAGATATTGAGATTTCAGAAACCTTTCCCTGGAGACCACCATTTTGTCCAAGTTGGAAAAACAGGGACCATATTTACCCTCCTGCCTGAAACATTTCACTCAGATAAAAATACATGAAACAACAGTTTTTAAAAGGTAATGGGTATGATTCCATGAATGTGATCTCTGATCACATCAGGCAGGATGGGAAACAAGCAAAGCGATAGGGGAAAAAAGCAAAATGCACTCTGATTGCCACAAATACTGGCTTGAGAGAACTTGTAGCCCACTGTGCAAAGAGGAGGAACCCAGAAAGACCCCTTCAGTTGAATGAGACTAGGGTGAGGGGCCAGGAGAGATAAGGCACCTAGAGTTTGTAGGACAGAACACAGTAAAGACAATTGCTGTGCCCAGCAGAAACATACCAAAGATGTGTGAAGGGATCCTCAAGTATTAAGTAGGGAACTGATGATTGCAAACATAGAAGGAAAGTATCCAAGGCTGGAGAACTATCTGAAAGAATGAGAAGTGACAGTCCCTGGAGTTGACACAGGGCCAGGAATTGGGCCTCTTTCCACCAAACTGCAAAAAACCTTTATTCATGGGACATGAACTAGAATAATCAGAAGAGTCTTCTGTCAGAAATGGAGAATGATTAGCCTCAGACTATATACTTCTCTTGTCTCACCTACCAAATAAAAAAATAATGCTCACAGGGACCAAACTGTTTATCAGTAAGTTGACTGCATCGTAGAACAAAGTTGAAGAGTATTTATATGGATGTGAAAATATCCATGACCTAAAAGGTAAAAATCACAAAGGCTGGAATCCAATTAAAAATTACAGTTCAAAAAGAAAAAAAAAACTTCTTGTCATTATTAATTGAATCATAAACAAATCATGCTCAAGGACATCATACCTCTGAGATTGATGTCTTTTGCTTTGTTTTCTCAGTCAACTAGCCTACTTGATGTTGCAACAACTTTGAGGATCACAAAGAAACCAATTTCATCTTTATAGAATCACATTTATTAAATTTTTCAGTTAGTGACAAATGAAAGATCATGAGGTTCTTACCTAATTTCACTCTTTAAGTCTTCCTTAAGACATAAAGACAAAAACACAACCCAACAAAATAAATGTGTGCGTTAGTAGTAAAAGAACGGGTGTAATTGGTCTCTGAACAACGATACCTACCCCCATTGTTATCCAGGACTATTATTCATAAGAATGTTCAAATGTCATGTCTTAATTTAAAACATAGTATGAAATTTGGGCGCCTCCTGTCACAAGATTTCAGGAAAGATAATAAGGAACTTCTCAATGTTTAGATCAGAGTTTTCAGACTTTAAATGACCTTAGGGTATTTTTGTTGTTGATGGTAGGTTTTTTGTTTCTTGTACTTTTGTTTTTGTTTTGTTTGTACCCCTTACCACTTTTCACCTCCCTGTGAGTTTGGTTTCAGTCTGTTTCCTAGTTCTGCCTCTCAGACATAATGAAACCATTAGCAAGGAAACTGTTGTCCTCTGTGTTCTCTTTAAATTCTTGTCAATAGACTAAGCTGGTCTTTGTGGTCCCTTTGATTCTGGAAACTGCTCTAGTCCCTTGTCTTGCTGCTTGATTCCTAGCAACCAATTCAATAACCAAGTCTTGGTGGGTAAGTTTATACCTAGAAACTAAGAAGAGGCACCAGGCATGAGTGAGCTGATGGATTCAGATCTTACTTTGATCATATAAAAAAAGTAAGTGGCTTGAGGACAAGGGAGAGTCCTTTGTCTTTGATTACTTAGCATTACGATTGATACATAACATAAATTCAACACAGTTGGTGAGGGTCAGGAGAAAATATCAATATAAGAGCCAGCATACAAACTCACTTTATAGAAAGTGCCTGTGATAACTAAAAACACAAAGAGGGAAAACTTGCCTCATTGCTGACAAAGGGAATGATGCCAGCCACCTATCAGGATCCTGGAGAAATCTTGGTCTGCCTGGTAGTATATTGAAGGAAGTAACAAAGGATCAATTCATAGCTCTCTTTCCCCAGTTAAATAGTATAGAATTCTAGGAAACACATAGATTTGGAGAAGACCACAACATTATTTTTGAGGGTTCAACTGTGGAGGTGAGGGGTGCCATGGGAAAACAAGGACTATTTCACTCAAAGCTAATTTTAGTTTTACCGATAAGGACTTGGAGGGGTTTCAGCATAGACCCTGGAAATGTAACATTTGCTATAGTAAATAGGAAGTGTGTGAGCAGTAGGGCACTTCCCTTGAAAATTCAATAATTGGTGGGTGTAACCATTTTCCAACTGAAAAGTCAGGAGCACTAGAAAAAAAAATAGTAGATGCCTTTAGTCCATATCTCTGAAGTAAGGGCCAGACCAAAGAGATAATCACATATAGATAAATAGATGCAAAAGGTAGAGAAAAACATGTGGAAAATTCTCCCCTTCACTGGGGCATTCCATGACCTTGCTTCCCATGGTATTAGGGCTGCTAATGATTTGAAGTTAATTGAACTAGACTGTCTAACATTCTTGGTTAATATCTAAGAGGAGAATTTCGAACATACCTAGATAAATCACGGGAGACCTGAAGGAAGATCTATTTACATTAATTGTAAGCCAAGATTAGGTGAAAGATGCCTGTCTTTATTAAGATGAAAACTGAAATGATAGAAATGAGATTTTTTTCTCAGAGATTCTGCAAGAGGAGAATTTCAACACTTATATAAATGGTGAAGTTTCTACCACATATTTTCAAACAAATAACAGTTGCAGGAAATATTGCACTTAGAATAACATGGAGTTTTTGGAGAAAGATTTTGTGTCATAAGTAATGGCAAGTTAGAAGAAAAACCTATTTAGGGGAATCTGGTTGGCTCAGTGGGTTGAGCATCTGACTCTTGGTTTCAGCTCAGGTCACGATCCCAGGGTTTTGAAATAGAACCCTGCGCTGGGCTCCTCATTGAGCATGGAGCCTACTTGAGATTCTCTCTCTTCCTCTGCCTCTCTCCTCTGCTTGTGCTCTGTTTCTGTCTCTAAAATGAAGAAAATATATTAAAAATTTTTATTACAGGGGCACCTGGGTGGCTCAGTCAGTTGGGCAACCAACTTCACTCAAGTCATGATCTCACAGATCATGAGTTCAAGCCCTACATCAGGCTCTTGGCTGACAGCTCAGGGCCTGGAGCCTGCTTCAGATTCTGTGTCTCCCTCTCTGTCTGCCCCTCCCCCATTCATTCGCACTGTCTCACGTGCTCTCTCTCTCTCTCTCTCTCAAAAATAAACATTAAAAAAATTTAAAAAAATTATTACAGACAGAAAAAGAAACTTTAGAATTTGCTATGAGTGCTTGTGTACACAAAAGAAAACAGGAACTTGTTAGGAAAAGACAAGCAACAGACTTTATTGAATTAAAGACCTGGTAGTGCTGAGGAAAAAAATGAAGGAGATGGAAAACCAGAACACACAATTAGTGGAAGTAAAAATAACATTAGACATTGTAAAGAGTTGACAGAGTTTTTGTTGAAAATCCAATGAGGTATAAAGCAGATTGTGAGACTCCATCTTAGAAAAAAGGGTAAATAGGATAAAGGAAAAGGATAATGAGATGAACGTGATTGAAGACAACAGACAAGGAGGACATTTAACAAAGACCTAACACAAGGATAGTTTGGTTTTTCTGAGGAAGTGAACAGTGTGAATTGAAAGGATGATACCATTCTCAGTTTTAACAACAACAAAAAAAACCAATACTGAATTGAAAAGCCCTGAACCAGCTGGTAAAAAGACTCAGTCCACCAAGTAAAGTTAATGAAAATTGATGAATATCTGCACATAGCAAAGGTTTGGAATTTTGTGAGCCCTGCAAGAATAGAGGGGAGAAAGGTGCTAATAAAGGGGGAAAATAGCAAATCGGTCTCAGACTTGAAATATTAGATACCCCCCCCCCCCCAACAAATGGAGAAATACATAAAGTGAATTGGGGCTATTTTTGTGACCTCACCCTTTCAACTGTATGTCATAGCAGGTGGTTTTTCGTTTATGACAACAATGAAAATGTAGTTTCAGATCAATAAGGCTCAAGGTGGAAGTCCTTCCACACACACTGTGTGGCAAGATATATTTTACTCAACTGAGAAACAATTGAAAGACCACAAAGGAAGTCACAGTCTGAGAAATAATAGTACCTATGGAAACTATTTGAGAATGGAATTAATTCTAAGTAAAAATGATTAGAAAAGATGCAAATATTATTCTTAAGAGAACATACAGGCTGTAGCAGAAAAACAATGACCATAATGAAATGAAAGTTCCAGATCATACTTGACACAAGTAAAAAGAAAATGTCAGAGAAAGGGAAGAAGTGCATTATTTAACCTTACATAGAAAAAGAGAAATTCTGTTGACATTAAGAAAATTGTTTAAATTGTTTTTTCTAAAACCTGAAATTAAGTACTTATAAAAATCACCTGATGTGGCTTTCCAATTAGAGAAGCAAGAGTAATACCTAAAAGAAACCAACTGGGAAAAAAACAATCAGAAATAAGACCCACTGTGCCTGTTATGACTATAAATTACATAAAGTTAATTGAATAAAATGTATACTTTTGGGTACCAAACCAAAATGGAACTTTATACTATTAACAAGTGACGTACCCATAACACAGTGCCTCATGAAAACTAAGGTACAACAAAAAACCTAGTGTGAGTGAACACTTTTTTTAGAGAGCAAAAAATTTAAATTTTTTTCTTTAATGTTTATTTTTGAGAGAGAGACCGAGTGCAAGTCGGGGAGGGGCAGAGAGAGAGGGAGACAGAATCTGAAGCAGGATCTAGGCTTAAACTCTCAGCGCAGAGTCCGACAGGAGGCTTGAACTCCTGAACTTTGAGATCATGACCTGAGTTGAAGTCGGACGCTTAACTGACTGAGCCACCCAGATGCTCTGCAAGCGATCATTTAAAAAAAAATTTTTTTAACATTTATTTTTAAGAGAGAGCGCGCATGAGCAAGGGAGGGGCAGGGAGAAGGAGACACAGAATTCAAAGGAGGCTCCAAGCTGTCAGCACAGATCCTGACATGGGGCTCAAACTTGTGACCTGAGCCAAAGTTGGACACTTAGCCGACTGAACCAGCCAGGCGCCCCACAAGTGAACATTTTTAAAGAAAGTTGGGTGCAGTATTTTCAGACAAAATGAAGTTTAAAATATGAACCATTAAACTGATTAAAGGTGGAATTGTATGTTATAATGAAGGAAATTACCGAAAAATGAAAGTATGATTTTCATCAACCTTCAGGGAGGTAATATCACAGCATTAAAATAGATACTACAAAATGATTAAGGACGAACAGAGAAACCAGAAAAGATAAATATAACCAAGTAGATATATACATACATAAAGCAATTTTTAAAAGACTGTGCAGTGGAAAAACCTGAGATGCTTTTGTTCTCTTAGATGATAGTGTTCTGGATTTCACAAGTTTTTAAGGGTGTGGTGAGATATATCCTAAACACTTCAAATTGTTCCAGTCCTCCTGGGTGTGCAGTTAGGCAATGTGCATCAAAAAAACCTTTAAAAAGTCAGTGTTTTAAATCTATTCTACCTCTAGGAAATTATCCTGGGGAAATAATGGGAGCATATACACTGATACATTTACTCATTCACAAGAGGATTAAAATCCCTGTATTAAGATAAATATACTTGTTTGAATAAAAGATTTAAATGCAACAATGAAATCCTCCTCCCCAAATACTAGAGGAAATCAAATGAGAATCATTATATAATCTTTAAGTGTGAAAAATAAATATAGGACATGAAAAGACTATTTGAGCCTTTAGGACCTTTCCTGTTAGTTTTACTGGGACTCTGCCTACATATTTCCATCCGAAGAGTTCATTCCCACCCATTC